>NW_017728950.1:52659101-52714634 GCF_001723895.1 Crocodylus porosus
CTCTCAGAGGCCATACAGTCTAGGGATGTGGTTGTCATGGCGGACCTAAACTAGCCTGACATCTGCTGGGAGGAGCAGTCAGCTAAATCCAACCATTAACCTGCATGGAAGACCTTCACCTAACGCAGGAGGTATATGATCCCACTAGGGGGAATGCCTTACTTGATTTGGTGTTGGCTACAGGGGAGGACCTGGTAGGGGAGCTGCAGATTTGTGGTCACCTTGGGGACAGTGACCACCAATCAATTGAATTCACCATATGGCATAGGGTGGGTAAGATAATTAGTAGGATGGAAGTGCTTGACTTTACTTCAGTGTGCTTAGGGGTCGTACAATGATGCAGTGCAGGAAAAGAATATTGGCAAGATGGGAGTCCAGGAACGGTGGTCGTTCATAAAGGAAGCGATCCTTCAGGCACAGAGGGAGACTATCCTGGTATGAGGGAAAAAGGGAAAAGGAGGCAAAAACTTCCTTGGCTTAACAGGGAAATCCAGGGGAGCCTAATGGCAAAAAAGAAGGCACATAGGCAGTGGAAGCAGAGGGAAGCTACCAAGGAAGCGTACACCTACTTGGCCTGCACTTGCAGGGAGGCAGTTAGAAAGGCCAAAGCAGCTACAGAGCTGAGGCTGGCAACACAAATTAAAGACAACAAACAGTCTTTTTTTAGGTATGTAGGGAGTGAAAGGAAGTTGCAGGGCGGCATAGGGCCCCTACTGAACAAGGAGGAGCAATTAATGACAGAGAGTAGGGACAAGGCTGAGCTATTCAATGAGTTTTTTGCCTCAGTGTTCCTGAACAGGGCTCAAGATAAGTCTCCTAATGGGTTCTTGGATGGGCATCAGAGGGACATCAGCCTACCAACTGTCAATGCTGACTTGGTGCAGAATCACTTGGATGGACTGGATGTGTTCAACTCAGCAGGCCTGGATGAGCTTCATCCGAGAGTACTAAAGGAATTGGCCAGTGTCATAGCAGAACCACTGGCATGGCAGTTTGAGCACTCATGGCACTTGGGTCAGGTCCCAGAGGACTGGAAAAGGGCCAATGTGGTCTCTAGTTTCAAGAAGGGGAGGAAGGAGGTTCTGAGTAATTATAGGCCAGTCAGTCTCACCTCCATCCTTGGAAAGGTCATTGAAAAGATTATGAAGGATCATATTTGTGGGAGTCCAGCAGGAAAAATAATGCAGCAGGGCAGCCAGCATGGATTTGTAGCAGGTAGATAATGCCTGACCAACCTGGTGTCATTTTATGACAGGGTCACAAAATTCTTAGTCACAGGAGTAGAGGTGGATGTCATTTTTCTTGGATTTTAGCAAGGCCTTCGATACAGTATCTCATCCTATTCCCCTAAATAAATTAAGAGGCTGTGATATAGATGTTTACACAGTCTAGTGGGTGGCAAATTGGCTTAGTGGTCATACCCAGAGAGTGGTAGTAGATGGGTCAGTATTGACCCGGAAGGATGTGGGTAGTGGAGTACTGCAGGGTTCGGTCCTTAGACCTGTACTCTTCAATATCTTCATCAGTGTTTTGGAAGTGGGTGTGAAGTGTACTCTGTCCGAGTTTGCAGATGATACTGAGTTGTAGGGTGAAGTGCATGCTCTGGAGGGCAGGGAATGATTGCAGGCAGACCTGGACAGGTTAGAAAAGTGGGCAGTACACAACAGGATGCAGTACAATAAGGAGAAGTGCAGAGTGCTGCACCTAGGGTGCAAAAATATCCAGCACACCTACTGGCTGGGAAGTGACCCTCTCAGCAGCACAGAAGCAGAAAAGGATCTCAGAGTCATAGTGGACTCCAAGATGACCATGGGTCGTCAGTGTGACGAAATCATCAGCAAAGCTAACTGCACTTCATCATGCATCAGCAGATGCATGACAAATAGATCCAAGGAGGTGATACTTCCCCTCTATCCAGCATTGGTCAGACCTCAGTTGGAGTACTGCGTCCAGTTTGAGGGGAAGCTGAGGGACCAGGACCTCTTCAGCCTCCACAAGAGAAGGCTGAGAGGTGATCTTGTGGCCACCTACAAATTCATTAGGGGGGTGCAGCAAGGGATTGGAGATGCTCTGTTCACCAGGGTGTCTCTTGGGGTAACAAGGAACAATGGTCACAAACTGACAGAGAGCAGATTTAGGCTAGATATCAGGAAAAAGTTCTTCACAGTAAGGGTGGATAGGCCTAGGCAGGGGGTTGGACTCCATGATCTGTTGAAGTCCCTTCTGACCCTAGCATCTATGAATCTATGAACATAATTCAGCAAGCTTCAGGGCAGAGACAGCATAAATATAGTGGTTGAATAGAAGCAATTGCATACATTTTTAGATACCTCATTCCAAAGAAGATATGAGCAAACTGGAGAAAATTCTGAGTATAGCTACAAAGATAGATAAGAGGACAAAGAATCCTTTAGTCTAACAAACTAGTAAAATTTATTTTAGCTAAGTGAAGGCCAAGGAGAGAAAATAATGGTCTGAAAGTATTTGAAGGCTGAAACACCCAAGAGTGAAAAACTAGTGGTGCAAGGAATTAGATCTAAGAATTATAGACTGAAATTCAGAAGAGAAATATTTAGGTTGAATATGCAGGAAATATGTCATATAAATAGGATCTATTAGACAGTGGAATAATCTCAAAAAAGGAAGCACTGGAAATGATTTAAAGCTAGATGGAAGAAAGAAATGGAAAAGGAACTCTAGGGGAATACTTTGTGTTGGCAGTGGGAAGACTAGACCTTGTAGATCTTTTCCATCTCTAATATCTATTAGCTTAACAGATACAGTGCATGGGAAAAACAACGTTGGTCTCAGCAACTAATGGGGGCTTTTTTAATGTCAAGCTGTACTTCATATCTTAGATGTCCACAAAGACTGTGGGACAGCTGGTTACAAGAACATATTAAATTGAGACTTGTCTCCCAAACCCTCTTCCCTAGGTTGATTTTAGTATAGCTCCAATGTCACTGATACTGTAACTTTGGAGAAATGTAAGTGTTCCATTGACATGTACTAATCATTGCTTTGTTTATTCTCACATACCCTGGCCACCAGGTCAATGAGCCAACCTCTGCACCAGGTAGTTTTCAGTCTTTCTTGGCCTGTCCTAGAACCTTTATTTTGTTTTAAAGTTTCTGCTGTTTTAGGCCTTTCACATCCATGCTGCGCAGTATATTCAGTAGGTTCTTTACACAGCACAGAATGTGAACTGAAAGCCAGATTCAAACCTAAATGAACAACTGAGTGAAATCAGTTAAACCAAAAACGGTGAGAATTTTGCCATCAGCAGTAGGATAACAAAGACAGGGCACACAAATAGCAGCCAGCCCAGTGACCACTGCACTTCCAGCAATTCAACCACTAATGCTGCTTGGTGTGTGGTGGCTGCCCAAGGCACTTGAGCACCCAGCTGTGCACCTGGTCATCAAGTTCAGTAGGCTCAGGATTGCTCTTGAAAGTTGTACAGCTTTGTTTTGCTTACATTTTATTAAATGCTGTGTTTCCTGACTGTATGGAAGATTATTGATAGAGGGTTACAGAATAATTAACAGGAGACAGATTGAGGAAATAAGTAGTATGAGCAAGGGGAGAAGATGGGGGAGACGACCTTTTCAGATGATGTGCAAAGAAACAGAAAAAAAAACCCCTTTTATTTTATGAAACTGTTACATTTAATTTGAGTGAAGGCCAAGGACAGATCATCATGGTCTAAAAGGATTTGAAGGCTGAAACATCCAAGAAGGGAAAGAATAAGTGATGAAACAAAAAGGCAGTGTGCTTGAGTCTCTGAGGTAAATGTTCTCTCACACCCACTGTGATGGCATAGCATGAAGCGTTAAGAAGAAGGAGCCAAAACAGAAGAAACAGAAAGGTGAATAAAGAAAAAGCAGAGTCAATGGAGCAGGTTAGAAATGATTTTTAAAATCAGAATTCTTTTGAACTGGATCCTGAGAGTCATGGGAACCTTGTATAATTATTCAGGACAGGGTAACATATAGGCCTATTGCTGTGGAATGAATAAAGAACAAATGAATTATAAAAGAAAAATAAATGGCAGGCATTATTGCCACCCACTGATTGCAGCTGTTCGGAAACCAATGAAATTATATCATGCATTTGCTGGCTGTCATTTGCAGGAATTTTAATTAGTGCTTACTTGTGTCCAGTACAGTACATGTTGACACACTTTTTTCATCCACTTTATGCAGGAGAAAAGAAAAAGACCATGCTCTGTTTCACAAACCACATTGCATAAATCTAGAATTCTGACTTTATTCATTCTATTTTGCCTAATTTCCTTATAATGCATAACTTCTCTTATATTTGACATTATTGAGCTCTGAGTTTATGCTTTCCTAATGTGCCAGGCTTTAGGAAAAAGATGTGTCATAAAAGGATCTAAGTTTCAGAAGAGAGAGCAGCTTTTTTGTTCTGATTAGGTATCTTTGTGCAGCCATATCTTCTCAAATGCAGGTCTTAGTGCTTTTGAAATTCTCAGCTGGACCCCATATCTGTCATGTTGCCTAGCTGCAAAGGATGGATAAAAGGTTACTTTGCTAGGGTAGAGCTATTTTCTCTGGGAAACTGTAAGCTAGGGGTTCTCAACCAGAGTGCCATGGCACCTTGGGGTGCCTTAAGATGCTTTCAAGTGTGCCATGGGTTGCCATGCAATGTTAGCATTGTTAGGTGTGCAAGCATGATTCACAGGATAAACCCAGCAATTTCAAATAGAAATCCATACTGTTATAAACATTCTGACATGTTGTCTTTCTGAGTTATTTGCAACAGAAAACAGAAAAAATGCTCTATTCTTTTTCCATAGTCAAAAAGTGAGTAAAAACTAACAGCTAGCATTGTTCAAAGGTTGATTTTAGTCTATTGAGGGTTGTTTTGGACCTAAAAAGTTTGAGAACCGCTGCTGTATGCTACTCAAAAAGACTAGCTATTGCAGAGTAAACTTCAGTCATTGAGTACGGTGGGCAGAATATCCTGTCCAGAAGTAGGTGCAAGCACTCCATTGACTGGGCACATCTACATGTGTGCCCAGCTGTGCAGTTGTTACTGTGCAGCCATTTAGTACTTGCTGTAGCCAGTAACTGCTGGTACTGTGCAGTCCCATTGCCACATGGGTCGTTTCTGACCCTACTGAGCAGTAGCAGTGAGCTATTGCACAGTAGCTCATTGTTACTGTGCAGTAGCTGTGGTGTCATGGTTTGTGCCTGCCAGTGCTATGTTGCCACAGCTTGTTGCTCCAGGGACGTAGTGTCGTATGTAGTAGACGTGCCCACTGAATTTGTAAATAACGATTAAATTTAAGATTTGCGTTTTAAAAGTGGAGGATCTTGTAGCTACACAGCACAGCAGCATTTCTCACTTACCACATTGACTTTCCAATGCTGATTTTAACCAGATTGGGGAGGAGGATTCCTATCTGGGGAGAAGGACTTCTATCAAGAGATGAAAGCCATCTGACCAGAACTGGAAAGAGCATCTTTGGATGTTGTGTGGCCAACTTAGTAAGGAGGGCTTTAAACTAGGTTACGCAGGGGATGGTGAACAAATCCATCCGGCAACAGAACAAACAATCCAGAGGCAAAAGGACGGGAAGAAGCAACTCAATTCTGGGAAAGAACCAGAAAACATAGGCAGCAGAAGGGAGGGGCTAACATGGGGTAGTGGTAGGGCCACAAGGCAGCCCGCTGCAAGCTTCCAGGGGTGTGGAGGGGTATGCAGGTAATGGTGAGGGAGGGAGTGGGGTTAGGGCTGGGGGAAGGGCAGGTGCAGGGGGCGGGGCATGGGACTGAGTCCCAAGCGCAGCTCCCACAGCTCCTGCAGGGCAGGACGAGCTGCAGCTGTTAGTTGAGGCCAGGCTCTTCCTGGTGGAGGTGCGGGGAAGGGCAGTGGCAGCACTGGGAAGGGGCTGGGGTGGGCTGCAGGCCATAGCCACCTGACTCCCCTTCCAGCATCACTGCTGCCTACCCGGAGCACAGCACACCTCCCTGTCCGGAAGAGCTGGTACTGCCCCAGCCCCAGCCCACAGCAGCACCCCACTCTGCCCCGTGCAGATCTGGGGGCACACATTCCCCGTGCCTCGCAGGGTGAATGCAGCAGTGAGTCGCCACCCCTTCTCGTGGCCCCTGGACAAGCTGCAGCTCTGTGCACTGCCTCACTTGGCCCCACTGTGCAGGTCCTGGTGGGGTGGGCATGGGGGTCCCAGAGGCTCTGTCCCCTCCAGCCAGGCAGCACATTTGAGGCTGGCCCCACTTCAGCCCCGGACATGCTCAGCCCCCTAGAAATGATTTTCTGAGTATGCCAGAAAACCAGAAGACATCAACCAGTGGCAGAAAAGGGAAGTGAGTGGGTCAAAATGTAAAATGTATCTGAAGTATGTATACAAATATAAGAAGTATGGGGACTAAAAAAGATGAGATGGGCACTATGCCTGAGAAAAGAACAATGACCTGATTGATATCACAGAGACCTTATGACCCTTATTTCAACATTGAGGGTCTTGTCACTTTGTTCAGTGTCAGACTGATCACCATATTTGGGGTTAGGAAGCAATTTTACCTCATGGTCAGATTGGCATGGACTGTGGGGGGTCTTGCCTTCCTCTGTATGGCCCTATTCCTGAGATCTCTTGAGCATATTTTTAACAAGCTTTACAGCATCAGGATGTTGGTCACCAGGATCTTCCTGATTGACCTGTGGCTGGTTAGGGTGTTATGTCTTGTGTTGTGTCAGGATTGACAGTGTAGTTTTGCTAAAAAGTTAGACAACAGTTTTGTATAAGATGGTTGTATGATCCTGCCTCTGGCAGGAGGTTGGACTAGATAACCTATAAGCTAGGGACAAACATTACACAAAAAACAGTTTAAGTGATCAGAAACTGGTTTAAACCTGTAATGGAACAGAAGTTCAGTGCACATAAACCAGGCTGAAAATGGCTGAAACTGGTTTGAGATAAACTTGGTTGAATGTAGTATCAGATTTAACTGATTTGGGCTGAACCAGTTTATACAATGTCTGTCCCAGACCCCTTCCTGGTTTATGTTAACTCAGAATCCTCCTGTATCCCAGATGCTTTGCAACCCTGGGCAGGGCTCTGCTCTCCTTCTATTGGACCTGCGAAGAGCAGGCTACAACCAGGTCTGGGGGCTCTCCTCTCCCTCCCACGGCAGCGGTGGGGCAAGCCCCTCCTCAGCATTACCTAACCGGTGGACGGGCTCCACCAATCACAATGAAGATTCTCTGAGCCCAGGCTGCCAGGCTGTATCAATAAGTCCGCCAGATTTGTTTTGTTCGATGGGGTATTAATGCTAACAGTTCCCTGTGTAACTCCCTGCTGTGTAACTCAATGTGCCTGCATTTCTTCAGTCCAGATGGGATTTCTGAGTAGTTACAAACTGGTTTAACCTACTCAGCTTAAACTAACCTTCAAATATTGAATCAATTCAGATTCAGGCTTTTTGAATGTCTGTCCCTAGCCATAGAGGTCCTTTCCAGTCCTATTTCCCTATGAGTCTATGATCTCTAGGAAGAAAAGACACTATTGCCAACATCAAGTAGTA
The DNA here is from genome assembly GCF_001723895.1 of Crocodylus porosus. NCBI lineage: Eukaryota > Metazoa > Chordata > Crocodylia > Crocodylidae > Crocodylus > Crocodylus porosus. Next base: position 52,666,670 of record NW_017728950.1, read on the forward strand.
AAAAACAATGGAACTGGCCTAAAAATATTCACATATTATTTTTTCTTGAATAATAGATTTAGAATTTGCTTTGTTTTCTGGATTTTTAGGTTCTAGTATATACTTAGGTAATATTTTCCAGGATTTGGGGTTGCTGGGAAAAGACCAAGTATTGGAAGATGCATGAGAAGAGTAAATTTATTGTTGTGGTGGTTGTGCTTAGGATGTCTCCCCTTACCATTCTCTATAGTCACACAATGAACTGTCGGTACCCTGACTTTCCCATCTGCCACGTCTTGGATGTTACTATTCTATGCTTGAATGTTTGATGTCACTAGTAGGGAGGGTTGTTCAAAAAGATTTTATTTTAAGGTCTCTATTAGGGTTTCATGGGTACTATTGATAAGTTATCTCACTCACTTCTCTGTATATTCACGTGCACTCAATGGTATAGATAATCATAGTCTGATTCAGATCAAAACTTGTATTTATTTATTTATATCAGCTTGATGGTTCTAGTTATATACTGCTCTTATGCTATTACCATCAATTTGGCTGAACGGAACCTAGTATTAATAAACAACGTCTCTTTCCAACTTGTCCATTTTGTGTTTCTATTCTTATCATGGGCTTTTATCTTCAAACCCTGCCATATACTCCCTCTTTACTTTGCTGGCAGATTAGTCTATCCCTCCTCTTTTTTTTTTTTTGCGTGTCTGATGCTTTCAATGGGCGCTCAGACACTGTCTCCAAAGCTGAATAATAATGTGTCAATTTCTCTCTTTCTTTTCTTTCGGTTTCTTTCCAGGTCAGCAGTGCAATATGCGTCCTGCGATGTTTATCTCTTCCCAGATCCACCCCTCACTCCTGGAGCTCTGTTCTTCCCGCCAACGCTGTGAGAAATCCTTAGGTGAGTTACTGATTCCCTAGGGATCCTCTTTCTTCTCTCTTTTCTTTCCTTTTTTTCTCTTTTTCTCTCATTGAGGCTCCATTTTTGCCGCCGCCGCCGCACTCCAATCTCGGAGCTTCTAACCTTATATGGTATCGGCTCTGGAAGCGGCATTCTCTGGGTCCTTTCACTGCCGCCACGCTTGCTCCTTCACTATTGTCCATGCTCATTCAGGCCTTAGAGTCTTTGCTGCAATTTTCATTTAACATCCTGAAAATAACTTGAAAAGGAGATTGTCCAAATTTCCCATTAGCAGTAGACATTTATACATTCCCTGACAGTAGCCACACATGTTTTAATTTGTGTTTCAAAATATATTTCAGAAACATGGCATCAGCAGATACCTATTTACCGTCATAATCTCTTTGAAAACACAGAGCTACATTCAACCCTGGTACAATGTTACAACAAAGCCGTCAGATTTGGCTCAGGTCTACATTTTTAAACTTTAAGAAGTCCCTTCTCACAAACCCAATGCCAATGCAACGTAGGGAGAATGGGCCAAGCTGTAGCTATTCCTACTTCCCTCTGACATATACTAGGGGTATGCAGGCCCCATGCTCCATTTGGAGGGTTGTTGAATTTGCATCCCACATATTTCCTTACAAGACTCATGTGTTTGTGTGGACAGTAATAAGACAAGACCAATCTGTTAAAGAGGATTAGGCAAATCTCAAGGGTTGGGTGGGAAGACAATATGGGCTGGGAGTGCAAAAGATGCAAAAAAAAGTATGCGAACTGTTACCTAACTCCACCACTACTGCATTTTCTATATATGGTCTCCTCAGGTGCAAGTTCCTTGGAACGAGGATCTCTCTAATTATGCTAGGAATGTGTCTAGCAGTTCTGGCTACTGTACCAATAAAATTAAACAGCTGTGTTTGAGGAATTTAGCTATTTCTGCATTGCGCCAGTAAAATTATATATTGCATGCATCCATTAACAATGTACTGATGGCCCTCTTCTTACATATACACAACTCAGAAGAACACTTACTGTTTCTCAGTATGCAGACCGGAGCAATTACACTTACTCAATGGCAAAGAGGTTCATGTATTTCAATATGTTTTTATTTGAGGAAGCAAGTTTGGGGGAAATTATCCTGAATTTATGTGTTGGAAATAACTGTTTGCTAACTTTGTGAGCTATGCCTCACATAAAAATTCTGTTGTGTGACAGCTTCCAACAGAGCTATTAGTCAAGCTGGCTGCATGTTACATAACAGCTTCTACTACAGAAAAGTCTGGTACAAAAAAATAATAATTCAGAGCAAAGAAAGGACCCAAGAATATTTACCCTACCGTGCTGCACTTGGCCTTTTTAACTGCTAGGGGATGTAAAATGTCCCTCCTTACTCTCCTGTTCAGCTCCTGTGCTACTATCTCATGTCTTCTCCCTATATGTCCTCCATATATGTTAAGTCCCCTCAGGAGTATCTCAGTTCCCTGAGCTTAGTACCACTGCACTTCGCTTTTCAAAACATGGCTTGGAGATACAGAATCAATTCCTTTTCAAGGTAAGCTGTCGAGACAGTGAAAAATCCTTAGGGGGAATTGATTCGATTTCTGCAGATTTCTCTCAGCTGCATAGACTGGATCAGAAGAGAACAGAACACACATTTCTCCTTCTGTGGGTGGGGGGAGGAAACAGATGCCAGCACTGCCAAGACCAGAAGCTGGGGCACTCCTGCACACCTCCCTGCCTGCTGGACATTGCTGAGGGCAGCTGAGCCTAGCTGAGCTCAGGCCATCCCTTATTGGATGTCGGGCACATGCCTCCATGCCCTTGCTGGCACTGTGGACCCTCCCGACACTGGGACCTAGGCCAGTGGGTACAGCAAGGGCTTGGGGGCACATGCCCTACAACCAATCAGGGATGTCCTCCCCTCGGCTAGGTTCAGCTGCCCTCAGCAATGTCCAGCAGGCAGGGAAGTATGCAGAAGTGCCCCAGCTTCTGGTCTTGGCAGTGCTGGCATCTGTTTCCTCCTCCACCCACAGAAGGAGAAATGTGTGTTCAGAGACTGGGAGTAACTTTATGAATGGTCTAGCCTCCTGATTTCACTGGAAACATGTGGCTTAAAATGAGCTAATAATAATTACAGCACTTCTGTTGCTAATATTTCATCTACAGATCTTAATCAGTTTTAACAAGGGATTTCTGTAAGTGTCAAATGTAGTTTGTTTCTGCTTTACACTTGCAGTTAAACTGTATTTTGCACTGGTTTAGCTGAAACTGCTGTTGACACCCATTTTCAACAGGGGATTCTTTTTGCGTAGCCCAAGCTTCTGAAGTGCAAGGGAGGGTGTAAATTACAAGGCACTGATTTATGACATTGGGCAGCAAGTGCATTCAGCACAGTCCAGGCAACTGTTGTGTCATAAGAAAGTTAGGCACCAGTTCTTGAAAGACATGTGAGCAGGCTCCATTTGTTCTACAGTAAACTGAAAAGCAGAAGAGCTGCAGAGTCAGGGTGAGATGCAAGAAAGTAATCAGTCAACTTTGGAGTAAGTGCCAAAGTAGTTTTAACAATCTGTCTGTTTGGGCCCTGAGTCTTTTCCACTCTCTTTTTCACTTGAATTGTATAAGTTAGGGACTGGTCCTGGTGCAAGTCCATTAATTTAGTCTAGTTACTTCCACATTTATGAATCCTTCAGTGCAGTTTATTATCACCCAGCCTTCACCTATCAATATATAACAATAGTGCTTCTAAAAAGGGTATCAGCCATATAGGATTGCTGGAATTCACAGGAACCATTATTTTGGGAAGTCTGACATGCAGAAAGAAGCTTGGTTGAGAATTGATCTTGAGAATTGATCTTCGAATGTATGGTACATCAAATTTTCCTTATATAGTCTTGATGACATATCTAGCCATTAAATGCTTTCATAGATTCACAGAGTGTAGGCCTGAAGGGACCTTTATGTCATCTAATCTTATCTCCTGTAGATCATAGTCCATTAAATTTCACCAACTGACCAAAGAATTCTCTTTGAGTAAAATGGCCCCATTTTAATGAACTTTTAGAACTGCCTATTCTAATATCATTTTGCTCATATACGATTTGGCCACAGCCAACAGGGTAGAAATTCATATGAATGGAGTCTAAAGAGACCCTTTTTATTCTTCCTTAGTAAGGCAAAATTTTGTCATACAGAGGAATCTTTAGTGCTCCAAGATAGAAATGATTGTATCCCATGAATGTTGGGGAAAGGGAACCTAATTATGGATGACGTAGGTGAAGGACCTAACAGTCCAGCTACTTACGTGAGCAGCATTTTTTACTTAAAAAACTCATTCCTCCTTAATGAAATGATTCTTGTTAAGACACAAAAAATCTACATCCTATCTAAGCTGATCCAACCAAGAATTGGAATGACTTGTACATTCTGTGGTCCTATTCTTGAAAGCTAATGATTTACAGCTAGTAAATTACACATTATATTTATTTTATCATGGTTTGTATTTCTTCCAGCATTTTACTTCATTTGTGAAAGTTGCACAATGATGTAGTTGTGCCATTTTTGACACTTATAGAAGCTAGTAAATATGTTGCATGACATATTCTCAGGAGGGGAGAATAGATCTATGCTCAAATTTAATTTGTCTGGAATTCATGAATAAATTTTGGTATGTTGCTAATTTTAAATTGGCATGAGTCTTTTTTCTGGCCTTATCATAGTGCCTTTTAATTCTTTTGTTCAAGCTCAGCACACAAGCAGAGTTGGAAGCAGAAATGGGCCAGAGTTATAAAAATTTAGTGTAGCCCAAAATACACAGGATATATACCCTCCTCTGCAAATTGAAGGGGGTTGTCATCAGGCAAAGGTGCTGTGAGGGAACTGTCAACTGCACACAGTTTCCTTTCAGTTCCCTATACCAGTGGTCTCCAAAGTGGGGTATGCGCACCACAGGGGGTGCGCAAGATGATCCATTGGGGTGCAGGAAGAAAATATTAGAAGTTCTATTTATATTTATTTTTTATCTAAAAAAATGAGAAAGAAATGAAGCTTTACTAATATTTAATATATGGATTGACACTGGCGCCCTCACTTGGTCCCTATGCCAGATGGTCACGTGTCATGTACGGTATGCGAGTAGTACATGTATATAATTTATAAATAAATATACATATATTGGGGGTGCATGCTCAAAAATTTTTTACTGATAGGGTGCGCGATCAAAAAAGTTTGGAGACTGCTGCCCTATACAGTCAAGCCAGGACTCAATTGCTTAACTCTATACAGCTTTATTAATTAATGAAATAAAATTACACACACACACACACACACACACATATGGATCTACATATCAATAATCACTTATTCATGGTACAGGACTATATTATATACTTATACTTCCTACAGAGCTTCAACCCACACAGATAAGTAACAGATCTGGAACAGGTAAGTATAGGTAAACACAAGTAAATACAGCATATCAACAGAGATAAACACAATTAACTGTTTACAGTCCATGAAAAAACATTGTCCTGTATGCAGTGGAAATCAAAGATAAGAATAGATTTGTACTCATATAACAGTGAAACCTCTAATGACAAAATATAAGCCCCAAATGACAAAATGCGAGGCTCTCGGTCACCATTCTGGGTGTTTGAGGGTGCTACTATGCTAGGGTCTCCCCATTCAGTGAGGGGAAGCCTGGTCACAGCTCTCCCAGAGGAGAAGGGGATGATGCTCCAGGCCCTTCCAACTCCTCGTGGGCTGGGACGGGACCCCCTACCTCACAGGGGCCTCTGCTCCCTCTTAAGGGTTCCCTCCCCTGAGGGATACCCTTGTTGATCTGATCTGTGCACTGTTCCCTGGCCACCCACCAGGGGATGCAGACCCAGACTGCCCCGAGCAGCCCCGAAGTCTGAAACCTGTGCACCACTCCACACACCGATGGGGCTGAGGCATTGGCCCCGGCAAGGGGGGAGGTCTTCAGGGCTCTTCTGGGTGTTTTTTCACCAGCTGGGCTGCTCTTTTTCAGCTCTTCTTAGCCCCTTCTTCCTTCATCATCCCCGAACATGCCTGCCATATGCTGGACACATGGCTCCTTTTATTCGCTTCAGAGACTCCTCCCCCGACATATTGCCAGACCTCCAAAATGCGGGCTTCAATCAGGTCTGGGAGGCTCCTCACCCTGCATCCCCCCGGGTAGGGTGGGGTCAGCTCTGCCTAGATCTTACCTGATCGGTAGATGGGCTCCACCAATCAAAATGAAGATTTTCGAGCCCAGAATGTGCCGGGCTGATTCAGTAAATCTGCCACATTGGACATAGCGCTTAACACTCTCAAAAAATCAAAGGACTCCTATACACATGTACATGAATGCTGCATGTCCCAGAGGCTGGGAGAGGCATGGGGTGCTCCTGCAGGTGGCGGCAGAGCTGTTGGTGGCAGGAGGGTGGTGGCAATAAGCAGTACACTCTTGCAGGCAGCTGTGCTGCTGGCGGCGGGGTTGATGACCACTCATAGATGTTCCTGGCAGTGCCGGTGGCAGCTAGTGGAGATTGTGGTCCGCCCGCAGATGCCGCCAGTGGTGTTGGAGGTGGTGGCGGGGGCATCGTGAGCAGCATCCGCCTGCAGGCACCATCAGCAGTGCTTTTTTGCAGGGGGTGTACCGCCACACTCAGGGGGTGCAAGTGCACCCATGTGCACCCCCTGTCTGTCACAAATGGAGCCTTCTCTGATGCACTGGAAATCCAGCACATTGGAGCAGACTTGAGCATGAAAATTGATGCACTCCAGCAGTCTTCTGCATCGTGTGTATCAGCATCACTGTACATCTCTGTGTTGAAAAAATTACAGCAAGGTGCTTTGAAATAAAACATAATTGATGAGCTTTATTTCAAAGTGCCATGCTGCCATTTTTTCAGCACGAGAATGTGTGGTGATGCTGATACACATGACGCACAGGCACTTTTAATTAGCACAGCTCACTAATTAAAGCACCCGGCACCATATCCCATAGTAGCTTATGTAAAAATGCCCAAAGTCAGCTTGGAGCTGCAATTTTATTTCAGCCCCATAGTTAATTCGCATGAATACCTACCAGTTTTTGTTTCTTTTGGAGCACTTGATCTAAGCTGAATCCCCTGACCATGATGGGAAACAACGGTGCCTCTAGACATGTGGGAGGCAGCTCCATGTCTCATGTATCAGCGCTCCCATGCTTCAAAATGCAGTGGGGGGCATTCTAAATAAAGCTAGTTGGAGCTTTAGTAAAGTGCTCCCATCACCATTTTCAAGCATGGGAACACTGATTCATGAGATGCTGTGGGTGCTTTAATTAGAGTGGCTTTTAGGGACATGTGTAAAAATGCTCCTAGATTCAGGTTCTATTACCAAGCTATCAATTGGCAGGGTATGACTGTGCATAGTGTACTTAGTCTTATCCCCAATTAAATCTGTGGCAATGCTTTCACTGATTGCAGTGACACAGGAACCAATGTTTGGGAAGTCATCTGTTAGTCTGTTCAATTATGGGGTAATACTGTAGAGTGCTGATTTGAAATGTATCTTTGTTTCCTTACCCCTATAATGACATAGGTCACGGTAATAGAAGACATATATCTGTCAGGTATCAGGATCAGAAAAACTGTATCAGAAGAGCTGCCAAACAAGTATCACAATTAAATACATGTACGTGTTCTATGGTATCTCTATTTTTACTGTATGGTACAATGGTCTATGTTCTTTAGCTGAAGGGCATCACCTAAATTATTTCCAACAAATTAGTCATGAAATCCTGTACACACCTGTGAAATAGTACTTTTGTTGTAGCTTCATCTTAACAGGACGCGTACTGCCTTTTCTCAAAAATGACCTTAATTAATCCCTTACACGCATTCAAGCATTTCCAAATTCTTGATGAGGAAAGTATACTGTGTAAGCTGCAATTTCTTAACTGAAAAGTTAACATGTCCATTTAGACCTAAACATTCCTCAAATTCTAAAGTGATAGGAGCTAGTATTCTACATCAGTCCAACCTACAGTCATTTATGCAAACAGAAAATCATCGACCTATATCTGAATACTCACAGGGTATGTTTACACAAGACACTTTACCATGCATTAGACTAATCTACTCCACAGTAAAGCATCAGTATCTACACATGTGCAGCAATTACTGAGAAGTAGATTAGTCTAATGACCCATTTTCTAGTACCTGTACATACAGGTACTAGGAATAGGTGCATTAAACTAATGCACTGAAGCACATGTGCAGCTACTGACTGGGTGCAAATTGCTCTGGGTCAGCCTAGGCAGCAGGGGGGCAGAAAGGACAGGGAGAGCTGCCCCAGCTACCAGGCAGTGTGGAGATCGTGACTGAGTGTTCCCAGTCTCCCAGCATCCCCTGGGAAAGTTCTAACCATCACGCTTCTGGGTATTCTGGGCAGGATGTGCTGGTTATTACTCTTGTTACAGCAGTTCTACTTTACATGCAATTGTTAAATATTGTTTGGGCAAGAAAGAGAGCATGCCTGGGAAATGGAGACCTTGGTTCCAGCCTCTGCTCCACTGAATATGTCATATCAGGGAAGCGTGGGCTGGAACTAATGGGCTTCTTTGTCTGGCACCAGTTCCTGTTCCTCTTCCACCAAAGTTTTGTGACAAAGGGCTATTGTTGTAGTGAAATCCAGGAGAGGCTTCAGGGGTGAATGCAAATCAAAGGTAGGTACATCCCAGTAGCTCAGAGTAAGGTAAAGTAAGCCTAAGTCCTAGAGATGGACTTAAAATACATCTTGTCTTTAATATTTTCTCTTGGCTATTTTATGTAACTCCTCCAGCAGCCGCTTGGTTTTTTGGCCCTGCATTCTGTATGATTCTAATTCTTGCCCTGCTGTCCAGAGGGTGCTTAGGGCTGTGGATTTTGCTACACTGAGAAAACACCTTAATCCCTTGGTGAATCTTGTCAAAAGGTTTGGTTTTTTTCAATAACATTTGATAAACCCAAATGATACACATCCTGTTTCTGTACTAAATTCAGTTTAATAACCTGAACTCCTGGTGTTAAGCCAAATCTTTGACTTTCTTGTGCAAATCCTTGCCTTTTTCACAACCGTGTCATAACTGGGTGTGGTACAAAAAAGATTTGAAAGTGAGATCTTTCTTGTCACAAGGAAAAGGGCAAATCTAACTTTTTACCATGCTGGTGGTAAACATGCATCTCCTCTGCTCATCTTTGTGCTCCATAACTAACCTGAGGAGAGTTTATATTGCAATTAGTGTTATTCACAATTCCAGTGTTTCTTTAAAAAAAAGATTTCTAGCTTTTCTGGCCTGTAGGAAAACCTGTTAAATGTGAAGCATTGGAATGCTGTTTTCTGATTCTGCAAATGGTCTGAATAACAAAGTTGTAAACAGTTGCAACAGATGTTCATGTAAAATTTTCTCAGTCATCTCAATGGGCATAAACACTGAAGCAAAGTGACAAGTTGCATGATTTTATCATAAGTATTGTGATAGTTGGTTTTTCCTTTGTGAGATTCTAAGCTTTCTTATGATTGTGGGAAATATCTGAAACATATGACCTTCCCCCTCAAAGAACTACATTTCTATTTAAAACTTTTCCTGGTTTTTAGGCCAACCTCATAATATTCTAAAGTCAGACTCCTGATTTTTAATGCCTGCAGTTGGTAACATCACATTACACATTAACATTAATGGCACTGTGGACAGAAAGGTCAAACAAGTTCTGTAATCCTTTGTGATGCAGTAATAAAAGGATACTGCTATAGGTGGTTACATTCTATATAGTGCCAGTATTCCCTTTCCCAGCCACGTAGGAACAAGTCAGAAGAGGATATTTGAATATTCTAAGGGAGAGATACTGGAATAAAAATATAAAGGCTGGTTAGAAAGGTAGAAAACTAGCGGAGTTGGATCAAGGAGAAAGTAAATCTAATGAATAATAAGTTTGAATTCAACTATTCATTAGTTTGAGGATAGGATCTAATATTTTTCTTGTAAAGAACAATGAGAGGTTATGAATAATAGATATGAAGCATTCACTGGCTGTACCTAATGTGGAGTGTCTGCCAGGTGCCTAGCAACTGCTTTCTCATACAGCCAGGCATATCCATATTGCTGTTTCTCATGGCTTGACTAAACAAGGACCTGAAAATGCAAGCCTAATACACATAAGCAATATTTACTAACATTAATGTTCCTAGTAAATCAATGTGATTACTCACGGGAATAAAGCTTGGAAGATCAGGTCCCAACCTATTTGAATGTAAGAATCTAAGAGAGGTGGTGAAAGAAGAAAGGAGAATAAAGCGTTTTACCATTTTCAGCAAGATTATATCAGAGGGACGAGACACACCAAATGTGTATATCTTCATCTAATAACATATGTGTTAACATGCACAAGATCATATTTTGCCACTGAAATACTCTAGGTAATAGGAGCACGTTAGGGGAAATTCAGAAATATTGGTCAATACTACTACCTGCCTTAAACCAGAGATACTGTCATCTTCCACCACTTGACTTACTTCTAGTTGCTTTAACTAGGTCAGACTCATTGGATGCATCTACAGCAATGTTGGAAGTACATTGGAACTACTAAAACACAGCACGGTAACTATCTGTACTGAGCTGTATATGTGGCTCATGGTTATTTTTAGCAGCTACCTTGCTGTAGCAGTGCACTATAATGTGGGAGTGCACTGCTATCGCAAAGTAACTGCTGGTCACATGTAGACACCCATGGATGCTGTACTGCATTGCTGTGGTGATATAGTATCACATGTAGATATGCCCAACGTACCTCTGTCTCTTTGACAATCATACCAGGACAATCTTCTTCAGAGAATGCTCACTTCTGCTTCCACATCCTGAAATTAGATTAGCATTTGCTGCACTCTGTGAATGCCATACATTTTCCCATTCGCTAGGTCTAGCAAAGACTGTTCCTTCTTTGTAGCTGATCGTTATGTTTTGCCTTTTGATAAAATGTTTGGATGTGAAGAAAATGGTGCTTAATGTGCAGTAGCCAGTCTTTTAAGTATTCTGTCTCTGCCCTGCTCAAGACCTGATACAGAGACAATGAAACAGACTTTGGATTTAGGTGGTATGCCATGATCTTCACTTCCTCCACCACCCCCACCAACGTTTCATTCTTTGAAAGAAAAGCTGTAGGAGATGACCAATTTCTGATGAGGACTGTTTTAAATGTGAATTAAGCTGCAAGTATCCAGACATACAAGTCAGTTTAGAATGGTTTACATCTCCTGGAATGTTTCAAAAGAATATCTGGAAAATCAGGTATTTTGAACACCAAGCTTTCTGTGATCAGTGTCTCGTCAGTCTTTCAGGCATCCTAAACTACACCACTCCTCACCTCCCACACAAACCCATGCGTGGAAACAAGGTGCATTGGTATGCCACCAGAACTCTACTGCCCCAACCTCTACTGCCTACAGCTGAATGCAGTCCATAGAGCCCCAGGTGGATTTGAAGTGGAGGGAAAAGTTGGCCATATGGGGGGACCTACCTGGCCCCATGCTTCTGCATACCTAGCACCTCTGGTGTTACCTCATACTGTGGCTTTAAAAGAGCACTTTCCCAGAACCTTTCAGTTGCTGGCAGTGAACCCTGCTCTGCAGTCTCCCAGGCTGATTTGGGGTAGGGGGTGTTGAGATGAAGGGATGGCCAGTAGGGTTGTGCAAAACTTTGGTAGCTGATTTGATTTGGAGGAGATTTGGCCTGATCGGTGGCTGAATCTCCAAATCTGAATCAAATTGGGAGACTCATGAATCTCTCTGAATCAAACTGGAAGCCTCCAAATTGATTCAGAGAGATTTGGAGATTCAGCCATAGACTGTACAGGCAGGCATTAGGCAGTGCCAGCAGAACAGCCAGACGAGCAGCCAGTCAACTCCCGGCTTGAGCCGGCGGCCCCGGGAGAAGCCATGCCTTGTCCAGCTGCTCCCCTGGGTACCCCCCATCAGGACAAGGCAGGCAGTGCTGGCAGCCCCGGAAGGAGCTGTGGGGGCTGGGGAGAATTATTGGGAAGCTGGGGGAATGATTGGGAGCTGGAGGATTGAACTGAGAGCTGAGGGGAATGATTGGGGGCTGGGGAAACAAGCAGGGGCTTCCCCCCAGCTCCCAGTCTGATTCCCCAGCTCCGGCTTCAATCTCCCAGCTCCCAATTATTCCCCCAGCTCCCCAGTCATTCCCCCCAGTCCCTAGGGCTTCTCCCAGGGCTGCTGGCTCAAGCCATGGCTTGTCAGGCTGCTCCCTCAGCTGCCCCCCCACCAGGGCAAGGCAGTCCCAGGAGAAACTGAGGGTGGGGAGGGATGATCAGGGAGCTGGGGGGAGGATGATTGGGAAGCTGGGGGACTGAAGCAGGAGCTGGGGAATCAAACTGGGACCTGGGGGGAAGCCCCTGTTCATTCCCCCAGCTCCCAGTCATGCCCCCCAGCCCCTGTGGCTTCTCCTGGGGAAGTCTGCACTCCCTGCCTCACCCCGTGGGGGGTGGGGAGGGGCAGCTGGGAAAGCCATGGCTTCTCCTGGGGCTGCTGGCTTAATCTGGGGCTTGTCTGGATGCCCCTGATGGCACTGCCTGCCTGTAGTCTATGGCTGAATATCTTCAGATTCAGATTTGGTTGAATCAAATCATGACAGTGATTCAAATCACCAAATGAAATCACTGTCCCTCCGAATTGCAGAATCCAAGTCTGAAGCAAATACTTTCCTCTTTGCAGAGGCCTAATGGCCAGGTGGCTGGCCAGGGATGCTCGGACCACTGTGTGCCAAGCAACTGGGTGTTTTGGGGTTATGTCCAAGTACTCCATCTCAGGTTGTGGCTTTAAGAAGATTCTCCCTAGAAGGTTGCTTATTAACTTTATTGCCCACAGTGGCCTGCACTCTGCAGAGTCTCAGGCTGATTTGACAGGGAGGGAAAGGGATGGCCAAGTAGAAAGAAACATCTTCTGCATTGTCAGGTTCTTGGGGGATATTCAAGGTCTTCTCTTTATGCTATGGCTTTAAAAGGACTTTCCCTACAAAGCTGCTTAATTATTGGCACTGTCTGCAGTCAACCCTGGTCTGTGGCAATCCAGGCTGACTTGGGGGAACAGTGAGGGTGAAGGGGTGCTCAGGTGGATTGGTGGGTGTTTGAAAGTTGCTCAATTAAGTCACATTGCCAGCAATCTCACAGAGACCTATGTGTAGGGTACAGTGTGTGGGGCATGGCAGATGGTGAGGCTGCAGCAGGGGGAGCAAAGAAAATTAATGGGCCAATTTCACATTGCCCAAACATAGCCATTCTGTGGTATTAAGTGCCCATTGTGTAGTGACTCAGTTTTCCCTCACTCAGCAATTGATGGGTGTTTACTGGTAAAGGCTCACCCGTGTACCTACCCACTGCCTCACAAATCTCACTGGGGAGGAAGGGATATTTGGGCTCCCAGGTCTATGTTTCCAGAGTACTGTGTGCTCTGGGGCTGTCCAAGGTCTCTGTCTGAGGATGCAGTTTTAAGATTTCCCCTAGAAAGCTAGGTAGCTCCATTTACCCACAATGGACATCCCAAAACTGATTTGGGATAGGTGGGGGGAGAGAGGGATAACCAGCTTGGCAGGGGAGGGGGGACAGCTGTCTTCAATTGCTGGCATCCTCCTGGAACACCCAGCCTCTGGGAACACAGACCCAGGTATACTCTTCCCCCCCCAATAACTGGCTAAGTAAGGCAATGACTGGCTAAGGGGGCAGGTTTAGGGCCAGGTTTAATTACAGCTGCAGAGGCCTTGCTCCCAAGACCTCTGATTGCTTCTGAAAAGCCCCCTGCCTCAGTATCTACCCCTCTCCACCCCAAGGTTTGGAAGCTGCTGGCTGCCTTAGGCAGAAAACCCTGGTGCTGAGTAGGGGAAGGGCTGTCTGCTCCTCTGGGTGGGAAAACATGGGGAGTTGGGGGCAGCCCTTTCCCTACCCCTTTCCCTAAGGCCATCTGCCAAGGCAGCCCCCAACCCTCTGCACCCTACTTTTCCCACCCGGAGAAGCAAAATACCCTTTCTTACTCATCCCGCGCTCTCTCCTTACCTTGTCCTTTTTGCAACACCTTCCCCCTCCCCTGGGTTGCTAGGCTTTTGCTGTTGGCTAGGAAATACTTCCCCCAGCCTGCAGCAGCCATCTTGCAGTGAAATGCCATGATATATCTGCTTGCCAGCAAGTGGCCTTATTGTGGCATTTAGTTGCAAATAGCATTTTTCATGAAAAACACTTAATTTCATGATTTTCACAAAAAATGTGAAATTGCAATTTAAGTCAGGCATTAATCATGATGTGCAATCTATTTGAAATTAAGAGACAGTTATATTCACCTTTTCTTGTATGTTTGAGCTTGGAAAATGTCAGTAAATCTATGTAACCTGTTTTGGCTATGACTGGAAATCAAGACAATAAAATACCACAAGGCAATAAAAGGGCTCATGTCTTTGTAGATAACACACAAAGGATTTTCCTGTTAAATGCGTGTATTTTCTAGGGCTGTGGTAGCTGTTTCCATTGTTCATGAAACGCCTGTCTCTCATATACATAAATGAATCAACACAATGAATCCTCAAGGTAATGGAAGGAAATTAATTTTGTTCTCTGTACTCAAAACTTTCTTTTTATTTTAAGAGGCAGGACTGCAGGAAATAAGAGTGCTAATTTATAGAGGTCTTTACTACTTCACAAAATCTGGTTTTTGGTCCTGGTTCAGACTTCCTATGTATTCTGGAGTATATCATTTAATCTCACTCTGACTCCCTTTTCATCTCTAAAATAGTGATGAATAATGCTTCCCTACTTCACAGCAGTGCTGTGAATGGCCAATTTATTAGTACTTTTAAGGTACTATGACATTAGACCAACAGAATCCAAACAAAAACCTATAAATAAGACCCTATATAAAGGGTCAACCTTTCTTGCATCGGACACAATAACTCAATGTAAGCAATAACCTCATTCATTTCAGCATCCCACAGAATACATGGCATCCCAAAAGGAAGCAGAGCCCTGATTTTGCCCCTCCCCAAACACTGGCCTGTGGACCTGGCTGATCACAGTGAAAAGTGTTTGTTGTGGCATACTTAAAATTCCAGTATGCCTGGTTTAGTTCCATATGACTTTCTTCTCTGCTGGAAACAAGCTTGTGCTGGCAGAGGAATGGATTACACCTAACTGGGCAAATTCTTAGCACCTGATCTATCCAGATGTCACACCAATCTCATTACTACAATGACTGATTTCAGGATCTTGCATCAGGGACGAATTTGTTCATTTCTCTCTCTAACTTATAGGAATGTATGAAACACCACTTTCCCTCCATTTTTGTAGCGATTACATATATGCTAAATTAGAAAAATACATTGGAATATATATATTACATATAAAATCAACAACCCCATGCCTCCCAATTTAAGATAACCATTGCTGGTATAATGGGAAGCTGGGATTTTAATTTTAGCAGGGATAAAAGTAAATAATTTAAAAAAAAAACACCGAGATATTAGACTGAACACAGATATTGTAGAGGCCTGGCAACAATGTACAAATCAAGGGTAAGTAGTCATCTTCTTCAACACTTAGAAAATAATTTGTTGGAGGGAATCTTTGTCAGGTATTACTGTATTTTACTTTGGTTGAAGTTCTGCAACTCAGTTAAGGAGACAGGAAAACTCCCAGCTATGGTGAAACTATGCTATCTATGTAGAAGAGCAAGGAGCAGGGAGCTGGCACAGCAAAGGTCATATCTACAAAGCCTCCCAATGTTATAGCCCAAAGGCATCTGCTGAAGGCAGAAGCGGGGAGGGGCCCAATCCTTTTTTAGAAGAAAAATGGTATGACAGGAATCAGAATTTGGTGATTTTTTTGGAAACCGCTAAGGCAGTCTCCTGTTATGTTTGCAAATTATTCCCGAACCATGGTAAAGGAAAACAAACATTAGTTGACAGGCACTCTAATTGGAGAAACATTGCAAGAGATATTGCTGATCATGAAACTTCCAAAGCTCATATTAATGCTATGTGTAAGTTTGTTGAAAGGTGTAAATTATCTGGAAGAATTGATTCTGTGTTATCAGCTCAGTTTCAAAAGGAGGAAAGTGTTCTTATTAGAGGAAAGTGCTGAGACATGTTGCTACAGTCAAACTGCTGTCTTTTTTGGGACTACCTCTCAGAGGACATGATGAGTTATCATTGTCAAATCAAAAATGTAATTTTTTTAACCTGCCTCGAATATCTTAGTGAATTTGATGATTTTCTCAAAAAAATTTGAAAAATTATCAGTATTGTGGCTCACGGAAGACCAACTTTTCAACTCACCCAACCTATGATAAATTCATCACTATAATGGCAGCGCATCTCAGAAACCAATTCACTGATGAAGTAAAGAATGCCAAGTACTATTCCATAATAGTCGATTCAACACCAGATGTGAGTCATGTAGACCAGTTAACATTAATTTTAAGATATGTGACTGGCAATGGTGAAGTTGTAGAGGGATTTCTTTGTTTTGTCCCACTAAAAATCTCACGCTTTGAATGTCTAAAGACTGTTTTGGAATTCATTGCAAGTTTATGTTTGGACATTAAAAAATTGTTGTGGGCATAGCTTTAAAAATGCTGCAAATATGGCAGGAAAATATTCAGGTCTACAGGCAAGACTGAACAATGAAAACCCCTCTGCTTTCTTCATACCATGTTTCAGTCATTCCTTAAATTTAATTTGCAATGCTGCAGCTGAATCTTGTGAGGGAGCTACACATTTTTTTGACTTCATTTAAAATGTCTTTTTTTTGGTTTGCACAAATTGGTGGAGTTTGCTAGAATCATGCGTGAATCATGCAAATGAAAAATATTTGACAGTCAAAAGAATCTGTGACACCAGGTGGTCTGCTTGTGCAGATTCTGTTTTGGCTTTGAAAATGAGCTATGATGATATAAAGAAAAGCTTATTAGACATACCCACATCAAATTCTGAAAAACCACATGCAAAATCTGAAGCAAAATCTTTAGCAGAAAAGTTTGAAAAGTACAATATTGCTGTTTTTACTAGGGGTGTATGAAACAGGCCGTATTTGATTGGGATTTGGCCTGAATCAGGGACAATGATTTGATTTGTTGATTTGGATCACTGTCCCCAATTCGATTTGGTCAAATCTGAATCTGAAGATTCAATGCTAATTTAGTGAATCAGTGATTCAGCCATAGACACAGCTTTAAATGTTTTTTCTACATACCTCAAGGTACCAGGCATGGCTCATGAATGCTGTGATGCTGCAGCAGATGGAGCTTCCCACAGGAGTGTGGGTCCCCCCTGTGTGCTTGGCAGCGAACCTAGAAGCGGACAGGATGTACTTCCAATGCACTTCTTGGTCAACTGGGGAGTGCACTGGGGGCTTCCTTGTGCCCCCCAGCTCACTGATTGGCTGCGGGTGGACCCCAGGTGTCCCCCCCCCGGACTTAGGAGACACCAGTCACTGAGCTGAGAGAGGTGCAGGGGGGCCCCCCAGCACTCTTCCCGATGGACCCAGAAGTGAACCAGGAGTGTATCTGGTCCATTTCTGAGTCTGCTGCCAAGTGCGCTGGGCCCTCCATGCTCCTGTGGGACACTCCATCTTCCCCAGCACTGCAGCATTGACGAGCTGCCTGGTACCTTGAGGTATGTAGAAAAAAACATTTTAAGCTGTGTCTATGTCCGAATCGCCAAATCTTTCTGAATCCCTCCAAATTGATTTGGAGGGTTCCAATCTGATTTAGAGAGATTAAAGGGTCTCCTGATTCAATTCAGTTTCAGAGATTCAGCCACCAAAGTGGGCCTAATCCACACCAACTCAAATCAGGGACCAAAACTTCTTACAGCCCTAATTTTTACTCTTTTGTGGAACCGTTTACTTCAAAGAATTAATGCTGTCAGTAAATTGCTGCAAAAGGTTGATACAAATTTATTGAATGCTGCACAATTGTTAGCCTCAGTTAAAAGTTTTGTCATGGAAGTTCTAAATGACTATAGCTCAGTGGAAGCAGAGGCACTAACATTACGAGAAAATATAGGTTCCTCTGATATATCTGATGAGAAGCATAAAAAAACCAGGAAGCTATTTTTCAATGAAATTAGAGACAATGAAATCAATTTAAAAGGGAAAGAGAAGATCATCTTTGAGACCATTAATGTTATTTGTGACACAATAATAGTGCAATTGCAGAGTAGAGGTAAATCTCTAAAGAAAACTTGATTTATTTTGCATGTTTTTTGACAGAAGCATGGATGAAAATTCTAAAGGCCACTAAAGTAAGGAATTAGGTGAATTCTACTGAGAGGACATAGACACAGATCTTTCTGAAGATGAAGTGAAACATTTCATTCATTTTATCAAAAATGATGAAGTCTGTGTTTTGGGGTCACCAGTTGATTTGTATAGACTTGTATGTGATGGTTTGTAGACAACTGTTCCAAATATAGAAACCATTCTGAAAATTTTTTCAGCAATACCTGTCACAAATGCTTCTGGTGAACATTTTTTTTCTGTATTGAAACAAGTTAAAAATTATTTGCAAAATTTGATGAGTCAGGAACATTTGCCAACTTCGGCAATATTGACAATTGAAAGTACCTCACTTTATATTAATTGATTTCCTATTACTTATAATAGAGGAAGAGGAGGATAAAAGAAAAAAGAATGAAAAATGGGGGGAAGATAAGAGAGAATGTTCTTTTTCTTGGTCCTGAGGAAGGGGCCCCAAAAATGAAGCTGCGCACAGGGCCCCACTAAATTTAAATCCGCCACTGTTCCTGGGGCTGGTTTTGTTCAATATCTTCATCGATGACCTGGAAGATGGGATAGAGTGGACCCTCAGTAAGTTTGTAAATGTCACTAAGCTGGGGGGGAGTAGTAGATATGCTGGAGGGCAGGGCTGGAATTCAGAGACCAGTCCCAGACAAATTGGAGGATTGAGCCAAAAGAATTCTCATGAGTTTCAACAGGACAAGTGCAAAGTCCTGCCCTTAGGACAGAACAATCCCATGCACCGGTACAGGCTGGGACCAGCTGGCTGGACAACAGCTCTGCAGAAAAGGACCTGGAGGTTGCAATGGATAAGAAGCTGAATATAAGCCAACAGTGTGCCCTTGTTGTGAAGAAGGCCTAACGGTATACTAGGCTGTATTAGCAGGTGTGCTGCCAGCAGATCGAGGGAACTGATTGTTCCCTTCTGTTTGGCACTGGTGAAGTCACATGTGGAGTATTGTGTCCAGTTTTGGGGCCTCCATTATAGAAAGGATGTAGACAAATTGTAGAGAATCCAATGGAGGGCAACAGAAATAGTAAGGTGGCTGAGGGACATGACTTCTGAGGAGAGGCTGAGGGAAGTGGGCTTATTTAGTCAATTCTAGTGTTAGAGAAGAATGAAGTGGGATTTAATAACTGCCTTCCGCTACCTGAAGAGGGGTTCCAGAGAGGATGCAGTGGTGGCAGATAACAAAAGAAGGAGCAATAGTCTCAAGCTGCAGCCAAGGAAGTTTAGGTTAGATATTTTGAAAAACTTTCTCACTAGGAGGTTAGTAAAGCACTAGACAGGTTACCCAAGGAGGTGGTGGAATCTCCATTCTTGGAGGTTTTTGAGACCTGACTAGACAAAGCCTTGACTGTGATGATCTTGTTGGTGATGGTCCTGCTTTGAGCAGGGGGTTGGACTAGATGACCTCCTGAGATCCTTTCCATGCCTAATGTTCTGTGATCCTATGTACTGCCCCAGGATTTTGACAGGTCCTGGGGCACAGGTGACCACACATTCCACTTCAGATTTTATATAAATGAGCCAGAAAGTTATTCCACATTATATATGGAATTGTGGCTCCTTTACTTTATTGTCACACCTTAAATTGACTTGCATATGTGGCCAGATTACTATATAAGGCATGTTTAACCTGTTAATCACATCTTAAATGTCACATGCATCATTGTCCCAGGTCTTTATTTCCTGGGAGGATAGAGTTAGGCATTGAATTAAAACTCTCATTCAAATTAGAATCAAGAGTAAGGGATAGTTAAGGGATTGATAAATCTATATTAAAATTTACTTTTTCCATGGTGCCTATAATTGCTGTTGTGAAAAGTAGATCATTTAAACAAACTTCTCTATCTATATCGCAGGTTCAAAAGTAGTATGATACTACATAGAGCTGAGAACACAATGTTATTTATAATTTTCTGGCAATTCCAAGATATCGCTAAAAGATGAATTCTAGTTGAACTGAAAACAATTTTTAAAAAGTATTTTGGCAAAATGTAAATTCAAAACATTGTTTGGTATTGAATGAAATGTTAAATTTGGATGCTAAGCTTTTTATTTTTTGAGTTAGTCTAATAAAACATATCACATTTACCCAAAGAACCTTGTTGGCCTGTGTCCTTAGACCAACACAGCTACAACCTACACCCCTGAAGCATTTTACAATATATTAATTTAAAAATAAATACAGTTAAAGGCATTTTTAAAGTAAAAGTAACTTCAAAAGGAATTAATTTTAAAAAGTGATCAACCTGTTAATTTAAAAAATTGTTTACATATTTTTAAGCACATAGTCCATCAACATCTGTACAAGTTCCTGATCCTTTTTTGGGTTGCCAAATCTATAGCTTTCAACATTTCTTCCCAGTTTGTCCTGCCACAATTTTACTCTGGCCATTATGAATTATAAACCAGATGGCTTTTAATGCAATAAGAAGGTCTAGAAGGCAGAAATGAAAAAAGAAGATTAAAACCCAGGAGAGAGAGCCATATTTTTTCTCATGGCAGTTAATCAAGCTCCCATATTTGCTTCACATCAAGCAGAAAACCAGGAGCAATTCTATTAAAATAAGTGGTGTTTCAGCAGGTAAAACCTATGGGAAATCAGGTCAAGCCTTAACCAGTTTATAGATAGCAATATGTACAATTGATTAACATAGCTTATACGTGAATCCACAGAAATGAACATTTCTGAGTTCTCCTTTCCTTTCTTTGTATGGGAGAATTTTAAAAGGAATCATTTCCTTTTTTAAAGGGCCAGTTACATTTCAATTTCAGATACTTCTTTTCACATAAAAGTTTGCAGTGGCATTGAGTTTTCATGTTTGTTGTATTCTCTAGAGTCTCAATGTGCAGCAGACCCCACTTAAGCACATGCTTAAAGCCCATTGACCCTAATGTCTTGCTAAATTGGAGTCTAAGTTTTTGACCCTGGTTCAATAAAAATGCTTTTATTTAATGAACATCAGGATCACAGTTAGTACCTAACTACCTTTGAGACAGGAAAAGAGAGACATAGGCAGAGAGGGAGAGATTCCTCGGGTGCATCTACACAAGATGCTTAATGTGCAGAAGATTAATTCTAATTCTGTAGTTACTGCACAGTAGCACCAGTGCATGGTTTTTTTGCAATGCTTGTTGTGCAGTAGCTTAATAACATTGTGCAGTAGCGTTTAGCATGGTTTTTGAATGGCACATGACTGCACAGTGTTATTAGGCTACTGTGCAGTAAATGTCTTGTGTAAGACACGCCCTGTGTATCTGAAGCCTGTGTCTAGCTCATTGTAATACCATATACTAAGACCTCAGATCACGCCTATATCACCTTACACACTACTTCTTCAGGCACTTTTTGCTGCAGTTAGGATTGTCCAGTGCACTACGCTTATCAAACTAGATACAGATTCATGGCAGCCAGAGAGAAAGCAGCAGGTCAGGGCTGCAGGCAGTTCTTGAATGTCCCCTGAAGTCTATTCAAAACGTTTTTGCCTGGTTAAACTTCCTGGTCCATTTTTCTAGAGTGCATGTCTGCACTGCATGTGAACCATAGTATACAGATACCCAGTCGAGAGTCTAGATACATAGATCATAGAATCAATCTAGCGACAGTAGCACAAGCCTGAATTTCTTATTGAAATGTCAACTCCTATGTTATCTCTATGTAGTACTGAGAATGCTTGCCATTCTGAGGTCATACTTTGAGACATACCACATTATTTGAAAGGGAAGAGTGCTGAGCAGTGGTAGCATCCCACAAATAAACCCCCAAAAGGTATAGAATTAATAGTGCAGTCTGAAGCAGGGGTTACTTTGACTGCACTTAGCATGGGCTGACAAATGAAATAGCTTCTGTGAAGAGAACAGTTTGTTTGAGTGTGCAGTCCTTCTGGAAATTTTAAAATCATATTTGAGTAGCTTTCATTTATGCAGATTTATATTTATAAGGTAAGCTACATGACCAAATATCCCAGTTCCAAAATAGGAAGGTTATTGTAATTGCCTTGCTTTCAAGAAGAATAAAAACATTTATGTTTAGATTGGAAGAGGAGAAACTGGACATACATCATATACCTTTATTGTCCTGAGAATAAGGAATATTTGAGTAATTGATTTTATTATGCTAGAATTTTTCCTATTTATTTTTATAGGACATTTATGTTGAATTGTTTTGTAAGTTGGTGACATATTTTTAAGAATTTGACTCAGAAATGGTCATGTCAGTTTTTTCCCCAAATGATCTGGTGTCAGATTTATTTATATTTTGATGGGTCACAGACCAAACAGGCTCAAGTATATGAAAAATACCAAATATTTTTTATATTATTAAATACCAAATATTTAAAAATAATGTGTTCACTTTAGTAGAACTCTTACTATAGAAAGGATGGCTTAATTTAAACTTGGCAAGTGAGTTGCATGGATTCAGGCATTTAGTTCACCCAGAGATCTAAGGAGAGATGTTGCAAGGAAGATCAGTAAGCAAAATTAATACATTATAAGAGTCAGAGACATGGCTAAAAAGCTGCACCTTTTGGATCAACAAGCCATTCCAGAGAAGACTGGCAATCCATAATTTGACAGATGATCACAGGAAGAGCAGATGTGGCATCCTAAGACAGGATACTCCAGTCCAGACCCGTTTTTGCCTGAAACTAGAAACAATGAATTTGGGTGCCATTGTTAGACTCCATTTCTGAAGTCTTAGCTCTTAAGGACTGCAAAAGTTTAGGAGTTCATAAGTCCTCTATATTTTTACAGTATTTTTATCTCATTTCTATTTTTTAAATGTGTTTTCATTAATTTTCATAACCTGGCAGACTTCCAGATCTTTTTATTTTTTGACTCAGAAAGTGAAAAAGTGTGGGAGGGAACATGAATGTATATATGGATAAGTGCATCCATAAAGTTCCCAATAAAATTTCCAGAGGCTTAAATTGTTTACATGCCATCTTATAAAGGTGGTCTTTAAAGTGTGGTTTGCTCTAAACATCTTAATAATCTCAAGTCTCTTACCTTTGATTGCTCATAAACTCCTTAACGTGTGCTTGTCAAGAAATTTCTGTTAATGCCTGTGTTAAAATATTTCTGGTGAGTAGGGAGAAAACATTAGCTACTGAGCATGAGCTGAAGTTTCAAGTGGAAGCATTAGAATTGGCTCCATCACTGTAGGTCAGACAAAGGATAATTTGGTTTCATTATAAACATAGTTAACTAGCCTGGAAAGATAAACTTGCTTGATTTCAGTAAAATTCACCAATTTGGATTTACAATCAAAGAATCAAATTCTAAAACTTGATCCTGGAATGTATATGAGGATTGGCACTAATTTGATGTTTTAACACTAATCCAGTACTAAATTATTTGATTTGAAAGTGGGTTTTATTCTTAGTTATTTATAAACTTAGCTTTGCAAAGTTATGTTGTTGATTTTATTGCACTTAAAGATTTTTGTTAAAATTTGAAACAGAATCTTTCTCTCAGTAATTAATGCTTTGAGTGTAGAGATTGAAAACCTAGAAGACTACTCTCCCTTGATAAAACTATGCTTTTGCATATCCTATTAGGCAGATCTCAAAGTGGAATAATCCAGTACAATCAAAGCCTGTGTTAAGATTCCTGTTGACTTCAGTAATATTATAGGCTCCTATATGATGCATGTAAATATTCCAGCCTTGCTTTCATTTGCTGAGGATATGTAATGATGGAAAATGGAGCAGACATGACAGAGAGCTGTGAACAGAGCTAATAAGCAGCTTTTTATTCTATAATTTCAGTGCACTTTGCCCTCCTTTCCTCAAATGGATACAAATGTTATATTTTTTCTCCTGTGATAGTTTTGCCTTTCTGACAAAAGGAGTAGCTTCTTCCTTTTGTGAGAATGCAAATTGGGCATATGACAGGGTGCATATTTGCAGAAGGTCTAAAGCATCTGAAACAAAACTGAAATGTATTTTGCTTTATGCTGAACTGTTTAACATTAGTTTTCCTGGGCAGAAAAACTGTGTTTGCATACCTTTAGAAACTCCAGGGTCACAAACCTGGAGAGCTTATGTAAAAAAAAAATATATTTTCAATATTTGAAATACTATTTTTGAGAGGCATTTTCTTCATAGGAAGGTTTTCTGAACTCCTTTGGCTCCAATTTTGCCTCTAAGTCAGTGTAATGTTTACATATTTCTTTAATCAGGCCTTACATAAGGGAACATGATAAGGTGCAACAGAATATTACAGTAATTGGCTTTTTGATAATAGATTTCATGCCAGAGTAAAGAATATATGCCAGCAGGGATTTCCTGGCAATAAGGGGAATGTGTTAGAAGAACTAATAATCAGATGGAAGGAATTCATTGTTCTGGAAGTTGTTTGTACCATGTTTTCAGTGTTATTACTTCACTGAGCAAAAACACAGGGTTTGAGATTTCGGATCAAACTACTGGTCCCCTTAAGTCTAATTTCTTGCCTTCAACAGTTGTGCAGTGATATAGATGGAGGAAAGGATCTTTTTCTGTGATACTCATTTCCCTTCGGCATGTGAGTTGTTTACCTTCATCTTAGTACAAATGACATTGTTAATCTTAAGCTCTCTTGCCCTTTTAAAAATCCAGGCAGGGGACTCAGCTGTGATCTCCTGAAGTTTTATGCAGTATTGGTTTACTTTATCTGGAAGGTAGGAATACCCACCTCAGCATCCTAGTTTTGTATTCAGCATTAAAATCCAAATGCACACAGGTCAGGCCACCTCAGGCTGTTTGTTGAGTTTGCAAGGGTTAGGCATGCTGGTTTGTGGTAACGTATTTGTTCTGCAGCTTCTGCAGTGAGCAATGGCTGTGCAGGTTCTCACCTCCCTCCACACAGTGCCCCTGTGATAGGAGAGCTGCCAAGCAACCGCCTATGTACCTTGGACAGAAATCTAATAACGTCTGATGGTGTCAGTGTAAGCTTATTTTATTTGCATTTGTCTTGTCACCAAGGCAACAGCTGTTTGCATTGAGTATTACGTATTTACAATTTTCCTTTTTAGAGTAAAACAACATACCCCTTCCTATTGGTGCCCTTGCATTGGTAGATTTTTGCTGGAAAATGGCATATTGAAAGACACAAACCCATATTACTTGAATGTTCATTAGAGATAGGAGCAATGGCCTTCTAGAAAATATTTTATTATTTCTAGAGAGAGGCTCCAATGGCAGATTTTTACTCTACATCTGAGCTGGGTTCAGATTTGACTTGCCTTCAGACTACTCCTACCTCCTTAGCTTTATAGCTAAGACATCTCTTAAGAAAACTTTAAAACAATTTAAACTACTTTTATTTTGAAAGGAAGCCATCTGAAAATGGCACCACCTCATTGAACACTTCAGTTCTCTTTGTGTTAGCAATTGAACCTACTCATGAGTTTACATGAATATTTCCTGCTTTCTACTTCTCTCAGACCAGCAGAACCAACAGTACAGAAGAAAAGAGAAATGGGCTAGGGACAGACAGTACACATAAACTCATTTAACTGATCAGAAACTGGTTTAAACCTGTAACAGAACAGAAGTTCAGTGCTCATAAACCAATTTCAAAATGGCTGAAACTGGTTTAAGATAAACCTGATTGAATGTAGTATCAGACTTAACAAATTTGGGTCAAACCGGTTTATGAAACTTTTGTCCCAGACCCCTACCTGGTTCAAGTTAAAGCACAGTCCCCCAGCATACCTTCCAGCCCTGGGCTGGGCTGTGCCCCTCTGCTCCCTAGCTGAGCAGTGAGGGCTGGCTGACAAGTGGGTGGGATGGGGTAAGCCTGGCTGGGGATTCAGCCTAGTTTATGGTGGGAGCGGGGGGGGGGGACTGCCCCCTCCAGGTGAACCCTGGCTGGGGTCTGGTGCCAGGGAGGGGAGTTAAGCACCCCTTCCCCTGCTTAAAGTTACTGCTGGTTGTAACTGTGGACTACAAATCCCAGAGGCACCTGGAAGAGAAAGAAGAAATGATGAGCAATCCGGCAGAGTCCTGCTGCTGTAATTCTGGACTGCAAATCCCAGTGATCTCCTGGGCAGCAGGAAGAGGAAATGAATGCACAGCCAGGGACTTGTGCTCTAGCACCCCCTGGGCTCCTGGCCTGAGCTACTGCAGGGATGTGGCTTCATTTGCTGAATCAAAGGTAAGGTCTGTTCACTTCTGTTTCAACTTAATCTGTGCAGTTTAAACTAAACTGCAAAGAAGGAATCGATTCAGCCTTGGGTTTTTTGACTGTACTTAGCCATGGAGTCTATTCTAGAGGTCAGTCACCTATAGTCTCAAGCCAGATCCAGCCCATAAAGCCACTGGGGCTTCAGTGACATTCAGTAGTGGGGGGGCTATGGTGGGGAGAAGCAGTAGTGTTGGGCACTTCCTGAGTGCTGTGGCAGAGAGAAAAGGCAGTGGTAGAAGGTTCTAGCACCTGCCTTCCTCTGATCTGATCTGGATTGTTCTGGCCTGCAGCCTGAAAAGGTTGGTGACCGTTGGGCTATTTCATCTCATGCGTCCTCAGTTGAATTAGTTACTAGTTAGCTTCTCCTGTGTAAGGCAAGGACAGTCAAAGGATTATTGAGGGACACATATGGCTTTAGAAATCTCTGTTAGCAGGCAAGGGGAGGGGTGGGGGCAGGAAAGAGAGAGAATACAGCAACCACAAAGTGCTACATTTCAAAGCAGAATCACACTTTGGATTCAATATTTATTTACCTGATACTAAGAAACTGAGAACATAAAAGCCTACATATTCTAAACTAAACTAACTACTTAAAGGTAGCTCCAAAACTTGCAGCAGGATGCAGGAAAGGTTTTAGACAAGAGGCAGGGTAATGACAGCCTCAGACATCTCACTTGCTCATGGCTGCTTTCCTCAAGGGCATGGGGATGAGACTGTAGAGCTTGCAAGGATGTTGTCTGCTGGTTTACTATGCTGATAATTTTCCATTGTACAAGATGGTAATGTTATATGTAGAGATATATCTATATAGATATATATGACAAGTAACACAAGAGGGTGCTAGCATATTCAAAAGCTCAGAATCACAGCTGTGTAAAGCTTATGAGTCCCAGTTAGCAACTGAGAATCTGGGAGCTGTGATGGTTCAAGGCATGTCCTGGGCTCGGCCTCTTCCTTGCCTAGCCACCCACATCCTGTGAGAAGGACTAACTAGGGCATGTGAGGTTGGATGCATTGCTTCACACTCTGCCTGCAGGATTGGCTCAGATCTTGGTAGAATTGTTGAGAAGTGAAAAGGTAACGTAACCACCCCCAAGTGTGAACATACCTCTGGTTTCAGCATGTAAAAATATCATTACAATAAGATAAAATCTTGCATATAACTCTAATACAAGCATTTTTTTCACTTGTGCATACTAGGTATTTGCTGTTGGGAAAGACTGGGAAATCTATCGTGTGTTTTTATGGTAAGTGTTCAGACACTCCAGCAGAAAGGAGCAAAGAAACACCTAAGCAAGTAAGATAATGGTAGCTCACAATCACATCTGCTCTTTGGCTAAGAAAAGTTTGTTCACATAAACCCTAGTTTTTAAAAATCTTACCGATTTTTTTATTCTGGTTAGAATAGTTATTCCATGAAGAACTAACTACTGGTATTTCATTTGAATGAAGTGAAATTTCCCCACTTCAAGGCCAACATACTTCTTAAGTGATTCACCCCTCAGCTAACTGAAAGCTACACATCTCAGTATTTGGGCTGTAATTTCTGGTCTCATTTCAGATTTTATATTCATTTTTACTGGTATAAAATTCTCTGATTTAGCAGTTCAAAGTTGTTGCAAGGCAGCATCTATCTACCCCTTCACCCCTCATGACACCACTGTTTTAAAAAAGTGATATTTTATAGAGGTATTTTGCAGACTGAATTTGCAAAAGTCCCATTTAAAAAAAAAAAGCCCTCAGTGAGGCCATCAAGGATGCCTTTAATGTGATGTACAACATTTCTCCCTGCCCCCCCAACCAAATTTCTAAAGTAATAATTTTCTTTCACTGGTGATCTATTCCTGCCTGGAACAAACTTGGGCCAGACACCTGTTAACATTTGGGATCTATATTCAGTATTCATCCAGTAGGGAGGAAAAATTCTAGCAACATTTAATAGATCGTTTTAGCCCCTAATAAACAGTAAGCACCATACAGTATAGAGTTACATATATTTGGTGCCATTGACAACAGGCATCCTAATAGATGGGCCAAATAATACCACAATTATGAAAAATCTGTCTGTGTCCTGGTTTCTACACAATGAAGAGAAGAGGAGAAGCCTGTGAAATGCACTTAACTTTTTGGCATGAGGAAACTTGACTTTTAAAAAATCATTTGGTTCTTTCTGTTTCAGATTTCCTTTTTATTGTGTTGGGCTGAAGGCCAGTCCAGTGACAGAATTATACATCACATAACTTATTCCATGAAGTACTGAGCTGATAGTTTTAAGATCTCACAATCTCTAAGCCAAGCACAAACTGTGCCGTTTCTTATGGAGCAATCCTTAACAAAGGAAAAAAGTACAAAGTACCTCCATAGAGCGACTAACAACACACTGAGTCAGAGTCAACAATTGACTCTCCACTGAATACTAAGTGAAATGAGCACTTATGCAGTCCCTACCACACACTCCACTAGGTCGAAACCTCTTGCTTTGTGTGACCCCCAGACACCTCTGGGGGCGGAGCAGCCAGCATAGTGTGACAGTGAAGAGCTCCCAGACAAAACTCTCCCTACAGGTATTCTTTTCTTGTGACAGCAACATTGGGAAAATCTAGGAACACAGATCCCTGCCTCCCAGGCCCCCTCCAGACATTACATTTATTGTTGGATATATGCAAACATCCTGCAACAAATGGAAACATGCCATACATTAAAGGGATTTGTCTAATGAGGAAAGTGGCTGATCCACCACAAAAATGCTTGGCCCTTGGTTGTGCAGGGGCAAATTCATGTTTGGCTAGGTTTCTACGCTCCACAATTCCACAGTGCTCTCTTTTCCATCTCCCTGTTCCTTCCCAACTGCAACTGTGAATCCCTGAACTGCTCAGCCCCAGTCCCTGGAGACAGAGGTGCCAGGACAGGGGTTGCCCAGGGAAAATGTGGGTTCACAAGCGCATGTGAGCAGCCCAGCACCAGCAAAAAGCTTCCCAGTTTGTGTGCCCTCCTAAGGTCCTGGCAGAGACCACAAGTCAGACTGAGCTACCCCTGGAGACTCATAGCAAGCTCTGTCACCCTTGCCACCATTAAAGGGCTCCTGGGCAGTGCAACACTGCCTTGAACCAGTTCTCAGGCTGCCAGGTAACTGGAAACTTCAAGGCTTCACAGGTCTATTAATGAGCATATTTAGCTTGTGAGACCTTTACAGTTCCCTGGGGGAAAAGGGTAGGTATGGAACAGTCCCTTATCACCCGCTGGCTGGGGAGTGGCCCTTGTGGCAACTCTGCTACTCTCTAGCAAGGCGGATTTGAATGACAGTCTGCCCATAGCACTTGATTTTTTCTAGTGCTACAAGTTTTGTAACATTATAAAAATAATGCCTGGATGTGGCCCCAGACACTATATGGAGAAACACCTCTTCCACCAGGGCAGAGTCATCCTTAAGAATTCAGGGGCTAAGTTAGTACTTGCTAGACTGGTCCGAAAGCTGCAACTACTACCACATCAAGGGCAGCTTGTGACTTCCTCTTCTGTTGCTTGCATGGGAATCCGTGCAGAAGAACATTGAAATGACTTGGTTCAGAGGGGGCTGCAAAGACAAACACTGGGTTTTACTGTGTTACTACTTAGCATTTGTACTGTGAGAATGCTTAGACGCCAACCATACTGAGGCCTATTGCACTAGATCTAGTATGAGCAAATAATGGTTTCTGACCCAAACAGCCAATTACTTAGATGGGCATAAAACAAGGGTAAGGAGTTAGTCTAGTGTATTTAAAGAAATAGATGGGAGGTTTACAGGAAATAAAATGCTTAAAGTAAATTGGGTTTATGGAAATGTTGGATCAGCAGCTATTAATAACTATTGGAGCTATTGGTGATAAATTAGGTATACTAAAAACAAACATAATTTTGGGAATTTATAAAATACATGTCCATTCACCACCATCCTTCTCTTGTTTATCCCACTGAACTCTAAGCTATTCAGTAAGAGGATGGCACCTGTGTTAATTTGAAAGTGTTTAGCATATTATGCATGCTACTGTAGTGAACTTGTTATATGAAAAAGCTAAACTAAAAGAGGGTTAATGTTGCAAAGGTAAGCACTGAAAAGAGCAAATGCCAGAATTAAATCAGCCCTATTCTTTATTAGCATTATGATACACGTTTTAATTACAGGTTTACATACTGGTTTCCCACAGGTTCCCTTCCTCACTGAATGCACAGAGTGGATAGAGCTAATGAACAGCTATCACGTCGTCTTTGATGTTCACTGCTCAGGTTCTTTACTACCTCCTTCCAAACCCGACAGTGACTACAGAATCATTTTCTACGGTCTCATCAATAAATAAGGGCTATATTTCCCAGCATGACTTCTAACCATGTTAACCACCATTCTTTCTCTGTCTGCCTCATTCACTACCCATTCTTCCAACTTACAAAAAATAGGACCAAGTTTCTACAGAGAACAGCCACCCAAGCTAGGGACAGACATTCAAAAAGCCAGAGCCTGAACTGATTCAACCTTTGCAGGTTAGTCTAACCTGCCTAGGCTGAACTAGTTTGTAACTGGACAAACATGCTCCCTGGATTGAGGCAATGAGGGCACGTGCCTGCAGTTGCCTGGGCCAGGCACAAGGGGTGCTAGAGCTGGCCCTCGCTTGCAGGGAAGCTGTGCTGGGGGGTGTGGCCAATCCAGGCTGAACTGCCAAGAGAGGAGTTTAATTCCTCCTTCCTGTGCCACTGGCAGGGAACCAAGATGGGTCTGCCTGCACTCCCCCCTCGCTGCTGCAGCAGGGGGGTGCCATGGCCCATGAACAACGCATGCCCCCAGCAACTGGGGAGGCACGGCAGTACCGGGAATGTGGTGGTGGAGCATGGTGGCAGTAAGTGGTGGAGGGAGCTCCTGCAGATGCCACCAGCACTGTCGGTGGGGGTGGCGAGAGCTGACCAAGGGCTAGGGATCACCCACAGGTGCTGCCGGTGCTGTTGGCGACAGCTAGCGGGAATCATGGACTGCCCGCAGACGCCACTGGCAGTGTCGGTGGTGGGGTGGTGAGCGGCAACTGCCTGCAGGTGCCGCTGACACTGTAGGGGGTGCCTTTTTATAAGGGGTGTACTGCCACATTCAGGGGGTGCATGTGCACCCCCTACATGTCACCCCTGCCATGGCCCTGAGGCAGAGGAGGACAGGGAGCAGAGTTAGTTTTCCCTCTACCCCACTAGCAGCCAGGTAGCTCCCTGCCCAGAATAGGCCCTGGCTCTCCCCTCCGCTGGAGGCTGAAGAGAGGAGGAATAACCCCATCCCTGCCTCCCACCCAGGGGCCCCGCCTGTCCGTGCCCCCTCCACACCCTTGCAGTGGGAGGGGACAGCCCCAGTCACAATGTGGAGGAGACTGAGCCCCTTCCCAGCAAGGGGCTGAGCTGAGGTCTCGGGCTACACGCAGGAGTGCCAGGGTGTGGAGCCAGAGCCCTGCAAGTCCCAGCAGTGCCACTGAGCTCTACAGGCCCTCTACTGGCTTCACAGCACAGCCCCGCTGGGCAGCTGTGATGGGCTCCTGCCCTTTGGGCATTCACTGCTCACCACTCCAGCTGCTGGGCAGTGGCAGGGCCTAGTTTCCACCACTCATTCTGCTACTGAAGGGGCTCCAAGACTTGCACTCCTGGTGGGGCTACCTTGCAGCCTTGGGGCTCCCAACTGGTAGATGCCCCACCTCAGTTATTCTCCCCCTGAGCTTCAGCTGCAGCCAAGCTGAGAAGACTGCAATATCAGTGGCCAGAGGCTGCCTTAATTTCTTAACATTTTTAGTGCTTGATTTCACAGCATTGGTATTCCTTTAATGTTAATTACATTTTTTTAAAGAAAGCAAACTGTTCCTCCCTTCCCACATCCCCCACTTCCATCTTATAGAAATAGGATCAAACTGATTTCCACATTATTTGTCCACAGGATTAGAATTATAAGATGCATCTCAGGGCTCAGAACAACTGATAAACATAACAGATTGGTATCTTCCATGACGCCAGCCACCATAGGGAAATAAAGAAGCATACATTTTGACAGTAGGGTATTTGTCATGATGTAGAAAAGGAATGTAGAGACTCGGAAATCTAGAACTGTATCTAAGATTAGGAGCATTATGAGATTGTGTTTACTTTGACCAGGGCCAGATTAATGCATAGGCAAACTAGGTATATGCCTAAGGCCCTGAGCTGTGAGGGGCCTCCGCGACGGAGGCACGAATGGCCCCGTCTGGCTCCCTTCCCTTCCCTTCCGCCAGCCTCTTTTGCTGTGGTGACTGCTTCCTAGCAGTGGCTCTGAGCCAGTGTTGACAAGTGTGCCTATATTGAGTGGAACTGTGCTTGTTTTTTAAAAAATTTGCATTGATTTTTAGAGTTATGGGTTGTGGTTTTGGGGCTTTTTTTATTTAGAGGTTGGTTCTTTTGTGCTTTTCTGTAATACAGAAGTTCCCAAACCCTGGGACCCAGTTGCAGGAACAAGATGGGGTCACAGAAGGACCCAGCCCAGCCAGCATACAGCTTCTGGATGGGGCTGCTGCTGCTGGTGCCCCAGGGACCTGCATGCCTTCCCCAGCCTTTGGCTTGCTCCAGGCACTAGGTAAGGAGAAAGCAGGTGCCAGTGGGGGGCTGCAGCTGGGCAGAAGTATGGAGCCCACTCCCAGGCGGGTGGTGGGAGTACGGAGCTTGGGGGGGCAGGGTGTGGGAGTGAGGGAGGGTGGGTGGTTGGTACCCTCCCACACACTCCCCTCCCCATGGTGCACAGCCCCTGCTGCCAGAAGCAGGAGCCCTCAGGGTACTTGTGGTCTGTGCAAATCTGGGTGCCCCCAGATCTGTGTGTGGGGTGAGGGTGGGCTGAGCTTGGGTGGTGCCAGGCTCTTCCCGGTGGGGGGTTGGGTTGTGATTGGGGTGGGTGGTGCTGGTGCTGGGGGGGTGTTGGGGAGGCTATGGCAAATTTTGGTGTGGCTGCAGCCCACCCCTATAGCCCCCTCCTAGCGCTGCCACTGCTGCCCTGAGCACAGACCCAGCCTAACCCCCTCGCTGGGAAGATCGGAGTGCTGGCCTGGCCTCAGCCTTCAGTGGCAGCCCACCCATCCCTTGAACACAGATCCAGGGGTACACACCCCCTGTGTCCTTCTGGGGTGCATGCAATGGTGGGAGCTGCCCCCCGTGCCCCAAGACAAGCTACATGTGGCTCCCTCCTGCACCCTGCCCTGGCTGTCCTCCCTTACCGTGGGGGCCTCCATCTGTCCCCCCATACACCTCCTTCTGTCCCCCACCCCTTACCACACAATAGACTTACCAGCCAGACACTGCTCTCCACACTGCTCAGCTATATACGGAATTGAATTGGTATCAGCCAATATGGCTTTTTAAAAATTGACCATTGATACTGACCCAAAAATTCTCTATTGATGTACCCCTAAATAACACCAAAACTTGCATCTGCGTCATCTGCAGAACTGCCAAGAGTCACACATCTTCTGTGAAACACCATTTCTTGCAGCTCAGCTTGAATCTCCCTTGGGCTGAACTACAGGAATGCATTTGCTTGCCATTCAACTTTTTGATACCTTTGTTACTGCTCTAGGTAGGGCACAGTGACCATAAAATGAAGTTTACAATTACATGCAATTATTTTGCTAATAGGTAAATTGTGTTAGATGGGACAAAAGTTGACAGCAAAATGTGAAAAGCACAGCTACATAAGAAAATAACCAACCTGAGAACTTGTAGTTTTTCTTCTCTTCATGAACAAATTAAAGGCTGCCCATGGTAATGCCACTGATATTTATCCCATGCTTCTGTAAAACCATGACGCTGTTTATTCTACGACTTGCCACGAAGTTCATTCCTCTGCACTCTCAAATAAATTATTTAGTTAGTCCTTATGGATGGGAAGGTAAACGTGACCATATTAACCAAGTATAAATTGTTTCATTGTAGACAATCACAAACAAAAGTTTTGAATGGTGTGAACAGAAATGCCTATTGGCTTTAGTGGGTTGTTACTCTGACACCTAAAGATAATACATTTGTGTTTAATATTATATTTCTTGTCTGAAATATTACCACAAATATGTGGTTATACTCGTTCTCTCTATAACAAGCTAGCTTCCTTTACTGTTCCCAGCCCTATAGTCAGAACCTTTGAATTTTCACTCTCAGTGCACCTTCTATAAGACAGTTGGCATGTTGATAATAAAAGGATTCTCTAACACCTAGAAAACTGGAAGCGGAGGACAACTTAAAATAGATACATTGTGGGCTACTGTACAGTAAAATGGCTACATCCTCAATTGGTGTAGCTCTATAGAAGTCTATGGTGCCATGCTGATTTACTCAGTACAGAATGTGGTATTACGGTAAAACTTTTTTAGTTTTCTTAAGCACCTTTCATATTTCATGCCTTTAAAAACCCATCTGCTGGTCTTAACCCCTTGGAATGATTTTCTTATTTCCATCACTGAAGGCTGCTTTATTTGGGCACTTGGCAAATAGGTTTCTATTTATACTTTAATAACAGAAGTCCATGGACAGAAGCCATAATATTCACAGCCTAATTAGCACTGGGAATAAGGTTTCTGCTATATTTGTGTTATGTAATATTTCCAAGAAATGTAGACACATCATAAGTAAAGCTCAGCTTTCATGTCGGTGCCATGGAACAATATGTCAAGTTTTCCTGAAAACTGTGCTGCAAGTCTCATATAGAAAATTGACTAAATCCTATCTTGGAAATATAAGTCCTTGAAATATTTTACCAGTTGAACCCTGGGAGAAAGAGAAATAATTTTTTTGCATTAAAATAATTCAATTTATTAATTAACACTTTTCATAGCCCCTGCTTATTATGTATACCTTATTAAAAGGTTTGGTGGAATCCAGACCATATTTTTATTTGGTGCAGCTGAAAATTGTGGACATGCTAAGGCCAAATTAAGAATCAGGTCAAAGAAAAAAATTCCAGTTAATTTTTTACTGCCAATTAGCAGAAACAGAATTTCATTTTTTCTGTACTTAGCTCTGCCGAGATCAAAGTAATACTTAAATTATTTTTTTTATGTGTTAATAAAATGAAGGGACAACTCAAGTTCAGTGTTTTAGGTCAGTTTTTATATTATTAGAGTTTCCCAAACTATGATTCATAAATTGCTGAGGGTTCATAATGGAATTCTTGCTGTTGGTCTATGGAAAATTGACTGGTTACATGGCTCTTTTTGTTTCCAGCCACTAGACTACATTAAGAGAGAATTAGAAATACACCAACTGGATTATTTTCCATCTACACTATTATGTCTGACATTCCCAAAGTAACATATGATATGATGAAGTGATAGATATAAGGGTTTGATAGAGGCAGTGTATGATAGAAGAAGTGACATCTAGGAGATTAGCCCTTAATTAAGATTTGATCCAACCTATGCACAATGGAGATGATAGGATATAAACCTATTTGGTAATTTGTCTCACTCATGAAAGACTAAATACAGAGTAATAGGAATGCATTGAACCCAGCCTATAAATAAATAAATAAAATGCCCACAACCAAACCAAATAGTCAACCCACACACAAATCTACAACAGGACTTAAGTCATTGTCTACAGTAGAAAACAGAGCAGGTGCTAATCAGACCAGATACATTTGAAATGTTTGTACATAACTGTTTTGGTACAGAAACATTAGTCATGTAGAATCAGTTTAGATTTTTGTCTCTGACCATACTAGTGCAATACTAAAAACTTAATTTGCAAGATCCTTGGAGTGTTTATTGCATAGTTCCTGGCTGAGTTGCCCTAAGAAGTATATTAATGAAGATTTTTAAAGGCTTCCCGTGTCTCATGGGATAACTAACTAAGTAGGTTCAGGTAGTGTATATCCAGAAAGTTTCTAAATTGGTTCTAAGACAGCAAATTTATTGAACCAACTGGGTGTGTCTACATGTGCAATTAATGTGACTGAATAAACTCTGGTGCCCGGGATCACAGCATGTTGAACTGGGATGGAGCAGCCCTGGCTGGCAGGGGATCTGGGGTGTCAGCTTGCCAGCTCTGGCTCAACATGTTGTGAAGTATGCTTCACTACAGGGGTAGCTGACTAGCAGCCCCAGCACTGAAGCACCCTCGTGATCCAGCAAGCACGGTCAACGTCTACACGTACATTACGGTGCACTAAATAACGCTGCTGTAGGATAGTACTTGTGCTTATTAGTCAACTCATTAGTAAATGTCTAGTGTAGATGTACCCACTGAAAAGGCACCACATTTTCATTCTAGGGGACAATTTTCTATGGATATTCTAGAAATGATTATTAAGTTAATTCCTTTAGTAGAGGCCATGCATTAAATACTATAGGGAACCAGAAAGACAGATTTTTTGTACATGTGTATTAATTACAAGCTAATATTAGCCAAGCTATCAATACTCTTTGCTGTGAAGTGATTAGAAATGTAGGTCAGGTTACCTGCCCCCACTTCCCTCAAGGGGACCAGGAATACTCTACATTCAAAATTCAATACATACAAACATTCAAAATGTTTTGCATTCAAAAGCTTGTCTAATGTTATCCCAACTACACAGTTGATTCAATAAAAGATATCACCCAAAAACATCCGTGTCTCCCTCATAATTGTTGGACCATCATGCTTACAACGTTATTTTAACACTATGATCAGTCTGACACATAAACATTCAAAAAAGTTCAGGGTTCATGGAGGGTGTGAATACACTGAAAGACAATGAGGAGCTAAGAATGTAAGTAGTCCCATTGATTTCTTTAGGTCTGTTAAAGTTAGACACGTGCTGAACAAGTGTCCTGGATTAGGGTGTTTGTGACCCCTAATGTTGAGAGTGAAGTGACTAAAATATCCACAATGTGCATCTTGATGTTGGCGCTCTCTCTCACTTTAATAAATATTAGCAAAAAATAGAATAGAGCATTTCACTTTAAAATATAAATGCATGGTCACAATGTTGCTGGGAAGGTATGTCTGTGGTTATTTCTTTTTCATGTGAGAGGGAAGATAGACATATATAAGGCAGCTCTTAGGAAGGGTATTTTTTCCCTTACATTGGCCACATCTACATGAGACACTGACTTTGCAGTTGTTACTGTGTAGTCATTTAATATAACCAAGTACTAAATGACTGTGCAATAACTTGGGTTACTGTGCAGTAGTGCCAATTAATGTCTTTTTTGTGATACTAGTTTGCAGTAGCCTAACATTACTGCGCTGTATCACAGTTTTTGCCACGTGATGCTACTGTGCACTGGTATTGGGCTACTGTGCAGTTAGCATCTAGTGTAGATGTGGCCACTGACTCCAAAATACATAGCATCTGAATGACTTATTTCCTTTTGAGATGATATAGAAGACTCCCTCCGTGATCTGCAAGTGGCGAGACAGCAACAAATGAAGAAAATATGGTGATTTCTGCTCTCTTCCAGATCTCTCTATCATACCATAGTATGTGGCAGATTTTTTTTTAAATGCATTGGATAAGTAAGATACTACTTTTTTTTATAACTCCAGAAAACTAATAGAAAAATTCATCTGTTGCAAAGAACTCAGAGGCCGCGTCCAGACAAGTGTGGATGTTTGGTTCCCTGGGGACAAATAGCAGAGGGACACCTTGTGACACTGCAAATTGCCCCTGGGGAATGCTTGGGCCATGCGCACTCTGACATGTGGCAGGTTACCCTGGGTGGGGTGTAGGGGAGGCTGGGGCCAATACTAGACTGGCCTTGGCAGCCTTACCTGGGGTCCTGGTGGGGCTGCAGCAGTGATGATCCTGCCACTCAGAGCCTGGCTAGCAGCCATGGTATGGCTCTGGCTGGCCAGGCTCCAGTTCTAAGTGGCACATGCTGCCCCCATGTGCAGTGCTCTGACTTTTTTGCATGGGCTTTTCTGACTTCTAGATACCTAGGGGCAAAAAAAAAAAATGTCCTGTGCTGCTCCCTTGCAGTGTGGAGAACAGCTGAATGTGTGGTATGTTGTGGTGCAGACCTGTCTGTGGCACCACATACTGCACAGCTATGCTCATCTGAATGTGGCCAGAAAGACCACAAGAATCAACGTTTTTGACCCTGTGTATTCATACAGGAAATCTCTGGATTTATCATGTGAATCATGCATAGGTGTTTGCATACCTCACAATGCTAATATTGTGGAGAACTCTACAGCACTCTACCCACCAGAGGATCTCATGGCATCCCAGGTGACCACAATTCCCTAGTTAAGAAACACTGTGTTAGGCAGAGGAAAAAGAGTATTTGTAAAATGCTTCCTGCCATTATAAAAGTCACAGAGGGTATAAAGATGTGTTAACAGAAGCTACTCTTATTATGGACCAGTGGAGAGTTAATATGCTTCTCTTGCAAGGAAAGAACAATGGTTAGGAAGTTACTTTGGCAATAAATGAAAAGGTAAATGTTGCACTAAAATTAACAGGGTTGAAGTATTGTTATAGCCATTATAGCCCAGGGAATATGTGAGACACAGGTGGCTTTTTTAGTCCCATATGGCTTTATCTGGTATTTAGCCTACACTGGGTGTGTCTACACATGCATTTACTCTGCAGTAATTTACTACTTAGTAAGTCATTTTTGAACCAGCATCTGCACATGCAGGCATTACAGAGCAGTAATGCTTTCTGTGGACTGACTTGGGACTAAAGTTAGTCCCAAGTTAGTCCACACAAACAGAGTTACTGCACAGTAAGGTGTGTAAATGTGCCTTACTGTGCAGGAACTACTCGGGCATAAATTTTCTACCTGCATTGGAGTATGTCACCATAGTTACTGCACAGTACAGTTGCACATGTGTAGACGTGTAATTTTCAGTTACTGTGCAGTAACACTGCATGTATATATGCACCCACTGTGGGTGCATCTACACAAGACATTTACTGCAGAGTTGACAAATTAGCTCCACAGTAAATATGTGTCTACATGTGTGTCCTTATTAGGCCGGAGTAAACTAATTAAATCTGCATAGCTTTGCACTTGTAAATGTAAGTACTTTCCTGCTGCAGAATAAAAAGCTCCACAGCAGCACATGTGTAGATGCTGCCCCAGTTCGCTGGGCACAAAGGTGCTTCAGTGCAGGAGCTACCTGCCGGCTAGCCCAGTGCTGAAGCACCCTCATGCTCCAGCCAGCCCCTCCACAGCACATTAAGCCAGGGAGAACATCCTTGGGTTTTCAGACAGACCCCAAGGCCCTCTGCCAGCCAGACCTGCTCCAACCCAGCTCAACATGCTGCAGTCCCAGGTACACATTCAAATGGTGTGCCTGGAAGCAATAAGTACTGGAGTTTATTGCTTTCCATTAATTGCATGTGTAGATGTGTCCTGTATTTGCTTCCTTTCCAGACCTAAAGAGCACTTTGTACCCAAAAGCTTGTCAAACCTCTTTCCCAATTATACAATTGGTCAACTAAAAGATATTACCACAAATACCTTTGTGTCACACTGAAGTTATGTATTTCCGCAACATAAATCACACGATTACTGATATGAAACACATAAGAAACCTGTAATATCCAGAAGAATTTACCTGCCTAATAACAGAATAGGTAAGTTTTTACTTTGAACTTTTTAGAGAGTAGTAATGTTGCCCTTGAAAGCACATGTAATTTTAAAAGCTTTTATAGTGAAATTGGCAATGACAATCTTAGCAACAGGAGTGAAGGTTTTCCCATTACAAATACCTGTTTCCATACAGTTTTCAACTTGTAGCAAATATACCTTTCTCAACAGAGATTTGATCCCTGCCCAAAGGTAAGGTGTTCTGTAAGGAAAAAAAAATATATATATATATATGTATATTTAATATTTTCAAGTAATGAAATATGGGATTTAAAGGGAAAAACATTTTGGTTGTTATAAAAGAAATCCACACAGATGTATGACATTTATGAACAGCCATTGAGTCAAATTGTTTGATGCTTGAAATCAACAACTTGATATAGGAATAAACTAGAGCAAGGAGTAGTGCACAGACTTGTTCAAGGGGAGGATAATTTGAGTTTAACTGACTTATGAGGGAGATAACACTGCACACTGGGAGTTTATACCTTTTTTTACACTTTAAAAAAAATCAGGCTCATTAAGCACCTGATCCTATGTAGAAGGAAACCCTTTGGACTTTAGTGTGCCCTGACTTAAAGCTCTAACTACACTTCAATGGTGTGATACATTGCATGCTGAAAATTTAGCTAGTTTAGCTGGTCCAGAAATGACCTAGGTTTTCTAATACCACCACTGAATCTTAAGGGACCTGCACATGCCTTTTATACACACCACAACAACCCACTGGCTCTGTCTGAAGAA
This sequence comes from Crocodylus porosus, assembly GCF_001723895.1. Lineage (NCBI taxonomy): Eukaryota > Metazoa > Chordata > Crocodylia > Crocodylidae > Crocodylus > Crocodylus porosus. Next base: position 52,707,395 of record NW_017728950.1, read on the forward strand.
CTGAAATTAGATTTTTAGACTTAGCAGATTGCTACTATAGAAAGAGGGTCAGGTGTGGAGATTATCTTATTATAGCATTAAAAATAGAAATACCTGCTTTGACATGGAGGACACCATGATAAATTAGAATAGCTATACGAAAAAACACATTCTAGCACTGGAAGCCAAACATTAAGTTATTAGGCTTTCCTCCAAATTGGATGCAATCTCAAGGTGTTGGCAGGTATAGCCAGTCAAGAAGTCAGTTCTTCCATGTACTTTATTTGTGGTCCCAGCAGACATAGCCTGAAATCCTGCCAGTTATGGATAACATGCAGAGGGAAGGGACAATTATGAGATTTCAAGGTCTGGATTAGAAATAGAGAGGAGGTGCCCAAATGGCCAAGTACACATGGTATCTGGGCAACATTTTGCCTTCAGTCACATTAGTTTAAGTCTGTGGTAAATGCAGTGAGGCTTGTAGATTTGTTTCAGATTTACATTGGTATAACTGACAAGACAATATAGGTTCATTTTATTTTGAAGGGCATGACACTGGTTTGTTTTAGATACTGAATGCTTTGTGGTTGATACAGAAAGATTGTGCTGCTGTAAATCTGTGAGTTCATGATTCACTGTTTTCACCATTGTACTTTGCATGATTTAAGCATTTTCTGTGTCCATGTAATTTCAAGAACTTGAAAATGTGTTGTAGGAAAAAAGGTAGCAACCAAAATATCAAACCCAGGCCTCGCAAAACCCCTTCACAAGTAAAATGTATTTTGAGGAGCCTCTTCTCCATCTCTCCCAAAAGAAAGGGTTGAAGCCTGAAATAAGAGGTTCTGGCTTCTGTTCCCATTTCTGTCACTAACTTTGTAAATACAATCATTTATTAATTAGGGTTTGTTAAGCAAAATTAGTTTGTTAGATAAAGAATTTCAAAATAGGATATTAGTATCAGAACAAGGTTTTTAGATTCTTATTCGCATCCTAATCTACTAAGTGCCACAGACAGATCTAGGATTTTGAAAAAGGGGTTGCAGATAGTGTAGTGCATCTTCCCATATAACACAACACATATTTTTCTCCAGTTAAAAATCAAATAGATGTTTTACTAAAAAGGAAGGGGCCTAGGGCTACATTCTTCAGTTTAAGATTGGAACAAAAGTAAATATAAATTGATTGGAATATGCAGTAATTAGCTTTATCAAAGATTAGATATATAAAAAACCACAACAGGCAAAACCCCCCCCCAAACAAAACAAAATAAAACAAGGTATTTCACTAGTCCTGCTGTCATTAGATTTAAATAGACAGCTCTTTTTCAGGTTCATAAAATAAGATCTAGCCTGCTTGGGCATCTTGATTGTGCATTCAATACTTCACTGAAAGTTTTTTCCACACCTGAGATCAAGTTTCCCCTCCTCAGTCAATGGTTTTAGCTAGAGTTAAAAACAATCTGCAGGACTGTGAAATAGAAGCTACATTCCCAGGAGCAGTTAACTCAGAAGAAAGGCTGGCTTGATTAGTGGAACACCAAGACTATTAAAAAGGGTGGAGTGTCTTAACACCTGTGGAATAAAGAGTTTAGAAGGAATCAGGTAGTTTATAATGAGCCATGACATCAGTTGATTCCCTCAGTGCTTCCTAAATAGAAATGCTGCTGCCACTGCCAGGCAGTTGGTTTTAAACAGGACTAGGAATCAAATGGGGTGTGAAACTGCACCAACTGCATTTCCCCCTGCACCCCCATTCTGCCCTCCCACCCCCCATGGATCTGTCCCTCTATGGTGCCCTTACTGAGATACTAACTGCTAATCCTCAGTTCCCTTCTTATAAAGCAAGGAAAATACATACACAGGCAAAATATAAGTATTTACAAACTTCAGGATGTCCAAAGCAAACTGTAGGATTTTCATTTGGGAGAAATTTCAGTTTTTTTAAAGTTTGGTTTCAGTTCAGTTTGTTCAAATTCATTTTTATATTTTTAAAAACATTTCTTATAACTTCAGATTCCAAAAATAATTTAATTTGGGAAATACTGAAGTCTGGTATTTCCAACCAAACCAGACACTCCTTCCTCCCCCACCCTCCCCCCGCTCCCTTGCCGCAGGCTACAGATCCTACATCTGCTAATTTAAATTCTTTTTCAGTTTCACTTGGCAGATGCCAGTCTTCCTGGCATTTGCTTTTCTATGACAACCCTACCAGGGGAAATATTCTAGTACCAAGGACACCAGAAGTTCCAGTTGCCTTTGATTTGCTGAAAGTGCAATTCTGAACCCAAAATGTTTCATCCCAAAAAACCTAGGGTTTAAATTAGCATTTTTCCATTAAACTTTGTTTTGCACAAAAAAAAAAAAAAATGGAAAAAAAAAAAAATCCTGGCTCTTGTAAGTGGCAAATACATTATTAATTGAGTTATATAGCAAGGCAAAGGAACTGATGGGCAGGATCCCCTGGGAGGCCAGCCTGAGGGGGAAAGGAATCCAGGAGAGCTAGTTATATTTTAAAGTAACTTTACTGATGGCACAGGAACTAACCATCCCAATCCAAAGGAAGACAAACAAGCATGGCACAAGACCATCTTGGCTTATCAGGGAACTCTCTGTGCACCAAGACACAAAAAGGAAGCTTACAAGAAGTGGAAACATGTACAAATGACTAGGGAGGAGTATAAGACTTTTGCTTGGGCTTGCAGGGATAAAATCAGGAAGGCCAAAGTGCAATTGGAGTTGCAGCTAGCAAGGTATGTGAAGGGTAACAAGAAGGGTTTCTATAAGTATGTCAGCAACAAGAGGAAGATCAGGGATAGTGTGGGTCTCTTACAGAATGGAGGAGGCAATTTAGTACGGTAAGTTAGAAAATGTGGAAAAAGCTGAAGTACTCAATGACTTATTTACCTCAGTCTTCACAGACAAGGTCAGCTCCTAGACTACTGCACCTGGCAGCACAGTTTGGGGAGTAGGCGAGCAGCCAACAGTGGTGAAAGAACAAGTTGGGAACTATTTAGAAAAGCTGTACATGTATAAGTCCAGGGGCCAGGTTCAATGCACCCAAGGGTTCTGAGGAAGTTGGCCGAATCAATTGCAGTGCTGCTGGCCATTATGAATTTCTAAGCACTTGGAGGGGAAGAAGGTGATTGGGAAGAGTCAACATGGATTCACCAAGGGCATGTCATGCCTGACCAACCTGATTACTTTCTATGGTGAGATGATTGGCTCTTTGCATGTGGGAAGAGCAACGGCCATAATATCCTTGACTTTAGTAAGGCTTTTGGTGTTGTCTTCCACAACCTTCTTGCAAGTAAGCTAAGCAAGTATGGGTTGGATAAATTTACAGTAAGGTGGATAGAAAACTGGCTACATTGTTGGGCTCAAATCAATGGTGTGATGTCTAGTTGGCATCCAGTATCAAGTGGAATGCCCTATGGGTCAGTCCTGGGGCTGGTTTTGTTCAATGTCTTCATCAACATCTTGCAAGATGGGATGGATTGCACCCTCAGCAAGTTTGCAGATGACACCAAGCTGGGGTAGCGTAGTAGATACGCTGGAGGTTAGAGCTAGGATTCACAGAAACCTAGACAAATAACAGAACAAGGAACAATGATCTCAAGTTGCAGCAATTCAAGTATAAGTTAGATATTAGGAAAAACTTTCTCACTAGAAGGGTAGTAAAGCACTGGAACAGGTCACCCAGAGAGGTGGTGGAAGCTCCATCCTTGGAGGTTTTTAAGACCCAGCTTGACAAAGTCTTGGCTGGGATGATCTAGTTGGGGATGGTCCTGCTTTGAGCAGGGGGTTGCACTAGATGACTTCTTGAGGTCCTTTCCAACCTTAATTTTCTAGGATTCTATGGATATTTTCTTTGACTTGTTTCTCAGGATCTGGATATATTTAATAAAATGGGTTGAAAGAGGTGTAATTACATATTGTAATATGGACCTCATTCTGCATTTATTTCCTCCACTGTGAGGTGAGGTTGGGCTCAGCAAATCAGAGAACAGACAGGTGGAAATTGTGTGCTTCAGTATAAGCCAAATTCTATGGCAAAGAAACCATAGGTTGGATTATGTTTCATAAGAGAGTTGTTTAAGAATTCTAAACAGTGGTGTAGTTATGGAAGTCATTGGGTTTGTGGACACTTTGTGAAAAGGAATCCCCAAACAAAACAAGAATCTCAACCTCCAAATTGTGTACAGCTTCTAGCTTTTATCATCAGTTCTCCCAAGACTTATTTACTTTTTATGGAAATCCTAAGAGTAAATATATTTTGCTGCTCCCTCTTTAGCCTGAAATATTTAAAATAAAGAGTTGGTTGGTGATTACCTCCAGCCATTCCTACCAATATGGACTCCTTCACCTGAGAGTTCCAATGACTCTTATTAGTGGCAGGGAACCAAGTTACTATCATATGCTAGCTTATGTCCAAGTCCTAGTGGACTGCCCACTCTGTGAAAACTAAATCACTATTGAATTCTAGACCTGCTGTTCCTGTACCCCGATGTTGGATGTTTTCCATTTTAATTTGTCCATGTTGTATTCTCTAGTGGAGAGAGGTAAGACAAAGTAGCACCCTTGAGACTGACTGATTTAAAGAAACTTTGGTAGGCAGCAACCTACTTTAGTTTGAGCCTTATTAGGCACCAACTTACTTCATCAGAGGCTAGGAATGGACTGGTGGAAAGGATAGATTTTATACAGATGGGAATGGGAGGGGACATTGCTGATAGAGGCAATAAGTGGATTGATTAGATCAATCAGGCAGTGGAGATACTAACTCACTAAAGCAGGTGTGTCAAACATATGGCCTGTGGGCTAGATTCAGTCTGCAAAGTCACTCTAGTTGGCTTGCCAGACTACAGGTGGGCCAGTGGAAGTTGGGAAGCATGGCGGGGGCCTGCCCTGCCATGGAATCCTGAGTCCTCATGTCACAGTGGACATGGCGATAGGCAGCAGGAGGGTGAATGAAGACTGGCTCTGGTTACCCTCCAGCTGCTTTGACTGTTGCAAGTACCATGGCCCTACCTTGCCAGCCCCTGGTGTCCCCCACATGCCCTGTGCTGGAGCTGCTGCCCTGGCATAGAGCATACAGCGATGGCAGCTTCAGCTTTGGCACAGGGCAAACAACAGGGACTGGAGCTCCTGGTACTTGTTGTGGATTGGAGCTGGAACTGCTGCCACCACTTCCTCATACCCCAGGCTGGATCCAGCCTGCAAAGAGTCCCATGGTCTGGCGCACAAGGTGAGTTTGGCACCCCTGCAATAAAGAAAAAGCAGTTGCTAGTACTGTTTAAAATTGAACACACCATTTTATAAGTTGTACAGAAAGGTATTACAAAATTATATACTAAGTAATTTAATTGTACAACAGGTATAACAAAAAGTATGGAAAAAAATCAAGTCACCTTTTTCCTTCTATTCACTTCCAGCTTGTATTTTGGTATTTTTAAATATTCAGTTCAGTAAATGAAATGACTTTCCTTTCCTAGTCAGTCAACTGCTAAAATAGCAGCTAAAAGGAGAATTAATGTTAATGTGACCAATACCTGGCTATTTAATAGCCTTATACTGAAAATAATTTTTTTTGTACTGCAATTTATTCCACATCTGGGGATACCATTATATTTCTTGAAGTCTACCTGTCAGAATGAACTTTTCACTCTCTAATTACTGAGCTTTTTCCAGGAAAAATATTGCTATTGCACTCAAACTTTTTCCATTTAATGACACAATACAACCAAGTTTTTTATGTGAAAAATACTATGTGCGTTAGATTCAATTTAAGAGCTGGCTTCCGGTATGCTGATGACATATTTAAACCCATAGCTGATACAAACTTAGAAGAAAATGAAAATAGAATAGCAGACTTACATATCCTAAATAAATTTAGTTATTTACTCAAAATCCTCGATAACATTTTCTGATTCTTTTGCTTTTTCACTTCTCCTCCTCCTCACCACTACTCCTACTTATACATGTATATTTCAATTAAACTGGATAGATGTTTTTGTGGGTAACAATAAGCCAATCTCTAATCTGCTTTTCAAATGACCTCTTTGAAAATTTCTACCCCATGTCCCAAAATCTTGAGGTAAGAGAATTCTTTAAAAATGGTTAGGAACATTTAGCATCAGCTGAACAATTCAGTTTCCCCCCTAATCTTGTTTTCAGAAATAGACAACTCTTTTTGTTGAAATTATATGGATTCTCATAGATAAGCAGGCTAAGACAATGGAAGTTTCAGCTTAAAACAGTTCAGTTTTGGCAGACGGGCTTATAATGAAAAGCTTTATGCAACCTTGAATGTCTCCAATTTCTCTCTCTCTCCCATGTTGTAATTACATGACTCATTTGCCTCACAAATGCTATGGCCACGAGCACCTATGAGAGGAAAATAATCAATCAAGTGACCATATGCCTTAATATAGTTGATAACTCACTTTGAATTGGATGACACTTATATATTGTGTAATGAATGACTTCTTTATGTAGTCGTATGTCAGCAGATCAATAAACACAGCACTTGCATTTTCTAAATCTAGCCTTGTTTAAACTCAATAGATGCAGCGTGCTGGTTATTAAGTCTATCAGACTTCTGTTCCTGGTAGAGGGAGGAGAGTTCTAAGTTATATCCTTAATAGAAATATTTTGAATTTTGTATTTTTCTTCACCCTTTTTATGGGTTATAATTAAGCCTCACTTTGCATGGTGGGTACAGTGCATGCAAGAATGGATATAGTAAGTAGCAGCAGCAGTTCGTCAAAAGTAGTATAAATATTTGCTTCTTGGCATAAACATGTGATTGCTGAAGTACTACTTACAGGAATCCAGTAGGTCCTAAAATTATCTAGACAAAAATGTAATAGTGATAACAAACAAAAGTCCCCATGCTTCCATGGTAGTATAAAATAAATTAGTTTTGCATTTAGCAACATGTGGTGACTGAATTATTTGAGGGACTGTATCTAGACTCCTTTGTCATTTTAAATTGATTCTCTGTGATCATGTAAATGAAGTCTTCCTTGATACACTCTCTGTATTGGAGGTCTTTTGTTTTACTTCTGTAACTTAGTTTCATGGTTTCTAGGGTTGGAAGGGACCTGAGTAGATCATCTAGTCTGACCCCCTGCCATGGCAGGAAAGACTACTGGGGTCAAATGACCCCAGCAAGGTGTACATCTAACTTCCTCTTAAAGACCCCCAGGGTAGGAGCCAGCACCACTTCTCTTGGAAGTTGGTTCCAGATCCTAGCCGCCCTG
>NW_017728950.1:52715745-52749728 GCF_001723895.1 Crocodylus porosus
GAGAAAGCTTTGCGCCCGCTCAGATTTAGCTGAGTGATCTTCCCACGAGATGTCCGGGTAATTGAAGTCACCCATGACAACCAAGGTCCTGGAGCAAGCGGCCTCAGTCAGTTCCCGGGGAAACTCCTGGTCAATCTTTAAATATGTTGGCTTTGTCATCTGGTGTGATGACCAAATTCCCTAACGTGTCCTGCAGGGGCCCCACATTACCCAGAACCTTCTTTTTACCCCCTATGTATTTAAAGGACTTCTTATTGTCCTTAATCTGGGAAGCTAGTCCCAGTTCCAACCCTGCCTTGGCCTTCCTGACTGCTCCCCTACATCCCCCAGCAACTGCGGTATAATCATCCCTGGTGATGGCCCCTTGTTTCCATTTAGCTAGGAGACATTCCCAGATGCTTTTGGTGAGCCATGGGGGCTTGTGTGCGTTCCTGCTTCCTTTGATCCATGTTGGGATTACCTCCCTTTGGGCTTGGAGGATCGTCTCCTTAAGGAGCGACCACTCTCCTTGGACACCTGGCTCCCCTCCCCTCTGGGACCTCAGTGCTTCCCCGACTATTCTCCTTAGCTCATTGAAGTTTGCCCTCCTGAAATCTAGGGCTGCTGCCCTGCTGCAGGCCTTTGCCACCTTGCGCTGGATGGTGAATTTCAGCAGGCAATGATCGCTGTCGCCCAGGTGGTCGAGCACCCGCAGCCCCCTCACCAGGTCACCTCCCGTGGCCAGCACCAGGTCCAACAAGGCATCTTCCCTGGTGGGGCTGTGCAACTTGAGAGAGTAAATATACTTGAGAGGAAACCAGAAGGGATGAAATAGAAACAAATGCTATTTCTTTAGTGTGGAATGGACTGCAGTTCAGCCCCTAAATTCCTTTATTTGTCTAGATTTAGATATCCTTATCAGAAAAGCACCTTGAAGTCCAGAGTAGTTCTCCAACAGGTTTTATATCCTGCACAGAGTGGACTGTTTCAACTATACTGTAAGCAATATTCTTATCATATGCTTCCTAGTGAGCTTGTCTGCGTGTAAGTTCCTTGACTCACTTTTATTGCATGAGGCTTCCCTTTTCCCATTAAGAAACATAACAGCTTGACTTCTTCAGAACAGACATCTGTCACACAGTGATGCAAATAGTCTGTGACTTAAACATTCTGAAAAGCATACAGGCACAGAAGACAGCTGATGTGGTGAGACCTAGAAAAAACCTTCTCAACAGAGGTATATCGGTAGGTATTTAATATCTTTAGGAATGTCTCCCACCCCCCTGTAAACTAATAAAAGCTTTAAAGTTTATACTGAAGACCAAATCAACCAGTTACGTGGCAGTGATTTTGTAACAGGAATTTATTGGCCAGCATTCAGAGCTCTAGTAAAGACTTGAATGCAGCTTTAATCTTAATAAGATAGGGAACAAAATATCAGTCTACCAGCTGCTGGCAAAATCCTCTTCAAGAAGCTGATCCTAGAAGTCACCTGGCTTTACAAATTGCAGGAAAGAGATATAAAATACAGCTCATGAGGACTCTTTTTCTCTGCAGTGTGGATGATTAAGTAGTTGACTCTAACCTAAAAGTTAAGCTGCTACAGGTTGGAATAATAACCTAGGGAAAACTAGTAACTAGACAGGACTACCAATCCATTTCTCACAAGTACAGTCCCAAGTCCTAAAAAACTAAACATCTAGAACTTTAAGACATAATTTCATCTTTCCTGAACAGACAGATAAAGAAAAATGAGGGTTAAAAAAAGAGTTACTGTAATCCATGTCAAATATGCTGCAACACACCAGAGCTATAGCCTCTGTCCCAATTCCCTCCCCCCCCTCCCCCCCCCAAAGCATAACAAGTGGTATTCCTGTGCCTACAAAAGGAGGGTTATAAATATATTGGATTTTCTTACCACTGGACAATTTCAGATATTATAGACCTTGTTCTGGACCAAATCTATAATTTCTGTTCTTAAGAAATCAGCACTAGCTAGTTATTGATGATGTTTTAATATCATAATATTACTATGTAATATCTGATATTATTATGTAATCAGTAAGTGGAAGCAGATTTGTTTTATCTTTTCCCAAATGAAAAATACTTTGCAGAAAGAGGGAGAGAGATGCTTTCTTCTCAGTTGGTTCCAGTATGACCTAGAGAAAAATAAAACACAGAAAACAATCTCTATACTTCAATTGTAATGGAGGATAAATGAGTTTTGCATTTAATAATGCAAGGGGTGCAGGGAGTGTTCCATATGCTATATGCTATATCCAGACTATGAATCAGGTTTCAGTTGAATTCAGACTGTGTCTGAAGAAGTGTTTATATCTAGCTCTACAGACTGTCTTTGTATAAATCTGATGAATTTTATTTCCTAGCAGTTTGATCTATACTAGTTGCCACTAACATACTAGTTGCCACTAACAAAAGGAAGGTCAGCCATGAGGATGTTTCTCATTATACGAGGTATTTCTGGCCACAGCTTTTTCTTTGGTGTTCTCAAATTCAGCTTCTTATTTCTAAAACTATTTCCTCTGCAGACAATATAATTACATATGTAATTAAATTGGTTACTAAAATATACATTCTAAAATAAACTAGATGACAATTTTTTCCATGACTTTATTCTATCTTACTGAGTCTGATCTTGCATTCCTTGGGCATTCACAAGTCCCATTCTAGTCATAGGTAGTTTCAAGTGTACAAAGAACTCAGGCTGATACCATGTCAGCATCACATGCTGCACCAACACTAGTAGTGTCAACAATCCTTAGTGTTGTACAAGTGCCTCACATTTCAGTACACATACCAGAGTTGTGCAAGCCACAGACACATACTGTTAGACTTTTCTGGCTTCCCCACCACTGCATACATCAACACATGTCACTACCACCCACAGCCAGCATCCCAGAGGTCTTCCTGAAAGGTCCTCCTGCTGGCTAGGTAGACTGCTCCCTCTCTTTCTATGTCCCTTCCTGCAAGGGAACACTCTGTGACTCTTGCTGAACTTTGCTGCTCTTGAGTGCCTTGGTAGAAAATGTCATGATGATTGATGACTCACTCCTTGGGCTGTGCGAAGCTTTGGTCCCTGATTTGATTCTGTTGATTCTGAGATTCGGTGGCTGGTGCCTCCTGGGTCTTGGGGGGTGGCACTCAGGGTCCCTCCATGGCTGACTGCCGAGCTGGGGGGGCATGTGGGTGCTCCCCGGTGGAACTGGAAATACTTCCAGTCCACTTCCAGGTCTGCTTCCCGGCACACTGGGGAGCCCCCTGTGCTTCTGTGGGGCACTCCATCTGCCCCACCATCACAGTGTTCACAAGCCATGGCTGGTACCTTAAGGTATGCAGAAAAAACATTTAAAGCTGTGTCTATGTCCAAATCGCTGATTCTCAAATCAGCATTGAATCTTCAGATTCAGATTTGGCTGAATCGAATTGGGGACAGTGATCTGAATCAACAAATTGAATTACTGCTCCGGGTTCGGGCTGAATCTGAATTGAATAGGGCCCATTTCACCCACCCCTACTCACCCCTCCTCCCTTTCCCCAACCAGCCTTGCAAGTTTCTTTAAGGAGTCATTAGCACCTCTTTCTGGTGAAGGCACAGACAGAAGAGTACATCTTTGTTGCCACTCAAAGTTCACTTCTCATCAGCAGCATAGCTGAAGGTGTGGGAAAGAGGCTGGCAGTCCCTGCCAGCAGCTCTCTAGCTTTCCATGTTGGTAGAGCTATTTACTCTGTTGGGTGCTTTTTACTCCCTCTGGATATTTTGTCCTGTGAACGTAAAATAGGTCACATGGCATGATAACCTGTTGATGGAAACAATGTCTGACAGGGGCCCTACCTACTATTATTTTACTATCCATTGCAAAAGCCAGGTGATTTTTTTTATTGTTGAAACCATATATGCTTGCACATCTAAAGAATAAAGACACATGGTACTATTTACTTCAGTGGAATCTATTCAACACCAAGGCTTTCCTTTGCAAAGGCTAGTTGACATAAGTTGGGTTTACAACTAGTTACCCCATTCAGTTTTTGACTTGCTGTAGGAGGTCAGCCTCAACTCTACCAAGAGCAGAAGGTATCTCATTTGTTACCCTGCTTGCTGTGGGCACAGGTATGGCATCAATCACATGAGCAAATACTGAAATGGAAAGCTTCTGATAACAGCTGTCTTGACCTCTGTTGACTGCTGAAAGCTATTCCCGCACTGTGAAGCATTGTAAATCAGTCTTAGGAGACAACAGGATTGCTCACTTTCACTGCACTGCCTTCCTCTATTTAGGCTTCAATAATTATTTAACCTTTGTGGTACCAAGCTAGCTAGGCAAGCGGGCTGCAAAACGCAGCAGAGCAAAGTGCAAACTGCCCACATTCTGTGACAGGATCCATCAATGGTAGAATGGTATTCTGAGTACTAGTAAGCCACTTCAGGATGTACAGAGGCATACATTTGCAGTGGCACCAATAGTACTAGCACAAATTTGTGCAACTATTTTGTTCTGCAGCACACACCCCTGCATTTGCCCTTTGTTGTAGGACACATTCTTCCGCTGTGGGAAAACTGCACATGCCCAGATTTTCCTGGCACCTGGCTGGGCTCCATGTGCTGTGGGGAGTGATGGAAGGGGGGCTGTCTGGGGCACAGGGTGCCTCAATGTGGGGCTAGCCGGTAGCCAGCTGGGGAGCAGCATGGGAGACAGGGGAGCAGGCAGCCCAGGGCTGCTTACTCCCCCATCTCAGCATGCTGCAGAGCCCCTGCACTGAGGTGCACTGCACCCTAGCCAGCTTCTCTGCAGCATGCTGAGACAGGGGAGCATCTCTGCCCCCACGCTGAGGCTGCCTGCTCCCCTGTCTTGAGGCGCAGTGCCCCATCCAGCTTCTCTTTGCTGTGTGGCCAGCTAGGGCTAGTGTGCCTCAGAGTGGGGCACTCTGCAGTGTGTGGAGATGGGGGAGCAGGCAGCTCTAGGCCCCATCTTTGCCATTATCCTGGTGGGCACTATTTTCACGTGCTTTGCATCACTTTTTCTTCCTGGGATTTGTGCTACTGGGAAATCCTGGTAGCAAATTTTGCCCCTACACTGCAAACTCGCAGTGCAGCACACGGTTTATTGTACAATACATGCAGTTTGAGGCACCACAAACCTAATGTGCCTGTATGTGTGGACTTGGCCGTAGTGAGTGTCCAGATAATGAAGCAATTATTGTAAAAGAAAATTATTTGATGGTAAATGTAAGGATATAGACAACATGGGAAAATGTCTCAAATGTTTAGTATATACTTTGCTAAACTGAGGGAAGGATCATGTTACAACTGGTTCACAAAAGTTCACAGACTGAAGACCAGGAAGTCAATTTTAGTTGGAAATAGAACCTGTACAGGCAATAAGTTGCTTCAGACATCCTCTAAGCTCACGTCCAGATGAATGTGGATGTTTGTTTCCCTGGGAAACACCAGCAGTGGCACACCTTGTGCTGCTGGTAGTTGTTCCTGAGGAATGCCTGTGCCATGTCTGCTCTGGTGTGCTGCAGGTTACCCCAGGTCAGGTAGAGGAGGCTGGGGTAAGACTGTGCTGGTCACAGCAGCTTTATCTGCAGTCCTGGGGGCCTCTTGGGGTTGCAGCAATGGCAATCCTGCCATTTGGGCTAGGGACAGACATTACACACACACTGGATTAAGTGATCAGAAACTGGTTTAAAGCTGTAACAGAACAGCTATTTCATGCTCATAAACCAGTTTGAAAATGGCCAAAACTGGTTTGAGATAAACCTGGTTGAATGTAGTATCCAACTTAACTGATTTGGGTCAAACTGGTTTATGGCAATGTCTGTCCCAGACCCCTTGCTGGTTTAAGATAAACTAGATACCCCCAGCATCCCAGCATGCTCTCTGGACTGGGCAGAGCTCTTTGCTCCACAGCAGAGCTGGCCCCTCCCTTCTTCTCCCTGGCTGGAGCTTTGGCAGAGACTACAGACACAGCAGGGTCTGCCTGGCTTCCCCCTGCCCTACCTCCTCTTGCTGCTCATAGCTGAACCAGGAATACCCCCCTCTCTCCCTCTCATCTCCCACAGCATGGATCCCAGTCCCATGGACCTTAGATATATAGTATGCTACCTAATGCCGAGAGGTGTTTGTGTGTGTCTCCAATTTCACTGGGACAGGCAAACAGAACAGTGACCGTTTAGGGCTTTTTGGAGCTAATCAACAGGTCAGCTGGTAAGCTGTTTATGACGAATTTGAAATAATGGAGAGATGATATTGTTTTGCTGATGGGGTGATAAACACTGTTATCAGCCCCCTGCTGGCTTGCTTGCCTCTCAGTTTGCTGCAGACTATATAAAGAAGCAAGGAGAGGGAGATTGAAAAGCTCCATATCATCAACAGATGCAAGCACTGCATACCCCACTTGCCTCAGAGTGTTAGCTGGGGGCTGGCAACACTCCCGCCCCTTGAGCAGACAGTGGGAAAAAGCCTGGGATGGTACAGGCAGACCTCCCTAATCAGAATATCCTGCTGGGGCTTGGCCATGCACCTCTCAGCTCATCACTATGGAAGGGAAGGCTGCTCTAGTGCCCCCCCAGCCTTTAGGCTGACCCACTGCCGGATGAGCCGCTGCCTGAATTTTCTCAGTCTGGCGAGAATGTCTGTCCAGTTACAAACCAATTCAGCCTAGCCAGGTTAGACTAACCAGCAAAGGTTGAATCAATTCAGGCTCAGGCTTTTTGAATGTCTTTCCCTAGCCTTGGAGCTTGGCTTGCAACTGGAGTGTGGATCTGGCCGGCCAGGCTCCAGCACATGATGCCCCTGCATGCACCAGTCCACCTTTATTTTTTGCCTGAGTTTTTTTGGGATATTCAGGGTTCAACCCCTCTTCCCAATGCTGCTCCCTTGTAGTGTGTAGAACAGCTGAACGCGTGATATGTGGTGCCACATACTGCACAGCCACACTCATCTGGACAGATCCTAAAGTTGTAACCTACCTAAAACACAATGCAAACAAAGGAAATAGTTTCTTAAGCTTCAAATGACAAACTAAAAAATGGCAGAGGCTAAAAAGAACAGCTTTATCCTAAACAACAAAACAGACCAAAAAAATCCCTAACGCTACTATGATTTACAGAACTTCTACAGCATATCATTAAAGTCAGTGGGACCCTTACAAGCATAATGATCTATCCACAGAAATGCTATTGACAAGTCAGGGCCTGTTATGTCTGTCTCATTGTGTATATATACCACATTCCTACAGAAATATGGAATTTTGGTGTGGGATGCCATTGAAACTTCAAAACCCAGGCAAAGAGGTAGATCTACATTTTAAACTACAATTCCATCTTTTAAATTAAGGAGAGATATCAATATGGCCCACCTGGAGTTATTCTGAAGACAAATTAAATACTGCACAACATAATTCAAGGAGACAGCAATGTGTGTTTTTTGCTTGTTTTTCTTTTGATCAGTGTTTCAACTAGATAGCTTTAAGCTTTCCCAGATCCTATTAGGAGATCCTATACTTGTTGCATCTAACTGTGAAGTTGTTACTGCAGTCTTTTAGTATTTTCATACACAAGTACTAAATGACTGCAGTCACGACACCTTGTGCTGCTGGTAGTTGTCCCTGAGGAATTCCTCTGCCACGTGTGCTCTGGTGTGCTGCAGGTTACTCCAGGTGGAGTCTGTGCAGTAGTGTCCCTGTGCAACTTTTTGGTGATGCTGAATGCTCAGAAGCTCATTCTCTTATGCAGTAGCATTGCGTCATGCTTTGTGCCATGCGATGCTACTGCGCTGTATTAATGAGCTACTGCGCAGAAGTAATGAGCTCCTGCACAGTCAGTGCCTCGTGTAGACTCAGCCACTGATCATAGAACTTAGTCTAAGGACATCTAATGGGTAAAATGGTCCCCATCTTCCCTTCCAACCCTGTAATAATTTTTAAAGTACCATATACTTTCATGTACTTTGTCCATTACAGTTTTGAAATAAACCCTACAAAGGGTCTTCCATTCACATTAAACACAGGCTATTTTAAGCACAGTTTGTGGCTATTGTCAGAAAACTGATGCGCAGAACAGGGTGGCTTTTTTTTTTATTAATTCAAATATAGTTTTACTGATGACTGCTTTTGGTACATTGACTACATGATTCAGTTAGTGCAAGACTCCTAGCACTTTTCCTCCTGAAGTTCAGAATAAAGAATCACTGCAGTTGCAGTCCTGTACATGCTAGAATGATGACTTGTGATTAGTTTTTCTAAGTAGAGATGTACAGAAGTATATGTCAAGTGACAATAAGACCATCTCAAGTTTTTTCATGTAGCTAGGACAAATTCAACTAAAGGAGAAGTAAATGATTTTATAACTTTTCCTGTTGTACACAGTTACTCCTACCTGTAAAGTATAAATAAATCAAAAGCAAACCATTTAAGAAATATTGATCTTTTGCAATTCATTGCAAGGCGCCATAATATCAACAGCACAATGGGGGAGAAGAGTTCCCTGCAGACAGTGGGGAAAAGCCTTGTCAAGCCTTGGATGGTGCAGGCAGACCTCCCTAATTAGAATGTCCTGCTGGGGCTTGCATGCACCTCTGCTAATTCCCTCAGCACTCTGGGTGGAGATCGTCCGGACCTGCTGATTTGAGCACATCTAGTCCCACCAGAAGTTCTCTGACTAGGTCCTCATTGACCTTGGGCTTGGCTGCACCTCCTCTGGGTCTGTTGGGGATCCCAGTGTGGGGGATGACCTGGTCCCTGCTCAGAAAAATGGAGGCAAAGAAATTGTTAAAAAGGTTAGCTTTGTCGTCTGGTGCAACCACCAGATTTCCTAGTGTGTTCTGCAGAGGCCCCACATTACCCAGTACCTTCTTTTTACCCGCTATGTATTTAAAAAAGGACTTCTTGTCATCTTTGATCTAAGTCGCTAGTCCCAGTTCCGTCTCTGCCTTAGCCTTCCCAACAGCCCTCCTACACTCTTGAGCAATGGAGGTATAATCCTTCTTGGTGATGGCCCCTCCCTTCCATTGGGTGTATACCTCCTTTTTAGCTTTGAGATTTTCCTGGATGCTTTTGGTGAGCCATGGGATCTTTTGAGCACTCTTGCCCCCTTTGATCTGCTTTGGGATTGTCACCCTTTGGGCTTGAAGGATGTCTCCTTAAGGAATGACCACTCTTCTTGGACTCCCAACTCCCCTCCCCTCCCCTCCGGGACCTCAGTGCCTCCCCAACTAGTCCTTACCTCATTGAAATCTGTCCTCCTGAAGTCCAGGGCTGCTGCATTGCTGCAGGCCTTTGACACCCACCGCTGGATGGTGAATTCCAGTAGGTGATGATCACTATTGCCCAGGTGGTCGAGAACCCACAGTCCCCTCACCAGGGCCTGTGGCCAGGACCAGGTCCAACAAGGCATTTCCCTTGGTGAGACTGTGCACCTCCTGGGTTAGATGAAGGTTCTGTAGCTTGGCTAGGAACCTATGTGAGTGGTCAGACTGGGTGACTGCTCTTCCCAGCAGATGTCTGGATAGTTTAGGTCACCCATGATGACCACACCCCTTGACTTAACTGCCTCCATGAGCTGACCTGAGAATTCCCGGTCCAGCTCTTCCCTCTGGTTGGGTTGTCTGTAGTAGACACCTACCGTTAAGCCCCTTCCCCCGCCATCCCCTTGTATTCTGACCCAGAGCACTTCAGTGTGCCCCTCCTCTGACCCAGTGCTGTTTGTTGAGGATGTGTATTGCTCTTTGATGTTTTGTATTGCACCTTTCCTTCCTGTTCTATCCCGCCTGTACAGCTTATAGCCCTTGATGTTTACCACCCAGTTGTGCGCTGGATCCCACCACATTTCAGTGAGCCCCACTATGTCTGGGTTAGTGTCAGCTAGTAGAAGGGCAGGTTCCTCCTGCTTGTTCCCCATACTATAAGGATTAGTGTAGAGGCATTTAAGCCTCCTGAAGGTGTATGCACTGCCCCCCTAATCCCAGAACTATCTGGGCCCCTGTCTCTTACCTTGGTATTTCTTGTGCTCATTGCTCATCTTGGCTGGGATGTTTTTGTGGGTCTCTCTTAGTTTGGTGTTCCATGGCTCCCTCCGTCCTCATCCTCCTATTCCCTCAATGAGCCTAGTTTAAAGCCAGCCGGAAGAGATCAGCCAACCTGAAAGAGAACACACGTTTACCTTTGGGGGAGAGGTGAAGCCATCCCACCCGAGCATATAATCAGAAGTCAATTTAATGTGTAGTGCTCTGAGCTATTACAGTACTAAATAATTGAAATGAATGTAGCAAGATATTTACATGAAAGAAAAGAGACAAAAAGAAGAGTCTTGTAGCTAATGAACTGACCGATTCAGTTCAGAGGACTCAGTTCCTAATTCTGCCAGAATCTCTGTGCGTGATTTTGTGAAAGTTACTAAAAATAAGTTCCTTGTTTCCAAAAGGAGGCTAATCCTTACTTTTCCCATCCTTTGGCTAAATAGACTGTAATTTCTTTAGTGTATAAACTATGTTTATACAGAGTGTCAATACAGCCCCAGTTTCAGCTCAAAGCTGAAAGTGGTATTTTAATGTCAGCAAACAATATAGAATGATGACTTAGAAAAGACAGAGAAAGAACAGCAGTAAAAACAAAGGCCTTGATGCTGTTCTAAGGGACAAAGCCAACTCAATGGCAACTGAAAGAGACTGATTAACCATTTACGTGAACAAGACACTCCTGAGTATGTCTAAATTACTTCTTTGGTGCTCTCAGGGAGGGTACTTTCACTCTGTGACATGTCCTGCCCGTCAGCTTCTGCTCACATGGAACAAATTTAAGATAGCATTTTAAAGGTATTTTGGGAACATCCCTTGTGGCTAACCTCAACTGCTTTGGAAACAAGTTTCAAGAGGAACACCTTCACTGCTGCATTTCTTGGTTTAGTATCTGTAAGCATGTTCTAGTCAGCAGGGTGTGCTCTGTGACATCCTTTTCTGGAAGCACTATAGAAGTGGTGTAGATATACCCTAAATGGGGTGGGGGGAAAGATGTGCTTTACATTAACAAAACCTATATGTTGCTGACACATGGTAACTTTAGCTCAATTGAGTGAGATAGTTCCATAGTAGTTTAAATTCCTGCTTAGACTATTTGGTATGAATACCTGTCATCAGTCATCACTAGGCTTTGAACACTAATATAACTTTAAATGCATGCGCTTCTGCTGTTTCAGCTAAAGGACTATAAACCAGAGCTACAAGAGGATATACATACCCCAGAGGCCACTACTGCACCCTTGACAATTCTTTTGTCTCCTCTTTCCCATACACCTTCTCTTCCAGTCTGGTCAAAGAAAACACTAGTATTCAGTAGCAAAAAATGAGAAGTCATATCACCACAACAGCAGCAAGCTTGCAGCTCCTGTTCCTATGCCACCACCACTTAGTTCTCTCTGGAGCCACAGCCAGAGATGGAGCAAGAGCTGCAGCCAGAAAGGTGCAGGATAGGAGTATGTGGGGAAGGAGGACAGGAGGATGAAGTGCTTCTGTAGCTCTGTTCTGTCAGCCTGTGCAGCACCTGGGGCTTATGCCCCACTCATCCATCCATTGCTATACTACCAGTGTATCCAAAATCAAATTTGTGATCCTAAAAAAATACTTCTTCAGTGCTCATGAGGTACCTAAAGAATTGTTCCTCAGGCACCTGAAATACTCTTTAGATAGGGTGACCATGGCCGTTTGTAGATGGCACTTTTTAGAGGGTTTAAGGCAGGTTAAATGCCTTTTGCACCACTTTGATGGCATTACTATTTGCACATTCAGCAGTGTCTTGCATGTTAACTCCAGCCACTGTAGCCCATTTTGTGGTGTCATGCACCTTAAATTACTATGGGATGCAGCAAATAACTTTTTGAGGAAGTTTTTTGAGAAAATTCTCCTGGTGCATGTCCATGAGGGGCCAGCAGGGCAGACTATGCTTAGAGGCAACCAACACGGGTTCATTAGAGCCAGGTCCTATCAGACCAGCCTGGTGGCCTTCTATGACCAGGTGACCAAATCCTTAGATGCAGGGGTAGCAGTGGATGTAGTCTTTCTGGACTTTAGGAAGGTCTTCAACACTGTCTCTCACCCCATTCTCATTAAAAAACTAGGGGATTGTGGTGTCAACACCTACACAGTCAAATGGGTTGCCAACTGGCTGGAGGCTGCACTCAGAGAGTGGACGTGGGCAGTGGGGTTCTGCAGGGCTCGGTCCTCAGGCCCGCACTGTTCAACATCTTCATCAGTGACTTGGATGAGAGGGTAAATAGCACCCTGTTCAAATTTGAAGATGACACTAAGATGTGGGGGGATGTGGGCACGTTAGAAGGAAGGAATAGGCTGCAATCGGACCTGGACAGGTTAGAGGGGTAGGCGGATGAGAACAGGATGGGTTTCAACACTGACAAGTACAAGGTGCTGCACCTGGGGAGGAAGAACCAGCAGCATACCTACAGGCTGGGGAACTCCCTTCTCATCAGTGCAGAGGCAGAAAAGGATCTTGGAGTCATCATTGATGCCAAAATGAACATGGGCTGGCAGTGTGGGGAGGCAGTCAGGAAGGCCAACCGCACCTTGTCATGCACCCACAGATGCATCTCGAGCAGGTCCAAGGAGGTGATCCTCCCCCTCTATGCAACCAACACTGGTCAGGCCACAGCTGGAGTACTGCATCCTGTTCTGGGCACCGCACGTCAAGAGGGTTGTGGACAACATGGAGAGGTCTAGAGGAGGATCACTCGCATGGTCAGGGGGCAGCAGGGCAGGCCCTACGAGGAAAGGCTACAGGACCTGAACCTGTTCAGCCTCCACAAGAGAAGGCTGAGGGAGGGAGTGCCCTGTTACAAACCAGTCAGGGGGAACCAGCAGGCATTGGGGGAGTCCCTGTTCTCCTAAGCACTACCAGGAGTGACAAGAAATAACAGTCACAAGCTGGCAGAGGGTAGATTTAGGCTAGATATCAGGAGGTGCTACTTCACGGTCAGGGTGGCTAGGGTCTGGAACCAACTTCCAAGAGAAGTGGTGCAGGCTCCTACCCTGGGGGTCTTTAAGATGAGGCTAGATGAACATCTTGTTGGGGTCATTTGACCCCAGTACTCTTTCCTGTCACGGCAGGGGGTTGGACTTGATGATCTGCTCAGGTCCCTTCTGATCTTAGCAACTATAAAACTATGAAATTTTAGGGTGCTGCAAAATGAAACACCTCTGAGGACTTCTAGTTTCCTGCCCAGTCAGGCAGCAGCCTGAGAAGGCAGGCTCACAGAAGGAAAAAAAAATAGCCGTGAGCCTGATCTTTTTTTTTTCCCTTGGAGCCTGCCTGCCTGAGTTGCGTGGGGGCCTGGTGCTTCCCTCCGCAGCTGCAGTGCCCCCCAGGACTGCCAGAGCTGGGTGACTGTAGGCAGGTGCCACTTGGGGAGGGCTGCTGCTGCTGCAGAGGGGGAAGATATTTCCAGCAGCTGAGTAAGACTTAGGGATGGGTAGGATTTAAGATGCCCTTTCCTCTTATTAGGCTTAGGTACCTCCCAACTCAGCAAGATAATTGTAAGTGCCTCAAAATAGGATACACTAACTTTCCCCATCAGTCATGTTTGTCAACACAGAGTCTAACTGAGGCTGATGAATTGAGTTACTGAGGCCAGATACCATAATGTTAGCAATTGCACCACTCAACACCAGAGTACCTAAACCATTTTCTGGATCAGGGCTTAAGCTCACCTGTACCACTCATTGACTTCCTACAGGGATCGGCCTCTTGGAAGGGACAGAGCTCTATACTGTACTAGTATGGTTTATAATTAAATGGTATTGCAATAGACTCAAACCACGAGAATAAATAAGAAACTATTCATACTATTAAATAAAGAGAGAGAGAGAGATCAACATAAATATGCATTTAACATGACAAGGACAGAAAATACTGAGAAACCCAATTAACATTTAAGATGATAAACTTTAAGAAGCAAAAATGCAGAGTGAAATGAGGCCACTCAAAGTATAACAATGTCCAATGCAATATACAACATACTGCCTTGCTTTTCTAAGCTATTGAGCAAGCATCTTATTAGTGCTGGATTCCAGATTTCCACAAGAACAGACAAGCCATTAATCAGAATATTCCACAACAGATCACCCTCAGGTGATAAATGAACTGTTGGAAAAAAGGAATGAATATAAACTACCACTGTTTATGATGTTTATCAGTTAGGCACAAGCTTTCCACTCTGGTTGAAAAAGGATCCTATAAAAAGAGTTCTTCAGCTCCAAGACAGCTGCAGAGAGTTGCATTTGGGTTCTGAAAAAGAAATATAGAAATACTCCCCACAATGCCTATTTGAAAGGGGTTCAAAAGAAGATTGGAAGGCTGACACCACTCTTACCAGCATCCTTAGATGCTCCATATAAATGAACAGTGAAATATAGGTTAGTGGGAATATGACAACAGTTTTCTACTAATTTAATATGGATTTAAATATTTACTTACAAAGTTAGATATTTAGGTGTTTACATTTTTAGCCACTTTTGAGATATTTAAGCTAGTGAATATTTGTATTTTACAGATCACAAAAATGGAATTTTTAAAAAAACGTTACATCACTATCTATAATTATGGGGCAATAGTAATAACTACATTTAGGCATCCATTATCTACTGGTTATATACATATTGAGTATGCTCGCTGTGGTATAAATAGATTAGAATTAAAGAAAGATTTTTTTTAGGTCTGTCTCTCACTTCAGACACGTTCAGTATGCATGATAACTGGTCACCAGTTGATAGCTAAATAAACTGATGTCTTACTTTCAGTTCCAGGCACTTTCCTATCAAAAAGACACTGACAAATGGAAGAGCAGCAGAAACAATCAAGGTGCTAGAGAACATGAATTACAAAGAAAGATTAAACCCGAAAGTTGAATGTGCTTCTTATTTAGGTGAAGGGTAAGAAAAGCTTGTGATTACAACCTACAATTCTAACCCCTTTTAGCTGTTCAGGGAAATGTGGTTATTTTCTTCTTCCATTCCCTTTCTTCTATTCCTTAAAATACTGATGGCAAGACCCATCCAGCTATTGAAAGCTGGATCGCAAATTTCTAGGACCCATAAAATGAGCCAGAAGATTCAAGACTTTTAAATTTATAGTGACTTCAGCTCTACTTAAAACTACATCTAAGCTCACTGAGACTCCAGCAGCTTTTCTTTGACAGAATTATAGCACATATATCTTTGATGTTCTTCTTTATTTACTCTGCATTTTCTTTGGCATAATTCAGCTACCAGTGACTAATTACACAGGCATCCTTTCACTGCTATGCTCTGGCTGTCAATTTATACATATGGCAGGTGGTGAACTGAAGACTGGAAAAATAAGTTGTGCAATAAATTCAATAGCTGAGACCCTTGTTATGCATTAAACAACTAATACTAGTTTGGGTGTCGTAGAGTTTTACTTCAGCAATTCTTATTATTCTAGAATCTAGGTAGTGAATGTGTTAGACTTTTATATGAAATCTAATTTAAAATAGAAATAACTATGAATACTATTGGAATAGAAAAAATTAAAGAGGCAGTCTTATTTTGACTGTTCAAAATAGCAATTAGCATTTTTCCCCTATGTGTGCTAAAGAAAAAACCTGAGATTTTACTATTATTTAAAACAGAAGTATATATTTCTGTGTTTTCTAATGCTTTATGCTTGAGAGGATTGGAAAAATGACACACACATTCTTAAGAGGCAAGGATTTATGGGTGATATTTTTTATTGGACTAACTGAATAGCTGGGGTAGATTTAAGCCCCACTACACATTACAGGTGTTGCACAAATAAATGGTTAACTGTGCAATTACCTTGAAACCAGCTACACATGCAAAGTAGCTATCAAACCTATCACATCATAAAAAGCTCCATCCAGACTGCAGTTACTGTCACCCAGCCTGCGGGGTCTCATTCCCAGGGCTGGAAGATCACAACAGACATAATCTCTTAGCCCTGGAGGTTTCTGCAAGGAGGTAAGTGGCTCCCATCTGTGAGAACTTGCTTCTTGCTGGGGCAGGGGAAGCCTGGGATTAGGCTCCCCCTGCACTGGGAATAAAGCAAGGTGGGATCTAATGCATGATCCCACAATCGTGCCTCCTGTCATGCACATATGGCATGAATGGAGACACAAATGTGTGGATTGTGCATTAGATCCCATTATGCCTTTACCTGTATGTGTAGAGGGGTCTTAAACAAGATTTTGCATGCAACGCATCTTTATCGGGTCAGAGGAAAGAAGCAGGCACAGCAATGATTAAAAACAGTTTGGATGGCTGTGAAACTGGGAAGAGAGAAACTTCCAGGGTTAAGAGACAAATAACAGAAAAAAACATAGCATGGTTAGTGGAACATCAGGACCTTTCAGAAGGGATAAGATAAAGCTACTGAAATATGAACATAGCCAGATAAACCTTGCTTGCACTATTCAGAATTCAGTTTTCTCATGTTTGATATAAGGTTTGAGATATTTCCTTCTTCCCAGAAGTTATGACTTTCAGACAGATAATAGTAGGCAAAAAATGTATGAGATTATAAGTACACTTTCTGTGTTTTTGCTAATTTATATAATTAGCAAAAATACAGAGAATATAGAGTAACATACCAATTTTAAAAATATAAACGTAATTAAATATATTTTTGAGATGAGTAAGAAATAAACTTCCCTTAGTAAGAAATAAACTTGGGGATTATAATGAACAGCTAGGGACAGAAGTTGTTGCCTGTTCCCTCAAACTGATGGTGGAGAATACCTTCACCTGCTCCTGGAGCCTGTGTGTACCAAATACAAACAGATAAGAAAGCAGAGAACAAAAACATCATTAATGGCTGTCTTGGCAAAAGTCCAACCCAGCAGGTAGGCTGTTGTAAAAATTATACTTCATAAAGGTTAAACATAAGAATCATCACAGAAAGTTGAAGCCCTAGACGTATTAATCCTTACAGCACCCCATGTTTTGTAATATCACTGAAGTCCTCCAAGTTCTGTTTCTATAGTTTTGCCCACGATATGTAAGTAACTACAGGTTAAGACAGAAGCTGCTTTAAACCCCACCCCCAGTATCATAGTCAGCTGCTACAAAGGGCAAAAATGGAGAATGTGCACACTGAAGAAGAAAGAGACAGCTAGGTCTTGACATAATTTGGTATCCCCTGTGAACTTGGACAGGGTGCTTTCCACCTCCTTGTCCAAATCACTGATGAAGACATTGAATAGCATTGCTCCAAGGACTGAGCCTTGTGGGCATCCACTGCCCACACCTTTCCAGGTTGATATCGACCCATGAGCCACCCCTTTCTGGGTGCAACCCCTAAGCCAGTTTGCCACCCACCTGGCCGTGTAATCATCTACATCACAGCCTGTCAGTTTATTCATGAGAACGGAATGAGATACTGTATCGAAGGCCTTCTTAAAGTCTAGGTAGATGACATCCACTCGACTCCTGTGTCTAAGCATTTTGTAACCTGGTCATAAAATGAAAGAAGGTTAGTTAGGCAGGATCTACCTGCAATAAGCCCATGCCGATTGCCTTTCAGCATTATTTCCCCTGATGGGCTCTCACAAATGTGATCCTTAATGATTATTTTCAGAGTTTTCCCAAGGACAGAGGTGAGACTAACTGGCCTATAGTTTCCTGGTTCCTCCCTTCTCCCCTTCTTAAAAATAGGGACCACATTGGCCCTTTTCCAGTCCTTTGGGACCTGACCAGAGCACCATGAGTGCTCAAACAGCTGTGCCACCGGCTCTGCTATGACACTGGCCAGTTCCTTCAGCACCCTTGGATGAAGTTCATCCAGGCCCGCTAATTTGAACCCCTCCAAGTGCCCCTTCACTAAGTCTGTGGTAACAGTTGGTGGGCTAGTGTCCCTCCTGTGTCTATCTATGATCCAGTTGGGAGATTTGTCTTGGTCTGTGTCTAGGAATGCAGATGCAAAGAACTCACTGAAGAGCTCAGCTTTGTCCCCCCTCTCTGTCACCACTTGTCCTAGTTTGTTCTGTAGGGGTCCTGTGCTACCCTGCACCTTCCTTTTGCACCCTATATGCCTGAAGGCCTTTTTGTTGTCCTTAATTTTTGTCAGCAGCCTAAATTCTAATCTTGCTTTGGCTTTCTCAACTGATTCCCTGCAAGTGTGAGCCAGGGAGGTATACTCCTCCTTGGTAGCTATCCCATTTCCACAGCCTGTATACCTCTTTCTTTTCCCTTACGTTTTCCTGGACTTCCCTGTTCAGCCAAGAGGGCTTCTTAGCCCCTTTGCCCCCTTTTATGTGCAGTATGTCCCAGGTCTGGACTACTCCTGGCAGCATCATTTGTGCCCACATGGATGAGGACCATGGGATAGTAATCAGAGGGCTGGATGAGGTTGGGAATCCTCGCAATGATGTCCCGGATCCTGGCTCCAGATAGGAAGCAAACCTCCTGTGCAGTAGGATCCAGTCGACAGATAGACCAGTCCGTGTGTCTCAGGAGGGAGTTGCCCACCACAATGACTTGGGATCTTTTCCTCCAGCTGCTTGGTTGTTGCTTAGCTTGCCTGGTGTTTGTTACAGGTGTGTCTCCCCTGTGGTTTCCTCTGATGCATCATCCTCCAGTGCTGCCAGGGCTTTGTATCTGTTCCCCAGTTGTGTTGTGGAAGCAGTCACAGCCACACCCTGTCTAGCTCTGGAGATGATTGTCCTCCATTAAGCTGTCCTGGGACTCTCTCATGGTGTCTGTGTGTGTGTCTGGGCCTGCAGAGAATGAAAGTATCCATCAGTCTCATCCTCTGCAGCTCTGATCCCACACAGCCTGCTCACCTCTGCCTGGAGTTCCATCTCCTGTCCCTCCAGGGCCTCAATCTGGGCACATATGGCACAGGCAAGGAAACCCCCGACCTCCCACTCTACCCCGGGCCTCAGAAGTCCCACCAGACACCCACCATAGACAAGGGGGCCGGGGCACAGCTGACCCATCCAAGTGGCCTGTCTGGGTGGAGGCCTCACAGGAGATCTGGGCCAGAGGCAGCAGCAGGGCAGGGGCCCTGGCCACGCTCCATGTCACCACCCCCATAGTAGCCCCCCCTCCTCATTCACTTACCTGAAGTCTCTGTCAGAAGCTCCCGTGTACTCCTACCCACAAACTGGCCTACAAACTGCTTGCAATCTGCTCCCCTGTTGGCAGTCCCTGTTCGCTGGCTCCCTGGTCACAGGCAACTTGTTTGTTTGTTGAAGGAAATCCACACAAACAGGCTCTGGACCACAGCAGTGTTCAGACTCTCTCCAAACAGGGCAGATATTGTTTTCCTGATTCGATGGTGGGTATTTTTTTTCAGAGGGCACAGACAAAACCCTAGGGAGCATATCTAGTTTAAGAAAATCTCAAGCATTTCAGCTTCTGTTGTTAGGCAGGCA
Organism: Crocodylus porosus; assembly: GCF_001723895.1. Lineage (NCBI taxonomy): Eukaryota > Metazoa > Chordata > Crocodylia > Crocodylidae > Crocodylus > Crocodylus porosus. The sequence goes on from NW_017728950.1 coordinate 52,735,162, forward strand.
TGCTGCCATTCTGCAATGTGGGCTAGTCATTTGCTGAAGTAGGAACTCACTGGGAAAATTAAACACCCCCCACTCTAAAATGTGTTCTGTTAGACTGAAAGGCTCCCCCACTTCTTCGCAGCTTACTGACTAAACTGGACTGCAATGTAATAAAGTACAACTCTTAATATCTTCAGCAGATATTGGCAAGAATTCCTGTTTCAGCCTCCAAGACAGACAGTCAGTGAGTGCACTGATTTCTACAGTATATACCACACTGTAAAGGCAAAATTTTCAGCCCCACTTTCAGGGAATTTATAAAGGTGAAATAAAAAAGCAAGGTTTTTCTACCCCAAATGTGCTACCACCTAATAATAACATATATGCGACATTCAAAGAAACTCTTTACCTACACTTTGCCATTTGCTCTCCTATCTGTCACTTCTGTTCTGTTTATACAGCCTGAGTGGACAAGAGCTAGAAAATATCAACAGTCAAAATACAACACACTAAGAAGGTCAGAGATATTGCAAGATACCATAGACATTTGCTAACTCATTGTTTTGGAAAATGTAGTAATGGGGACAAAAAGGAACAACTTAAAGCCATTCTAGGCAAAATGGTGACAGTTACACATTTGTGATCATCGGACTGTCAAATGCCAAATAAATTATTCTGTGGGAGCAACTGCTCAGAAGTTTAGGTAAGCATGGCCACCTCTTTTGCCCTGCAACTTCCAGTTTTCTTATTCTGTGATTTACTCCCTTTATTTACTTATCAGTAGATTGCAGGCTTCTCACATGTCCAGTGCTCACCTCACCATATCCTCCAGTCTTTTCTATCTGGCACCTGCTGCCAGACAGAAAAACATCATGGCATTGCCATTTGCTTTTGTGCAGTGACCTAAGCTTGCCACTGACAGCTTTAGATAAGTTACAGCACAAGTGTTTTCTTGTCTATAGCTCTTCTCTTTTACACAGCTGGAAGTTCAAGTAAGCCAGTTTTAAGGTTACCATATTTCCAGTTCCAAAAAAAGAGGAAATCTGTTAGGGGGACACCTCACTCCCAACTCCCAACTCCCTTGGCACTGCCTGTGCCCTGCACTCCCGATTCACAGCTCCTACACCCCCAGCTCTGCCAGTGCCCCTCACTTCCGCCCTGCAGCCTCACCCTCTGCCCCCTGTACTGTGGAACAGGAGTGAGGGGGCAGCAGCAGGGCTGGGGAGGCTGTGGCATGGGAGTGAGGGGCAGGGGAAGGGCATGGGTATATCACTACCTCCCCCCACAGTCATATGCCCCCTTTCTCCCCTCCCTCCCCCACAGGTGTCCACTTTTTTTACACTGAAAATATGGTAACCCTACAGTAGCATGATGCGACGCTACTACACAGTAGTAATGAGCTACTGCACAATCAGCATCATGAAACAGTCATTTGGTGATGTGACTGCTCAGTAGTTCTGGTTACTGGGTAGTTCTGTGTATACAAGTACGACATGACTTGTGTAGATGCAGCCAGTGTCACCCTATCTACGCTTCCTAGTACTGAAGCCCACAATAACACAATCCCAATAACAGTGGCTGCAGAAGGAGTTTATAGAACTTTCTCTCAGGGTGTGTACAGAAGCTCTCTGTGCATGTTTTATAGTGCTGTAATTTAAAGCACTTGTTATAGTACTATAAAGTTACACTGGTTTTAAATATGAGAGAAGTGCAGTGTTTGGTGGTGGTGAGGGCAGTGGGGGGCCCTCTGAGCCTCCCTGTACTTTCCAGGCTAGGTGGCAGGGGCTCTCCGCAGCCTCCTGGGGCTTCTCTCCTGGTCAGAAAATTGACAAGCAGACAGAAGTTATATAAAGTGCTGCAGGTTACTAAGGTTCAGTAAAGTACAGTGCTTCAAATTTAATACCTCATTTCACAAGGTTAAAGCGCTGTACCCATTTTTAAAGTGCTGTAAAGCTGTGTACTGTAAGTCATGGCAATTAAGTCCTTTAATGACAAAAACATAACTTCTGTACACACCTTCAGTGCTCTGTTGATTCATTGCTGTCATATTAGCCTTCAAAGCCTACTGGTTGCCTGTGCCCCACACTTCTGACTCAGCTCCCACACCTCCATCCCTGCCAGTGCCCCTCACTCCCAGCCTGCAGCCCCTGCCCACCCCAGCTCTTCTAGAGGGGGCCCTCAGCTGCCCCTGTCGTGACCAGGCTGGAGCGTGGGGGCTCCGATTCATGCAGGAAACAGCAAAGCGAGTCTGGCCCCAGCGCAGGGTGGAGGGAAGAGGAGAGGATGCCGGGCTCCTGCACCATGCCAAGTGGCCTGGTCACAACTCCCTCCTTCCCCACGCAGTGTCTCTTGGGGCTGCCCAGCCCATTGAGCCCAGGCACTGGCCCTGCCACAGAGCTCCCTGCTGCCTTCAAAGGGTCCCCCTTCCCCCACTGGAGGGGCAGGTGTCTCTCCCTCCCTGCTCTAGCCCTAACACCTGGACACCTTTCCTGCAGTGCTGCCCCTGCCTCCAGTCCCCTTTCCCCCACTGCTGTCAGTGGAGTAGAGCAAAATCCCAGACATTGGTTCCTATTATAAAAAAACACCTGGACAGAGATCGGAGAACTCAGAAAGACGACATGTCTGGGAAAACCCAGATGTATGTTAACCCTAGGCCCAGTTTAGATTTCCCACAATCCCCCCGGTCATTTCTCAGCCTTGTGAAGCCCTAACACGTCCTTTCTTAAGCCATTGCTTTCTAGGCTGAAGAATACTTTCCCAACTTCACAATCTCCAACCTAGTGTAGTAACTGTACACACCTCTTGCTTCAGCCACAGGGAGAACTTCCCAAGGATGACACAAATAAGTTTTATGTAGCTGCTGCCTTTACTCCTCTCACAATCAGTTCCCTTTTATCACAGATATTTTTTTCATATTCAGACTAGCTACTGAGTCTCTGTTAAAAGTTTGTCTCTCTGCCCCCAGATTTTCAATAATTAAGGGAACTAGAGACCACTTACAACCACTACACCAGGAGCCAAAGTTCCTAATAGAATCCAGGCCTCTCTCAAAGTCACAGTGATGGAAAAACCAACTGTATCATATGTATATCATCTGTGGACTGCAGAAACGGTTCTCCACGTGGAAAACCTTGGATTCCTTTCTCATGTTAATTGAGGAATCTTCAGTTTAGTCTCTTTCAGTTTAGTCCGGGTTTCCTCAAAGGAGGCTTGCAGCTTGGATATGCCAATGAGAAAAAGGGAGCAAGAGCGATCTTTCTTACTCTGATGTGTTTTACACATGTTTCTGCCTCTTCTAATACTGGTGCTGGGAGACCTGGCAGTAACACGGTTCTCTTGTCTTTCTATCTACAAATCTCTTTAACAAACCAATCAGAGAAATACAGTATAACTCAGGAGGTATAAGCTTCTTCCCCAGTGGCATTTCTGGTATTTCAGCATTTGTATAGTAACGGGTTTTCAGCTCGCATGATCCACTGGAAAGGAGGCTTGGCACTATGTACCTTGCAAAATTCTAGCTTCCTGTGGCGGACAGTGAAAGTGATACATCTTAATGCAGAAAGAAACAGCCCTATAATGGGGAGGAATATTTTCCAGTTATAGAACCAGATCTGGACAAGTGATTGTCCATCTTAGAAGAGCTCCATAAGTAGCTTCAACCAAAGATGCTTCAGAGGTTATTCACTACAATATTTGAGTGAATGTCCATATTCCTGATAGTTAAATACCCATTCAATCCAGAAAATGTATCCTGAATTTAAAGCAAAACAGCATGTACTTATATTCCAGGTTCTTTGAGGCTGGAACTGTTTTTTGCTTCATGCATAAAGTGCTGAGGACAACAATTTTGTCCTTATTGTGGTACTAAGGCCAATATAAATATGTAGCATACTGACACCTTTTTATTTATTATTGTTAGTGTGCTGTACCTTCATTTTTTTTTAAAAAAGTGATTTTGGTATTCTGGAAAGGTACTGATTGATAGCTTTATTGCAAGATCATCCGTTGGTCTACTTAGAGTAGAAAGATTTGCAATAATAATATCTCTCTGTCCTGGTCCACTGAAAAAAACTAACAGCACACGAAAAAAGTTCATTTGGGAATCACCAGATTACTGAGTAGCTGGTAGAAATCTGTGTGGGATAGGAATGAAAATGGACACAGAAGAGCAGAGGAGAAAACTTGGAAAGTATCCCTTTGAGGATATTAATTCACAGCAAATGCTCTCAGAAGTTGCAAACCAAAATGGCAGAAGTGGTCTAACTTGTAGTGTTTTTAACCTCTTTTTTGTAATAGAAAAAAACAAAAATCTTGTCTTTCTACCTGGGGGAAAGCAGTAAAATGTTTGCAGGCAGCTTGGAACATTATTTAAGAGACTCATCCATTGGATAACAACACCACCAACAACAAAACCAAAGTAAAATCAAAAGCCATGAAAGCTTGTGGCTGTATTTTTCTTCTCCCCTTTTGTGTCTGCCACACATTGGCCCTCTTTTGTTATTGCCTTTAGGCCATAGAAAAATGACCTCTTCATACAGCTCCAAATAATAGTCATTCATGGCAATGCAAAATATTAGTCAATAGGGGTCTAGTTTTAATAAAGAGATAATTTCAAAATGAGCCCCAGGCTTGCATGCCCATAGGAACCCATCCCTGAGACAGATGCTGGGACAGAATCAAAAGGCCGGATTGTAAAGGGTATGTAGGCACCTAAAGATGCAGATAGGAGCCCATCAGAATTTTCAGCAAGGAATAGGAATGAGGTATGTAGATATATTTAAAAATACCAGTTGGCACCAGAATAGTTCAGAAAATCTGGCCTTAAATCCCTCTACCAAAGATACATCTTATCTTTATACTTACAGTGGAATCTATATATAACACTTGCACTGGTGTGTCAGCAATAAGTCACCTGAAGCCTTCTATAGGGTTTCAACTTCTTCTAACAAAGAGAATCATCAGGAGACTTATACCAGACTATAATGATCACCCACGGATAATTTGAGAGAGCCACCAGTGATTAGAGAGCATTCAATACGACTGATATCAGCCTTCAAGAAAGAGGTCATGCTCTTTGCTTGTATTGTATTTAGGTAATTAAAATCTACAAGGCTTTACAGGAGTTTTGGGTGGATGTGAACAACAGGTGAGATGTCTCTGAGAAAGCACACTCAGAGCTAACATGTCATTGGGTAAAAATAATGAATGGAGTGCTTGGATCAGGCCAGCTCTGAGGATCTCTGGTTTACGGACAGGGAATGTTAAAAGTGGCAGCAACAAAGGCCACCTGGAAATTGATGGAAGATGACTTGGGGAAAAATGAAATTATTGAGTATTTTAGAGCTAACTGCCTTGCTAGTGTTTTCAGGTAAGTGATAGCTTGCACTCCATAGTACTGTAATTATTAAAAAAGACAAAACACAGTATGTGTGTGAGGTAATGATTCTTAGCAGGGCTACAGAGGATTAAAGCCTTGTCTAGCTAGTATGTTATAGAATTAACATTAAGAGGCAACATCAATTTTCAGTTCCTTTGGACAATTTGTTTTCTTCCCCTTCCTCCCTAATGCCAAAACCATATTTATATTCTTCATTGTCATCTTTAATTCATTTGTCTGAACCTTGTGATAGTTAATGCTATGTAGTGCACACAAATCTACACTGTAGGCAAATAAAGAGGTATAAGAGGTACCCTGTTTCTCAAAAGAAACAGTCTCTGACTAATAAGGTCACCAAAGTTTATTTACACCAGCTTACAAGCTCACCAGTGATTGTCCCTGATGAAAGACAATTTGAACTGACAAATAATTCAAGCTGTCATAGATGCTCGGCATGACTACACATGTGCCTGACGGCACAGTTGTTACTGCACAGTCATTTAGTACAGGTTTCCCTCGCTTTATGCAGGTTCTGTATGTGTGATTTTGCTCTTGTGTGATGATCATTTTTATAACAAAATTATTTATACGTGAAGTAAATTCACTCTTATGCTATTGGTGCAGTGGAAGCCCACAGTCAGCTGCTTTGTGCGGTTCATTGTGGGAGTGACATGCACCAAATTTAGTCTCTTGTGTGGATCTGTGCTCCTTGCTCATTGTCAGCGACACGTGTTACTGTCGTTGTCATTCCCATTATGGCTTCTAAGTGTCCCGCTAGCAGTGTCTCCTACCCCTCTCCCTGGTTCATCAATGAAGCAAAAGAGAAAAGTGGTAGAAATGGGTCTGGGGGTCAGTACAGTTGAGGTCTTGGAACGTATCCTTATTTGTTACATTGTAAAGTGGGTTTCCTTTATGCAAATTCAAGCTATACACCATTTTCCAGGAACATATGTACTGCATAAAGCGAGGGAATCCTGTACTTGTTTTAGCAAGTACTAAATGACTGTTCAGTCTTGGCAGTGCATGCATCATTTCCAACCCTACTGTGCAGCAGCAATGAGTTGCTACTGCCCAGTAGCGTCGGCATCATGGTTCACACCCACTGATGCTTTGTCCACGTAGAGACAAGTTATGTTGCTATAGCTTGTCACTACAGTGACATAGTGTCTTGTGTAGAGAAGCCCACTGAAAGCCAACGTTACCACTGAGATGAGGATATGCTCTGTTGTGACAGTATTAGAATTATCTCTATACATCTGAGTGTGTCTGGAATCCTATGCAACAGGGAGAAGGAGCAAAAATGAACTGTGGGATGTCTATATACAAATGTGAGAGGCAAAGATTTTGTAGTATCTTTTATTGACCCAGGTACATTGTCCAACTTCTTTTTTCTTTAGATTGAGGATTTTCCATTGTAAGCAGTAGATTTTGATATCTTCTGTGTTATGGTAGCATCAGAGTGATCCAGGAATTATGAAAGAGCCAAGGATAGCTTATAGTGATATCTTTTATTGGACCAACTGTATATAAACCAGATAAATCCACAAGATACAGTTGGTCCAATAAAAGATATCACCCTAAGACATCCTTGCCTCTTGCATAAGTCTTCGATCATAATGGCTACAGTATCACTCATATATTTAAACGTTAAGTTTCTTTACTAACTCTTTTTGCCACATGTTACTGTGTATTTTGGAGACATGCTTTGTGTTATTTTATTTTTGATGGAAGTAGCAATGATTGGTTTGGATAATAGCTCTTTTGGTGATTAACCTCCTCCCCAAGCATAACAAAAAAAATATTTTAACCCTTTTTTGCCCTTTTATTATACCAAAGCAGGAAAGAACAAAAGCCAGATAATTAAAAACAAATAATATGTATTCCAAAGTTATATATAGATTCCAAATCTGTGAGGGTTTCCAGTTTATCTAGCAAAAGAAAAAATAATTTATTTAAATGAATGCATATGCACAGCAATTGTATACAATTAAGTGAGAGCTTGCAGTCTTCTTGCAGTCAAATCTTGTAAACACTTATAAAGTTATACCATGCTTGAGTTGACCCGTTGAGTTGACTAAAACATGCTTATTTGCATCAGACCTTTAGACCCCAATTCCTTAAAGACTTCTGCACATACTTGCTTTTCTTCCTACTCCTGTGACCAGCCTAAATGAAACCAGTGGAAACTTCTGAAAGTCAAGATAAGTACATGCCTAAGTCTTTGCTGGATCAAGACTTTAGACCACAATGCTGGGAATTCAAAGAAACGTATGAGAAGTTGGCACCCATGCCTTAATCCTCTGACAATCCCAAACCAAGCTTCTCTCACATTTCTTCCATACAGATTGGAATCATCAAAAACATTTAACAAACCATAACAAATAATTAAAAGTGGTTTTACAAGACATTATATCCTTAATGGTCATGTTGCACCATAAGATGTACTGTATGTACTGTTTTACTACTGCCTGGGAACTACCTAACCTCATATTTTCAGTATTTGGCTTTCTATAAAAACTAGATAATTGGAATTACCATCTGTAGTATCATTATTTTCACAAAGAATCAGTGCAGCAGCCTATTTTACTTTATCTGCCTAAGCAGTGAACAGACAGCCATTCTAACTATTTTTGTCATGTAGGCAATTTGCAATTCAGGTCTAGCTGCATAAGCATCCACACATCCACTGATCCTTCTCAGTATGGCTGGGCTTTGGCCAGGAAGGCCCACATGATATGTTTGTGTGGTAATTCACTGTATTTCAGGATTGAAACTCTTGGTTCCAGCATGAATAACATTTGTTTAACATTTATAAAATTCTTTGAAGATGCAGAGCACTGTGTAGCATTTTTTTTTTGGCTTAAGCAGTAGTAATTTTTTTGTGCAGTACTCAAATGTCTCATTCAATACCTTAGAAGAGCTTAGTTTCAAAATATTTTTTCCTACATATGAAATTCCCTTTAGATCAAGGACATACATTAGACCCAGATTCGAACAGTCAGTCTCTGAAAATGGTATTAGAACATTCAGAGAGTTATGATTACAAAATTAAGAATAAAATTATGAATGATTAAACATTCCCTGTGAAGAGCAAAAAAGACCAAAAACCCAGTAAGAGCAGAGGTCAGCAATAACAACAAATACACTGCTGTTTAAAATCAGTATGAGGAAGTACCATTATTCAGATTTAGTATCTCTTGTAGTTCACAAGGACTTTGCGTTACAGTTCACTGGTTTACTCAATTTATTTTTAATTAAAACTCTTTGCTACTCTAAGCTTAAACTAATCCTTGAGAATTATAGGTACCAAACAAACAAGAAAAGAGAAAATTATTACTGCTGACAGCTACCCCAGAGAACAAAACTGGGTTTTTCAGGTTATCACATGTTAGTTTAGGAAATGAGGATCAATACACAGGTTGGCATCCAAGGTTTTATTTCACCCTGAAATAAGGTAACTGTAGACCACTGATGTCTGTAATTTGCCTCTTGATTTAATCAGTGCTTGCAGGAGGATGTAACTGAGCATCTTGCTGTAGATTCAAAAAATTAGGAGTGCTTATCACATTCCTAAACTTAGAAAATCCATGTTTCCGGTCTGCCTGGTTTTAAACCAATCCAGAAAACACTGGGTGTTTTGAAAAGCAATATTTCACTCATCCACCAACCAGACAGCACTATTTTCACTATTAACTATGACTTGGACCTTTTGTATAAATAGGCAATGGCTAGCATATTTCTATTCATTATCATCCCTATTGGTGAGTCATCTGGCAGCTGCAGCCCAGTGCAAACTACAAAGAGAACTAACAGATTTCCTCTCTTGGAAACTTCTCATGACATGCAATATACTTTCTTTACCAAGACGATTACTAAGCTGTTAGTCTCTTCCCTAGAACGTGAAGCAGAAAATTACTGGAAGTCCTGGCTTCATGGTTACTCATGCTTAAATTTCTCATTTGAAAGAAATGGACATCCAGGAAAATGGAGCCCCATCTGCTTGTAGCAGGGCTTGCAGCCTCCCAGCTGCCTGCTGAGAGCAGCCTGGGCTTCGCAGCTGGCAGCAGCTGCTTAGAGCCTGGACTGGTGGTGGCATGCCTAGCAAAATGGACTTGCGTGCCGTGCTCGGCACGTGTGCTGACCCCTGCTCTAGACTTTACATTTTCCTTTTGTTTTCTTCATGTCACAATGGTTCCAGAAAGTTTTGCTTCCCATACACAGGGAAGAAACACAAGGGGCCAAATGTGAATTTGCTGTAACATTGATATACCTGCATTAAATGGGCACAACTTCAGAATCCATTGACTCTGACACAGAGAGACAAAATTAAATAGATTTTAATGGAGCTATGCCAATTAACACTCTCTAATTTTGTTGCAAGTAAAACAAATTCAAGACAAATAAAACAGTAGTGCAAGGAGAAGAGAATGAGGTCAGCTGCTATTCACTTTGTTTATTTAATAATATTAATTTTCATAATATAGCAAGTTAGGAAAAAATTTTTCAAATATGAAATGGAATGATATTGCATTCCCCATAGCCTAAAACCCATCTTACTTTTGCTGGTTTCACTATCAGCTTTATAATTGGCTTCAGTGAAATCAGTTTTGGGCACCTAATGTTAAATTATTAAAATTCAGTAAGTAGCTGTTATAAAACCCAAAATGTGTGGCTTCCAAGAGCAACTCATGTCTCATGAACCTAAATATCTTCTGGGTGTACATCTTATCAGAGGCAGACTTCACTTTCTTCAGAAAAGATAAATTGACTTTTGTCTATGCCTTTGTCTTCATTGCCAAAGGAATCTTTTTAAAGTTCGGACAACTAACACAATTCATTTTTTTTACTTTAAAATCCTATTGGACACAAGATACCTATAATTTTAGTATTAGTTAAAGGAGTTAAAATAAATGGTGTGAGCCAAAGGCATAGTGTTGACCTTATCTGGCCGCCTCACTAAAATTACAGTTTTTTTCCAATAATGATTTTGGAGGGAACACATAATATGTATGGGTTATTCAGCTGTGAAAAAGGTCCCCTTCTTTAGAAATGAAGACCTAGCCTATGAAACCTCATTCCTCAAGTAATCTGAAAGACCTAACTGTTTTCTGGTTCAAGTGTGAACCAGAAAATACTTTAACTTTATAGAAAAATAAACCAATACACACATTTATAAAAAGCAATCTTATTGTAAATTCCTCTTTTCTGTCACTACACAGTGGTCTGGGGAAGAGAGTGAGACTGTTGCACGCTAATTCTACAATAAGTCGCATGCCTGTTTTCCTTCATAAGATCTTCAACGAAGAATGAAGCATAGAAGCATAATCAATTACTGCTCTTCTTGGTCAGCATCTGTGGTCCTCCACTAGATTCAGATGAACAGCCTCTATAAATTCATTGTCCTTTAAGCTCTGTTTTCAGTTTGAGCTTGAGTAGGTTAATTAGGCTCATAGCAATCTTCCTAAGCCTGCAAGAAACCTAAATATTTGCAGGTGTGGTAGCTGAAGGAGATACTAAAAGGAAACATGTCATGTTTTTATCCCCTTTAAGATCTTGCATTAAGTATTTTTTTTGAGAGCAAGCCTGACACAAACTGGTTAGGAAGAGGGGAGACATCTTGGTTATCAAGCTAGAACTGAACACTTACATGCTTTTCATTGGCCCCTTCACTGATTTTTCAACAATCTTACTTAAAATTGTGACTCATGGTCAAGTCTCTAGGCTGTATAGCTATCAGTGGCTGTGTCTACATGAGATGCTGACTGTGCAGTAGCTTGTTATTAGTGCATAGTAGCATAGGGTTACCATACGTCTGGGTTTCCCCAGACATGGGGTTTTTTTTGGATCTTCCCATCTCTGTCTGGGTGTTTTTTAAAAATGTCAACAAATATCTGGGATTTTGCTCTGCCTCTGCTTTCCCGGTACGTCCTGGCTTGCCCCAGTAAGGAGCTGCTTGGGGCTGGGGGCAGCAGGGGAGGGTGACTGGAGGCAGGGCATCACATGCTCTGCATGAGGGCCCTGGCAGCTGCAGGCAGGTAAAAGAGAGAGAGAGAGAGAGAGAGAGAGAGAGTGTGTGTGTGTGTGTGTGTGTGTGAAACAGGGCTGGAGGGGGGAGGGGGGAAGGAGCTGCAGATCGGAAGTGAGTGGCATTGTCACTCTCTTCCCCAGGGCTGGTGAGGGCAGAGGGCTGCGGATTGGGAGTGAGGAGCACCAGCAGAGCTGGAGGGGGCAGGGGACTGTGGATTGGGAAAGAGGGGCAACAGCATGGTCTGGGGGGGCAGGGTACTGTGGGTCAGGAGCGAGGGGCAGCAGCAGGGCTGGGCGGGGCTGTGGCATGGGAATGAGGTGCAGGGGAAGGGCATGGGCATATCACTGCTTCCCCCCCACAATAATATCCCCCCTTTCTCCCTCTCTCCCTGCCCCCACAGGTGTCCTCTTCTTTTAAACTGAAAATATGGTAACTCTACAGTAGCGTCATGCAGCAGGAAGTTATGACGCGATGCTGCTACACAGTAGTAATGAGCTACTGCGCAGTCAGCATCATGAAAGAGCCATTTGGCAACATGACTGCTCAGTAACTCCAGTTACTGGGTAGTCATGTAGTACTTGTTTATACTTGTTTATACAAGTAGTACATGACTGTGCCGTAACAACTGTGCAATGAAGACCTTGTGTAGATGCAGCCAGTGTCACCCTAACTAGAAATCCTAATACTGAAGCCCACAATAACCAGCCATTTGTGATTGAAGAGGGAGCCTATAGAACATTCTCTCAGGGTGTGTACAGAAGCTCTCTGTGCGTGTTTTACAGTGCTGAAATTTAGAGCACTTGTTATAGTACTATAAAGTGACACTGGTTTTAAATGTGAGAGAAGTGCAGTGTTTGGTGGTGGTGTGGGCAGTGTGGGAGGCTCTCTGAGCCTCCCTGCACTTTCCTGGCTAGGTGGCAGGGGGCTTCTCCACTGGTCAGAAATTTGACCAGCATACAGAATTATTTAAAGTGCAGTAAAGTACAGGGTTTCAAATGTAATACTTCATATCACAAGGGTTAATTTAAATCACTGTATGCATTTTTAAAGTGCTGTAAAGCTGTACGCTTCTGTTAAGTCATGGTAATTAAGTGCTTTATGAAAAAAATAGCAACTTTTGTACACTCCTTCAGTGCTCTATTGATTCACTGTTGTCATATTAGCCTTGAAGGGCTACTGGTTGCCAGTGTCCCTTATTTTCAAAGCTTCTCTATTTTCATTCAGCTATAGCCATGGATTCAATCCATGAACTACAGTAATGTGCAGTTGAAATGCAAATATCAAAGCCATTTTCAACTGTTCATTAATAAACCCTGTGAAATAATTATAGTTCCTATTTTCTTTAGCATTGTCATTCCTGATTTTTAAATATTGACTCAACAATGGCACACCCCTAACCACAATGACATAAAAATTCAATGCTAACCCACTGTACATATGGCTTTATGAAAAATACATTCCTTCTAATGCTTTGGGTGGGGAAGGATTTTTATAAAGAATTCATGAAACCTCAAAGCATAACGTTCACTTGCGATGGGATCTGTGCTCTGAAACGTCTTAGTTGCTTGTGAAAATCTCCATCCTAGTTCCTTTTTGCTCAAGGCATCACAAAAGGATAATATTTTACTAAACAGGAAAAAGGGGAAGACCCAACTTTTGGGCAGCAACCAGTAACTTCCTGGCAGAAATGCAGTATTTTTGGACCATTCCTTTATTCTGAACTGCAAGTTTATGGTTCATTTTTGCCCATTTGTAAGCTAGTTGGCAAAAATAGATCATGAAGCATCAGATAGATCATTTTTATTGTACGTGTGCGGAATTCACCCAAGCAAATTGTCTAATCAGTATTTGTATATTATGCCTATCATAAAGGTAGCTGAACCTTCTACTACTGTTGTGGAAAATGCACTCCAAAATCTATCTGATTTCTGGCCAAGACATACATGCAAAGGCATAGCAGGGCAGCTTCACACCCTGGGCAGCAGCAGCATGCAGAGTCGTGCTGGCTGCCACACTGCCAGTAATAGTGATGTATCCAGGCACTAACTGCAGAAGAGGTTTTTTTTGTGCACCCCTCTTTCTCCCCCACAAAAAATGGTGTCCAGAACTGCTTCCTCGCTTGCCCTCCCTTCCCTTCCCCCAGTTACTGTGTATGTTACTGTGTACGTGTCCCTTGATTTCTAAGGCTACAGTGCTGACTGGTCATTCTGTAACAATTTAGGATTTATTCTCATTGCCACAATAAAAGGGCTGATTGAAGTTAGACCACTGAAATGTTTTCATTGTGAAGGCAGGGCAGGTAGATATCAACAAGTGTTTAAGAACATTTAAGTTTTTCAGACGAAAGACTGCCCATTTTAGAGAAAAGGACTCATAGTTGGGGGATGGAAACTATATACAATCTTTCTTCTACATAGGCTAAGCTTTTTGGAGCCTCCTGTTCTGAGGAGGTTGTGCCTGCCAGCAATTCTACCTTATTTATTTTAACCTAAGAAGATACAGAGTTGAATGGTTTTTGAATAGATTAACAATTAATGCCATGCTGGTTTATGGAGGTTTCAGTTCTAATTTAAAGGTGATCCCATAAACTCCAGAGACCATCTCCAGTATTTCATGCTGTTCATGGCATGCTATAAAGAAGGCCTGTCCAATTTGATGCGGCCAAGAGCTGCACACAGCACTGACCAGCAGCCTCCTGGCTGCACAATTTACAGGCTGCATGCTGCAGGAGTGACCCCCTAATATCCCATGCTGCCTGGGCTGCCTGGGCTGTGCTTACGATGCATGATCCCTCCCTTCACAGGCTGAGCTGGTGAGGTACACTACAGCCCCCTGGGCTGTCCTTTCCTGATGTGTAGCAGCAGGAGAGGTGGCTGGCTACCAGGGTCTGCAGGCCACATTAACTGCTCACAAACTGCCATTTGCGCATCCCTGAATCTACAGGCCAAGGGTCAGCGACCACACACAGCTGCTGCTGGCAGCATTGGTGGTGGCCAGTGAGGATTGCAGGCCACCCACAGACACCACCAGCAGTATTGGCAGTGGGGAGACAAGCGGCGACCGCCCACAGGTGCTGCCGACAGTATTGGTAGCGCCTTTTTGTAGGGGGTGCACCGGCATGCTCAGGGGGTGCATGTGCATCCGTGTGCCCCCCCAAGCATTTCCCTTAATTTATGTCACAAA
>NW_017728950.1:52749828-52758610 GCF_001723895.1 Crocodylus porosus
TTATGAAAAATACATTCCTTCTAATGCTTTGGGTGGGGAAGGATTTTTATAAAGAATTCATGAAACCTCAAAGCATAACGTTCACTTGCGATGGGATCTGTGCTCTGAAACGTCTTAGTTGCTTGTGAAAATCTCCATCCTAGTTCCTTTTTGCTCAAGGCATCACAAAAGGATAATATTTTACTAAACAGGAAAAAGGGGAAGACCCAACTTTTGGGCAGCAACCAGTAACTTCCTGGCAGAAATGCAGTATTTTTGGACCATTCCTTTATTCTGAACTGCAAGTTTATGGTTCATTTTTGCCCATTTGTAAGCTAGTTGGCAAAAATAGATCATGAAGCATCAGATAGATCATTTTTATTGTACGTGTGCGGAATTCACCCAAGCAAATTGTCTAATCAGTATTTGTATATTATGCCTATCATAAAGGTAGCTGAACCTTCTACTACTGTTGTGGAAAATGCACTCCAAAATCTATCTGATTTCTGGCCAAGACATACATGCAAAGGCATAGCAGGGCAGCTTCACACCCTGGGCAGCAGCAGCATGCAGAGTCGTGCTGGCTGCCACACTGCCAGTAATAGTGATGTATCCAGGCACTAACTGCAGAAGAGGTTTTTTTTGTGCACCCCTCTTTCTCCCCCACAAAAAATGGTGTCCAGAACTGCTTCCTCGCTTGCCCTCCCTTCCCTTCCCCCAGTTACTGTGTATGTTACTGTGTACGTGTCCCTTGATTTCTAAGGCTACAGTGCTGACTGGTCATTCTGTAACAATTTAGGATTTATTCTCATTGCCACAATAAAAGGGCTGATTGAAGTTAGACCACTGAAATGTTTTCATTGTGAAGGCAGGGCAGGTAGATATCAACAAGTGTTTAAGAACATTTAAGTTTTTCAGACGAAAGACTGCCCATTTTAGAGAAAAGGACTCATAGTTGGGGGATGGAAACTATATACAATCTTTCTTCTACATAGGCTAAGCTTTTTGGAGCCTCCTGTTCTGAGGAGGTTGTGCCTGCCAGCAATTCTACCTTATTTATTTTAACCTAAGAAGATACAGAGTTGAATGGTTTTTGAATAGATTAACAATTAATGCCATGCTGGTTTATGGAGGTTTCAGTTCTAATTTAAAGGTGATCCCATAAACTCCAGAGACCATCTCCAGTATTTCATGCTGTTCATGGCATGCTATAAAGAAGGCCTGTCCAATTTGATGCGGCCAAGAGCTGCACACAGCACTGACCAGCAGCCTCCTGGCTGCACAATTTACAGGCTGCATGCTGCAGGAGTGACCCCCTAATATCCCATGCTGCCTGGGCTGCCTGGGCTGTGCTTACGATGCATGATCCCTCCCTTCACAGGCTGAGCTGGTGAGGTACACTACAGCCCCCTGGGCTGTCCTTTCCTGATGTGTAGCAGCAGGAGAGGTGGCTGGCTACCAGGGTCTGCAGGCCACATTAACTGCTCACAAACTGCCATTTGCGCATCCCTGAATCTACAGGCCAAGGGTCAGCGACCACACACAGCTGCTGCTGGCAGCATTGGTGGTGGCCAGTGAGGATTGCAGGCCACCCACAGACACCACCAGCAGTATTGGCAGTGGGGAGACAAGCGGCGACCGCCCACAGGTGCTGCCGACAGTATTGGTAGCGCCTTTTTGTAGGGGGTGCACCGGCATGCTCAGGGGGTGCATGTGCATCCGTGTGCCCCCCCAAGCATTTCCCTTAATTTATGTCACAAAGGGGTAGTAGCTTATGACAAAGCATACATGGGAGTTATACAGAGGGAGAAGGAAAGGAGGAATATGTCAGAGTAAAGATCAGCTTCTAACTAATATTTTTTTGTGCCTCCTGAATCAAATGGCTGGAGAATTAAATCACAGTTATTGTGCCTGTGGGATGCTCTGTTACCTATTATTATTATTCCTTAATATAGTGGGTCCATCTGTTCCCCGCTCAAATGAAGGAATGTTTATTAGGTAAAGGGTTAAAATAAGAAGTGCAAAAATGTGCATTGCATATCTGCTGTATCTCCCTGGGATATATTAAGACAACAAAAATATACTGCAACCTGTGCAGCACTTTTGGCCTTTGGGGAGCCGTTCAGCAAAATACATTATTTCTTCCATGCATGCCCATGGGCTGGGCAGCCATGTAGAAAAAAACAAATGCTCCAAAACTTTCCCAAATCACACAGGAACAAATTGCACCCTGGGCTAATTCTTAATTTTAAATCAATTGGAGATAATTACTAGGGTTGTATGAAGCTTTGATTTGTCAGTGATTTGGCCTGATTTGGTGGCCAAATCTCCAACTCTGAATCAAATCTGGAGACCCTTTAATCTCTCTGAATCAAACTGGAACCCTCTGAATCGATTTGGAGAGATTCGGAAAGATTTGGCAATTCAGATATAGACATGGCTTTAAAGGTTTTTTCTACATACCTCAAGGTACCAGGCAGCTTGTGAATGCTGTGATGGTGGGGTGGATGCAACATCCCACAGGAGAGTGTGGGGCTCTCCAGTGCGCTCAGCAGCAGACTCAGAAGTGGACCGGAAGCACTTCTGATCCACTTCTGGGTCCACACCCCCACCCCAGCTTGGTGACTGGTGCCTCCTAGGCTTGGGGGGGCACCTAGGGTCCCCCTGTGGCTGATCGCTGAGCCTGGGGAGTGCGGGGGGCTGCCCCTGTGCACTTGGCGGCAGACTCGGAAGTGGTCCAGAAGTATATACTCCTGTGGGATGCTTCTTCCACCCAAGTATCACAGTGTTCACGTGCCACACCTGGTACCTTCAGGGATATAGAAAAAACATTTAAAGCTGTGTCTGTTGCAGAATCGCTGATTCTCAGAATCAGCATTGAATCTTCAGATAAAGATTCAGCCGAACTGAATCAGGGACAGTGATCCGAATCAACGAATCAAATCACTGTCCCTGATTCAGGCTGAATCCAAATCGAATACAGCCCATTTCACACACTCCTAATAAGTAGAATGATCTAACCTCATTCAGAACAGAGGCCATAAAACCAATACTTCCTGCATCAAACACATTCTTTTTTTGAATTATAGTCTATCTTTTAGAAATACTTCCAGACTTGATTTAAGGTCTTTAAGCAATGAAGAATCCACCATAGTTAACTTCACTGCTGTGCATTAGTCAAAATGTGTTTAGCCTTAGCTGCTGATTCTCAGTAGGCCCATTTCCACTTACTAGGTAAGGTGCCAAGAGCCATCCACTACCTGAAATCTTTTTTCCCAACATGTTAGCATTTATAGCCTAAGATCAAGTTGATTGTTAACCTTCTTTTGGGTTAGTTAGATTTATTTCTTAAGTTTGCCACTATAAATCTTGTTTTCCATATTCATATTTTCTGGGTTCAACTTCATAGCTCTCCTCTGAATTCTTTCTTACGTTTTAACATCATTTTTCAAACTATTTCCAGAACAACGTGTCACTAATGGCATACACAGCTAATAAAACTGCGTTTGCCATTTTAGCTAGAGCTCATGTTTTGATAGTTACATACTGTGTCCCTTAAATCTCATTTAGATTCTTTGATATTCAGGATACACACCGTCATCTTAAATACTTGATCTACATACTTGGTTCTATGTTTACCATTCTTTTTATGGTTATGTCACATTGGACATTGTCCAGTGAGCCCATCTAACAAATTAAACCAGGCTGGTTTCTATAACTGAATTGTCTCAATGGTTATTTACATGTCCACCAATTTTTGGACCATCTCAAATTTTGCCAGCAAAGATTTTAAACTTTTCAGATAGTTCAAAAACATTGAATACCATTGAACTAAGAACCCTTATGTGCTCCTTGCTGTGGAGCCAGAAGCTGAGCCTTGGCATGACTGACTACCATCAAACCACGGACACAGGAAGCATGTGCTGGCCCCAGGGCATATGGGGCTTTCTCATAATGTGGACACTTAATGCTCATCCCTAGATGTCCAAATTTCATAACCTGGAAGTCCAGAGAACCCCAGCTAGAGCCAGGGCTTCCAGGCTTTGGGAGGATTCTGCTTGGTGGAATTGTCCTGGAGTAATAAATATTGGAGGTTCTCGGGTCCCAGAAGCCCACCATGTGGGTGAATATAAACAAAAGTTAAATAAGTGCAAGACACCTTAAGCAAAACATTTCAAGTGCAACAAATTTGGCATTTTCCAACAAAACTTCTTAGAAGAGTTTTAACCAGGTCAAAGAGGAAATACTAAAGGTAAAGGTACTGGGTATTTTGTGAATCCAAAAAAGTGTAATTAGTAAAATTTGACCTGGTATTTTTGCCTTCCCTTTTAGAAAAGCCTCAGAAATGTTATTAGGGGTTGTAACATGAATTACATTATGGTGTAATGTAGAGTATAGGTCTCTATACTAGCTCATTTTAGAAATCTCTCTCTCAGTGACAATTTCCCTTTTACAGTCATCTTCTGTAACTTCTCAGTTAGCCAATTTTAATCCGTTTAACTTGGGCTGCACTGATTTTGTACAGTGCTTGTATCAGAATGCCAAGTGGACTAAATTAAATATCTTACAGAAATCTAAATATAGGATACCTATGGACCACTTCAGTGTCACTTACGTACTCAATAATGAGTGTAAGTGGGATTTAAGTCTTGCATAGACTGTGTGTTGGCTCTCTATAGAGTGGGGATTGATAATATATTACTTAGTTACATGTCTAAGACTTCAAGAAAGTTCTGACTCGGGAGAGAATCACAAGTACTGTACTTCTTTGATGCCTTCTCTCACTAAGTCTTAAAGTTCTCTCCAACTGAAGGATCATATGAACCAAAGAAAAGAAAAGGTAGAAGGTGACAGAGTTCATATCACAGCTTTATTGAATGTGCAGAGGTCATGCACTTGAGCTGAAAATGTAGACTGCCTGAGCAGGGTTCACGTTACCCTTGGTACAAGTGGAGAAAACAAAGGATTTTATGTCCGTAACAATATACCAGGTGATTTTTCATTCAAATGTCTTCTCTGTCAGCATCTTGATAACAATGCAAAAGTGAAAAGCATTTGGTCTGAAATAATATGAATACACTGTGCTACCATCCCTGCATACAGTACAGTGCACTTCAGCCTGTTCTTTTCTTTCCATTTTCCTAACTCTGAAAAAAACTGTCCCAGGAGTGCAGATATCAAGGTTATGACAACATGTGTGCTTTCAGTGTGACACCATGAAGGAGTGTTGATCTTTGTTCATCATAGAAGGGCCTCTATGAAAAAAGTTTGTTTGTCAAGGTCTGCTATGTTACAAAAAGTACTGCTTGACTGAACACCTGAGCACAATGCTGCAACAAATGCCACAAGGAGGACAAGAACAATTTTAATAAACAGCTTTAGTCCCATGGGAACAACTCTTGTAGAGACATAATGAATACTTTTCATCTGTAAATCTCACAGCATTTTATTACTATGGGAGCACACTATAGTCCCCATGTTAGCAAATTGAGGCCAAGATGGTGAAGCAATTTGATCCAAAACATGAGGCAGATCAATGACAGAGCTGGTGACATACCCAAAAGCAGATCTCAGGTCTCCTGGTTCCATTCCCTGTGCAGCTAGGAATTAAAACAACAGGACTGGAGATCACTTTAACTTGAACTTTTTAGATCATACTTCCAGAATATTTGGAATGGGACCTTGCATATTGTTGAGATTCTTAGGATATTATGGAATTTACTTGGAAACCTATTGAATGCAATAGAGAATGAGCTAGTTTATGCAACTATAAAATCAATCTAATGTAACTTCATTGAAAGCTATAGGTTTTATGGACAGTTCTGTAGACAGGATTTCAATCTCTAATAACATTTCTGAGACTTTTCCAAAAGGGAAAACAAAAAATACTAATTCAAACTTTACTTATTACAGTTTTTGTTTGGATTCACAAAATAGTACTTTAACCTTTAGTACTTGCTCTTCAACCTGATTAAAACTGTTGTGACAAAAAGTTTTGTTGGAAAGTGCCACATTCATTGCCCTGGAAATGTTTTGCTAAAATTGTCTTGTGCTCAGTTACATTTTGGCATGACAAGGGCAAAGTTACATACCCTGTGTGGTGGGCTGCTATGATCCCCAGAATCTCCAATATTTATTACTCCAGGATAACTCCACTAAGCAGAATCCACCAGGGGTTGGGCAGCCCAGTGCTTGGGACCCCACCCTGCAGCTAGGAGCCTGGATCTAACTGAGGCTCTCTGGACTGCCAAAGCTTTTGGGTTTCCTGCCATGAAGCCAGGATCTGATTTACAGCTCTGAGGCTGAGCTTCTGGACCCACAGGTGGGAACGTAAAAGCCCTGAAGTCCATGACTAGAGCCAGAGCTTTCAAGCTTCCCTACTATAGTACCACTTGACTAACAAACAAGCCTTGCAAGTCCCCTCTGCTCAGGTCAGTGTCTTTAGGCCTTTAGGGAAGAACCTAGAGGTGCCAAGAACCAGACATTTCTTGTCATTCTCAGAATTGCTAGTTCTGCCAGTCTCTTTGAATGTCTGCTGGGGCTCTAAGGCTTGGCAAAGTCCAACTATATGGTTACCATATTTTCAGTTCCAAAAAAGAGGACACCTGTCATGCTTGTGTGGGTGGAGGTATATGATTGTGTGGGACAGTGATATGCCCTGGCCCTACTCATTCTGTTGTCCCTGACTCCCAAGCCACAGCCCACCCCAACCCTGCTGCTGCCCCTCACACCCAACCCATAGACCACTGGCCCTGCCAGTGCCCCTCATTCCCAATCCACAGTATGCTCCTCCCCTGGGCCATGGTGGTGCTCCTCCCTTCCAACCCACAACACCTCCACCCCTCACTTGCAAGCCACGGCCCCTGCTCCATCCGTCTCCTGGCTGCCCTGTCACTGTAACCTTTTCCCCAAAGTGGAATCCTGCCTACAACTCAGCCCCCTCCACAAGTTGCAGTCCTACAATTCACAGTGATCAGATGCTGCTGCAAGAGGAATAGATAGAAAAAGGCAGGTGCTAGGACCCTGGGGGTGCCTTCCATGCTACGGCAGAGAAATTAAACTGAACTTGGTAGATGCTAGGATCATGGGGACATCTTCTCTGCCACTGGGTGACCACGCAGCTCCCTGCTGCCTCTGAAGGCCCCCTTGCCCCTGCCTCTCCTACCCTGGTGCAGCCTCAGAGCCCCAACAACCTCTCCCAGTGTTACTGACACCTGCCCCCCCGCCACACACACACAGCTGAGCTGAGCACAATCCTGGACATTTGATCATATATTTTTTTAAAAACCCTGGAAGGAGACCAGAGGATCCAAAAAGAGGGCATGTCTGGGAAAATGCAGCTGTATGGGAACCTTAAATCATATAGACTGCTACAGGCCAGAAAATCTCTCTGATGCAGACTGAAACCATATTTCAGAAACCTGAAACTTTTCATGAACCACAAACTCTTGGTTTGGCCTGCTCTTTTCATGGGTCCTGCTATGGCATTTATGATTTTTTTGTTAACCTATAGTAAATAATTTTAGAATAGAAGGAGTTGCAGACATACCAATATCTAAATGTCTTAACTGAGGAAGGTGAGGAAAACTAGTTCCTTTTTCCTGCAGTCCTGTATGGTAGTGCTTATCTTAGCAATGGAATATGTAGTCCTGGCTGTTAGATTCTGGTCCTACACAGATTAATGCCCCTTTCACCTCACTCATCTCCTGTTGTTGTTGGGCCATCTTACAGCTTTCCCAGTCCATTCTGAAAGGATTATTTAGTTCAGAGAAAAGAAGAGTGAGGGACTGAGAGTTTTGATAATGGCAAAAACGATGGAGATAGATCTTTCTCTGTGGGTGTAGAGGAGTAGTGACCTCAAATTGTAGCAGAGGAAATTTAGGTTGAAGGTTAGGAAGAACTTTCTAACTCTGATGACATTGGAACAGGCTACCTAGATAAGTTGTAAAAACTCCATCTCTGTGTAGCAGGGCACTAATGTGCCTCCTCCTTTAAGGGCAGAAGCAGCCTGGCCAGAGACCCCTAAAGGCTAGGTATAGTTCTACAGCTGCAGGTTGCCTGGGCAACAGCCTAATGGGCTAATTAGCTATCACCTGCAGGTGGTCAGATGACCAGAGGGAGGCAGGACCCTGGGGACATATAAATTCAGGGCTGGAGCTAGCAGGGTTCACTTTTTCTTTGAAGACTGCCAAGGGAGGGAGACTGGCCTTAGAGAGTTACCCAAAAACGTTTAGCAGTCTGCTTTGTTGCCTACAAGGACTAACATTTCAGGAGCCTACGAGGTCCCTATGGCTAGGATATGCACTGTCCTATGGTGGAAGTTTGACTTAAAGGGGCCAAACATGGTCTCCATTGTTATTGTTGTGTTGTAGCCCAGGGGCTTATGTTTGTGTTATTGTTTGTACTCGTGGTTTTGGGAAGAGACTATAAGGGGAGGAGGAGGACTTATGAGTGCCCAGCAGGTGGGGCACCCTATTATGTAGAGCCCAGAGCCAGAGGGGTGCAGCTACAGGGGTTGGAGACACAGGGGCTGGAAGGCCTAGTGCTGAAGGGGTGCATGGAGGTGACAACAGTAGTATAATACCTGCGAGGCATGGGACACAAAAAAGAGCAGGCTGGAACTGTGTAATATGCCCTTGGCAATAGGGCATTAAAGGGGCAGCCTCCTGCCTAGAAACAACTTTTATTGTTACAATAAAGGTGTGGAAGGTGAGTCAGGTGGGTGGATTTGTAGCAAACCTCTCAGTTTTTCTTTTCTTTTAAAATGTATTCCCTCCCATTTCCCAACCATTTCTGACTTCTT
>NW_017728950.1:52758710-52787094 GCF_001723895.1 Crocodylus porosus
CCACACACACACAGCTGAGCTGAGCACAATCCTGGACATTTGATCATATATTTTTTTAAAAACCCTGGAAGGAGACCAGAGGATCCAAAAAGAGGGCATGTCTGGGAAAATGCAGCTGTATGGGAACCTTAAATCATATAGACTGCTACAGGCCAGAAAATCTCTCTGATGCAGACTGAAACCATATTTCAGAAACCTGAAACTTTTCATGAACCACAAACTCTTGGTTTGGCCTGCTCTTTTCATGGGTCCTGCTATGGCATTTATGATTTTTTTGTTAACCTATAGTAAATAATTTTAGAATAGAAGGAGTTGCAGACATACCAATATCTAAATGTCTTAACTGAGGAAGGTGAGGAAAACTAGTTCCTTTTTCCTGCAGTCCTGTATGGTAGTGCTTATCTTAGCAATGGAATATGTAGTCCTGGCTGTTAGATTCTGGTCCTACACAGATTAATGCCCCTTTCACCTCACTCATCTCCTGTTGTTGTTGGGCCATCTTACAGCTTTCCCAGTCCATTCTGAAAGGATTATTTAGTTCAGAGAAAAGAAGAGTGAGGGACTGAGAGTTTTGATAATGGCAAAAACGATGGAGATAGATCTTTCTCTGTGGGTGTAGAGGAGTAGTGACCTCAAATTGTAGCAGAGGAAATTTAGGTTGAAGGTTAGGAAGAACTTTCTAACTCTGATGACATTGGAACAGGCTACCTAGATAAGTTGTAAAAACTCCATCTCTGTGTAGCAGGGCACTAATGTGCCTCCTCCTTTAAGGGCAGAAGCAGCCTGGCCAGAGACCCCTAAAGGCTAGGTATAGTTCTACAGCTGCAGGTTGCCTGGGCAACAGCCTAATGGGCTAATTAGCTATCACCTGCAGGTGGTCAGATGACCAGAGGGAGGCAGGACCCTGGGGACATATAAATTCAGGGCTGGAGCTAGCAGGGTTCACTTTTTCTTTGAAGACTGCCAAGGGAGGGAGACTGGCCTTAGAGAGTTACCCAAAAACGTTTAGCAGTCTGCTTTGTTGCCTACAAGGACTAACATTTCAGGAGCCTACGAGGTCCCTATGGCTAGGATATGCACTGTCCTATGGTGGAAGTTTGACTTAAAGGGGCCAAACATGGTCTCCATTGTTATTGTTGTGTTGTAGCCCAGGGGCTTATGTTTGTGTTATTGTTTGTACTCGTGGTTTTGGGAAGAGACTATAAGGGGAGGAGGAGGACTTATGAGTGCCCAGCAGGTGGGGCACCCTATTATGTAGAGCCCAGAGCCAGAGGGGTGCAGCTACAGGGGTTGGAGACACAGGGGCTGGAAGGCCTAGTGCTGAAGGGGTGCATGGAGGTGACAACAGTAGTATAATACCTGCGAGGCATGGGACACAAAAAAGAGCAGGCTGGAACTGTGTAATATGCCCTTGGCAATAGGGCATTAAAGGGGCAGCCTCCTGCCTAGAAACAACTTTTATTGTTACAATAAAGGTGTGGAAGGTGAGTCAGGTGGGTGGATTTGTAGCAAACCTCTCAGTTTTTCTTTTCTTTTAAAATGTATTCCCTCCCATTTCCCAACCATTTCTGACTTCTTTCCCTCTCTATTTCCTATAGATAAGGGTAAGTGAGCTAAGACATAAGATAAGCTTCAGCATTTTATTTTGGTACCAAGTTGTATTGGTTTTGGTTTTTTCTCCTTGTTTATATTGTATAAATATGATGTTTAAATTGATTTTTACTGTTCTATATTACTGTTTTACTGGTACTGTATGATTTAGGCCTACATATGTAAGTTAGCATAAGTCATGTCAAGTTTCCATTTCATTTGTCAAGTCTCCATCCTGTCCCCTGGCCCAGTTGTGTAACCCATGACTCACACCTACCCCTCCTATGTAACTTGGTCCCTGAATGAATGGGGAAGCATGAGGGTGCTTGAGAGACAATAGCAGTAGGTTTAAAAATACCTCCCTCTGAATGACCAAACCATCAACACCAATACCTGAACCAACGACCCAGCCCTTGGAACCACCCTAAGCATTCAAGAAACAAAAGATGAGGCAACCCACCATTGTGTCAAGGCTGCACATGCTCAGTAAGAACACCTGGAACCCTCTGGGACAGGGCTGACCTTGCCTGGACAGGTCCTCCCCACAGGAGATCAGAGGTAGTCTGCCCCATAAAAGGGGTAGTGAAGACTGACTCCTTGAGATGCCCTCTCTGTATGGACCAGCACCATGCCACACCACCTATCCACCCAGAGGCCCTGCTGGCCCCTCTAGACAACACCTACTGGACCAGCCTGGACAGGTAGCTATCACCCCACACGAAGGACTTGGACTCTGCTTCTCTTCCCTACCTGGACTCCAGCTCTTCCACTGAGTCTTTCTCCTGCTGCCATTGTGAGTGCTTGTGTGTGTGTGAACCAGTAACTTCATGGGGCTGTGTGACATGTTTAATAAACCTGTTATTTGGACCCCTGAGTTGGGTTTTGCTTTACTATGGTTCAGCCCTGCTTTAATCTCTGCTCATCACCCCTCTAACTTCTGTCTCATTTCTCCCTCTCCTGCTTCTGGCTCACTGCCACCTCCAACACCTGTCCTGAGCTCCTCTCTGCCTCCAACCCCCGTGTTTCTTTGCCACTGTCTTATCCCCACTGCTGTTTCCTTTTCCCCTGAGCAACCAGATTTCTGCCTCAGTTTCTTTCCTGGCTGTCTCCTTCTTGCTACCACTTATCTGTCCTCACCCCAATATCTCAGCTGTCTGCCTCAGTTTCCAGCCCCGAGCTCCAAGGTTTCTGTCTCTTCCTTTTTCCTGGCTGTTTCCTTCTTGCCACCAGCCTTCTTTTTCCCCCCCTTCCCATGCACCAGTGACCTCAAGTAATACTGGGGCCACTTGATTTTAAGTAAACCCAAGCCTCAGTTCCTCAGCCAGCTTCCCTCTAGTCCATTGGTTCTAATCCTGGTTCAGGCAATTTTCACCCCCTACACTTTAACTCTCTCTCACCTTAACTTTCCCCCTAGTATCCCAGGTACCCCAAGCACACACATACATACTGTACCATCCAAGTTAGGAACTTACCTATATCTATTTGGGTTGTATGTGTGTGAACTGGTGTGTGTGTGTATATGTATATACATAATTATGTGCACGATATACAAATTAGTGATCTGTGTATGTGTACTGAGTGTGCGGGTATTGACAATTGATTTTTGTCTAATTTTTAGTGTGTATGTGCTTGAATTGGTGATGGGTATGCATGTGTCTAGCCTGGTTTGGATGTATATGTGCCTGAGCTGGTGGTGTTTGTGTGTGTGTGTGTGTGAACTTAACTGATTTGTGTGTTTGTATATGTGCAATTGTGTCACACCCTCCTGTCTAACAGTGCAATATTGAGATCCTGACTGCTGGCCTGACCCCACAGGGTAACAGACTCCTCTAGTCAGATGGGAAGGCTGATGTTGTGACTGGCTTTGAGCCAGCCTCCTGTCACATCCTGGAAATTTTTAAGGGCAGGTTAGGCAGACACTTGCCTGGGGTAGGTTAGTCAGAGATTATCTTGCCTTGAGCCTGAGGCAGAACTAGATGATCTCATGAGAAGGAATATTGGTTTTCCATTTCCCCCTTTGAAGTGGGAAGCTGCAGATTTCCTCCTTTGCCAACAGGTCTTTGCAGGTTGGCAGAGTTCCAGCCTGCAAGAGCTACTTGCAAAGGTTGGGAAACACTAAGCCCTATCTGGATGGGGTGGTGGTGGGGCCTGAGAATGAATCAGCCAGAAACTGGCTCAGATTCCCTTACCCCAAAGTTTGCAGGAGGGAAAGTAGGGGTTTTGGGGGTTGGACTTAGGAGGTAGGGGACAGCTGGGGGCTCCCTCCAGTGGACATGGGGAGTGGGGCCCTGTGGGGCTGGTGAGGGTCATGCTGCTGGGGGTCCAGGGCCTGCAAGGGGGAAAAGCAGGGCTGTGTGGGTGGTAATAACTCTGTCCTGTGCTGCAGGCAGAGATGGTGTGGGCTGCTTTGCCTCCCTATGGTTTATCCTGACTGGCTGGGGCTGGGGCTATGGGCACTGCCCAGCTGGGCAAGTGGCTTGGTGTGGGAGAGAGCATGTGCTGCCCCCCTGCCTGTCAGGCTGGGCACCCTCAGAGCAGGTTGGGGGTTGGCAGTGCTGCCCAGCTGGGAGAGTGCCTGGGGCCAGGGTGCTGGGAGTGGGGTAGGGCACCAGGATATCAGTGCTGCTCAGCACCACAAAGCAGCTGTGGGGCAGGTGCCGCTGGACCAGTGACATGGTGAGCGAAGGGGGTAGGAGGAGCTCTGATTTTTCTATGATAAAAAAGCCAAAATCAAATGCCAAAATAGACATGTATTTAGAATTTATTTTATTATAATGATTGAGGCACTGGCAGGCTTCCAAATTGCTTTAAACTTGTAAATATATCAGTAAAACGTTCAACTGATAACTATACATATAGTCACATTTCACATTAATCGCAGAAAAACATTGAATTTGAGTCTTTTAATCAATAAATGTTGGGTTTTTATTAAAGAATTTTGGATTTTTAAACTGAAATTACTAGGATCTCAGCTCATGAGGTCCCTTTCAGCCCTACTTTCTTATGGGTCTATGAATCTCTCCCACCACCAATCTTTAATCACAGGCTTTGGGTAGGTGTTATTTGTACCAGGAAATATAACACCTTTTTCCTGGTGCAAAAACCTAGTGTACATGCCACCTGTAATGCCTGTATACTTTTGTCAGTATCCCACAGTCCTCCACTCATTTTTCCTCTACCCGCCTCCAAAGGGAAGGGAGATAGGGAAAACACTGGATCTCTGATGGTCTGCCCAGCAGTGAGCTGTCAGGGAGCCCAGATGGGAACCTGCTGTTTTCCTGTGAACAGTTCCCAGGCTATTTAAATTGCAGCACCAAATCCTGTAACCAGTTGAAGGCTTCAGAAAATCCTGGGACTGCTCATGCAGCAGTGACAATGTTCTCTACCTCTTAAGCAGGTCTTTCTGGTCTCTGCAAGGAGCAGGATGCATTCCCTTGCAAGCTTAAATCACGCAGAGTCTCCCTGGGATGGCTACAATGGCACTGCTTTGGCCTCCTGACCTTTGCACTGACCCAGGGTGATCCAGGTCTGTGCAAGGGGCAGGGGGCATTCCCCCACCACTCAAACTTTGGATGGTTCAGGCTATGGTGTCAATGCCCCAGGTCTGTTCAAGGGCTGCAGGCATTCCCCTGCCTGCATGAGCAGTCCTGGCTCTCCCTGGGTCTGTTCACATGGTGACAGGGATTCTTGCACTTTAAATCTAACTTCCTTTCTCCCTCTGAAGGTGGAAGGCACAAGAAAAGCAGTTCTCCTCACTCCTGCCATACTTATAGGGTAAGGGACTGTTCTTGCCTCCCTTTCCTGGCAGGGGACTTAAGGGGCAGCCCTTTAGTGACCCCCAGTTGGCAAGCTCACTTTTTAGGCATCTGTGTAGCTCTCCAGCAAGAGGGCTGAAACACCTGTACACATCCAACCTATTTTTCCACTGCTAAGAATTTCCTGGAAATTCTTATTGCTGGAACTGAATGTGGGCCCCATAGCCATTATCAGAGTGCTTCTCACTTCCTGTACTAGTGGCCTTATTTTTAGTGCTGGAGTATTTCTGCCTCTATCTCCAAAGATTTTTTTTCTGAATCATTTGAATAGTCTCACCTGACTGCACCACTCCAAAGACTGCATACTGACAGAATATTTTGAGTTCATTCAGGGACTGCTATCAGGACATCTAGACCATATCACTTCTGAGAAACATTGCTGGATTGTAGCTCTGGAGTAATGTTTTAATGATGTCACAAGGCTTTGTAAAGGCTGCAGTAAAAGATCTTTTACCAAAAAGTAACAACAATTATTTTGCATTAAAATTGAAAAACATTTTTTGAATACTATGTACTGCCACCAATGCACGTCATGATTATCTCTGACATCCCGAATTGTGTGCACAAAGATCTGAGGACACTGTAGAGAGATTTCACTTTCAAAGTCAGTTGGGATGCAGTGTCTGATTTAGCTTCCTCACTAGCTAGCATGACCTACTTTTGAAAACACCCTCTGCTGAACTGGGTTTCCTTTTCCAGGATTCTGTGTACCCTGGGACTGCAGAATTTATCTTAATGGAGGTGAATGGAGATTTCCTTGCTCGTGCTCTCCTACCAACTAAGGAGAGCTTCCTGCAACTTCTATGGAATTTGGAGCCTGATTCTAAAAATCTTTACTTACAAAAACACTCCCACTGAAGCAAGATACAGTTTACTCCTCACATCTTAGTTACCCAATTGATCAACTCCCTTTCTGTAACAACAAAGTGAAATCCACCTCTTTGATTAATAAAGCTGAAGCTTTTGCACATTCCAAGTAAGGCTGTACCAGCCAACCTTCATTCCTTAACAATAACAGACTCTTTCACTGTTATTACTGATCTACAAGGTTTTTAGTACAAGGCACTGCCATTAAACTCATTCTGATATTTGCTCTGAACAGGTAAAGAGAAGCAATTCTGCCACGAAACAAACATCTTTTCCAATAATACAATGATTACAAAAACCAATCTGTGAAAACTGTGTTAGGAATTAACATATTGGAGGGCAAATAAACAATATCACTGATTTCCCCAGGCAAAAATATAGCTTTTACTTTATTAGGGGCAGTTCACACAATGCTGAGAAACCTTTGGTCAGAAAGATCTCACACTGTCAGAAAAAGAACAAGTTACTATCTTATGTGTCTAACCATGCTTCAATGCCATGCAATGTATTGTATCGTGGAAGTAAATGTATGGCTGAGATGATGGTGTTGACTTGAAAACTTTGAGTCTTTGACAATAGATGGATGTTCTGGGGAGGACTGCTATCAAGAGATGGAGTCCATCTAACCAGAACTGGAAGAAGCATCTTTGGGTGTCATTTGGCCATTCTAGTAAGGTAAATTTTAAGCTAGGGTCCACAGGGAGTGGTGAACAAAATCCACCAGCAACAGAGCTAACAATCAAGAAGGGAAAGGACTGGAAGAAACAGCTCAACTCTGGGAAGGGCCTGGAGAGCCACAGAATAGCAACAAGTGTCATAAAAGGAAAGTACTCATAGGGGGGATTTGATGGTAGCCTTTAACTACCTGAAGGCTGGTTACAAAGAGGAAGGAGCTAGACTGTTGTCAGTGGTGGCAGATAACAGAATAAGGAGTGATGGTCTCAAGTTGCAGCAAGGAAAGCTTAGGTTGGATATTAGGAAAAACTTTCTGACTAGGAGAGTGGTGAGGCACTGGAATGTGTTACCAAGAGATGTGGTGGACTCTCTCTCCTTGCAGGTGTTTAAGACCTGGCTAGACAAAGTCTTGGCTGGGAAGATATAGTTGAGGATGGTCCTGCTTTGAGCAGAGACTTGGACTGGATGACTTCCTGAGGTTCCTTCCAACCCTAATTTTCTACAAGTCTATGATAATGAAAAATACATCCAATATAAGTATACAAATGCACAAAGTACAGGGAAAAACCAAGATGAGCTGGAAGTCACAGTCTGTAAAAAGTGATCTGATTGGTATCACAGAGACATGGTGGGACAGCTCATATGACTGGAGTGTCAACATTGGCACTCTATTTTGGAAGGGCATGGTTGGGAGAAAAGGTGGTGGTGTCATCTTGTATGTCAAAAATACATACCTTTATTCCCTGGATCAGGAGGGAAAAGGTAGTAGATCAGAATGTATTTGGGTGAACATAAAATGTGAAAGATATAGCACCAATATAACGGTGTGGATTTATTATAGATCACCAGGTCAGGTAGAAGAGGTGGATGAGGCACTCTTCAAAGAGGTGACAAAATTATCTGAAAACTTTAGGATGGTACTTGTGGGAGACTTCAATTTCCCACACATCTGCTGGTAGACTAAGACAGCCAAACATAAAATGTTGAGCAAGTTCCTAATTTGCATTGAGGAGAACTTTCTATTCCAGAAGGTTGCGGACATAACTAAGGGCTTTATCTTGAATTTTTGCAACAGAAGATGCAAAGAATGTGGAATTTCTCAATCACTACTTTGCCTCTGTCTTTGTAAAAAATTAGCTTGTAGCCAGACAACTAACAAGGATTTTTTGGGTAAGGAAAAGGAGAAGCTCGGGGATGATAAAAGAAAAGACAGAGAACATATGATGGGTCTGAATGAATTCAAGTCAGTTGGACCCGATGGACTTCACCTCAGGGTGCTGAAGGACTCACAGAAATCTTGGACCTTTGATAAAAAGGAGGACCTGGGGAACTACAGATTGGTTAGCCTCACCATGACACGTGGGAGGTTACTGTAGCGTATAA
Source organism: Crocodylus porosus (assembly GCF_001723895.1). NCBI lineage: Eukaryota > Metazoa > Chordata > Crocodylia > Crocodylidae > Crocodylus > Crocodylus porosus. The sequence goes on from NW_017728950.1 coordinate 52,767,041, forward strand.
AGAAGTCCATTTCCTAGCAGCTGGAGGAAGAAAGCCTGATCACAAGCAGCCAGCATGGATTTACTCTGAACTAATTGTGCTAAACATACTTGATCTCCTTCTTTTACAAGATAATTAGAAGGGAATACAGTGGATATAGTATCTGGACTTCAGCAAGGATTTTGACAAGGTCCCTCATGACCTTCTCAGAAACAAATTGGATAAATGCGGGCTAAACAAAGCTACTATAAGCACCAGTGATTATAGTATACTTCTAAGATTTCCAGCACACATTCACATAATAGTGTGACTGGGATCTGACCTACAATCCCAAAATCATGTATTTTGCCATGCCTGGCATCCCCTGCACCCATAAGTTGAAAGCCAGTTACTCACAGTCTGGCATGAACCAGTGGAGTCCAATGCAACACCAGGACTGCAGGAATTTTGTTTGGGATCTGGGGTTGGGATCAATAATCAATTGATTGTTGGTCCCAGCATTGGAACTGCACTGGGGTCAGTTCAAGACTCCAGTAAGGTCCAGAGGGTGGAACAAATGGCTGACTGTCAGTCCTAGCCCAAGGACTGCACAGAGGCTGGTGGTCCTGGAGCTGGGACCAACAAATGGCTGATTGTCAGAATAGCACTACAGCCAGTTCAAGACTGATGTGGCCCTGGGGCTGGGATCACACTGGGGCCAGTTCAAGACTCCAGTGAGGTCCCAGGGCTGAAACCACTCATTGGTCCAAGCCCCAGGATGTCAGAAAATATCATGTGCATCCCAGCTGACCACACGGTATTTTAAGACCCAGATATACCTAGACCTTGGGATTAGAGAGAATTTCCCCAATAAAGGGGATCCCTGTCCTCTAGGGATGTCAAGGGGGCCAGCATCAGAACCTGCTTTGCTCTTCAGTCCCTGTGATAGCTGTGGGTAAGGCAAGCACCAGGCTGGGTTGGAGTGAGCCCCAGGGCTACCAGTGGTCTGGCATTCCAGCCCAGCTGTTGAGCTCCCATTGAGTGGGCACCTTGTAAACATCACGACACAGCCCCACTCAGGGCTGCACCACATGGCTGTTATCCTGCTGTCAACCAAGCCCTGCCATGCAGCTTGCATCAGGCTGAATGGCAGAGCTAGCCTGCCACACATTCACTTTAAGGTAAATATGACTCATATTTTGTGGAATATTTTTGTGGCTGGTTTCCCATTAACTCCCTGAACATATGGGCAGGATTACTATTTATGATGTGACTAACAGGCTAATTACATCTTAAGTGTAATGTCTGCTAGGAGCCTATATGACACTGCTATACAATTAAATCTGACTTTTACATTATTAGCTGACATGATAGGGCAGTTTGATAAGGGAAAATAATCATTTTATTGACATTTATCACGGGCATCTGAGTGACTTTCCAGATGAAACCACAGATGCATGCCATAATACTGCTTTGTAAAGCATATGGGTGTAACATCTTGCAAAGTCAAACTTCATTCAAGGAGGCTTGGCTTTGAGAACTGCAACAGCCTGAAAATGAATCGGTTTCCCAAGCGGCCTGCACTGGGTCTGGTACTGTTTAATCTTCATTTGATAACTTGAAGGATAGAATTGAATGCACACTTAGTAAATTTTCAGAGCACATCCAGTTGGATGGGATAGCAGATACTTTAGGAGGTCAAGATTAGGATTAAAAATGGCCTTGGTCCTCTGAAATAATTTGGATAAAATTCAGTAAGGGCAAGTGCAAAGTACGGTAGTACTTAGGACATAACAGCCAAATACAAAAATACATATTAGGGGGCTGGCTGGCTAACACGCAGCTCTACAGAAAAAGACCTGGGGGCATAGTAGAATGGCAGCAGAATACAGGTCAATAGTATTTTAGTCTTGCAAAAAAGCCAATAGCATATTGGGATTTATAAAAAGAAGAATTGCATGGAAACCAAAGGAAGTAATTCTTCCATGCTATTCAGCACTAGTGAGGCCTTAACTGGAATACTGTACTGTTTTGGACGCTGCACTTCAAGAAAGATGTGGACAAAATTAGAAAAAGCCCAACCCCAAGCAACAGAAATTATAAGAAGCCTAGAAAACATAATGTCCAGAAAGCATGATGTTGTTATGAAGAAAATGAGATGACAGACTCCTTTCTTTGTCCGGGGAAGGTTGGGGGGTGGGGGTAGGGCAAGAAGGGAAAATTAGGTTGGATGTTAGGGAGAACTATAACAATGAGGAAACCAAGCTCTCTAAAAACAGATTACCTAGAGAGGTTGTGGCATTTTGCAAGTTTTAAATGTAGATTAGGCATATATTTGGGTGGGATGATTTATACATGAGATTGGTCTGGATGACTTTCTGAATTCCTTGAATCTTTACTTTTCCATGATTCTGTAAGAAATAGATTCAGTTCAAAGCTGATTCATCTTAAACCTTAACTTTATTACTCACCTGGAAAAAGAATAAACAGAAAATGATGTTTATGCATCGCTATATCTGGAGGTGTATTATACAAAGACTACGTAAAACAGAGGAGAAATGCAAAAGTTTTTAGAATTCAGGCAGGAAATAAGAAAGGAAGCTCAACTTGGAAAATATGTGAGGTAATGTCTTTAAGGGAAGATAACCTGAAACAGATATTCAGCTGAACAGATATTCTGCAAAATTTCTGGAGGGATAGCCAGTTACATAGATTTACAGAGGGACATAGCAAGAAAAAATGCCAATGTTAATTTGGGCTGTATTAGCAGTATTACAAATGAAGGAGCTGATGGTCTTTTTGGTACAGTACTAATGAGACCACACCAATAGTCCTGCAATTGGTTGCAAGCATGTCATGCCATAAAAAAATCAGAAAGTTGGAGGGAGTTCATAGAAAATGTGAGAAATAAACATGTGGTTATAATGATTACTTTATGAAGAATGCGTAAATGAACTAAATACCTTAGTTTGGCTAAACAATTGCCAGGAAGGGATACAATTGCATTCTTCAAACACTTTTGGACTGTTATCATAAGAAAAGGAGATAGGATGCAGAAGAAATGTAGCTTTGCAGCTGTTTTCATGCAGTTATATTCTTGAAATAAATTCCAAGCACCTCTTCCAAACGATCTGTCTCCTCATCCTTCAAATCCCTCCTACGGGCTGTGCAGAGGATTGATTTTTTTTTTTAGTTCAGTGTCTGAGATAAAAATGAAAAAGCTTTTTGCAGGTCAAATGAATTTTTTTTATTCAACAGCTTTCTCTGCCCAAGTCAGATCGAGGTTTGGATGGTCATATTTTTGTGCTTAACCTTCACATTGACAAGCGCTATACAACTCCTGCCTTGGTTCTGCTAGTTCTTTGGTTCTTAGCTCTTTGGATCACTCAGTAAAATACTTTTAAATTCAATGGAAAGATTACCAATACCTATGACATAAAATTCAGTCTGCATATGCATCTCCTGGCTGACTGCGGTTCAGCAATAAGCTTGTTTCTGGTAGCATTTCTGTAGCGAAGAGGAGAAGACAACTCTTGGATGTCCCTGCCAAATGTACTGGTTATTGAAGTGGGGAAAAGGAAATGGCATGTAAAGGGTTACAGGCAATAAAATATTATCCTCCTCCTGCCTCCAATCTTGGAAGAAGAGCCAGAATAGTACTACGACAGAAAGTCGTAGGCCCTTTCCAGGGCGGCCCAGTTTCATGCTGCTACACAAGCTTGAGATATAAAATTCAATTTAACTGTAAAAAACAAAACAAAATAGAGCTGTTTTGCTCTACTTTATTCCATTCATGGATTTCTGAGGTTACCTGTTAGAAACTTCAGCTATCCCTTTAGAACCACTTTTTAGGCATGGAGTCTTTAAATTTAGTTGGGGAGACGCAGATAAAAGTGGAACCATTTTAAAGGTGCTCAGCACTGTCAGTTCCTATGGGCTGCTCAGAACCGTAGGAACTGAGCTACTTATTTAGGTTTCTAAATATAGATTTAATTGAAGACCTTAGATATGTATCTGTTTGGAAGAGGTTGGGCTTTGGTTTCAGCACAGTTCTTTGAAGTCCGAGGCAAAACTCAGTGAAGTCAAAGGAGGAAAGGTCAAGCCTTCATCATAGTGTTGGAAAGAACATCAATATTCAGCTATTTATAGTGACAGAGGAAGTCAGTCAACCATGTTAGAGGGTCACATTGAGAAAAATCATTAACTCAGAGGGTGTCCTCTTTTAAAAAATTCAACAAAGCAAAAAAAATATATATCTATGGGGAAAAATTAGTATGACCCTTTCGTATAGATACATCTCCAGAAGGCCAGTATAAAGCCTACTTGGTGTCTAATATGTAAAAAGTTGCTGGTGCCATCTAAATAATAATTAGTTTAGTAATCAGACTGTGCACGTAAAGAGATCATCCTGGGAACATAAATGGCATAGATGTTATTTCTTTTTGCTGAACACAATTGCATATTTTTAGGTTTTTCTACCTACCAAATTATGTTGCTGATCCTCTTGACCTGTTTTCCTGTTTGTTCAAGATACTGACCATTAGTTGTCACATGGGCCAAAGCAATTTTCTACACTTAAACTGAGAAGACTTTAAAGGTAAACCACAGGCAGATGCCATTAAAGTGGAATCCCATGGAGCCAGTTTTCCATGTCAAGTTTCATTACTGAGAATTAAATCCATGCATTTGTTCCCATGTGCTACAGCTCCTGAACCAAAGCATTAAAAAGACTCTGTGGGAATCTTTGGACTAGGGCTCTGTGAAATAGACAGATTGGTAGTAGTCCACATATTCCAGTGTTTCCCTTACATTTATTTTTTTGTTTTGATTTGAAAAGCTCCTCTATAGGCTGTTCTTCACTCTTTCTGAAGCCTGTATGTGGATCAGGGGATGATTCCAAGCACTTTCAATTTCATAGGGTCTAGTGCACAGATAGGAGAGATATATGAGCCTTCTTTCGAAGTGAGACTGAGGTTCACACTTCATAAAGTGATCGTTCTTTGAAGAATCTGATAATGCTACTGGATAGAGACACAGATTTCAGTAAAAACAATTCATATATGACTGAAAACATTATGCATTCTCCATAAAAAAACTGTGTTAGAAAAAAGGAAAATATTTTAAACTTTCCTGTTTTATAATGGAGACAGCAGGAAAGAAACAGAATTACTTTTCTAAATAAGTACTTGGGTTTCTTTATGAGTTCATAAAGACTGAGCAGTCCAAATCTCTTTTCCTTGTGTTTATATGGATTAAATTTGGGACATGGGTGCTTGTGCAACTGTGTCTGTCTTGGGGCATGTGGGGGGTATGTGGCCTGTGCCTTAACACCCTGCTGCGCCTTAACACACACAGTATCACCCATGCCATGAGTTTTGCCTGTGAGCAGCCAGAGGTGCAGGGCCTCGGAAGCCAGCCTCCCCCTGCACCTTTCTCCTTGACAGCTGGCAGGCTTCATGGCCTCAGCAGGGGCCACCACCCCTGCAGTATTCAGCCCGCTGCGCCTTAATACACACGGGGCATCTATGTCATGAGTTTTGCCTGTCAGCAGCTTGAGGTGCAGTTCCCCCAGAATCTCTACACCTATCTTCTTGAAACTCGGCAGGCTTCATGGCCTCACCAGGGGCTACTATCCCTGCAGTTTTCACCCCCCTGTGGTGTAACACATACTTGTGATATGAGTTTTGCTTTCAAAGATTTGTGGTGCAATTCCCCCTGAACCCCTGCACCAATCTTCTTGAAACTTGGCGGGCTTCATGCTCTAATCAGAGGCTACCACTCCTTCAAGTTTTATCCAACCAGACAACAAACAACAAAGTTACAGATATTTCATTGATTCCCCATTATATCCTATGGCTGTATCTCCAAAGTGGCTCTTTTCCAAAGTGGTTCGGAAATCCTAACGAAGCCAGTGCTTCAATCCAGACTTGCTTCAGACCCCAAAGTATCTGAAGGTCCTCCAGATCTGAAGCATGGTCTGAAGTCCTGCACAGCTCTATTGTTTTCGCCATATTATCCTTAAAGATCTTCTGGAGGCTGTTCCTCATATTCCTCTGGGGAAGAATTGAGATCACCACAAGCAGGTACCCTGTAAACTTTATTATGCTATAAAGTGTTAGATCATGAAATTGCATATACTCTATGCACTCAATGTCAGACAGATTAGTAGCTGCAGTGAGATCAATGTGACCAGTCATGTGAGGAAAGCTAAGCATAAGTGTATAGCCATTTAACAGGAGCAGGACATGAGTTCATTTCTCAAGCATTTTAGGATGTAGCAAACACTAATGGCTAATTCTTATAGTTTCATTGTAAATGTCAACTAGTAGTCCACACTTCTTTTCTCTCTTTGCACCCATGACAGAATCCAGTAATTCAGGCATTGCAATAAATCATTTCTTGAGCCATCAGTTTGCCTTTGGTCTAGCAGTAGATTGTGCAGAATAATGACAAAACTGGGTTATTATCCTGTTTTCCTTTTTTTTTTTTAAAGAAAGAAAAGTAAAAATCTTTTCCAATCCTAAATTTATCTTCCTAGGCAGAGGAGATGTTCCAAGAAAAAAAAAAGGAGGTTGTTTATTTGTCTTTTTTATCCTCACAAGATTAGAACAATCTTCTCCAGTAATAGTGCTTCCCTCCACTAGCTTTTATCTAGCTTTACAGTGTCTGAAAGATATTCTTTTGCATTTTCTCCTGCTCCTATGGCATTTTTCTGTCCTCTACAGTTCTGCTGTTTGTCCCCAGTCTGCCCTGTATCAAGCACAGAGGCTGTCCATGCCATTTGTGGCACACATACTGCAAGTATACCACCTCTGCTATAGTGTTTAGCACAATGAGGACTCCATTCAAGTGGCGTCTCTAGGCAGTATTGGAAAATAAAAGCAAACTTGTTCTTGAATGCTGGAATTATTAGAGTAATATTTGCCAGATCTTGACCTTTCATTACTACTCTGCTATTTTTAGCATTATAATTTATTCTAATGGTAAATCTACTTATCCAGCTCACATACTCACACTGAGAGATAGCTTAATGCACTGAAGTAATACTGCTCAATACCATCTCCTTTCCCAACCCACAGCCCATATTTTTCTGCTGATTTCAAGTAGAAAGGCGTCTGGGGAAACTCCACTGTATTGCTTACAGAACCCAGAATTGCAATCTTGGTGGTTCTACCATCTCCATCTAGGTGTGGTGAAAGTTCCTTTCTCTTTTTGACAACAGAGGTAAACACAATTCATCCCTGAGGTAAGAACTGGACATTACTGAGACCTCTCGCCTGTCCTGTAATTATAATGATATATATATACTGGTTATTGAGCATTCATTTCATACTTGCTTAAGCAAGTTGTTACTGCACAGTCCACCACCCATGTAGACACATGCCCAGTGGGAGCATCTACATGAGATGTTTGCTGCAGAGGTTACTACTTAGCTCCTCAGTAAAGTCGCAGTGTCTACATGTGTGACACTATTAGGATGGAGTACACTAATTTACTCTACTGCAGGATAATACGTGTAAATATAAAGACTATCTTGTGGTGGAGTTCTTTACTACACAGCAGCACACTGGTGGGGCTGGCTGTGGCATGAGGATACTGCAGTGCGGGGGATGCCTGTCAGCTAGCCCTGCCTTGGAGCACCCTTGTGCCCCAGCCAGACCCTTTGCAGCATGTTGAGCTGGATCAGAGCAGCCCTGGACTGCTCTAACCCAGCTCAATGTGCTGCAGTCCCTGGCACATGTGCAAATGTGGTGCTTAGGAGAAATAAACTCCGGCACAATATGTGCCAGAGTTTATTTCTTTGCATCAATAGCACATGTAGATATGCCTGATGTCTCCAAGTGTAAAGATCTTTGGAACCCCGTCAGGCTGGAAAATAAGAGAGGGTTCTGGCTTTATATGTGAAACATGACCTTGATATTTCTCTCTTTCATCACTGTTCCTTTATTGTCCCCTTCATTTTCAGCTGTTGGCTGAAGCAGACTACTGAAGCTAGTGCAATTGTCTGAATCTTATTCTTTCTTCCTCTCCAACTTCCTACATCTTACACAAAATAGCCCCCTTCATTCTCAGGCACATGACAGTGGTCTCTGAAGTTTTGCATCAGATAATCTGGCAATGATGGAAGTGTGTGTTCCCTTTCCAGGCCTGGTTGTGAGAAAGCTCTGCAAAGAAAACTATGCGTTTATTTCCGAGAACATGGCTTCCATCCAACAACGTGTCAAATTTGTCAAGAGTGTCTGACTGAAGCCCTTTATTATCATGCACTGGTGAAATGATTTGCCTGAAGGGGAAACAGAGCATTAATAAAAAGACTGAATTGCACATTGTTCATGGATGGCTGTACTCATACAGATTCTTCTGTGTAGTTTACATTCCTGTAACTGCTCTATCTGGTCAATAATCTTGTGTATCAAGCAAATATGGATTGGTACAAGTTAGTTATTCTCAAAATATCTCACAGGGAATGATTCCCAGCCTTGTGCTATATCATAGCATATATGAGAAAGTACCAGAAAGTAACAGCAATTTTGAAATAAAACCATTTTGTGTCCAATGATCACTAACTGGACCACAACACTTCCGTACATAGGCATAAATGGTGGGTGCGTTCAACGATGATGCTATCAGTGTTCCCCTGCTGCTGTGTGTAGTTTCCCACTCACTGCACACAAAATGGTTTTATTTTGAGACTGCCATTGCCTTCTGAGACACCCATATTATCAATGAATGCTCAGGATAGGAAGCTGCACATACCCTCTAATCATCTGTGTCATCACATAGGGATCCTGTCTTATAACATGATATAATACTTCTCTCTGTAAGATGGTATTTTATTATTGTTCTCAGATGCATACAAAGATCTGATTGGTTTCTGTGAACCAGGACAGATCAATTTCAATTGTATCTTTACAAGGTTTTTCAGTTTCTCTGTTAAGGAAGACCAAAGCAGACTTCACTACTTTTGGGCACTGCATGGTAATAAATTAGTCAAAGCCTAAGACTTTCAGACATGTGCATCAGAATTTGATTGGCCCTATTACACAGATCTCAAATGGAAGAGGAGCACTGCTCTCTTGAAGTTACCCTATAAATTGAGAAGGAAAAGGATCCTTCTATATGGAAATATAATAACCCTAAGTGAAGGACGTTGGCAGGGGAACTGGTTGAAAGTCAATCTTTCCTTTGAGGAAAATTCCAAAACGTTAAAAAGTGTGCCTCGTTTTAAATGGAAAAGTAGATGTTTCAAGATTTCCTGTGGAAGGGCCCTCTCCCTTCTGAAAATGTCATAAGGAAGTGGAAGCGTGTGGTATTTAATTTCCTGGAACAGGGGTATCAAACTCCTGTACCCCTGAGCCAGACCCAGACCACAGGGATCCTTGCAGGCCAGATCTGGACTGTAAGGGGTCTCCCAGGTCAGATCCAGACCCAGCAGCAGGGGTGAGGTTACACAGTTATGTCTTATACCCAGACCCCCAGCAACCAACATGGGTGCCCAACAGGCCTTCACAGCAGGGTATTTTGTAGCAGGCTCAACCACCCACATTCCTAGCTCCACCGGGATCTCTGCAGGCTTAGTGAAACCGTTCCATAGGCTGAATCCAGCCCCCATGTTTGACACCTCTGTCCTATACCAAAACATGTTTGCTTGCTAGTAAAAATGGGTAAGATGATTAAAAAACAACCAAATCAAGCCAAATGTAAACTCCAAAGAGCTTGTAAAACCTGCATCCAGATAACTGTCTAACTTCAGTGCAAGTCCACATTGCTTCAAGCGTCTGCATTAGAAACCCCTAATCTATGTATAAGAAGTTTTCCCAGATAATGGCCTCTTCTGTCTCACGTGTTTCAGGTAACTGCATTCTGTTGAGAGAGTTGTATTCTTCTCTACAAGAGGAAAAATGTTGAATCTATTGCCATCAGATGTACCCAAATCTATATTATGGATGTCAACTTTTCAGAAAAAAGGTTTTTACTTTTTTTTCTCTTTTCCTTTGCCATAGTCTTTAGGATGTACTTTCAGCAGTGATTTACCCTGTCACCCTATCATTATAAGACCCTTAAACTGGCCAGACTTTCCTTAGTTCACTTAGAAGTAAGTGAAGCTGCAGTTCTGAGAAGCAAAAATGATAAGACAGGAATCTGGAAGTTTAAATTAAAGACTTTTTCCTTTTTAATTATAATCTGAAAGGATTTTAAATCTGCCTCACTTGATGATCAGTTAAGGAGGAAGTGCATTTTGCGTAAGCATAGCAGGAGTCTGTAGCTTCTCACCACAGCATTATGACTCATTCTTGAAATCTCTGTGCTAATACTAACATGAAGAATACCAGGGAGAAAGTGACCCAGAAGTGACTTTAAGTGGCTTCACAGTTTGAGGCAAATATTTACATTTCTTGAGGCACTGGGGTGGTGGGTGTCACAATGAAAGCCATATTTGTCCTCAGGATTATGTCACTGTTCAAAATGTAGCCTCTCTCTGGAGGAGGCAAAGGGAGTATTTTAATTGCCCTTCTCCTCCCCCATCATCAAAATAGTTTTTGGATTACTCGGCTGTGAAAATTCAGTGATAGCTAGCTGTCAGGAAACAAAGGGCACTGTATTCCCAAGGGAAAGAGGAGTTCTCTCCAACTAATCAAAACACTCATAAGTAGAAAAGACAAACGGCGATTATGAACACTCCTTCATTTGTCTCTTTGTTTTGCACATGAGATTTAAACTGTTATTTAATGTTTGTATTTTAAACAATCTAAGGAATAGGGAAAGTGAGGGTGAAGATTGTTGTTCACTAAAAACACTGGAATTCACATCTGAAATATGGACTTCTTTAAAAAAGAAAAGAAGTGATAGATTTACTGGGCAAACTCTAAATAAGATTCAGACTTAAGTGGGAGGAGGAAAAAATGTTAGATGCACTTGTAAAACAGTTTTTGTATTATTCCGACATAGTTGCAGCACGGGAGCATTGTGGCTCCAGTGCATTCAAACATATAAGCACCTAATACTGGGTACATGAATAGTCTTGGAAATTAATGTGACATGCTGGAAGAGATCTTAAAGCAAGCAAGACAGAGTCCTGTGTACCAAATACTTTATTCACCTGGGCTAGGGACAGACGTTACACATAAACTGGTTTAAGTGCTCAGAAACCGGTTTAAGCCTGTAACAGAACAGGTGTTCAGGGCACTAAACCAGTTTGAAAAGGGCTGAAACTGGTTTGAGTTAAAGCTGGTTGAATGTAGCATCAGACGTAACTGATTTGGGTCAAGCCAGTTTATGCAATGTCTGTCCCAGACCCCTTGATGATTTAAGATAAACCAGACTTCCCTAGCATCCCGGCATGCTCTCTGGGCTGGGCAGGGCTCTCTGCTCCACAGCAGGGCTAACATGCAAAGATTTAATCCATTCAGGCTCAGGCTTTTTGAATGTCTGTCCATAGCTCTACTTACAACTTTAAGTTCAATTCACTTTGAAGAACAAAAGAAAACTAAGAATAAGCAGCATAAGGTGAATAGTTTGCAAAGGAAAAATGTAACTGAGGGATTCAGCCTCTTTCTGTCTGCCAAATGCCCATACACTAATATATCTAAAGCTCAAATCCAGCAAGCTGGGCTGTGTGGTTAGATCCAGGATCCATAGATTTCAGAGATTTCTAGAGTCGGAAGGGATCTGGTAGATCATTGGGTTCGACTCCCTGCTCCAGACAGGAAAGAGCGCTGGGTTAAGTAACCCCAGCCAGATGCCTGTCTAAAATCTCCTCTTGAACACCTCCAGGGCAGGAGGAAGCACCGCCCTTGGAAGCCCATTCCATATTTTGGCAACCCTAACCATAAAAAATTTCTTCCTTATGTCCAATCTAAATCTATTCTCCTTCAGTCTGTGGCCATTATTTCTAGTAACCCCGAGGGGTGCCCTGGTAAACAGTGTCCCCTATTCCCTGCTGCCCCTGCCCCGATGAGTTTGTAGGCAGCCACAAGATCAGCTTTCTCTTGTGGAGGCTGAAGAGATTCAGATCTCTCAGTCTGTCTTCATAGGGTCTTACCTGCAGGCCCTCAGCCATAGGAGTAGCTCTTCTCTGACACTTTCAAGGTTATCCACTTCCCTCTTGAAGTGGGGCACCCAAAACTAGATGTAGCACTCCATCTGTGGCCTCACCAATGCTGCATAGAGGAGAATTATCACTTCCCTAGACCTGCTCGTGATGCACATGCTGATGCAAGAAAGAGTGTGGTTAGCTTTGCTTATTACCTCGTCATATTGGTGACTCATGCTCGTTTTTGCATCAGCCAGGACTCTGAGATCTCTTTCCATTGTTGTGGTACTCAGAATGGTACCCCCAGTCTATAGGTGTGTTGGAGATTCTTTCTTCCAAGCTGCAGCACCTTGCACTTATCCTTGTTATATTGCATCCTATTCTGAACTACCCACTTCCCCAGTCTGTCCAAATCTGCCTGAATTTGCTCCCCGCCCTCCAGTGAGTTTACTATGCCCCATAGTTTCGTGTCATCTGTGAATTTGGACAAGATTCTTTCAACACCTTCATCCAAATTGCTGATGAAAATATTAAACAGTACTTGTCCAAGGACAGAGCCTTGGAGGACACCACAGCCCACATCCCTCCAGGGAGAAACTGACCCATCCACCACCACTCTCTGGGTGCGTCCCATAAGCCCACCTGACTCTGAATGAATCCATGTCACAGCTACTCAGTTTATGCATAAGAATTGGGTGCGACACTGTGTCAAAAGCCTTTTTAAAATCCAGGTAAATAATATCTACTTCCTTCCCTGCTTCTAAGCACTTTGTGACCTGGTCATAAAAAGAGACCAGGTTAGTCAGGCAGGATCTGCCTGCTAAAAACCCATGCTGGCTGCCCCTCATCATTGTGCTACCCGCTAGCCCCCTGGAAATGTGATCCTTAATGATTTTTCTAAGGTCTTGCCGAGAATGGAAGTGAAGCTAACTGGCCTATAATTACCTGGGTCCTCCTTCCTCCCCTTCTTGAAGATAGGGACCACATTGGCTCTTTACCAGTCCTCTGGGACCTGTCCCAAGTGCCACAAGCATTGAAACAGCTGCACCACTGGTTCTGCTATGTCATCAGTCAATTCCTTTAGTACCCTTGGGTGAAGATTATCAGGGCCCACCGACTTAAATATGTCCAGCCCTTCCAAGTGCCCCTAGATCAGTGCTAACAGTTGGAGGATTGGTACAACTCTCACTCCAGACTATAGATTCATTGGGAGGTGCATTTGTATCTGTGTCCAGGAAAACAGAAGCAAAGAAATTATTTAAGAGCTCTGCTTTTTCCATCCTATCAGTTATGAGTTGCCCTAATCCATTCTGTAGTGGCCCTATGTTACACTGCACCTTCTTCCTGCTCCCTATGTACTTAAAGAAGGACTTGTTATCCTTAATCCTTGTTGCCAACTTGAGTTCTCTATCTGCTTTGGCCTTTCTCATTGCTTCCCTACAAGCGCAAACCAAGTAGGTATATTCCTCCTTAGTGGCTGCCCCTGCTTCCACAGCCTGTAGGCCTCTTTTTTTCTCTGAAGGCTCCCCTGGATTTCCCTGCTCAGCCAAGAAGGTTGTTTGGTTCTTTTGCCACCCTTTGTGTGTATTGGGATAGTGTCATTCTGTGCCTGCAGGATCAGTCCCTTGAGGAACCCCCACCCTTCTTGGACCCCCATCTCACAGATGTGATTACCCCTCAGACCCACCCTAACCAATCTCCTGAGCTCATTGAAGTTGGCCTTCTGGAAGTCCATCTAGGTGATGCCTGTTCATATCTGAAAGGTTACAGAATTAGAGGTTCTGGGGTTTGTTTGGTTTTATAATGATTCCCCCCTCCCCACTTCAGGGAGAAGAGAAATGGTATGGTTTCTATTTTCTGGTTGCATTATCACCAGAGATCCTAGTTTTCTGTTCAGTATGGGAAACTGCAGAAAACCATGGAATCCACCTTTTCCCATGACCTACCAGAAGGATGGTGGCATCCCACAGTAGGCACCTCCATTTCTGCTCTATTTTCCAGTTTTTGCCTCTTGGTCAATGAGGGGAAAGGGAAGAGGCAGGGAATGGGTTGCTTATTGGCCAAAAAGCAAAAACTGCAGCAAAAATAAAAGAGAGCAGAAATGGTGCCACTTGCCATGGGTTGCCACTGCACTTTTGTTAGGTTGAGAAAAACAGATTTTTGTGAGTTTTTTTACCACAGATTATTTGCCTTTTTCCCAGGGAAAGCTAAGATGATTTTAGTAAAATCTCAGATTGTTGCACAAGCCCTTTTGGCAAGGATACATGCAAATTACAGCTTCACTTTCCAGAAATACTCATGCACACTCTTCCCAATTCTTTCTGGAAACACTTGTGCAGGTAGAATGTGACTGTTAAAAAAAAAAGGTTGAAAACATATAATTTAATTAAAAAAACTAATCAAGCAATATTCCTGGAAATTTTGGTCAATATTTAAACAACTTTAATTGTGATTATATCCCAGTACATAAGCATTTTAATACTATTTCAGTGTAACTTGTTTTTACGGACTAAAACTATGGGTGAACAAGAAAGTAATTATGAACAATTGCACCAAGACCACCCATAAAGCCCTCTGGGTAATAGCAAGCTACATTTTCAAATGGTATTATAGAGAACATGAAAGAAAAACACATTTACCTTTGTGCCTGTCACAAAATTAAAACCTTTGAAGAAGTTGTACCATGTCTCTTGTCTTTCATAATTGCATCTTTGATAGAACACATTGATTATATATCACCTTCCTCTAACAATAACTATATTCTTTCTTTGGAACCAGGAAAGTGCTGTTAGTGTGTGTGTGTGTGTGTGTGTGTGTGTGTGTGTGTGTGTGTGTGTGTGTGTGTGCGTGTGTGCGTGCGCGTGCACGCGCGCACGGAAATATATATAAGCGCTTTATGTTTAAACATCCCTGAGCATGACTTAGGACTATCCAACTGGCACTATGTGCTCCATACAGTGAGGGTGCTATGCACTGTTCATATAGCCTGCAAAGTTGAAAGTCCCTAATCTCAAACAGAATAAACTGTCCTTAGGCAGTTCCCCAAATCAACAAGCAAGCTATAGATATACACTGGCTTGACTCCTAAGGAAGGAAGGGAAGGCATTTTTATTACAATCTCCCTGAAGTTAGATGGCACCATAATATAGCTGAATAACAAATACAAGGTTCCAAAAATCTTCTTGCATAATCACAGCTATTTACTAATGAGTGTTTGCATGATTTGCATGGAGGAAGGAAGGAGAACATCAGAATAAAATGCTGGAATTCAGAAAAGTAGATATTAAACTCGGGGGACTCATGGGTATGGACCCCTGGGAAGCAAGTCAGGGGAAAAGGAACCCAGGAGAGCTGGTTGTACTTTAAGGAGGCCATTTTAACAGCACAGAAGCAAGCTATCCTAATGTGACAGAAGAATAGGAAGTGCAATATAAGGTCACCCAGGCTAGACTGTAATGCCTTCAATGAGTTCTTTAAAGATGAATCCTACAAACAGTGGAAACTCAGTCATCATACCAGAGAAGAGTAAAAGAGTATAGTACAGATGGGCAGGGAGAAAATTGGACAGGCCAAGGCACAATTTGAGGTGCAACTTGCAAGCAACATAAAATACAATGAGAAGGGATTCTACAATTATGTCAAAAGTAAGAGGAATACCAGAGAAACCATAGGTTCCTTATATTTCAGGAAGTACTTAATTTCTGTTTCACCTCAGTCTTCACTAATAAAGTGGCTATTGGATGACACATGCACTTGGCAGCATAGATCGGGAAGGAGGCAAACAGCTTAGAGTAGTAGGAAAACAGGTTAAAAATTATTTAGGGAAGTTAGATGTTTTCAAGTCATCCAGGCTGGATGCTTTCTAGAGTACTGAAGGAATTAGCTGAGGAAATTTCAGAGCCATTGGCTATCCTTTTTGAGAACTCATGGATGTTGGGTGAGGTCCCAGATGACTAGAAAAGGGAAAACTTCCCCATCTTTAAGAAGGGGAAGAATGAGGATCTGGGGAACTACACACCAGTCACTCTGACCTTGATACCTGGAAGGATCATAGAGTAGGTTCTTAAGGAATCTAGGTGCTTCACAATAAAACAAGGTCATTGGGAGAAGCCAGCATGGAGTCACCAAGAACATGCTTGACCATCCTGATTTCAGGTGATAGGCTCTGTGGATGTGGGGAGAGCAGTGGATGTGATATATCTTGACTTTAGCAAGGCTTTTGTGACTATCCCCCACAGCATTCTCCTTAACAAACTAAGGAAATACACATGAGATGAAAGTACTGTAAGGTGGGTATATACCTGATTGGATCATCATGCTCAGAGAGAAGTCCTCAGCGGCTCAATATTTAGTTGGGAGGAGATACCAAGTAGAGTTCCCCAGGGGTCTGTCCTGGGTCTGGTATTGTTCAACATCATAAGGCAGGGTACCTTCATTTTTATGATGACCCAACCAGTTATGTATTCACTTTACAGTACTTTAATCTGTATTTCCTTAATTTGTTAATGAGGCTGTCGTGGAAGACAGTGTTGAAAACATTGCTAAAGACAAGGTATATCACATCCACAGAGCCTATCACCTTATTGTAGAAGAAAATTATTTAACATCTTCATTAATGGTTTAGGTGATGGGATTGAGTGTACACTTAGCAAATTTGTGGATAATATCAAGTTGGGTGGAGTTGCAGACACTGGAGGGCAGGGCTAAGGTCCAGAATGACTGAGATAGACTGGAGAAATGGTCTGCAATCACACAGAGAAGATTCAACATGTCCAGGACTTTGCATTTGTTCTTGTTGAATCTTCTCTGTGTAATTGCAGACCATTTCTCCAGTCTATCTGTACAAATACAGCCTGGGAAATGACTGGTGAGGCTGCAGAACTGCAGAGAAGGACCTGGGGGTTATAGCAGACCGTACAATAAATATAAGCCAACAATGTGCTCTTGTTGCCAAAAAGCCAACAGCACACTGGATTGTATTAACAGGAATGTTGCTTGCAAATGAAAGGAAGTGATTTTTCCACACTCTTCAACACTAGTGAGGTCTCACCTGGAGTACTGTGTCCAGTTTTGGGTCCCAAACTTCAAGAAGGATGTGAATAGTTTAGAAAGAGTCCAGTGCAAAGTGATTAAAATGATTAGGGACCTGGGAAGCAAGACTTACAAGGAAAGGCTGAAAGTACTAGGGTTATTTAGTTTAAGGAAAAGAAGACAGAAGGGGGAATTTGGTAACAATCTTTAAATACCTAAAGGGTGATTAAAGAGGGGATGGAGATAGTCTTTCCTTTCTGATTGTAAGGGACAAGATTAGGATCAAAGGCCTCAAACTGCAGCAGAGGAAATTTAAGTTAGAGATGAGGAGAAACTTTCTCTGAGGGTGGTCAAGCATTAGAACAGGCTACCTAGTGAAACTGGGGAATCTCCATCCTTAAAATTTTTCAAAAGGTGGTTGGACAGATACTTGGCTGCCTTGAGCAGGGGGCTTAACTAGATGACCCAGTTAGGTCTCTTCCAGCCCTACTTTCCTATGATAGTATGATCAGACCCTCAATTGCTTTAAAGTGTTCTATTTGCCCTGTCACCTGGTAGTCATTTGCAAGCCCATGAAAAGTTAATCCCAGTTATCATAATCTAGTTCTGTGATGAGCAACCTACTTATTTTCTTTAAGATCTATAACCAGCATTTTTTAAATGCAGGCCAAACTGACTTGAGTAAGCGCGTTTGAGTGTCATAATTGGTTCTATTAATCTCTTCCTCAGTGGCTTTCATAAAATCACATGCTGTAATGCGCTATACTAAAAATCAGTCCCTCTGCATGCCTATGCTGCCAGATATTTTAATAAATTAATTTAAAAAATGAGGATTTAGGATAAAGCTTAGTTGCTGAGCAATTCCACGAGGCTTTATTTAGGCTTGGAGAATTGCTGGCTTGACTATTCTGTGTAGATTCAAGAAGAATCAATTAAACACAGATGAATCATTTTATCCCCTATGTATAATGTGAAAAAAAAGGAAAAGAAAAAGCGACATTACACTGTGCCCCCATTTATCATTTCTATCATAGTTACGGTTTCTGCTGACATATGAGGGACTGAACCATGTGTTTTCCAAATTAAAAAGTATGAGTTTTTATAGCTTCAGTAACTGCTTTCTTTTTGTACTTATATTACTCTCGTATATAGTGTAGATTAGGACCTGTAATATGCACGTCCTACAGGATTAACTTTCTGTACCTCAAGTACCTTCTCTGACTCACCTGAGGTAAGCCTACAATGGCTTTACACTGTTCTCAAGGCTGAAGTAGGAAAATATGATCTGGTCACCCATTCTGTACACCCTTTACGGCAATGGAGATGACCACTCTGGAGATGTCCATTGTTCCTATGCCGGCAGACAGCTATGAATAGGATTGTGATTACAGGACTAAATGTGTTTGTATAAAAAAAGAACAGTTATAGTTCATTACCATTGCTGTGAACTCTAGTCAGGAGCAGCCAATCCAAGTTACTCTTCTGGCACAAGCCTAAAACTTCCAGAACAACCAAAGCTTTAGTTTCTGGTATAACGGTAGCTGCATCCTCTAAGAGTAACATCCATGCAACATCTTGAAATTATATAGGGCTTACTTTTCCTTTCACTTACACTACTGCAAATTGAAAGAGAAGTAAAATTACTGTCAGTTTAGTAGAAACGGGACCAGTACTAAAACCTATAATATGCTGATAGCCACTTTCTGGTTTCTAATAGATGAGGGGTGCACTATACACACCTTATAGAATAGAGAACAATGTTTTATTGGGATTTTTTTTCCCCAAACAAATTTACATCATTCAAGTGTGATTTGGACCTTGCTTTGATGGTTTCAGGTTGCCAGACTCTTTTCCCCGCTCTCAGCTTCCAGTCCCTCCTCACTTTCTGTTCTAAACAGGACTTTGTTTGCAGTTCTGGCACTTTCTAATAGATTAATTGGGAATCTGTGAAGCAGGCAGTATTCAGAGTCGGCCTGATTCAGGGGACAGTGATTCGATTTGTTGATTGCATTCAGCTGAATCTGAAGATTCGATTCTGATTTGGAGAATCAGCAATTTGGCCATAGACACAACTTTATATGTTTTTTCTATGTACCTCAAGGTACCAGTCACAGCTCGTGAACACTGAGATGGTGGGACAGATGGAACGTCTCATGGGAGCATGTGGGAGGGAGGTCCCCCTCATGTGCTTGGCGGTGGACCTAGAAGTGGACTGGAAGTACTTCTGGTCCACTTCCGGGTCTACCGCCGAGTGTGTGGGGAACCCCACCCATGCTCCCATCCGCCCCACCTTCTCAGCATTCATGAGCTGTGCCTGGTACTTTGAGGTATGTAGAAAAAACATATAAAGCTGTTTCTATAGCCGAATCTCTCTAAATTGATTCAGAGGCTTCCAATTCAATTCAGAGAGATTAATGGGTCTCCTGATTCGATTTGGATTTGGAGATTCATCCGTCAAATTGGGCCAAATCCCCTCCAAATCAAATTAGTGACCAAAGCTTCTCATGGCCCTAGACAATACACTGCTACCATCTGAATATGTGAAATGGACAGGGGGATTAGATAGTTCTTAGGATTTACTAGGTCATAAGGTCTTTTCTGGTGTATCAGTCCCATATCAGTAGTAACCAAAAGCTGCATTTCTTGGCTTTTGGGGGGCATGTTTGAAATCACTCGGTCATCCCATTAAAATCACAACTGGAGCAAATAAAACATCTCATAATTAAATGAAATGAATGAATGTATGCTCAGCTGCTTTGTGATGGGGAGGAGTCAAACAGCAGTAATAAAGAGCTATATCTGAAGCTATTTGAAGTCTGTGGCCATATTTCCACTTACTTAAATAAATTTTGTATTAGATTATGAATGGGGTTTGCAAGAAAATGCACCACGATTCATCTTCCAAATTAGGACTGAAGCTTGTAAACGCTGCCATTAATATGCATGTGCTTATACTCCCTATGCCATAGCTGTTCTGTGGATAAGAAGAAGACTTCATTTCCTAGAGCTGGCAATATAGTATTGTTTGTCA
>NW_017728950.1:52787194-52824398 GCF_001723895.1 Crocodylus porosus
CTCTCAGCTTCCAGTCCCTCCTCACTTTCTGTTCTAAACAGGACTTTGTTTGCAGTTCTGGCACTTTCTAATAGATTAATTGGGAATCTGTGAAGCAGGCAGTATTCAGAGTCGGCCTGATTCAGGGGACAGTGATTCGATTTGTTGATTGCATTCAGCTGAATCTGAAGATTCGATTCTGATTTGGAGAATCAGCAATTTGGCCATAGACACAACTTTATATGTTTTTTCTATGTACCTCAAGGTACCAGTCACAGCTCGTGAACACTGAGATGGTGGGACAGATGGAACGTCTCATGGGAGCATGTGGGAGGGAGGTCCCCCTCATGTGCTTGGCGGTGGACCTAGAAGTGGACTGGAAGTACTTCTGGTCCACTTCCGGGTCTACCGCCGAGTGTGTGGGGAACCCCACCCATGCTCCCATCCGCCCCACCTTCTCAGCATTCATGAGCTGTGCCTGGTACTTTGAGGTATGTAGAAAAAACATATAAAGCTGTTTCTATAGCCGAATCTCTCTAAATTGATTCAGAGGCTTCCAATTCAATTCAGAGAGATTAATGGGTCTCCTGATTCGATTTGGATTTGGAGATTCATCCGTCAAATTGGGCCAAATCCCCTCCAAATCAAATTAGTGACCAAAGCTTCTCATGGCCCTAGACAATACACTGCTACCATCTGAATATGTGAAATGGACAGGGGGATTAGATAGTTCTTAGGATTTACTAGGTCATAAGGTCTTTTCTGGTGTATCAGTCCCATATCAGTAGTAACCAAAAGCTGCATTTCTTGGCTTTTGGGGGGCATGTTTGAAATCACTCGGTCATCCCATTAAAATCACAACTGGAGCAAATAAAACATCTCATAATTAAATGAAATGAATGAATGTATGCTCAGCTGCTTTGTGATGGGGAGGAGTCAAACAGCAGTAATAAAGAGCTATATCTGAAGCTATTTGAAGTCTGTGGCCATATTTCCACTTACTTAAATAAATTTTGTATTAGATTATGAATGGGGTTTGCAAGAAAATGCACCACGATTCATCTTCCAAATTAGGACTGAAGCTTGTAAACGCTGCCATTAATATGCATGTGCTTATACTCCCTATGCCATAGCTGTTCTGTGGATAAGAAGAAGACTTCATTTCCTAGAGCTGGCAATATAGTATTGTTTGTCAGTGTTAATGCCATTAAAAAATAAAGACCTAATTAAAATTTCCTTAACAAGATCAGCTCAAAGCCTTAAGCCTGTTCTGGAAGACTCAGTTTCCTGTGGTTGTGGGACTTCAGTGTTCTTGCTTCAATTATTTATGCTACATGATGCTACTGAAGCAAATACAGGTCATTTTTCTAAAGAAAGCTTTTCTTTTCTGGACAAAATTACCCAAAAACAATAAAAACAAATCTTAAAGTAGAAATTCTCTTAGGTTTTTATGCCATTGCTGCACAAAACGCTCCTATGGAATCCAGACATGGAAGAGGTTAAACGCAATCAAAATTAATCACATAGTTTTTAATCTACGTTAGTGAAAAGTATGTGTTTGTTTTGGGAGAGGATGTTCTTATGTTCTCTGTTGCTATAGCAAATTCATAACTATTTTGAGAAAGACATGGTTGCAGTAACCTAGTATACTTCTTTGAAAGAAAGTTTTGTTCTCCAGAAAGGTAGCAAACATTTTCCACTGATCTAAAACTCCATGCAGATTCAGCTCTCTGTGTAAAGGACACGGTGTTTATAGTCATTTTGGAAAGATATTGGAAGCCTAAAGACACTATTGTGATCCTTCTTTTGCAATAAAATCTAAAATGTAAAAGCAAATCTTCAGAGACTGGAAACAGTGGATTAAACAGGGTCATATAGGTTACAAGAGTGTGAGGCAACCAGGCATTTTTATTAAATTGTTGACCTTTTAGATGCACTTTAGCTGGCTACACTACCCATTTTTTTCTGGGGTTAGCACTAAGAAATAGTATAAAGCATCAGCTCTTCAAACATGAAAATAGTTAGAGGGCTGAGGCAGATGACATGAGGAGAGGCTGAGGGAACTGGATTTATTTAGTTTGGAGAAGAGAAGACTAAAGGGAGTTTAATAGCAATCTTTAACTACCTAAAGGGGGGTCCCAAAGTGGATGGAGCTAGACTGTTCCCAGTGATGGTAGAAAACAGAACAAGGAGCAAGGGGGGGAATGTGTCTACACATGCTTTTATGCATGCCTAAACTTAATGTGCATTTTCATAATGCACATTAAAATGATTTATGCACACATCTACATGTGCACACACTAAGTTGCATTAATGCAGTGTGTGGCTCAACTTGGGACTAAAGTTAGTCCCAGGTCAGTTGGCATGCACAGCATTCATGCACCTTAGTGTATCTACAAGTTTAGCATGCTTTAGTTATTTGCACCTAAATTTGATACCTGCTTTTGTACTACAGTAGAAGGGTAGTAAAGTACTGGAACAGGTTACTCAGAGGAGCTGTGGAGTCTCCATCCTTGGAGGTTTTTAAGACCTGTGTAGACAAAGCCTTGGCTGAGATGATCTAGCTGGGGGTAGTCCTGCTTTGAACAAGGGGTTGAACTAGATGAGCTCCTGAGCTTCTTCCAACCCTAATTTTCTATGATTCTATGATCCTATATTGAAAACTCGGTAAACTGATGACATATTTAAAACTCGTGTCTCAGAGTTTCAAGAAGAATGTGAAACTTCTGCTGTTTCATGTTACTATCTTCCACAGCCTTCAGTTTTCAAGATAACAATATTGCCTTTCAATATCACCTTTCAAAGATACAGGTCCTGCCCACTGGTATGCCAGAAAGAGTGAGCTAAGGAACTGGAGGATTTAAAATTCACTGAAAATGTCTTACCCAGTTCCATGTCTTTTCATAGCACGTGTCCCCAACAGACTCTTAGCCTCAAAACAATGCTAGATTTGTCCCCCCAGCCCATATATTTAAAACAATTACATTTAGAGTGTGTTTTTCTGACTCTTAACGATTTGGATGGTGTCATCAGGGCACCATGGTTGAGTAGTCTTGATGAGGTCTCTAAAGCACTCAGGATTTTGGCTTCTTCCCTAATTTACTTGTGAACTAGTTGTTAACTGATTTCCATCATTTTAATAGTAAAAAATGTAAATTAATTTGAAAGCACAGTGTATAATTTTGGCCTTTCAGTCATTGTCTCTGTATACACACCTATACCGGGACCATATGAAAAAGAATGGCAGTGCCTTGGAAAAGAGAATATATTGTGTGCTGTACATTGCTCTAGTCCCATAACTTAAGCTGCAGCTTTTCAACTGCTCCTCCTGAAAAAACAGCCCAAAGGACAGGAGAGGAAAACAGAAAGTAAAATCATTGCAGCCATGGGTGGGTCTAGGATTTAGAAAAAAAAAGGTGCAGCTGGTTTGGCACATCATCACATATAATACAACACATTTTTCTCCAGTTAAAGAGAAACTGGAAGCTTTACTAATATGTAGGGGGCTAGCATGATATCACTCAGTTTAAGATCAAGCAAAAACAACTATTGGAATGTGCACTAATTTGCTAGACTATAAATAATAAAAAACCAAACTGGGCAAAAAATGGTCAAAAGATATTGTATGATTAGTTCTGTAATTGTCGTAGGTAAATGTACATCTCTTATTCAGATTCATATAACAAAATCTAGCCTTCTTGAGAAGCTTCACAGTTCCTCCAGTACTTCATTGTCAGTCATTTCTACACGAGTTAATATTTCCACACTGAAGTTATGATTTTTAACTAGATTTTAAAATGGTCAGCAGAGCTATAAAACAGAAGAAAGACATTACTAAGAATGGCTAACAGACAGCAAACTTGCAGAAGAAATGATAGTTTGAGAAGTTAAATATGAAGACCATTAAAAAAGATAAAAAGTTGTTAACACCTCTACAGCAGAGAGAGATTAACAGGAATCAGGAAGATGATAATGAGCATAGGGGCTGTCTTTGTTTTTTGATGGTGGATGGGTTTTTGGGGCTTTTTTGCATTCCTGTGCTGAGCCCCACACATGTCCAGAACAGGCAGTGCAACACTTCATTGTGGCTTGCTTGATGTGGCTTGTGGGTGCTGAGCACCCACTAATTTTTTTTGGGGGGGTGCTTGAGCTCCAGAGGACCCATGGAGTCAGCACCTATGCTTATGAGTCACAAAGACAATTGACTATCTCAACATTACTAAATAGAAATGCTGCTACCCTTCCTAGGCAGTTGGTTTTAAAGTTTGGGTGGACCAGGAATTAAAGCGGGGTGCAAGGCTATTTTTAGCCCCCTGACCCCTTGCCCCACCCTCAGATGGACAACCCCCCTGCCCAAGCCCACCAAACTCCCCATCCTGCAAGCTGCTTCTGGGCCAGTTTTACTGGTGTTCACTAGTGCTTGGAGTCAAGGAAGTGAATCAGGGTGGAGTGAGGGGTGGATAAGATTGTGGGAGGGTGGGCTTGTTCATCTGGGAGTGGGAGGTGTTGGGGGGATAAAAATAGCTCCTGGTCTGGGTGGGGAGGGGCACCCACTATCGCTCCTTTCACAGAACCACCAGCCTCATCCCCCATTGCCATACTTCAGTCAGGCTCCCAGTGAGCACTAGTAAACTGGCTTTGAGAATAATTTGTGCCATTGTGTGGGAGGGATGGGGGGGAGTCTGGGGGTTTTGGTGGGATAAGGAGCAGCAAACCCTCCTGGACCCCAGCACTGCCCTGCCATGTTAGCTTTCCTGGTCCCTCTGAAGTCTCCCTGCAAATCATGCTAGCCCTCCTAATCCCAACCCCTCCATGGATTTTGCAACCCCCCAGTCTCCCTAACTCCCCCTACATACTCTGCTAGTCCTCCCAATCCTGAACCCCGCCCCCTCCCAGATCCTGGTAGCATCCCTTATCCTTCCAAACTCTCCTGGATCCCAACAACATCTGTATGAGCCCACTTGCCTTCCTGATCCTCCAAACTCCCCCATGCACCCTGCTAGTCCCCAGTTCCCCCTACAGACCCCGCTTGTCTATCTGATTCCCCCAACCCCCTGCAGTCCCCAGTAACCCTCCCCACAATTCCCCCAATGCCCCTTTCAGACCCTGCTTGCCTCTGATCCCTCCAAACCCCCTAGTAGCCACCCCCATCATGACCTACCTGGCCATTTTTAATTTGATCTAGGTGTAAGATATAAGTTGTTGAAAATGAAGTTATTTAACCATTAAATAGATTGTCAAGAGATACAGTAGCATCAAGAGTACAGTATCAATTGAATTGCTTAAATTACAATGGGATGTGCTTCTTAAGGCCAGTTCCAATTCAAATCCATTTCAATCCATATATCCATATCAATTTAGGATATATTCAGAAATGTTATGACCTGTAATTACCTGTAATAGAAAGGAGGTAAGAGTAGATGTTTATAACGATCCTTTCTGTCTTTAAAATCTGTTGAAATTATTAGGGATCTTCACTGAAACCCAAATGTTTCAGTAAATTTGAGGTCTTATTGCTGCATAAAACGGAATGTTTTCTCTCAGCAAATATAGTAGTAATGTGTATTTGTGGCCCTATTATGTTTCCTCTCCTTTTCCTTCTCTAGCAGTCAAGACAGATAATAACATTGAAAACATCTGGTCAGTTGTTACCATTTATTTCCCCACTTGTATTAATAATACCCCTTTCTCATCCATTTTGACTATCATTCAAATGAAGTTTTTAACTGTAATACAACAAATATAACAGTGCGCTAAGTACATCTGGGTGGGTAACTGTTAATGCTCTGTACTTCTTGACCCATTTTAGGGTAAGTCTAGGCCACATCAGGGAAGAAATATTAATTATATTTTAGAGTTTCCTTCATAGTTGAAGAATTCTCTGTTCATTTTGGTCTTCTGCCTGAAAAATAACCCTGAGAAGACAAAACCTAAATTTAGCACCTTGTTCTATTTAGCAGTAACTCTACAAGCAAGACATATAGCTCCCATGCCAAATTACAGATGTGACTTTGCTTAAAAACAGAATCTACAAGCTAATACCCTATTACCAAAACTCAAACAGTGTGTGTGTGTGCGCGTGTGTGCACACGCGCGCATGTGTGTGCGCGCGTGTGTGTGTTGGGGAGGGAACAAGACTTTTAATTCCCTATGTTGAATGCTATGATGGGACATAACTTTTATGCTTTTTCTTTAAGACCATAATATCTGTCATAAGTAAATGGGGAAATAAACTATGAATATGAAGTCAACACAGGATCTTCATTTGAAGTCCTAAGTCTCTTTCTATTGTAATTAGTAGCAAAGCTCTTCTTGATTTCATACGTCTTCATAAGAAGTTTCAAATTTGGCAAGAATTACTTTGTTCAGGTCAAAATGATGAAACTTCCACTCTGGAAAATATTGCACATGTCTAACTACAAGCATAAACATATAGTCACCCTCTCCCCTCCCCCCCCCAAGTATCTTTATCTTATTGTTTTCTCAATAATATCTTTTTTTCACCTCAATGAAGTCTAAGAAAGCTTTGGTTTGTTACAAAAATAGGAGCATTCATCATTCACCTCTTATTAAACTGCTGTCGCTTGCTTAGATAATAAAGAGATTATTCATGTCTTTCTTCCAAATTCTTCTTGACCTTCAAATTTTTTGGTACTTTCAAAATATGTTTTTCTTTGAATGCATGGACTTTCTCAAAAAAATAGGTTTTCAAAGGAGTATGAACATTTTACTGTTGCAAAAAAATTATATAATACAATTACATGCTTGGATGCACACACTGCCATTTGTTCTAATAGGCTGTAATAGACTACATAATATGGTAAGAATTACAGAGTTTACTGAACTCATTTCAAGCCTCATTTCATAGTCAGCTTTCCACCTATCTTACTCTCTTGAATTCCATAGAGTTCATTTTGATTTTCTCCACTGCAGGACAGAAAACATTAGGAGGAATTGTACCACTAAATTTTAATGTAGAATATCAGCTTTTGAAGCTGAACTTTGACTTAATTTGATCCCAAAAGTGTAGTTGTATATCTTTTAAATTATATTTGAGAACATTGGACTGGATTCTTATTTACGGTAAAGTTCCATTTCACTACAGAATATTAAAGTCCCTTTTCTGGCAGAATAAAGGAGGAAGGAAGTGTGTATACATGTCAGAGCCTGGTAAGAAGAAAAACACTGGAATAGTTGTAAAGAAAAAAAGGTGTCTATTCCTGCTTCTAATGAACTAAGTGGCAAAATTGACAAATCAGTTTTTTTGTGTTACTTTGAGTCAAAATGAAAATCTCACAATATTGAAAAAAAGCATTTTGAAAAAAGCATCTGTTTATCCCTTAATTCTCATGGCTACTTCACTGTTTCTCCTTATTTCCTGTGGCCAAGGAGATTAGCCCATTCAACAGGTAGGCCAATATAGCTGAGCAAAGCAAAACCTTGATGCTTACCTAACCTATTGTGCTACCCTGAATCTCAAAATAATCAAAGGGATGAGTGCGTTTTTTCTCCCCAATCCTTTCAGATCAAATCACTGCACTAATCTTACCCCTTGAGAATGTTAAAAAAAAAAGAAATTTAATAGGGGAGCTATATTAAACAGACAAATATTAATTTCCTTTCTTAGAGTTTTACATGGCTTTATCAGGAATAAGAGTACAGGCAAAAGAGGCTGAATACCAGTGAACAAGCATTGACATAGATCACTCTTGCTAAATTTGCTGACCCTGAACTAGACTTTATTTAACCTGTAAATCTTACAAGTAAGTCCAGCTCAATAATACTCTTCTTATATTAGAGAAGGAAAAAATCCAATTTCTTAATGATTCTGAAGTAATTCAAAAGGGACCTCTCTTTCTGTCCATTCTGCCCACAAACACAGAGGGATAAAAAAGCTTTGGAAAGCTGAGGACAGTTTGTCTTTATTTCTCGTTTTTCTTCTCAGATTCTCATTTTGTATCTTCTGAGCTGTGGCTCTGGATTTTTTCAAAAGCTATGGAGAGTAAAGAGGAATGTCTGTTGCAAACTGCAGACCAAATGAAAGCGCAGTGATATTTTCTCTTAGTAATGACCAATTTGGCAATGCAGAGAATTTATTTTCAGTTTTCAGGATGAAGATTAAACAAGAGCTGTGCTCCTAGAACAAACCACAGGCCGTTAATGTGTTACCAGAATCCGTTATCTCCTTAAGAGGTCAGGAAAAAAAATCCAGCATTTTAAACTTTAAACTGTTTTTTAAGGCAACACTGCTAAGTAACTTTAGCCCAACGTCTGACCTATTAAAAATAATACAAACTGTTGTTGAATATCTTCCCATATCTCTTTGTCTCCAGATGCATAATGTGCCTGAATAAGTGATTTTTTCCTTATTGAAAGAGATGGGGAAGGTGGCAAATATTAAAATGTTAGCAGAAAATATTTCATCAACACAGAATAATTAGTCTTTTGAACCCATGATCACTGTGGCCAAGAATTTAGGGAAAAAAGGATTAGACAAAGCTAACAGGAATCTTTACAATAAAACTAATATATGTAAAAAAAGCAAAAAGCCAAAAACAAAACAAAAAAGCCAAAAACAAAACAAAACACCAAATAACCCCTCCTCCCAAGAGTTCAGGAAGGGATTGATATCTCAAACTCCTGGGCATCAATACATTCCAACTAAATGGGATTAGTAGGGAACTCTTTCAGGCTGATTCTCCCTTAACTTCTATCTACATGGTATTGTAATACCTTTCTCTGAAGCAAAGGATTAGATGCTGTCAATAGGAGAGGATGCTGCATTAAATGGACCACTGGTATCATCCATTAAAGAAATTTCAATATTTCCTAGTAACTGAACTGTATAGTCTAAGGACATAAAAATATGAAGTCTACATGTAGTTTCCAAATCCATAGCTATAAACTTAAATAGATGATTAAACACTGCTTCCTTTTCTTTTTGTCTCCTCCTCACCACTCTCTTCCTCCCTTTCCCTCAGGGTGATAATACTGATTCCACGGTTGTTTTCCTGAGTTCAGAGTTAATTTCATATGCAGCAGCAAGGTATATTGGTGGATGTGTGTTCTAGAGAGCAAAGGAGTTAGAAGACAAACAAAAAGAACAAAAGAGAGCTAGATACTGGGTGCCAAGTATCCAGGGAGGACTCTGAGAACGCCTCCAGATGAGAGTGGTCATGTGGTACGAGGTGCCACAGACACATCTGTAATGCCACATACTGCACATTCAGGTGATCTCCGTGCTCCAAGGGAGCAGCGGAGCAGGGAGAGGCGGGTTGACCTCTGGATATCCAGGGGTCAAAAAGCCTGTGATAAAAAAAACCAAACAGCGCGGCGGATGCAATGGCTGCATGCACCGCTAAAAAGTGGAGCTGGGCCATCCAGAGCTGTGCTCCGGCTGCCAGCCAGGCTCCAGCAGCCTCGGGGACAACTAGCAGCAGCACAAGATGCTAGTTGGCCCCAGGGATTGTGTGGATGTGGCCACTGTGAAGGAAAGCTGGGAGAAAGGCAACAGCCCAGCTGTTCCAGTAGGCAACACATAGCTTCTAAATATTTCTATTTGCACCTCTTTATTGAAGCCAAAGTAAGATTTTTTGATCATGAGCTAAGGTCTAAACTGAGGGGATGGGGATCAGGTATCATACTTAGTATACATAATTTTATGTTTATTGACCCAATTTAAGTTTGCTTTGTCTACTTTCAGCCCTTCTGAAGGAATTTTTTGTTAGGATATGAAGTTAAAAAAGATTAGAGAACATCCCAAACTGGAGGACTTCCTGAAGCATCTATTAAGTATTCTTTAGAGGTGTCTCATCCAAATACTTACCCATTCAAAGTAAAACATGCATAACACAAAGTGAAAACAGACAAAACTTAAGGTAGGTTGGGATTCTTACCTTTTGGGATTGAATTAGATGAGACCCCCCCCAAAATGGAACGACTCTATTGATATTATAGACACACATGTGACTTCTGTTGTAGAGAAATGGAGAAATGTGTATTCTTTACATTTTATTGCTTGCCCTGTAGTGGTAAGGAAGCTTCTCTGACAGGCACACCACTAGGAGAAAACAGACAAGGCTTGAGCAAGATTGGGATTCTTCAGCTTACTGTGTACACACAAAATCTATTGCCTGACCATGAAAGCAGGGTATATCAAAAGAGTAATCCAATCACCTTTATTCTGTGAAGGGGTACTGACAGACTCAAGGGCTGCTTCCAGACGTGCATGGACATTTGGTTCCACAGGGACAATTAGTGGCAGTGCAACTTGCGATATTGCTAGTTGTCCCCGGGGAATGCCTGGGCCACATGTGTTCTGGCACATGCCAAGTTACCCTGGGTGGCATAGAGGAAGCTTCTGGCCCCAGCAGCCTTACCTGGTGTCCTCCTGGGGCTGTAGCAGTGGTGACCATGCTGTGCAAAGCCTGGTGGGCAGCATACTGCGGCTCTGGCTGGCCAGGCTCCAGCTTCAGGAGGTGCATGCTGCTGCCGCATGTGCTACTCCACATTTTTTCCCCATGGGTTTTTTTGATCCCTGGATATCCATCCTGCTCCCTTGCAGCATGGAGAATAACTGAACATGGTATGTGGCACCACAGATATGTCTGCTATGCCACACATTGCATCGATGCACTTGTCCAGACACAGCCAAGGGGCATGAAAGAAACAGAAAAACCAATCTAATACAAAACTGCTAAAAATAAAGATTCAGTAT
This sequence comes from Crocodylus porosus, assembly GCF_001723895.1. Classification (NCBI taxonomy): domain Eukaryota; kingdom Metazoa; phylum Chordata; order Crocodylia; family Crocodylidae; genus Crocodylus; species Crocodylus porosus. The sequence goes on from NW_017728950.1 coordinate 52,797,891, forward strand.
CTCTAACTCGGCAGTCCTCTACAAATGGATATTTGTGGACACATTCAGAAGCCTGCTAGTTTTAAGATCATTTCAATACTTGGTATTAATGAAAGATGTTTTTAATCTAAATATACCAGCATTAGCATTTATCAAACTGCATTATAAAAGAAGAACGGATATTGCTTGGTATACAGAGGAACATTTCCCATTCCTGTACACTTATTAGTATATGTCTACTGTAAACTAAAGCCCTAAATCTGCAATTTTATGCATTTGCTTATGTGCATTATGTATGCATGTGAGAAGTACTATTTCAGTCAAAAGTGTTTATTCAGAAGTAAAATAAATCTCTTGAAGATATATTTGTTTGCAAGATCCAGACCAAAGACAGAAAAACCTGGGCGTATACAAACTTTGAGTTGATTTACAATCTGATAATCAAGAATATTAACTTCAAAATATAGGTATCAGAAAGTATTTTATTGTCAAACAAATTCAAAATTAGTCTTTTCAATCCCTGATGTCTTATTTTGAAGATAAAGCTGTTCCCTCACCTTTTTAAAAAAATGTGTAAATGTGGCATTATAAAACAAAAGAAACAAAATCACAGCAATAACTTAAGATACAAAAAAGGAAAAAGCAAACCAACCACCCAAAAGAAGAAATGTTAGGAGCAACAAGAAAGTTCTCAAAATAAATTTTTCGTTAAAAAAGGGATTTTTTTCTTTTCTTCCTTTTGCGCACAAAATAAAATAGCAGCATAAGAGAGGGACAAGTGCACTCCCATTGTTTGGGAACTCCTTTTATTAACCAAAGCAGTAGTACTCATCAGAATCAATTTTGGGATGCTTATGCAGAGCTTGTGAGTCCTCCAGAATAGCAGGATCACTGAACTGGTCCATGTCTGAAGGGGTGTGACGACCGGGGACATCATCCACCAAAGTGTCCAGATAACTTCCCACTGATATTCCATCCAGTCCATCGCTACAGTCTTGTAAACTATTATAACTGCCTCGCAGGGAAGTCTCCTGACTCTCTAGCAAGCTGCATAGACTGCCACTCAAACTACTGCCTCTGCTTACGATGGTTCCCTTCTCTTCAATCATCCATTTGATTGATTCAATACTTTCATTGATGATGAGCAGCTGGCGCATGAGCTTGACATCAGTATCTCGGAGATTAACCTACATGGCAGAACAACAATGAAAATTAACTTGAACAATTTTTTTTAAAACACACAGGGCTTGGTATCAGTTTAGAATGACAGGTTGGGATCTAATAGAGGGGTAGAAAATAATTATAAGTGTAGCTTCCATTCATGAAACCTGGTTATAATTATAAATAAAGCAGCATGAAATACTAAAATTTTAACAGATACCTTTCCATACTGATGCAACATCATATTTACTTACAATCTGTACCTTTTCATTCTGTAATTTCTAGTTATACAATAGCATATGACCATATCCAGTTCCCATGATCTCCATGGCTGTTAATTTAGGTTCTTTAATATATAATTAAAACTACATTTTTATTGTTATTTTTAAATTAGTCCACCACAGGATTTAATACTGTGAATATTGGAAGCAAAGCTACCATTTAGAAGAACAGAATCCTTGGGGTATGTTTTTTTGTTTCGTGTATGAAAGAAATGGGACACACACCCAACCTTTCACTAAGCATATGTAACAATCCTTGCAGTTAGGACTGTGCGAGGCTTTGGACAGATCTTCGGATCTGGAGAAGCTTTGGATGCTTCAGCACCCGAAGCAACATGTCTGAACTGAAGCACTGGCTTTGTTAGGCTTTCCAAAACAGTTTGGAGCTTCTGAAGTGCTTCAGGAAAGCTTCAGAGCCGCTTTGGAGATCCGGCCATAGGATATAATGGGGAAACAATGAAATATATATAACTTTGTTGTTTTTTGTCTTATTTGGATGAAATTTGCAGGGGTTGTATCCTTTGCCGAGAGCATGAAGCCTGCCAAGTTTCAAGAATATTGGTGGAAGGGTTCGGGGGAAACTGCGCCCAAATTCTTGAAAGCAAAACTCTTGTTATGTGTATGCATTACACCACAGGGGGGGGTGGTAGCCCCTGGTGAGGCCACAAAGCCTGCCAAGTTTCAAGGTGATAGATGAAGGGGCTTGGGGGGAACTGCACCTCAAGCTGCTGACAAGTAAAACTCGTGACACAGATGACCCTGTGCATGTTAAGGTGCAGCGGGCTGAAAACTGCAGAGGTGGTGGCCCCTGCTCAGGCCAGAAAGCCTGCCAAGTTTCAAGGAGATAGGTGCAGGGGTTTGGGGAAAATTGCACCTCAAGCTGCGGACAAGCAAAACTTGTGACGTGGGTGACACTGGGTGGGTGAAAGCTACAGGGATGGTAGCCCCTGCTGCGGCCACGAAGCCTGCCAGCTGTCGAGGAGATCAGTGGAACCCTTCACCTTTAGCCGCTGACAGGCAAAACTCATGCCATGGGTGCTTGTGCAGCTGACTGTGTCTGTCTTGAGGTGGGTGGGGGAGACACTACTGCAGGCCTGGCTGCTAAGCTACTGTGTTACCAGGTACCAATCAATAATAATTCACTCAGGGACCAGCTCAATACACAGCAGCTGGCTAAATGTAGCCGGTTAATTAGCATCAGTTAACACCTACAAAATAACAGACTAAGGACTAATCAATACAGACAATCAACTGCCCCAAGACAGAGACAGTCAGTTGCACAAGCACCCACGTCATGAGTTTTGCCTGTCAGCAGCTAGGGGTGCAGGGCCCCAGAACCCCCCTGCACCGATCTCCTCGACAGCTGGCAGGCTTCATGGCCACAGCAGGGGCCACCATCGCTGCAGCTTTCACCCTGCTCCGCCTTGACACACACAGTGTCACCCATGTCATGAGTTTTGCTTGTCTGCAGCTTGAGGTGCAGTTTCCCCCAAACCCCTGCATCTTTCAACTTGAAACCTGGCAGGCTTTGTGGCCTCACCAGGGGCCACCGCCCCTGCAGTTTTCACCCCACTGTGGTATAACACATATACATGACATGAGTTTTGCTTTCAGGAATTTGTGGTGAAGTTCCCCCTGAACCCCTGAATCAATCTTATTGAAACTTGGCAGGTGTCATGCGCTCAGCAGAGGCTACCACCCCTGCAAGTTCCATATACATCAGACATAAAACAACAAAGTTATAGATATTTCATTGATCCCCCATTATACCCTATGGCCAGATCTCCGAGGTGGCTTCAAAGCTTTGGAGCTGCTTCGGCTGGATCGAAGTGGAAACCTGGTCCGGAGCTCTGGTTTGGATCCTGGGAATCCAAAGCAGCCAGATCCGGAGCCGGATCGAATAGCTGCCTACTCGCACAGGCCTACTTGCAGTCTACTTTGCTCTTCTGTATCCAGAAATATTACTTCCTGGTGCTGTCGTCACTTAGAACATTGAGTCCTCAACAGTTCATGAACCATGGGGAGGCTTGCTGTGTTTTCAAACCTCCATTTATTAGTCAAAGTACAGCCAGGTTCAGGTTACAAGTTCAGTAGAAATATTTCAGAGTTAAAAAGCTGGCTTGTCAGGCTGCCTGACGTGAATTACGTATGTAACTTTAGTTACTCTCCCAGACTTGCACAGAAACACGTAAAACAAGGCCAGTGACAAGGATAGGGCAAGTGCATATGCCTATATTGAACTTTAAATTCTGGTGGCTGCATGAAAATGGGGCTTTGCCAAACAAAGATGACTAGGAAAAGCCCAGCAAGTGCACAAGGCTTGGACCATGAAACGGGTCACTTAAAAACAGATTGTTTCATTCAGTACTTAGGACACTTTGACCAAGGGTCAGAAGACCTGAGTTTTAGTCTAGGTTCTACCACTGAGAGACTGTGGACCACATTTCTCCTCTCAGTCCTTTAGCTTCCCATCCCATCTTTTATCTTCACTATTTAGACTGTAAGCTTTTTTTGGAGACAGAACTTGCCTTTTACAACATATAAGCACAGTACATACCTTGATACATACCCCCTAATCTTGATTGGGGTCTATCAGTATTACCAGAACATAATATCAAAATAATGTCCAAAATGTAACTGAAAAAGTACATAACTGGGTCCCTGATATTTCAATTGATTTTTAGTGTGAAGTTTATTGACCCAGAAAAATGACTAGTTATGCACAATCTGTTGAACTGTCTATGATACAACACAATAGAAAACTGTTGTGGTGTCTTTGAACAAGAAACTTAAAGCCTAATATGTTTTGACTGTTTCTGTAAAAATCTTGATTAATCAAGTGTGCTCTGACAAACTTCAATTACAGAAAGACCACCAAAACTTACTCCATGTGTTACAGGCTTTTGAACTATGGGCACCTGACATTACATGGCTGTCTTCCCCAGCTTCCTCTAAAAGTGAAACATGAAGTTGGCCGTATGGGGATAGTATTTGTGGTGGAACAAGAAGAGAGATTGGACTATTTATCAGTAACATTTCCTGGGCTTTTTATTATGATAGCAATTTGTCAGGGTTCAAGTTGTATAAGGAGATTAGCAATTTAAAGGAAGCCAATAAACAAAATATGTACTCAAGTCTGCTTAAGTTTTTATCACTTTTCACCTTTTGCAGTTACTTATTTTTGTGTAAAAGGAGAGTATGCTGGCTGTACAACACTCCTAAGTACAACATATAATGCATAACAAAAATACATCAGTTGGGTGATTCTCTGCTTTCCTACAACTTGTGTCCTTATGGTTGGGCCTGAGAAAGCGCAGGGTAAAGATGATGTGCACGGGAGGTTTCCACAAATTCCATTCTCTTGACTTTTGGCTTCAGTGTCTGGGAAAGATTGCAATACATCTGTGCAAAGCAGGATCACTGTACCTTACAGTTCCTATATAAATGTACTCCCTTTAAAAAGTGTAAAAACAGGTGTTTCCTATCTGAAAAGAGCTTGCTTACTTATACTTTTTTCCACACCATGAAGACTCTACTAAAGCATATTTTCCATATAAAATTGTCACCCTTCATATTATTTGTGTGGGTATTATGAGAGACTTTGTGGTTAAGACATGGACTGGGACTAAAAATTTGAGTTCAATTTCAGTTGTTCCAGACTTCCTGTCTGAATTAGGTCATCACATTCTTTCTGTAAAATGGAGATGAGAAACAACTGCTGTTCTTAGACTGTATAGCAATGACAGCCATATAAGTAAACAGATTATTTAAAATATAGCTATGGTTGGAATTTTCAAAAGTGCTTAACATTGCATTAGTTGTACTCTTGTTGAAGTTGATAGTACCATTCCCATCAATTTAAGTGAGAGTGAAGTTATGGCAATATAAATCCTTTTGGATATACCATGTATTTATACTGCAGGTGTACAATTGTATATTTATGAAGGGGTCAGCAATGTTTTTGGACGGAGAGCAAAAAAACCCCACAACCTGGACTCAGAATAACACCAGCATTGTTCATTGACAATAGCAGGGACATCAGTGGAGGAGCCATGAGAAGCCAAAACCTTGTTGTGGCAGTGAAGCCCTGGCCCCTTCCGTGCCATGGTGTTTGAGGTGTGCATGCAGCCGCTGCCACCAATGAGCTGGGCTGGAGCTCTGGGCCCTGATGCAGCCAGTTGCAGCCTCTGGGCAGGCCCCTGCCACCCCCGTGGAGACTGGGCTGCTTACAGCAGGCAACCACAAGCCTGCAAGTGGCTGCACTGGGGTCCAGAGCCCCAGCTTGACTCATTGTGGCAGCAGTTGCACAGATGCCTTGGGAATCACAGAGAAGAAGGGGCCAAGGCTTCACTGTCATGTGTACAGCCGCCACAAGCCATGGTGCTGACCTGGGGCTCTGGACCCCTGTGTACCAGTTGCAGCCTCCCAGCTGCCTGCCACATCTGGCCCAGGTTCTTGGTAGCTGCTGCCCGCCATGGAGCCTGGGCTGCTTGCAGCAGGGCTTGCAGCTCCTCTGCCTCCTGCCACAAGCAGCTTGGGCTTAGTGGCTGGTGGCAGCTTCCCAGAGACCGGGTTGGCTGTGGCATGCCAAGCCAAATGGCCTTGTGTGCTATGCTTTGTCATGCATGCTGGAGGTTGCCAACCTGTGTCATATAGGCTCTCAGCCTGGAAACATAAATGTGTGTTTAACAGTATGCACCTGAGTAGTCCTATTGATTTTATAGTAACTATATGGATACATTAGGGGCCCTGCTTGTAAAATGTATTAATAATATGCATATAAGCACGCAGAGTACCTGATAATGAAGGAAACCTTGTTTTTTTTAAGTAATCAACTATCTTCTTAATCTATTGACATTTTCTAAGTATACAAATTACATACTAACAACGTTGGATTTAGCCTACTTAAAAAACTACTTGGCTAACATGTATATAGCATCTGATGAAGTGAGCCTGGGCTCATGAAAATTCATGTTATAGAACTCTGATTTAGTCAATCTACAAAGTGCATATCTAACCTGCCTTATGCATACATTTGTAACATTCAAGAAATACATTTAGCATTCGCTGTAGTGTACATATATTGAATACTTCCTCCATATAGGTTAACATGTAAATATTTGTGATGGTTAGTTCGGAAGTAAGATACACTACTGTATCTGCTCATCAGTTTCATACAAATGAAGATTCATTAAAATCTGTCCTACCATAAAACAGACATTTTATACTAGTCTCCAAGTCCACAGTTGCTATACCAGAATATAACATCAGCATTGTTCATTGACAATAGCTTGGAAAAGGATCTGTACAATGAGTAAGTGAGTGCTTTCATCTTCTTGCAGCAAGGCTACATTTTGGCATGATTCTTTCCATATATACTTAAAAAAATTAAAATCCTTAAATATATCCAAAATTACACTCCCATGATGCATTTACTAAAAAGTTGCTCTCTCAAGAAATCCTTGTTCTGTTAGCTTGCTAGGTAGTAGAGAAGATATATCAAAACCTTCACTAATTCATATGCCTGATTACCATTAAACTCCCCTATGAACTTTTCCCCCTATGAACTTAAAATGAATTTTGAATTATCCTCATAGTACTACTGCAGGGATTAAGTTAATGAATCTGGGACTATGCAAGGTAGTATTGCCAAGTACAACTTTAATCATATTTTTCACCCATCATTATTTTGTACGTGATGTTTTGAAATCAGAGATTCACCATTTCCCAGCCCACCTGCCTGTATAGTCCCCTCTGCTGTCCTCAATAAATCACTGTAAATCTGCCTGGAATACTGGGCTGTTATTGTGACAACAGCAAATTATCCTGTTCCCCATTTGTAATTGTAAACTTCAGCAGCTTGCTGAATTTGAGCAAGTTTAGGGAACTGGAATTTCCCCAAAGGCTACTTAAATTGAGTGCCTAACACTGCTAACATCAGTAAAGTTACTGATTCAATGGGTATGGCTTGATAAATTAGAATGAGTTATCAGGAAACCAGTTCTTGCCATCAATACACCCACAGCTTCAGCATTTGTGCAGAACAGCTTTGTTACTAGCAATTCTTTGCATTCTTGCTGCCTTGGATTGTCCTCCCACCAGCCACCACTTACTTCCAACCTCCCCATAGCCAAAGCAAATGCAAATAGTCCACACAGAGGACTTTCCTTAACAGGATTTATTATATCAGGTTCTAGGTAGTACAGAGGGCTACTTATAGCATTCTTGCCACTTAGATCTATTATAGTTCACAAATAATAACATCAGTTTGTACCCTTTTATGTGGCTTTAATCAGTGTAACTGCAGCAGTAAAAAATAAAGCCCCACATGATCAATTAATGTGTCTAAATAAAATATAATCTGATCTTGCCTGACAGCTGCATTTATTAAAACTCTGCAACAGATGCATTTCACATAGGTCACCTAAAGAAAGTAGATTCATGTAAAAATATAGTTTAGAACAACTTCTACAGCTGGTCTGAGTTAAAAGCAAGCAGTGCACAGCCCAGCTATGGGGAAGGTTCAGATGAATCAGTACTGCTTGGCACACACTCGATTTATGTTTTGGAGGAGGACAAGGGTGGAGGGTAGGGGGTGAAGAAGAAAACACTGGCTGTAGCTGGTCATTATGCCCTGGCATTTAGATTGCATAGCTACAGTGATGCAATTTTCAGGGAAGAATTTTTCTATGTTCTTCTTTAATGGTAAACAGTCAGAGAACTGGGTTGGAAGTTTAAGTTTATAAAACAAAAAATCCTGTGACTGTCTTCCTTTTTCCAATTACTATATCCAACTCCAAATAGATTATCCCATAGAGGAAGAATTTTCTGTATCACAGAAGCATAGAAAAGACAGAATGGAAGGAGCCTAAAGAGGTCATCTAATCCAACCTCCTGCTATAGGCATTATCATCCCTATTTAAACCATCTCAGCCAAATGTTTGTCTAACCTGCTTTTAACATATTCTAAGGATGATGATTTTACAAGTTGTCTGGATAATCTACTCCAATACCTAACTACCCTCATAGAGAAAGAGTTCTTAGCATCCAACCTAGATCCCCCTTGTTGCAATATAAGACCTTTATTCCTTGTCCTGCTTCCTGCACACACACACACACACACACACACACACACACAGAGGTGGGGTATGGAAAAGCATCCTGTCAGTGTCTTACAGAAGGAAAATACCTGTTCTAAAGCTCAGAAACCAGTGGAGAGATATCCCACAATTATTTTTAGGGTGAGGGGGACTTTAGCAAAACATTATAACTATCCAAAATCTGCTCAGAAGGTTAGAGTATGGGTAGTTCTGGAAGAGATGGAGTAGTAAAAGAGGGTAGGTGCCTACTTATTCTGACAGAATATTTTGAGACTGGTGGTTCCAGTGGACTTTCCCATTTAGAAACAATACAAAGCAAAAGCTCAACCAGTTTAAAATTTCCAAGCTGACTTCTACATGACCTCATGGAATCCAGATTTTATAGTTGACTTCACTGATGAAATTCATATTGTGGCACCAAAGTAAAAAACAAATTGTCAGGACCACAATCCCTTTAAAAAATTAAGATTCTTCATTTATGTGCTTGAAGTTTGAAAATGATACCCCAAGTGACCTGTCCAAGGTCACACAGAAATTCCTAACCATAGCTGAACAGAATAAATGTCTTCTGGCTCCGATCCCTTGTGAAACCCATTCCTCCTCCATTATACTTAAACTGGTGGTGATTTAGATAAACCATTTTGCCCTAAGTTTCTTCTTTGCGTCTGACCTGTATTATGATGCATGTCTAACTGCATTTTTTTTCTTTATCTCTTAGTGTATTTTAGATTTATCACATACTTTGATTCACTATTTGATGCTTATGTTTTATGAGAATGGCATTTTTAGGAGATCAAGAGAGAAATGGGGTTTGGAGAGATATTTTACTAATCTCTTGGAAATTCTCCATTATCCACTCTCAGCCAACCTTTTATATAACATTTATAGTGACATTTGGAATATTTTGGCAAATTCACAGAAGCATATAATCCTTGCATTTTACTTTTCCCCTTGTTTCCTTTTATCTGGGAATAATTATTTATGGTGGAAAAAAAAGATGCAAGAATATATTGGGTGAGGGAGTGGAATTACTATTAAGCACCTTCTATTTCTTGTCTTTCAATCTCTTTTCTTTCTAGCCCCTAAACTACCCAAAATGATTTTAGCAGATTTTATACAGCATGCATCATGATCAGTTTTAAGCCCTACCATTTAAGCTCCTGTCTGAGCTCTTGACCTTGTTGGTTTAAAGGGAAATCATAGCCTTGCCATGATCTCCTTTCAGTATGCTGCAGTTCAAAAGAAACCATGTTTGAAAGCTCATGACAAATGTTTCTTCAGGGCTCTTTTGTGACACATGGTAGCAACGTAAAGAAATGTTTATAACCAGTGGTTTTAACTAGGAGAGAGAGACAGGAAATGCTTTAATCAGAAGTCCACTTAAAGCCAAACTAAGAGCAAGGCAGGGAGACAGCACCTGAAAATGGCAAAAAACCCAAATATTCATCATCTTTAATGAGGAAATGTGTATGGCAAGTCAGACTACTGAGGTTATGCAGCTTGTTCAATTAAGTGTTTTTAGACCTCATTTCACAAAATATTTCAAAAGCAAAAACAGCAACAGCAACAAAAACACTTTTCTGTGGCTATGCACAGTCCTTGTAAGTGTAATTAATTTATGTTATCATAACTACTCATATTTTGGAAGAGCAGATGAAAATACCAGGAGTTCATAATTGGCTTAGTATATTTGGAAACACACACAAATGTAAAACTTTATTAATGTATCCACTTCACTTATGACAAGAGAAAAACCACACACACACCTTTTCCAAAAGTAGTAAAGTTAATTACAGAAAATAGCTCAATATGTAAAAGCTCATAAATGTTATGTAAAAGCTGTCAAGCCCTCTCCTAAATAAATAAAATGTGAATTTAAAAGGGATTTTTTTGCTACAAATGGCTGTTTTCTTTGCTATGTAGCAGCATTTGTGCTACTCTTATAATGAACACATTTATAGTCAGCAGAAAGATATAATACAAAATATCTTCTGAAAGTTTTTTCTTTCTTGACTTGACATACGATATAATTGAAACATTCATGCCCTAAACTTCTTTGTCCACTTTTATTGTGAGAAAGAAAGAAGTGGGAAAAATTGTGTTGTTGCAATAATTATACTATATCAATACAGAACATATTCTTAAGAGCTGAACAGTGAACAATGGAATTCACTAGAAAAGTCAAGTAATCTTGATTATTTTTCATGCCTTCCTACAATATGAAAAGTAAGCTATTCTGACTAAATCCAGTGTAAAAGGTTAGATCCACAAAAACATCACCATAAATGCAGTGCCCATTAATCACTTTAAAATATTAAAAGACTAGAGAATTCAGCATGATAAGGCATATGGCACCAGAAGGGTCACTACATGTAAAATAAAGTAATTGGAAAATCAAATGTTTCTTTTTTCTTTCATGTTCTTGGGAAATGGGGATGTATGGAGATGAGTGGAATGGAAAGCTTTGGTGTTATCCTGACATTTTATAGCAAGAGTTTTCTAAGCCACTTCAAATAAACATTTGGAAAAGTTGTTTCCAAAGACAACTTTCGATTTGTAAATATATCTCATATCACGTGGGGGTCAAATAAATGTTCAGAAAACCCATAATATGAACCCACATACATTGGTAAATGTTAGAATGATGTTGTAGCTGTGATGGTCCAGGAATTTCGAGAGTGGCAAGGATTTCTTTGGGTGAGATCTTTTATTAGACCAACTACACATTGGCAGACTTAATAACATGAGTGCAACATTCAGGTCAATAAATTGTGGCAAGAAACGGCTGCTGATGTCAGAAAGCATTAGAGCAGATGGTACGTGATATATTCATTATAATATGTTCTGGACATCTGGTTTGATAGCTACACAGAGCTATATTTCTCTCTTTTTCTCCTCCCCGTCCCCCAGTCAAATGGTTCTGTAACATACCTAGTGACCGTCACTAGATTTCAAATACAGCCCATTTAAAGGCTTTGCATTATCCACACTTGTCTTGATGGAAGCCTATTCAATAATGGCTCTTAGCAGACAGTGAGAGTGTAATAATGCAATGCTCTATGCCTGTAAAGGAATAAAACTGTTTGCTTCTGAGTTAAGGTAGGTAAGTGATGATTCCAATTCAGCTAATACTTCTTAACTGACCTTAAATCCTAACACTGTTAATGTTAAAAAGGGAAAAGCATAAGATAAAAATGAAAGATCATGACTTTCAGCATGCCATATAAATATGTACTAAAGCTGAAAATGCTGATGTTAGGTATTATCTTTAAAATAACATATTATTCTATTTGGAAAAATTAGCTCTAAAACTATGGGAACTTTTAAAATTTTATGTGCATATACTTATTTCAAAGTAAAAAAAGTAGGATCTCCACACTAGATCCAAATCTGAACATTGTTGAAGTTCAGTTCTGTTCATATTCACTTATTTTAATTGAAAATAAGTTGCAGAGACATGAGATACAAAATATCAGTCCAGGGATGAACTTCCCCAAGGATCAGAGCAGGATGCATATCTACTGTTTGAGGGCCAATTTTATTATAATAAATACATTGTATTCAAGATACAACACATACATTTACATGTATACACAGAGATGATGAGTTCCCACACAACTTTTAGTCTAAAACCCAAATATTTACTTCATTTTTACTCCCCAAAACTACCATCCAAGTTACTGAAAGTTTGTCTGAGGAAGGATTAATTAAAAATGGAGAAAGGACCTCAAAAAGCAGTAGCCAGATAATCTCTTGAAAAATGCCCACATCCATCATAAATACTGCAGCTGGTTGGAATTTTTTGACATGTTTGCCTCAGAAAATATATTATATTGAAAAACATGTTTTAAAGTTTGAAATGGAAACACTTACAAAATAAATTCCTAAAATTACCCAGTGACCAGTTTTAATTTCCATCATTCTTTTTCATGGGAAAAGAGTTCTTTTCCTACCTAGTTTTACTTATCCTTTCCAGGCTAGTACTGGTGTGTTACCAAATGGGTCTTGCCCTATATAGTCCACTGACTGGAACCAGCAGAGACTTCAACGCAGGCTCCAGCTAAGGGCATAGTCTCTATGCTGATACAGGCAGAAAAAGTGGCTGCGCGGGCTTTCCCAATTTCACCTAGGGAGACAAGAACCAGCTGTGTGTGCTCTCCTCACCCTACCATAAGACAAGCAGTGGTAGCTGGCTTCCAGCACTTGCCTGTCTTTCTGCCACTGACCCAGGGTTGGTCATTCTGGCCTGAAGCTGGAGAAGGTTGCCTATCCCTGATCTCTGGTATAAGCATTAGCAAGTTTGGGTTTTAACAGATGCAATGGAGAAGAAAAGTTTCTGCTCTGAAGGCTGCTCATGAAGAATGATCTGCTAGCAGCTCCCAGAAATCATAGTTTGCTTAATCAGTAAAGGTGACCTTAACTGAGCACAGGCTGAAGACAGCTGTCAAACAACCAGCAGAGAAACCATACATGAGTCTTTAAGTCAATAGCTTCACTTTGAATTGCACCCCAAAGCAAACTGGAGGATAGTGCACTTATTTGATACACTGATGAAAGATGCTGCATTTTGGTCAACGCAGCTACCCCAGGTTGGCCACTGCATTGTGTGACAACTGCAGCTCTGGGTGCTTTGTGTGTGTAGTTCTAGACAGAGCACATTGATGCAATACATTTTGGAGGTCATAGAACATAGAGTTATCCAGGCAAGTTCTACATATGTGAAATGCTGTCACAATTATTTCTGCCAAACACTGACTTTTTTTTTAAAGCTTTGCTTCCTCTCTCAGTTAAGGACAGTTCTTGGGAAAATGACATGTGTTAGAGGCAGAAGTAAACAAGTGTGGATCACAAATTTCTAGTGCAATGAATAAATACTCCGGATACCAGCTTTTCCATATTTTAAGTTTAACTCCTGTATGTATATCACAACTCACTTGCCATAAACTGTCTTAGCTGATGTTAAATTGTCTTCTCTTACAAATCTGTCCTCTTATAAACCACTACTGTTCCAAGTCCTGGCTTTTTATTAAACAAGGTAGAGATTACCCATGGCCTAGTAATACTTTAAGTGGGAATATTATGGGAGATACAATTACCTGAGGCATACATGAAAATCTTAGGCTAGGCTGCAAAGCAAAATGGGAAAGGAGGCAGAATATAAAAGGTAGCTTTTTCTTGGAATGAAGAGAGAGTGGATATTTTTGGGAAACTTTGGAGAGGCCAAATCTGGCAGAAAAATATGGATCTCCATCAAGACTTAAGGCACCCCTCAGCCCAAGAAAGATTCTGGAAAAAGCCTGTAAATAGAATAAAAGCCTCTTCATTTGTAACAAAGTCATACTAGTAGATGTTAAGAATTCAACATAACTTTTGACATTGAAAGCTGTCTAATTTATTCAAGAAGTGTATAATGAATTATTTAACTATGTAATAGCAATATGGTTTATACATGGAGTAACCAATGAAAAGATTGAAACAAGAGAAAAAGACAAGGCCTTGGGCAAGAAAGTGTTGGTATGACCTAGAGATCCTATGTCAGTAACTTGTTTGGAGGTCCTAGACTAGGGTTTCTGAAAAGACTGTAAGGAAATTTGCCCTCAACCATGTCAACAGGGTTCTGCTATCCACAAGCATTTGTGTAGACAACCAAAAGCAAGAATGTCCAGTGGGGGCTGGCAGGATTGGAGCGGGGTAGTCTGACTAGCTGGGGTTGTTCTGGTTAGGGAGGTGAAAATAGCTTAGTTAGCAGGGGGGGTGGGGAACAGCTTTGGAACTTGAAGTGGCTGGGCTTTTCCTGCCCTGGAGCTGTTTTGAGAACCTGCCCAAGCATTCACTAGGCTGGATTAACCCATGTTAGGTCAGCTTAACCCATGCCAATCTAAATTTAGGCTGGCTATACACATGCTAATTTGTGTTCTTATTAGAACATGTTGGAGCAGACTCAATTAATAGAGTCCATTCCGCACTCTAATTAGAATGCTCCAGTGTCACCTCACCCATCACAAGTATTAATCCTGAGCACATTTTGAAATGGCTGCGGTGGTGCTTTATCTAAATCTTGTTGAATGAGCAATGAGCCATTTTAATTAGAGTGGCTGTCTGGGAACCACTTTAATTAAAATGAGTCCCCACGAATGCTGCATGCTCCTGGAGGCTGGGGGTCATGGCAACCACCCACCTGCGGTGGCAGTGGTGTTGGCGGTGACTGGGGAGCACTTGCAGGCAGCCAATGTGCTGTCATCGGTGGAGCAGGCCGAGCAGGGAGCTCCTGCAGGTGGCCATGGTGCTGTTGATGGCAGGGGGAGAGGGGGCATGGTGAGTGCTGACTGGTGTTTGGTGACCACCTGCAGATGCTGCCAGCAGTGTTGGTGACAAGTGGCGGGGGAGAATGGCGACCGCCTGCTGGCGCCGCTGGCAGCGTCATCAGCGCTTTTGGCAAGGGGTGCACTGCCAAGCTCAAGTGGTGCAAGTACACCCACATGCACCCCCTATACATCACCAATGTGCATCCCCCTCCACCCTCGAGCATGTGAATAGGCAGACTTAGTTCTTGTCTCACAAACCTAATTAAGGCAATCTAAATGTCATGTTTGTATGCACCATCAACGTGCAATGCAGCCACTGCTAAAAGCTAAGGCTAATTCTGAAAGGATTCTTTAGGTTTCTTTCTGGTCTTAACCTGTCCTATTCCCACCTTGCCATTTTGGGTTGCAGTGCAGGGAATCCTTGCGAATCTAGACTTCGGACTCTGCACTTTCAAATATAGCTCTCTGCAGCAGAACAGCACAGGGTCTGTTAGTACAGTGATTACTGTGACAGTGAAGGCACTTCTTAAGCCTGAACTGTAAGAAATCACAGTCCAGCATCCTTCTGTCATTATCTGCATCTTGTTCTGAATATCATGCATCATTTCGGTTAATCTTATGGCATATTGTATTAGCGACATCAATCAAGAGAGAAATATATATAATGGATGTAGAAACAAGGTTCAGGCTTTCTCTTGCCATTCTTCCACATATATTAAACACACCATTTTTCCCCTATAAAAGTGTTGTCCTCACCCTCTCCCTCCACACCTTTTCTAGCAACTCTTGCTAACAACAACATTTGTCCATGCTTATGTTCATAAACTAGGGTGATATGTACAAAATTACATGCATTTTTAGACAACAGATGATTTTTTTTGTCCTGAACAAAACATTTTTTTTAAATCAGTGGCTATTCTGCTTCTTTGTTCTCAGGATTTGACCTACCGAAAACAATTTAGATTTACCTTGAAATAGTGATCAGTTGTGCTTTCCCCCATTTTAAAATCAAAATGTAATCATTTTTGAAGTTTTATAACTATTTTTAATATTAGTAAATAAGTCTCTAGTTCCTCAATCCTAACTCACAGCACAATTTGAGATGTGCACGTTTTTATTATTACCCATGAGGGAGGTTGACCCTATTTTCTATAAATTATGAGTTTAAAAATGATCCATCCAAACAAATTTCATAAGCAATTTGGTTATGAATTCACTTGGTGATCAATTGCTCTGTTAGTAGAAATATAAATTAAATGTAATGCAGCATTAATAGTATGTGAATCTCCTGTGTATTTAAATTGTAATTCAGCATTACTTTATAGACATAAATGCTTCAGTTTCACCTGGAACTATACCTGCTGGTACTGTACTATGCAGTATTGTACATTTATTTCACAGAGCAATAATTGTAATGTTCAGATAACTTCCCTTACTTAATATGTGTTTCCAGTTGTTAATTAACAGATGTGGCATATCATTTACTTGGCAAGCCACAAGATTTAAGAAATGCCAGCCAGGGGAAGATAAGGCAGTTTAAGGATGGTGCTATGTGGCTCAGCTTTTATTTGTCCTTTGACGTCATGAATGTAACTAAGAAAGAAGTAATGTACAGATGGAGGAACCAATGTCAAAGCCAAGGGAGGAGTACTGAGCTTCTCATTTCTCATATAGAACTCAATACCTTCCAGGACCAGAAATGGTCTTTCTATAAGGAAGGAGAAAAAAACCCTTCGGAGCAATTTGAGAAAAATCTCTGCAAATGATTCCTTAAAGGATTTCTGGAAGGAAGTCTACTTTTGTAACTTCACACAAAGGAGACATAATTTACCCATTTGTATGAATGATGCTCAGAGTCCAAAGCTCTAGCTAACCCACAGAATGCTTGATATTTTGAAAAAGGGCTTATCCCTAACACAGCTAATAGTATTGATCACTGAAATCTTAACCCTGTCATTTCCAACTCATGGCTTGAGGCAAACTGTCACTTGCAAGACTTCCAGTGTTATAGTGAACGCATAAAAATAAAAAGTGAAAACAGAGGTTGACAAGGAGAGCAAAATAGGATGCTACCAACAGGATATTACTTGCTTGGTAATGGCGTCCAGGGGCCAGTGAAAACTGGGGACTTGTGACTTAACTGCTTGTTTTTAGGTTTCAGTATTAATAATTTGCTGGGTTAGAACACTGGCACCCACAACTCTTCATTCAGTCTATGTGTAATAAAGTTTTGGCTGAATATTAAATATTTTTGTCACTGTCAAGTATCCTCTGAAACAAGTTATAGATGATATGCAATGGAATAACCTTTCAAAACTAACAGTATGAGAGTCTCAGGACACAAGAGCACATATGATTATGTGCCAGATTCAGTTCCAGGGGAAGACAGCCACTGACCTTAATGGGGGGAGGGGGAGGGCATAGCAAAGCTGTAATTGAGGGAATTGTGAAAGAGGAAAACAAATAAATGCTGACAGAACTGAAAGTTACTTTAAATAAAACTGAAGATAATTGAAAAATACTGCCCACTACCGTGAACCCATTACTTAAGAATTGTAGTAAGTAGATCACACATTGGTTGGTAGCAATTCAAACTCCATTACCAAAAACCTTTTCAAGGTTCTGAATAAGGAAAACATGTCCACTCTAGAAATAAGCACTCAGATGCACAGCCCCTGAGAGCACTCCCAGCTTAGCAGCTGACTTCGTATGACCTTGGGCAAGGCATTTAAATTAACTATGACTTCATTTGCACATCTGTAAACAAAGTTGAGAGAATGAGTCACTTGCAAGTTTTGCCTAATACCTTTATGAAGGCTTGAGATTCTGTAAGTAAAAAATGCTACTTAATATTAAATATGATTTTCAAGTTATAAAGAGTATAGCACTGAAGAAATGGTTATAAAAGTTTTGAGAGACAAATGCTAATGAAGATGATTATTAGAGTAGGCTTGATAAGGGGTGATACCAGTCAGCATCAAAGTGATATAAAATGCTTCAATACATGTGACTAAGGTTGTTGTTTTTTGTTTTGTTTTTCAGTTTAAGTAAATATCCAGGAAATATCGGTTCAATTCCCAGCTGTGCTCAATATTGCCTGTATGACACTGGTCCAATCACTTACTCATCTGTCTGTCTTGTCACTGTAGATTGTTAGCTCTTCAAAGTAGGGACTCTCTTCTAGTAGTTCTACAGTTCCTACCAAAATGAGGCCCTGCTATCACATAATGTGTCTAAGTGCTTCTAGAATAAAATCTTACCAATCAGCCAAATCAGTCCTGGTGTAAGCATAGAGAAATCTTTTTGACTTCATGAGAGTTCCTTACATTGCACTGGTTCTGACTTTGATCCAGTATTATTATGACATTTTTGATGCAAGCCTTCAAAGAAATCTTATTTTAAATTTGGAGTCTGGCGTTTCCATCATACATCCTGGAGCAAGAAATAGCCCGAATAAACTTACTCGAATGAGAATGGTAACAAGAAGGAGTTTTAGACACTTTATTTTTTTTTAAAGTGACTTCCAATGCTCCTGGATCATCCAGTACTCTAGTTCTCAAATACCTATTGAACTTAGTGAGAGTTTGCCTGAATAAAATACACAGAATCTTAGCCCTTGGCCTTTCAAGAGTATGAACTCCATTCATCTTAATGAAATTAACTACAATGTTGAAACATCAGTGAGGTACATGGACTCCTACATTAACAAAACTGAACAATTTTACACTGATGAGCAGTTAAGTGTGGAATCTTTATGTCTTGTGCCTTGGGGAAGTCAAATTACATCAATGCTTATGATCCAATACTAAACTTTAACCAATTTCATCACTAGAACTAATATCCTACCAAGTGACAGATTCAGTCCCTGACCCACTCCTTCCCTAAATCCATAGCAGTTGTTTCTAGTCCCACCTTCCACATACTTGATTTCACTATTCCCTCTTCCAACTGCTTCTCAAATGGATCCTACTTTGTCTGGTTTGTTGAAAAGACCATGATTTTCATATTTTAAAATTGCAAGTACTGTTTTTCCATTGATATTAGTCAGAAAAACACTCTGAAGCACTGAATCTCATTCTCTCATAACTCTGTGTTTGAGAATTCTCTACTGTACAGCAGGATATACAAAGGGACAGCCCAGCTCCAGGTGCTAAATACATCCAGAATTCACTGAGGACAGTGTGTAGAATTACAGTCAAACAAGCTTTATGTAATTCACACAGATATTATTCCAAACAACTATGGCTACAAGTTTAAAGCATAACCTGTTATGAACATGAATCTAACATGTATATTTCATCATGGCATCAAAATCAAAATGTGAAAACTCTGGAGGGTGAAGAGTCTGTGGACTAAGGTGTCTCTAACATACAGCCTATTAACCAAATATACCAAGGACACTGAATATTTATTGGTGGATCCAAAGTTGACATGAGGAGGGAAATAATCTGCTATTGGTAAAGGCCATTAACAAATGACTTTTGCTTCTGAGGGTGGGTATCAGAGGGTACTAAGAGTCATGAAGATTATGGTTTGCTCTTGTGGTATTCCTTGTTTTCATCCTGGGGATAACAATGCTGAAATCCCCTAAAGTTTTGTTCTCAAAATATTTAATCTGCAGACCATATGGGGTCTCTGGAATACTAGTCGTCTATAGTCCACCACATAATAGAACCACTATTATTATCTAAATAAAATGTTTACTTGAAAAGAATATAAGCAGAGGCAGAGGTGAAAATCTTTTTAAAAAGTAAGGTAGAACAGTGCTACAAACATTTTACATGTATCAGACTCTGACAGGTTAACATACTTTTTAACCTTTTTTTGTAACTTGATTTCTCTGCCTTCCTACTAATGGGATCCCATATTCACTTCCTTTCATGTCCTGTTTTTCCTCTTTCCTCAGAATGCATGAAGATCCCTCTGTCTCCTTCTGGGGGTACGTAGGATGGAATTACTTATGAGATTAATATGGTAGGTATGCCCATGATGATCGAGAATTTGCAGGACTGTAACCTAGAAACCAGATAACAGCTCAAGAATCTAAAACATAACAAATTTTATGGGTTGAAAAAAGTTTTTCTTTACTCTGAAATAAGTCACATTTACTTTATTTTTGAGTTTTTCAGGACAGCTGTGAAGAGTTTGCTTTAGCCGAACAATGACAGCCACATACAATATGACCAAATTATGCAGCTATACTGAAGGCAAACCTCCTCAGTAAATCTGGAGTCTGTTTATTTTGAAGCTTCATTTGGGATTTGTTTAATGCCTTTGGGAATCAAATACAAGCTGCAGATTTCCAAGAGAGATGACACATTTTCTGTACAGTACAACATTCCTTCTACTAACCACAGGACAGACAGCTGTGAGGTTTTAAAACAACAGTTCTGATGCCAAAAACATTTTCTCCACACCCTGAGACAGTAATTATCACAGAGAAAAAGGCATATGCATTGATTTGTATATTGTTTTTAACATAATACTCTGGGAAAATGCCATATCCAGTTTCCTTGGCAGTATGACTGGAATTGTGAGGTAGGTTGAATCACTAAGTATACTTTAAATACCAATTTCTAGAAGCATTTTTACCTCTCATATTTCATAGCAATGTGGTTGGCTAAAGTAGTGATTTTGAGAACTGCTGGTCAAAAGAATGTAAGATGGTCAGATAAGTTTAAATATAAATATACAATTAAGAAGCACTCATTCACCATCTTTCATAGTATTTTGGAGAAAACATTAGTTAAAAGAAAAACAGTTCTTAAGACAAGTCCTTGCTTTCCATAATTTCTGACTGTCATGGCTACATCACTCTTATACTATCTTAAAAGGAAAAAAACACTTGACTCTCTTAACACTTTACTGTTTTTCTAGAACTGTGGACTGTTCTAGAATCCTAGTTAGAAACTTGAGGCTCTACAAAGCCATTCCTGAACTCACATGCTTTACTGAAAGAATCTTCTGACTTTGTACAGGCATTCAGTTTCTCCTGTGAGTGTTGTTGCTCTCCCAGGAGAAACCATGAGTGTACAAATGTTGAGGCTTTTTCTCCCAGAGTAAAAATAGCCACTCTGGGAGAAAAATAACCTGGAAAAACCCATGTTTAAAAAAACTCTCCTAGGAGAGTTTTTTGGGACAGCAATCATCTGTACATGCTGAGTTTTATCTCAGAAGAGAACACAGTCCTCCAGCATCCTCCCCTTTCCTCCTACCCAACCCCCCCCCCCACCAAGAGACAGTGTGTTGCTCACTGGACTCTGCTGCTCCAGCAGGGAACACTGTACTGCAGGGAAATCTAGGCTGACTGTGGGCAGTCTGGGTCAGCTGGTCAGGGCTAACCTGTGTAATGCTGTGATCTGTCACCAGGCAGACTAAGGGTGCCTGCAGAGCATGACAAGACATGTGCACAGCTCTGCCTACACCAGCTGCACAGTGTCAGCACTGCAAGGTCTCCATACTTCATGGTCTAAGCAGTACATGCAGCTCTGACTAAGTTTATCTACTCAGGAGAGTAAACCTGGGAAATTTCTCCTACACTATTTGAATATGGGTATGCAGTACAAACTCTTCATCCTCAAAGAACTAGAGGAGCTTAATAAAACAAGCGGTAAAGTGTTTAACACAAAGTTAAATCTGCCTTCATTCTTCTGTAACTTATACCTCCATACAGCTCCTCAGCATGTGAAGGAACAGGAACAGGAACAGGAACAGGAAAGAAAACAGAAATTCAGGAGCATGAAAAGGGAAAGGGCTGGTTTACTGAAATGCATACAATATATTTTCCTGCTGGACTTGAGCTGCTGCAGGATGCCAGTAGTTCTGTTTCATCTCAACTTTGAGATCTTATTTAGGTTTTTCATGATTGCAAGTAGCCTTGTTACTTAGAATAAGTGTTAAACAGAGCTTCTTAAATTGCAGAAAGTCTACAACACCAGTAGTGTGCAAACCATTTAGTAGGTAGGTATAGGCATCGGGTGGGCTATGGGACATATATATTATATTACACACCACTTTGGAATTTGTCCCCTCTTTTCCTTAATCGTGTGGACTGCTTACAGCTCAGATATATTTTTCAGCCATAACATTCTCCCTAGTTCTTTATCCCTTCCTCCCCAAAAGCACTGTATCCTGGATACCAGGGTTGGCTAGAACAAACTTATAAATCAAGGAAACCACCTAGAACTAGGGCTATACAACTTGAGTGGTAGGGGCCACAGATTCCCCAGCCACTCGGTGCATGGCCACAGACACCTTAGGCCCAACATTGCATGAGCCCTTCTCTTCTCAGCCCCATACCACATAGTACAAGCCACCCCTTCAGCACTCTCCCTTCCCCTCTGCACATGCGGGCCCTTCTCTGCTGCGCCACATGGGCCCCCAATGCACTGCATGAGCCTCCTCTCCCCCTCCCTGACCATACCACAGAGGTCCCTGCACAGGATCCCTAGGTCCCTTCAAGTCCCCTGATCATGGACTGCATGGACTCCACAGGCTGCACCACTCTGCCCAGCCCCTAGGAGCAAGAGCACACAGCAGAAGCTGGAGGAGGGAGGGGGAGCCTGTGAACTCTAGTAGCAGCAGCAGGAGAGCAAAGGAGGAGCAGTGCTGGGACCAGGAGTCCAGGGGCCTCAGGTTAACTGCTTGGGGGTCAGATATGACCCATGGGCCACCAGTTGGATAGCTCTGCATTTGAGAATGTTATTAAGTGCAATATAAGCTCCAATGCCACTACCTTGTCTCCTCTTTTCTGGAAGATTCCTGTCTCTGAAACAGTGCCACAAAAATAGTCACCATTTTTCACTGTTAGATGTTGCAAGTAGTGTGGACACAGTGCAGGCAAACTACTTCTCATTCTCTCATTTTCTATTTTTGTTTCCAAAATGTAATACAGGGTTGATTTTAGCAGGCTCTGCATTTATCTCTCTGCCTGTTTTTTCTCCTCTCATGTGCTTTAAGAAAATATAGTCTCTGTTTGAGTAGGCATGATTATTGTGAGGGAGAACTATGGCTTTGGAAGAAAGAAACAATAGCAGTTAGAACCTAGAAATGAATCTAGTCTATGATTTACTGCACCATGTTTCTAGTAAGGCTTTATTAGTGAATGGTGACTTTGTAAGGACAATATTTATCCACTAGGAACTGGACTGAGACTACCAGAATCTACTGAGCTAGCATGAGATGGTAATACAGACTTTGGTCAATACAGACTTCAGAAGCATTTGTTTTAGTAGCCTAGAGCCCAGGTTTTCTTTTTGCATTACCATATGAGGGAATAATCTGGGTCTTACGTGTTCAATATATGCTCTGTGTGAAGTTACAGCACCCATCAGTGGGAGATTTTATACAGGACCCAAACAAGCTGCTTCATGCTAGCAGTTATCCCTGTCTCTGCTGCTAACCTGTCAGCTTTGAGAGAAAAAACTTTCAGCCAATAACACAATGGAATGCACAGAGGTTATAGGTTTTGCAAATAAAGTGCAGCCATCCTCCAACTATTTGTAAGACATGACGAAGATGCAGGGAAAGGTGGAAAAAAAGGTGCTGGGTTACCCCAAGTTGGAAAGCATACATTTTAGGACCAGTCTAGACACAGTTTGGATTTAATTATGGTTTTACAGTGACTGTTGACAACTCTGGAAAAAACTGAGGAAAAGAGGCACAGACCTAAAGTTGGCAGCTGTGAGTAAAGTGCTATAGTTCCCAGTTAACAGCACCATTTTTAAGGAAAGCCTGATTGTGGCAAATTGAGCGTGAACAAAAAACGTGCATTATGGAAGTGACAGTTGAGAGAGACACTCAACCATTTTCTTCCCTCTCTTCAAGCATGGCCATACCAGAAGAACATGCTTGAGCATCCAGAAACTTGGTAGAATAACTACATCATATACAGTGAGTCTATATATAAAGCTGCTTCCTTCTGTATTCAAACTGATGTTGCTACTGTTTTTTTTTCTTAAAGATGAGGAGAATGAAGGAAAGAAGGGGTGGGGATGAGGAGAGTAAGATGAGAATTAAAGTGGAAGGAATGGCAAGGTCACGTCCTAATTTTCTTTCTTATCTGACCCTGCTTATACTGCTGGATAGGAATACGGGTGTATGCACCTACTTAATCTCATTAAAGCCAGATTAGTTTCACTGTGCTCTATAACCTACTCACTTTATATCTTGTTCTTTCAGAGCAGCTCTATCATTCCACAACTCTGATGCAGCACAACTGAATTTTAGTTTGCATCCTTTGTTCCCTCATCAAAAACACACAAAACAAATAGTTCATGTAGCAATTTGACATTGCTTCATAGGGATCCATATAATAAATGAAGCAAAAACAAACTTGGTTGGAATGTGCTTTGTAAACCACATTCAAAGCAAGAGTGATAGCTCTGCATACATCAAAATAGCTATGCTTAAAATAGTCAGACTCTCCCAGTAGGTCCAGAATTGATATTTTTTTAACCAAACAGTTTTTTTCCCTCAATCAACAGGGTTATGCAGGTCAACACACACAACACAGATGCAACACAGTTTACTTAAAAACTGCATTATAACTGGTACAAAGAGGTACTACAACATTTTGTTATTTATGTACTTTATACCTCTGTCCATATAGATTGGCTCCTCTGATGCAATATAGTTTACTGTGCATATAGTTTGGAGTTATTCCCCATTTACAGTGGTATAACTGTCATCACAGTCTGACAAAATGTTAAAAAGAATAGTCACTATTTTCTTTTTGAAAATTTCACATTTTTAAAGTAAAATCTGTGGTAAAGAAACTCTAGAAATTAAATTCTTGGTAGAGTTGCTTTACCTGGTACATAACACCTGTCATACTATACCTGGGACAATTTGAAAAACAAATAACTAAAGCGTGGGCCAATGGTAGGCCATAGTCAAACAGCCACTCTGTCAAATCATAAATTTGTGTGCTAGCGCACAGACAGAGATATTCTGGAGCACCTCTGAAGGTTAAAGTCTTTATACAACTGGATCACTGTGAAGACAGGGCAATATTTTGGCCTCAAGATGTCCTTTACAACAGGTATTAAATAGGCATTAACACCAAGCAATGATAGTACAGACTTGCAATACACAGAATGGGGCTGACCAATGTGCTAAAATATTTAACTACTGACATTTAGGGGTAGTTCAAAAAGATGCATGTAAGCTACCTAAATACCATGGATGATCTGTCAATTTGCCAGCTGACAGCAAATGACACGTGTGGCCTCAAAGCCACATGAGGAGGGAAGGAGGGGAGGGACAGGTGGGAAATCTCTTCAGTGGATAAGCACTATCCTGTCAACTTTTTCCAGTAGCACCTTGGTAATACTATATAATTGTGATTAAGCATTAAGGGGCTATCTTATAGGTTGTGCATGCATTATAGAAACTGTTATGATGTACACCCTTAACCTGGGTGCCTTGAGGGGCCATGATCACAAGCCTGCGATTATAAAACCAATATAGGGGTGGGGAAGGGCTCCACCTCCAGTAGCAAGGATGCCAGTAGTTTCTTTACTAGAAAGGAAATGGGAATGTATTTAGCTCTACTCTTGTGACCTGGGCAGATTAAAGAGCAGGTTGTTTGCAGGCAGCCTTTGTATGGGTGGGTGAGGGAAACCAACTGAAGGGTGGCCTCAAGATCCATAGCATCTTTGCCAGCCAGGAAAAGCTGCTGGGGAGAGAAGTTCAGCAAATCATCATCCATACCAGAGTGTTTCTGGAGGCCAATCAGGGTGCTACATATGTCCCTACTAGGTCAAAGTATAAAGCAGGGGCACCCCAGAGGCACATGCCTCATTAACACCAGGGTTCAAATTTCACTTTCTCTTTTGCGAGAGGATAAGGGGGTCTGCAAAAAAATCAGGCTGCCCATCATGATGCCCTAATAAAACCAGAGACCCCCGGTTATGGTTTTTAAATCTTACAGGAGGGTCTTGTCTCTTATGGGGGGCTCAGCCTCCTCCCCTCCAGCTCCCTTGTCAAGCCTGATTAACACTGCCCCTGCTCAGAGAAGCCCCCCTTCTCCATGTCACACTGCTCGCCTCATATGGCAGGGACACCAGGAAAAGGAGGTGGTGGCGGGGGAAGCTAACAGGTATTAGGTGACATAGCAGGCACCTGAAGGCCAAGTGACTGGTGGTGGAGCAAAGTCCAAGGGAGGCAGCCGGGCTGGGCTTGGTTTAGGGTTAGCAGATGCCAATGAACACATCAAACACCTGAAGGGTGATTAGAGAGAGCTGCTGGAATAGGGGCAAAGAGGACTGGGCGATGAGGAGGCCCGGGGGGGGTCAGGCACTGGAGCCGGCTGCCTGGAGAGCGGGGAGTCTCCAGCCCTGGCAGCTCTGAGGAGCAGGGCAGACCGCCTTGGCTGGCACGGTCCAGTCGGGCAGAGGCTGCATGAGCTGGCCCGGCCTGGGATCCTGAATGCGGCCGCCGCGGAGGGGGCAGAGAGGCGGCAGGAAGCCTTGGGCGGGAGAGAGGGAGGGGAGCGCGCAGCCTTACCATCTCCTGCTTGAGGAGGTGAACTTTGGTCTCCAGCCTCTCCAGCGCGCTGGAGCTGAGCCTGGCGGCGCCGGGACCCGCGGCCGCCGCCGGGCCGAGGCGGTCGCGGTCGCGGTGGCAGGCGCGGGGGGTGCGGCGGTGGAGCCGTTAACGGGCGACAGCGCCTCAGTGCGC
>NW_017728950.1:52824964-52843316 GCF_001723895.1 Crocodylus porosus
TACCAGGTCAATGCATGGAGTGGATGGAGCAAGCTCCAATTCCACCAACCAATACCAAAAAGAATCTGCTCAATACAGACCTCCTATGGAGGGCAGTGGTAGAAAATACATGGGTAGGTTAGTACCAATCTGAATAAGATGACAAACATAGATTAGTACAACTCATCTGAATAAGATATATACCAGAGCAGTCACTCGCTGGGGAAATTCTTCTTCCCGAGCTCTCCTTCAGGCTCTCCCTCTGCCTGAAGAGAGGGGACCTGGGAGCAGAGCACACCAAGGGCTCGGTGAGCAACTCTGCAGCAGGGCACCCGAGGGGAAAACCGGGAGTAATGGCCACAAACTCCTGGAAGACCGATTCAGGCTCAACATGAGGAAGAACTTCTTCACAGGCAGGGTGTCCAGACTGGAATAAGCTCCCTTCAGAGGTGGTGCAGTCACCTACCCTGGAAGGCTGGGCAAGAGGAGACTGGGCAGCCATTGCTGGGACCGCCTGAACCCCAGTTATCTTTCATGCTTGGTGCAGGGGGCTGGACCTGATGATCTCCCCGGCCTTACAACCTATGAATCTATGAAGAAGAGTATTTGTGCCTGAAAGTTTGCAAAAAACAATTTTACCAACAATTTAGTTGGTCAAATAAAAGTCATCACATCTGCCTAAAGAACCTGGTCTGGCTGTGGCCTTACACCAACACCCCCAAAATGTAGGATAGTTTTTGAGGCACCCAATTGATGCAGCCTATGCAAAACCCAAGTCACTCTCACTCAGGGAGTCTTAACTGACTTCTGGCCTGGCTGTCAGCACTTGCTCACGGCTGCTGCCCCCAAAATAAAGAAACGCTTCAACTCTGATGACCCAGTTTTCACTCACTCACTGGGACTTACAGTGAACAATATAAAGTAAATAAGAAAATGACTTATTTTCAAACTAATTTGCATATTTTTCAGCATAGCATACTTTTTTAGCAAATACAATAGCAAATACAATACTTCTGAGCTTCCAATACAATAATTTCATATTTAAGACCTGGCAATACTGAGGGGTGGGGGGGAGGGCTAGATCAGTGTGCTGCAGCTTTCGAGCCCCGTGTGGGCAGGATGGAGGGAACAAAGTCCTTGCTAAACTAATGAAAGCCAAGGGGGGCAAAGGCACTGGGGGCTCCAGCCTGGAGGGTGAGTTCTGGGGGGGCAGGAGGACCCACTTGGCTCTGGCATGCACCCAATGGGGCAGCTGAAGATAGCTAGGAGGGAAGCCTTCCTCACAAGAAGGGCAGGGAAGCATGGGAACAGGCCACCCAGAGAGGCTGGGGAGTCTCTGTCCTTAGAGTCTGTTAAGACAAAACCTTGGCTGGGATGGTCTAGTTGGGGATGGTCCTTCTGAACAGGGGGTCAGTCTAGCTCAGTGCTTCTCAACCTTTTTTGTACCCGGACCCATTTGTATACGTTAATGGCCAGTTCTGACCCACTGCCCCTTGCCCCCCGTGTGCGGGGCAGAGGGGGCCCCCAAGCAGCCCCTCGCAGGCTGGAGCTCTGCCAGCCTGCAAAGGAAAAGCCACCATTTCCCACATTTTTCTCCTTTAAAGCAGAATCCATTTTAAAACTTTGTTCATGACCTTTTCATGTATTCTTGCAACCAGCCTTTGCGTTGCAACCCATGGGTTGAAAAACGCTGGACTCTAGCTGACCTCCTGAGGTCCTTTCTAGCTTCCCATCCTTTTGCCAGGATTCTCAACCAGCTAGGACATTGAATAAGGGAGTGCAGGGGGTGGTACATCCCCCTCAATAACAGCACAACAGGTTTTTCTGGGAAGACCTAGCACTGGGGTCTTTTGTGAACTTTGCGAGCTGGTTAGGGAGAGGGAGGCATCACAAAATGACACTAGCAGGTAGTAAGTTTGAAAGTCAGTCAGCATGTGCATTATTTCTGCTGATTTCCTCATTGCTCAGCCTTTAACTGTCTTGGCTGCCCCAAAATCGAAAAAGAAGCCCCCCCCCCGCTCCCCCG
Source organism: Crocodylus porosus (assembly GCF_001723895.1). NCBI lineage: Eukaryota > Metazoa > Chordata > Crocodylia > Crocodylidae > Crocodylus > Crocodylus porosus. The sequence goes on from NW_017728950.1 coordinate 52,826,970, forward strand.
CCACACATTTAGGTCACACAGAGTTCCCCTTACCTGGAGACACTATGAGTTGTCCAAATGATGCACGGGGCTAAAATATGGGACTTGGCATAGCATGCCAAAATGACACACTGTGCCCTGCAGCTTTCAGCCCCAGCACTGGTCCAATGTGCCATGTGTCAGGATGAAAAAAAAGGGTTTCCTCCTGCTCACCGGGGACATACTTCATGTTTGAGTCTCCAGGCCCACACTCAGACTTGAACTCACAATCCTTCCACCCGTAGTTTACCTCAGGATAACATCCTCTGTGGCATACACAGTTCCTCATGTCTGCCACAGAACTTAGCCAGTGGGCAGTCACTGTAGCTGTGGCAATAGTCACACCGTGTTACAAATTGTCAAGGAGAGTGAAAGGAACAACAGGGAATTCTTTTTCACACAGCAGGTCATTCAGGTGTGGGACTCCTTGCCACTAGATGTGGGAGAAGCTAACAGTTTAGTCCCATTCCAAAAAAAAAAAAAATGATGAGAAATTCTTGGGGGAAAGGGGCATTGGTAGCTACTGAGCACTGGAGTGAGGGACACAGCCACTGCATCAGAACTTCCTGGACCTCAAATACTGAAAGCTGTCCATGACAGAGGAATGGTGGAGGAAAAAAAAAAGCCTGGTTATCCCCAGTTCACTCTCCCTTTCAGCATCCACTGTCTGCCACTGTGCGACAGGCCTGTTTGACACATACTGGGGACATGGGCCTTAGGCCCCATCCCCATCATTGATAGAGAGGACTATTGGATATGTGTTAGCTGATTACTTGGGATAACAGTAGAACAAAGTAGGGACAGGAGTAAAGGTCATAGGTTAAAAATGAGTGCATGGAGGGGGCACACTGAGTGCAGCTCACTAGATAATGCCTACTGGCCAGCAGAGCACTGTGTGATAGGTCTGTTTGTTATGCCATTTTGCATGGGCTGAAGCCCACCAAGTAATACTATAAACCTTCCTTAAGGGGGAAGCCACTAAAGATATAATTGATTCCTTGGGGCATCTGAAAACATAACAGGAATGGGAATGGAGGTCAAAGGTTCAGAATGAGTGAATGGAGGGGGGACACCAAACAGAGCACACCAGACAGTGCCCAGTGGCTCTCAAACAAATTCACCTACATGACAGGCTTATTTGTTGCCTAGGAGCCCAGAGCCAATGCCCAGAGGGAAACAAGCCTCCTAGAAAGGGAGGTCACTAGATAGGAAACATCTAAATGCTTGAGACAACTAAAGACATAACAAGGATGACAGTGAGGGTCAGGCATTTAAAACTAGTATGCCAAAAGGGGCACCAAGCAGAACATAGTGGATAGTGCCCACTGGCCCTGAATCAGGTCCACACTGCATGACAGGAGTTTTAACACATCAGGACAAAACACAGGCCCAGATGCTTGCCAAGGAAACTATGAGCCCCCTTTAGAACTGGGGGTACTAGTGACGTGTTACCAATTACTTGGGACAAATAATAATGAAAGCAGGGACAGAAGTAAAGATCCAAGGGTAATAACTAGTGTGCCAAGGGTAGACACCAAGCAGAACACACTGGATAGTGCCTACTGGCCCTCAGAGAAGTCTATCTTGCATGACAGGAAACTGGGCAAGATGGACCTATGGTCTGACCCAGTAAATGGCATTTGTTTATGTTCTTAAAAAAAGAAACTAGAAACTTTATGAATATGCCAGGGGCTTAGGGTTGGGTTCTCCCATTTCAGATTAAACCAAGAACAATTATAAGTGTATTACAACTTGCATTGATTTGCTAGATCAAACACAAGTGAGGCAACAATAGTCTGAACGTGTGGTTCCTTTAGTTCTGTAGTCATTCAAATTCTGTGCAAGTCTCTTTCACATGTATCAAACAAAATTGAGCCTTTTGGAGTCTTCTTGGCAGTGCATCCAGTGCTTCATGGCAAGTTATTTCCACACCTGACTTAATGCATTAACTGGAGTTAAATACAGTCGGCAGGGCTGTAAAATGGGACCTACATGACCAGGAGCAGCTAACAGATAGTGGAATTGCAGAAGAAAGAATAGGTTCATTGTTGGAACATCAAGATCATTAAAAAAGGAGAGAGGGTCCTTAACACCTGCAGAATAAAGAGTTTAGGAGGAATCAGACAAGTAATGAGCCATGAAGTCCAATGACTCCCTTATTGCTGCTGGACTAGAAATGCTCCTGCCACTGCCAGGCAGCTGGTTTTAAACTTTGGGTGGAGCAGGAACCAAAGGGGGTGGCGGGAAGGGGGTTGCAATTATACCACTGCACTCCCATGGATCTGCCCCTGACCAAGGTGCTGTAGCACTCTGGGGTGCTGTGAGATTCTTTGAAGGGCATCACACAACATCAGCCCTATGAGGTGTGCAAACATGCACATGATTCACAAGATCAACCCAGGGATTTCAAACAGGAATCCACAGGGTCAAAACCAGACTGTCCTGTTGGGGTCTTTCTGAGTACTTTGCAATCTCTTATTTTTGCACAGTCAAAAATGAAAGAAAGCAGAGAGCATTTTTGGAAGCAGAGTGGCATTTGTGGAAAGGTGTCTTGAGTCTCAAAAGTGGTTGAGAACCACTGCTTTAAGAAATAAAAAAAACTCCACACGGAACCATGTGAAGAGTTGAAACAATGACATATACCTGGAATAGAACAAAATATATGGGTCAGAGGTAGTGTTTGAGAAATGGCAGTGTCATTTCATGCTTTGCTTTTGGGACCATGTATTATATACACTTTACAAGCATAGGCAAAATTAGGCTGATACCTTATGTAGCCGAAAAGTCCAATCCAGAGGACTAGGTTACCCTATATACAAAATTGTTGGTAGAAACAGGGCCAGTCACTGTATCCAAACCTTGAGAAACCTGTTTTTGTGATGCAATATCCAAGATCACCAACGTAGATCACTGATCTTCTCATTCCAAGCCATTACAGTTCATGGCTGAAAATGGTTTGTGGATATTTTCAACATGCCAGCATGAATTCAGCATACATATTTATCTTGGACATTTGAAATGAAATAGATTATTGATCTGATAGAACTTTAAATAGGCTCTCTTATTGGTGCCTAGCAGTGCATGGCAGCTGCAGAAATTATGTTTGTATATTAACTGGAAGCTAGATTCAGGTTCCTGGGTCTGAGCATAAACTACACCTGACTGGAGGGCTTGGTGGCAATATGGTGGGGTATGGTGCCTACTCGTGAGGTAGCTTCTACAAAATACAGTAAAAGCTCTGTTATCTGGCATCCCCCATGAGTAGGGGATGCTGGTTAATTAAATATTCCAGTTAATCAAATGTGGACCATCTGGTGCACCCCCTGCCGGCATCAGTGTGCTGGGGGACAGGGAGAGAGGCCCTGTGCAGGCTGCTTTACCCTGGGCTGTGAGCCAAAGAAGTGGCAAGAACTCTGCTCACAGCGGTGGCGAAACCCAGAAGCAGTACTTACAGTTTCACTTTTGCTGCGTCCCTCGGATGCTGGTTAATAGAGTTTTCTGGCTAATAAGGTGCCGGTTAACGCAGCTTTTGCTGTACAACAATATTTCAACTTCCCGAGTAAGGTTAGTGTAGGGCACCTCAAATCTGTAGCCTTTGTTGAAGTCTAAAAGACATTACCCTGATAGAAGCACACCCTTGTTGAGGCTTTATGCAGTCAGCAGAAACTCTAATCTCTTGTTTGCTGGCAGAAGATACAACCATTGAGGCACTGAATGTCTAGACTTGGTCCAGCATTTGGACCCGTTTCTGTGGTTTAAAGGGGAATGGTATGTCTAAAGCAGCCTCCACTCCTCCATACTCTTGCCTAGGTGTATGCACTGAAGGTCTTGGTGTGATGATCGCATGGACCTCTTGTAGGTACACCATGATCCAGAGGAATGATGGTTGCCAAGCTAAAGAAGACCTCTTAACACCTATGCATAATAGTCTAACCTAGAAATCCTTTAGTTTTAGACAGTATTGGCAAAATCCCTCTGGTGTCATCTCTGTCATGTTTGACACAAATGTATATTAGTTCATATGCCAAAAGACTGCATCAAAGTTGTCAAAAGCCGGAATTGGGTGTGCAAAGACAATAAATTTCCAAATGAAAAGAAAGCCCCCAGGTCAGTAAATTACTAATTATTACTAACAAAACTAAAATGAAAATTTAGGTTATAGATATTGAAAATTAAATTTAAGGTTTCTGACAAGCATGACTGCCTCATGCCTCCCGAGGCTGGGGGGCACAGCGACCACCTGCTGGCAGCACCGGCAGGGGCATGGTGGTGGCAGGTCGGCAGTGAGGGAGGGCCAAGCGAGGACCACCCACACGTGGCCATGGTGGTGTCAGCAGCAAGGGTGGGTGAGTGGCGAGTGCAGGTGGCGATTGGCAATCACCTGCAGATGCTTCCAGCAGCATCAATAGGTGGGAGGGTATGGGGGACTGATGAGCAGTGACCACCTGCAGACACCACTGGCAGCGGCCAATCTCAGGGGGTGCACATGCACCCCGTATGCATTACCAATGCTGACAAGTCTGCAGTAATTATCCTTCAGAAGCTTGCAAGTGAACTGTGTGAAGTAAGGGGTGAACAGGAGACTGTTTTGTGGAAATTATCCTTTTTAGCAAGTAGCTTTTAATAACAAAAACATCAAAATAACTTTGCAAAATTAATATTATATCACTATATTTAGAAGTTGAGGTCCCTCAAAAGATTTTTGTATCTGCCCATATCACAGCATATGTCTTCATATAGTATAAGAAAAAAAATCAAAGCTTTATACTATAGAAAACAGGAGGAAGAGTTTATCTCAAGAGGTTAAAAAGGACAATTTGTTCTTAGGAGGTCATATTGCCTCCAAATTTAGGGTTGAAAATATACATGGCTTCAATGTAAAGATTCCCATAATTTTTAATTCCAAAGGAATAAAAGTTTTGCATTAAAAATGTATAAATGTTGACCATTCAAAAACTACAGCAAGCCAGTTGGAAATGTAAATAAGACTAAGTGATATTTTTCATTGTTTAGACTGAGTGAAATGCAGCAAGTAAGCTGTTTAAGAAGCAAATTATGTTAGACATTAAAAGATTTTTTAAAGATTTAACAAGCTAAGGTAATATCTATTTGTATATCTATGTCAACAAAACACAATTAAAATGTTTTTGTTTATTTTTTTTCCAGATGATACTGGTCCTGATTCCAATTCACTCCAGGCTTTGCTCCATTGGAACTCCATGGGAGTCAATGCACTTACTCCTGGGTGCATCTACACGTTAGGGGTGTGTGAAACAGGCTGTAATCAATTTGGATTCAGCCTGAATTGCAGACAGTGTTTAGATTTGTTGATTGGATCACTGTCCTGATTCAATTCAGCTGAATCCGAATCTGAAGATTTTATGTTGATTTGAAGAATCAGCAATTCGGCCATAGACACAGCTTTAAATGTTTTTTCTACATACTTTGAGGTAGCAGGCATGGCTTGTGAATGCTACAATGATGGGGTGGATAGAATGTCCCACAGGAGCGTGAGGGGCTCCCCGGCATGCTTGGCAATGAAGTACTTCTGGTCCACTTCTGGGTCTGCCACTGAACATGCAGGGGAGCCCCCTCCTGCCCCCCAGCTTGGTGATCGGCCATGGGGGGGAGGGAGCCTAGACCCAGGAGGCACCAGTCACCGAGCCAGGCAGTGGAGGGGTCCCCTGTCCACTCCCTGGCAGACCCAGAAATAAACCAGAAGTGCTTCTGGTCCACTTCTGGGTCTGCTGCCAAGTATGCTGGGGACCCCCCTGCACTCCTGTGGCACGCTTCATCTCAGCATTCACGAGCCACCTAGTACTTTGAGGCATGTAGAAAAAACATTTAAAGCTGTGTCTATGTCCGAATCATTGAATCTTTCTGAATTGATTTAGAGGGTTCTGATTCAATCTAGAGGGATTAAAGGGTCTCCTGATCTGACTTCGTTTCGGAGATTCGGAGATTGTTTCGGAGATTCGGCCACCGAATCGAATCAGTGACCAAAGCTTTGCACAGCCCTACTACACATGCCATTAAAGCAATGCGATAAGCTCTGGTGCAGTTTGCATCAGGGAAAACTGCTCCTGGGCACAGTATTTACATGTGCGTCAGGGACCACAGCATTTTGAGCTGGCGTAGAGCAGCCCTGGGCTGGCAGGAGGTCTGAGGGGTCATCCCCAGGCTCTGGATGGCAGTGTTAGGTGGCAGAGGGGCTGGCTGGGGCAGGTGGGTGCTAAAGTGTGGGGCTAGGGGGCAGTCAGCCTTCGCACTTTAACACCCTTGTGCCCCAGCCAGCCTCTATCACTGTCTACACATGCATTTCAGTGGAGTAAATTATTCTGCCTTAGGATGGTACTGTCCCAGATTTAATTAGTTTACTGCACCTCAATACTGGAGCATGTGTAGACTGCAAAGCTTTACTGCAGAACTAATCAGTCAACTCTGCAGTAAAGCGCATTTGTAGATCCACCCCTTGAATTACATTGATGTAAATAATATAATCAGACTAATTATTATAAAAACCCATATTCGACAGGTAATTTGATTTGATAAATTTTAAAGAAGTTAAAAGAAAATAGTTCCTATTCTTAATATGGAAATATAGCAAGCTATGAATGGAGTTTTATTACATTTAAAAATTACCTGAATTACCCTTTTCTCTGTGTGATGGTTCTCTTATTCTCAAAGGATAGTAGATCCTCCACTTTGTCTTGTGCTACACTTGCTGTCATTCCCTCCCCCCACCCTTCTTGAAGTACAATTAACAGTATTCTGGGGTCAAAAAAACTTGGGGAGGGGGTGGGGAAGAGAGGGGAAGTGCATACAGGGACAGTGCATTGACCAAAATCGGAGCCATGCTCTGACTGGTAGCCAGGCTTTAAGTGGCAGGAGCCCTGGGAGGCCCCCAGGATCCCAGATAAGGCTGCTGGGGCCAGACCAGCCTTCCCTACCCCCCTGGGATAACCTGTGGTGTGCCAGAGGGAGCATGGCACAAGAGTATCCAGGGAAACAAATGGCCATGCTCATGTGGATGTGGCCTATGTTTTTGCCAGACTCAGTGGCAACCTACTCAGATCTGCAATGTGTAATTTTCCTTTGTCATGAGACATAATATAAAGTTGGAAACAAAAATATCAGGGGACATCTAGTCCTTTTATTTAACTGAGACCTAGAATTTTTGAACATTTTTGTCAGAGTGATTTTAAACATTATAGGCACATAATTTAGCAAACTCACTACTCTTCATTCACTAAATGGTAACTACAGTCCAAAGCAGGGCCTTATCTGCAGCTTTGGCTCTTGGATGATTGCTTTATCTGATCTTCCAGGAGATATAAATAATTTGATTAACAGGAAACCCATTATTGACAGTGGTGGACAGACAGCTTTTGTTCTCATTGTTCACTCACACCTCCAGTGGCCTTTCCACAGAATAAAGAATAGAGGTTGTCGAGTAAGACAGAATCAAAGTGGACTAAAGCAATGAAGTGGTAAGATACAAGAAGAGAGGGAAAACATGGCATAAGTGAACAGGATTAATGAAGCAGAATTTTATGGAGGAGACTTAAGTTAGTATACAATTTGATATTAAACAATCATAATATGCTAGCTTTCTTTTTATACAAATTGTAATGCTAGTTCCATAGTATCCATAAGAAATCTTTATTAAATAACCTGTGAGGAGGGAAAGAGAAGATAAGTGTGCAAAAATTTGCTGCAAGACATAATGTTTAGAAAGTAATCCCACTTACTACTCAGTTCACTTACTCCAGGTAATAAACATTGCATCTAAATGTTAGAAGAGGTAGGCCACTCTCCTGTAGTTTCCTAAGTAGAATGCTCTTTGAATTCAGGTTGAGTTCTATGCAAAGAAGAATTTAAGATCAAATCTTTCCCTAGTCCTTTTTTGGTCAATACTCCTATTAAAGGTGGTGTTAAGTACTACCTGTGCAATGCCTTAGGGCTTTTGAAGGCTATCATTTATTTTAGTGGACTTTGGACTGGGTCCCAAAGACTGCAGGATTTGAACCTTAAATGTTCATTATAAATGCTTAATCATACTGAGCAGGATGCCTAAATGAAATCACCATTGGTTCCCGTGAGTGCTAGTAGGGCTAGAAGAATATCTTGATCAACTGCCAGCAGGTACACAAGTCCCTCTAGGTTTTCCTGTGTCTTTAATCTGCTGTCAGTTTCAGACAGATTCATATGGAGCTTTGCTTAATGATTCCTTAAAAAAAAGGGTTAGTTGATATTTAACCTGGCATTACCTCATGCTGAATTGTGCATAAGGATTTAAAAAAAGGGCTAGTCTTTTGGAAGGCAGCCTGTTTTATGTAGGTATTAGGTTTCATGATATAATAGATTAGCTTTGTTTCTTATGAAAGAGCCATTCCTGATTATATATATAAGAATATTTTTTATTTAATAATAATTATTTTTTAAATTTTGGGCAGAATCTAAACTGAAGTGAATGAAGAGGAATATATCCACATGGAGCTAAGTGTCTAGATTGAAAAGGAAGAAAGAAACAAACCTAGGGCTTTATTAATGTAGGCCGTGACTGATCCTGCAATCCTTATTTCAGCAAAACAATCTTTATATAAACAATTGAAGTAAACAGGTCTGGCCCTTAGGAAGAAGAGCAGCAGGACTGAGTCCAGAAACTTTTCTTCAAACAGTTTCACAACTTTAAAAGAGTTTGGGATACATCTGAAGACAGCATGGAGCAGAAAGAAGCCACACCATGTAGTCATATCATCGATAATTACAGTACTACTTCCTTAAACCTTGTAGGAGAGGATAGATATCCTTATTACCTGTCTATCTAAATTGTCTACCATTACTGATCGGAGAAGGGAGAGGCAGCTTAATTTATGGAGGTTGCTCACACAGGTGTTAGTCATGAGGTCAGATTCTGTCACCATTACTCATGATGAGTGCTATAACTCATTCCATTAGGATGAACTAAAATATTCCAGGAGGAAAGTACTGCTCCACCCAAGTAAGGTAGGTTGGGCAGAACCTAGCTATTAGTAATCCTGTGAGCCAAACAGATGTATTACTGTTTTAGGAAAAAATCCTGTTCACCAATTTGGAGTGCAGGGATTGTTGTTCTCAGTCTTTTTGGGTTATGTTAGCATCACACAAACATACAAACTTTTATAATTCACTAGAAAGACTCTCTTTCAGTTGGAAAGGACATGCAGTAAAATTAACTACAGAGTTTTGAATAGCTCTGACATCCAAAAGTGCCAAAAGTGCTGTCATCACAACAGGGGAAATAATGGTCCTATGTATGACTCCATGGCTCTAGTCCTACGCATGATACTATGTGTTTGTGTATGCATGTGTTAGGGCAGGAGAGCATTATATTCCTGTAGCTTGTGACACATTGCATCAGAAGCACCTTCTCAGAGCAACTGTTCACAATTTCCCTAGCTCATTGTCACAGGCCAGATGAAGAGAACAAAAGAGACTCACACTCACAAATACAAGAGTTTTGTTTTGGTAGCTTAGCTCAAGGGACACGGAAGGAGTGTTGAACAGTGAGCAACAATGGCAACATTTTAAGAATGAAAGGGCATGCCTACATGTGTGCCCCACTGCGTAGTTGTTTCTGCACAGTCGTTTATTACTTAGTACTAAATGACTGCACAGTACCAACTGTGCATAGGGGTGCAGGTGTAAACACACCTTTTGAATCTTAAAAGGCACTTGGTTAAGCAAGTACTTGCTTTAGTAAGTACTAAATGACTGCTCAGTACCTGCCAGTAGTGCACAGTCCTGGTGGCACACAGGTTGTTTCCAACCCTATTGCTCCATAGCAACAAGTTATTGGGCAGTAGCTCATTGCTACTGGACAGTAGTGGCAGTGTCACGGTTAATGCTGACACTGCATGCTGTAGCAACGAACTACATCGCATAGCTCATTGCTGTGGTGACATAGCATCTCATGTAGACATGCCCCAAATGCATCAGAAGGTATGCATAGTAAAGGCCCATTTTTTCAGCATTCTCATGATGAGTAGTACTAAGTCACCAGAGGTCAGAGACACTAAATGAGTAAGAATTATACATTGCAAGTACAGAGTTTACCACATGTGTTGCTGTTTCATTGCAAACAAATGCTGTTTTTGCTACCTGAACTTCTCATAACCACTGAAGGAATATCTCAACAGACAGATCAACCAGTATTTCCATTGGAAATACATTGAATAAGAGCATCCCACACTGGAAGGCTCCAGGAGATGTCTATGCGAGCACACTGAAGATGACTGTACCACATTCCAGCCTAGCTGATCCACTTCATCTGGTGACATCTATTTCTATTCTAGGATCACAGGACAAAAGGGTTTGCATCCTTTCAGAGGAAATGTGAGATTTGTATATGACAGCTTCTAACTCCTTCAATCCTTTTTACCTTCCATTCTGCTTCTCTTACTTAAATAGAAAGGGCAAGATAAGCAGCATAAGGAAAAAGGATGTACATTTCCCCCCCCATGTCCCTCCTATCTCCCTCCCTTTGGCCCAAAAGGACTTATTCTGTTCACTGCTTGCTAAAACTGATTGCAAGTTCAGTAGTCAAGTGTAATGTCCATAGCTAGCCCCATGGATCAGAATCTACTTGATGTTACTTTCTTAAATAAAATGACCAGATGTAGCATTGCTAGTATGCTAGGTAAACTTATTTACATCAATAAAAGAAAAATCTGTAGGAGGAATTCTGTCTGCTTGTGCTATACAAGCATAAGAATGGAGTTGGGGGAATTCCTCCAAATGCTCTCTGGGATGGAACAACAATGGGAGAAACAAGCTGAGATTAGCTTTCATGCTATGGTTTTTAGCTTGTTCCTGCTTCCAGAAACAAGGATGAAGTCAGGAAACCAGGAACTGACTGGGACTGAGGGAACTAAAGAACACACAGGCCCAAAGATCAGAAGCCCAAGGCTAAACCAAAACATCTGTCCCACTGAATAGCCCTCTGGGCACCGAGAGAGTTGGTACTTATGACCAGGTAACTATGCCCCTCCAGGCAACAGGAGACAGCTAGAGGTAATTTGGCCACTAGCAGCTAGACTCACTTGGGTCAGCTTGCTTGAAGACTTGGCTTTTAACAGTACCTACCATCCAGGAACCCTGGGACCAGGATTCAGGTTTTTCAAGCTTCCAGGCAATAGAAGGAAAAACAAACAGAAGAACACTGGAGCACATTCTACTTTCAGAGAAGACAGTAGACTTCTAGCTGTCAAACTATTTCCAAGGCTGTAGGGTTGCTACTCAAGTTATCAGGGAGATGTGTGGGAAAGGCTTCTGTAGTTCAAGGGAAAGAGCAGGAACGAGCATCCCATCCAGGGCATGCCCGGAAAAATAAGCAAGTAGCCTGGCGTTTGGAGCAGCTAGAACCATGCAAGCAACCATTACTTCTGGCATGATTGTGACCACATTGGCATGATTGTGTAGCTGCGACAGCAGTTGATATTTTTTCACACCCTGATAAGCAGGTGCCAATGGCAGGTGTTCTGGTGGCCCCATCCTTGTTACACTATCTTTATGAATCAGGGGACACAGCTGAGTCATACTTTCACAGTTCAGGGAGGACTTCAGAACTCTGCTGTTTGAGGAAGACTACTTAACTGTCAGGCATAAAACCAGAATGTGGATGGTCAGGGCTTAACCCTAGAGGATTACATCCCAGGGGATCAAAAGCAGACAAAAGTCCACACTAGAGTTAAGTCAGGGACTCAAGAGACCAAGTTCTAAGGGACTAAGACATAAGCAGTTGCCTGGCTACAGCCACAAGCTAGTGATGTTAGGAACAGGAAGCAGGGATATAGAGCAGGGTCAGGAGCCAGGGAATTCAGAGCTGGCAGTTGTAGCTGCAAGGGACCAGGATGTGGGCAGTCGCCAAAACTACAGTCATGAGCAAGCCAGAAGACAGAGGCCTGGACAGGACCCAGCAGGTCAGGAGCAAGGGAATCCAGACCAGAGTCTAGCAGGCTGAAACCAGGAAGCCAACAAGCAGTCCCTTCCTGGGACTGGAAGACAAAGAGGCAGGAACAAAGGTCAGAAACGAAAGCCTAGATAAAGGAGCATCTATTTTGTTAAGCAGGCTGCTGGGAAAGAACGGCTAGCAAGCAGCCACACCTCTGCAACCAGTGGAGCCATCTGTGGATATTTTGACCACTGGCAGCCAAGCCCATTTAGGTAATCAGAACCAGATGGGGCTAATTAGCTTGTGTTCTGTCCTAACTTCTGACACAGACATGGTCAAGCCTTTAAGTGAGACGTGGTAGTGCTTGAGAAGATGGCCCTAAAAATAAGGAGTAAAAGTGCATTATGAAACCCAAATCCATTTTTTGGGCAAAAGGGATGTTTCTTATGGATTGTAATTCTGCAGGCTTTTACTTTCCTTTCTTAACTAGATTTCAGCTCAGCCTTGGCATAACTATGGAATTTCCTACAATTCAATACCTGGTTCTTGAATTAGGAACATTAGAATTGCCCTATTCACTTGGACCGTTGATCCATGTAATCTTGTCTCTGATGGATTGGGTATAGACTTTCAAGGAAGTTTGGAGAGGTTAGATTTAGTTAAGAATGGTAATCTGATCTAATGTAAGTCAATGGGGCGGGGGAGAGCAGGCTCTGGGGGAGGAATGGAGGAGCAGGTAGGGTCCTCAAGGGAATTGGAAAGACTGGGGGGCAGGTGAGGTCCACAGTGGGATTGAGGAGGGCAAGTGGAGTCTACAGTGGGGTTCCAGGGGATTGGGGGGAATCAAAGGAACAGATGGCATCCACAGGGAGGATTGGTGGGACAGGATGGGATCTGTCAGGGTAAGGGGGGCAGATGGCATCCATGGGGGTTGGTGGGGGTCTGGGAAGGTTTGGAGGGATTGGGGGACTTGCAGGTTCTGCAGAGTAGAGTTTGGGGGGGGGGGCTCTCCTCCACCCCACAAGACCAGGGGCTTTTTTTTGCCTTTGTCTTCCCCACAACCCTAGAGGAACAACTCCCCCTTCTCCCTCTCCAAGTGAACCTACTCAAGTAATCCTTCCCATGGTTCACCCCACCAGGACTTACTTCCTTGACTGCCAGCATCAACAAACACTGATAAGAACCAGCACCAGGAGCATCTTGCAGGAGTGGGGGATCTGGTGGGGGAGGATGGGGTATGACTGGTCGGGGGGTGGTTATTGATCTGAGAGTGGGGTGAGGGGGGCTAAAAATAGCCTGGTGCCAGGGGAATGTCTAGGAAAAATAAAGCCCTGGGGTTTTTTTATGCTGGGAATTGTACAGAAGTTTGGGACAGTTAGATAGGTCTAAAAATGGCCAACCTGATCTAAGTTAGATGACTTCAAAGGTAGCCTTTGAAGGGCATCAATAAGTAATGATGCTAGGGAGTTGTCTTGAACAATGTATGCCCTTGTTACTTGGTGCATTTGTTTCTTCATTATTCCTTTCAGTTTTAGATATGCCTCCTGCAAAATGGGTTTGCTTGCAACAATACATTCATGTTACTTCATGGGCTTGTCCATACACTGAATTACCAGGAATAACTATTCTACATGATATTCACTGTATACCTTATTCTGAATATTTCTTCTAGGTCTACAAGCCCCAAGTTAGAGCTCCAAAACACTCAAAGTGTGGCCTGTGGCTTACAAGGCACCACTATATGTTAAGCAGCATCAATGCTATGCAGTACTATGTGTCACTGCATCCACATGCCTGTCATTCACATGCCAGAAGTATTTATAGACAGTAAGACTTTGATTGGGGTGGAGGGTCTACAATGCCACGTTTGTGGTGGCCTTGGAGATAATATGCAACAGAATTGATTCTCCTATCTATACTGTTTCTCCTATCTATACTGTACATTGACAGCTGGCTTTGACCTCCACATTTATGACAATGGGTCAAAGTCTAATTGAGTATGACAAGCACAATAAGAAAAAAACCCAATTTTTTTCTTATTCTCTCTCTCTGAAACACTAGCTCATTATCTCATTTGAAATCTTAGCTGGCAACATATATTTTCTGCTTTTCCCTTTTCCCCTTAATTTTAGTCCCTGGGGTTGCACATAGTTTGAGATGATAAAGAATTTAATCAAATTATAGTCTACCTAAAATGTTAAAAAAGGAAAAGTTTGCAAAGTAACATATTCAAAAGTTAGAAAATGCTACATGAAGTTTGTCTGTTCAATGTTAATTAGGATCTTCAGTGTACAGTATATGCAATATTATACTGTCTATAATTGCATAATCATACACTATGTTTCCATACCAGCTTGACATCTTCTGTCCAGTTGCCTTTGATCTGATCCTGTTGCAGTCTTGTTTCTTTCCTTTCCCCCCTCCTTGCCTAACTGGTCCCTGGGTCCACTCCTCAGGTTTATGATCTTAATCCACATCTCTTTGCTTATCCAGGCCCTCTGGACTTCCTGTTCAAGTCCCAGTCTTCCCTTTTACTGCATTCAGTCCCAGTGTTATTGTCCAGCTGGTTCTTGTTCCTCCTCCTCCCAGCCACTCTTCTTGCCCAGTAGACAACAGTCCCATTCTTTGTGTCCTTTCCTGATCGGTTTGTCCTCTCCTTTCCACAGGTCTTGAATCCTCTTCTCTCTCCCTGGTCATCTCAGACATTCTTGGTCTCCACTTCCAGATTCCATCCCAATACTTTTACCTAGCCAGCTGCACTTCTTTCCTTTCACTCAAGCTCATATTTGTTTTTCTTTCCCATTTTCATTGATGTATTCTGTAAGAGGGAACCCAAACCCTGTTTGCTGTACAGAACAGAGGGAGAGGGGAGAAGACTGTATATGGGAGCCAGGCTGTAGCAATTCACAGGAGAAGGGGGGAACAGCAAGCAGCCTGCAGGAGATTCAAGCCTGGAAGCCAGGGACTGCTATGAACTGTGGGATGGCTGCAGGGCAAGAAAAGCCAAAAGTTTCATTAATTGGAGTAGGAACACCCAGTCCCATCTTTAGGGGCAGCAGTCAGGTAACAGGTAAAGAGGCAGAGTTTGGCCACATATAAGCAACACCTTTGAGTTGGGGCTGGTAGTTCAAGCCTGCAGGTGGTGAGACAAGGAATGGAGGATGAATGGACTGAGGGTGAAAAGGAGGTATCCTGGAGCTGGAGGGTGCTAATGCAGCTTCTTGTGGGTAACAATTGTTATGTCACTGAGGGGCTTGGGGTTGAGTTATAACTAGATGGTAAACCTTTTGTGTTCTGGTTTCCTTCTACAGACTTAAGACTGGAGACCTGGGAGTGGCTGTAGGGGTGGAGGAGCCATGAGGAGGGCACCTGGCAGGCACCCTCCACTATGAGGCTGAGACCTGGAGAGTCAGGGACTGAATCAGTGAACCTGGGCTGACGGCTCTCAGCTAGAGGAAAAAGGGGCTGAGGCTGGAGCCTCAATAAGGGCTGGTGTCCAAGGGACCCAGTATTAGTCCGGTACAGAAGGAATGAAAAAGAGAATCCCAAAAGGGCAAGGCATGAGTGTGGCTAAGGGGGTGGCAAGGAGGCTATGGCACCAGCCTGAAAGAACCCCAGAAAGGATTACTCTGGTCCCAAAAGCAGCCTCCCTCCAAATACACTGGTTACCAACAAGCCATGGCAGGAGAGGAGAGGGAAGCAGCATAGGCTACTATTGACAAATAGAAGCAGGGGCAAAAGCCCAGACTTGTCACACATTCTTTCCCAGTTCTCCTTACCTAAGCTTAGTATATTTCTCCCATTAACCAACTGGTCTCCCCTATCAGCTCCAAGTCCCAGTCTCTTTGCCCAGCCAATCTGTTCCTTTTTTCCCCCTCACTCTAGTCCCAGTGTTACCAAACTACTTGTCCCAAACATCTACTTCCTTCCTTTCCCCCTAGACTGGCTTTCATTCCCTCTTTATTTGAATTGAATGGCTTCCCCCTCCATGTTAGTTCCAAACTCTTTCATCTCTAAGGGAGTTCAGGCTGAATCTCTAAATTTTAAAGTATGGTCATATTCTCATATATTTTAATAAGAACTAAAATTAACCAAGAACTTTAATTATGTTTTAAACCGGTTACATATTAGTATTTCAGTATTGTCAGGTGATAACCTTTTTGTAAGACCTTTGATAAAAAGGAAGTAAATAAAAACTACTATAGATTACACTGTACCATAATGAAAACAAAACATTTCCATCTAGTCAACACTATTTCTGCCTGCTACTATAAGTAGCAAAACCTGTCTTAATTTAAACTGTTCCAAAAATCCTTATAGGTTCAGCAGTGCTATGCTGACTAGCACTATGGAAGAAAGAGACTTGGGGGTCATCACTGACCACAAGATGAACA
>NW_017728950.1:52843911-52870746 GCF_001723895.1 Crocodylus porosus
CCCAAAATTAGTGAAATATGTACGGTACATAGGATTTTTAAATTAATATTAAAGTACCAGAGTTATGTGATAAATTAATATATTATACAAGCATGTACACAGCAATTTTTTGCTAAAGGCATTTATTATGGCTGCATGCTTTATAAAGAAGATATTTTCCCACATAACATTTTACACCAAATTTCCCTTTTAAGGTTTGGCTCTTTCTGGTTTTTCCTGTGAAACTTCATCCAAGCTCTGTGCATAAAGCTTTGGTCAATAAACTTTGAAATCTTCAATCAAGCAGAATATATTGGTTCCATCTAAAAATTTGGTCCAGTCTATAGCAGCATTTCAACTTTTTCATACTGATTGAGCAATTTAAAGTTGTTTACTTCAGAACATGAACTTGGAGTAGTTTCAGAAGGGCATTCAAATGTACCATTCAAACAAACATGAACAGGTTCAATCACTTTGGAAATCATGAGGGGAGGAAAACAGCATCTGATCCTGATGAGACATACTGTAATTATGAACTTCACTGGAGGTTTTCACAGAATACCATTTTTTTTTGTATACTTGCTTTCCAAGTTATTTCTTGATCATTTGCCTGTATAACTTACATTTTCAACTTGTCAAATGATTTCATTCTTGACATTGCAACATGTAACTGGCTATATCCAAACACAGGCTATGGTGTGTAAACATCTGCTCTAGCAAGTGTTTGACCTTGATGTCACAGAGAACCGTCCAGGGGGGAACTTGCTCAGGACCACCGCAAACTTTTCTGGTCTCTGAGCACCCCTTGAAACAAGTCCAGGCATGTCTCCTAGAGCACGGGGTAGACCAGGTTTCTTCCAACTCTGAGATCCCATCCCTTCAGTCCCTCACTCTCCCTGGTTCTCCATGGCCCTGATTCAAGGATCTAGTATCCAGTTTCTCTCCTGAGAGAAGGACTTCACCTTTTTTAGGGGTGCCCTGGCGCATGCACAGTTCCAAGCAGCACAGCAGACAGTAAAGTCATTTATTGTGACAAAAGCCAGCTAGCCAAGGTTCTCTGCCCCCTCCAAAGGGGTTAAGTAGCACCTTTCTCCCCAGTCCAGCCCACACAGTCCTGAGCACCTCCAAAGACACTCAACTGTTCCCTTTCCAGTCCTTCTAGCTTCCCAGTACTCTTCCATATGTCTTAGTTCCCTAAGTCTTCCAGCCAGGAGTTGACAGGAGTTTGTCATGTTTATCTCATCTGGACACCTCTTGGACTGATATGTCAACAAAGCCATTCAAGACTGCTGATGCTAACAGTCCACCTTGTGTCATCCTGTATGTAACCATGAACAGGATAATGAGGTAAACTGAATCACAAATGCAGGGTCTTCATAAAGTCCTTGTGCACTTCTAAACTTTAATAACTTGGTTGTAGGTATGATAAAAACAATCTGTAAATGGCATTTAAAAGCAAATTTATTAAAATTTTAGGACAACTAGAGTACACAATACTAGACTCCATAAGTAATAACAAATTTATTTTTAAATAAGATGGAGATTTGTGCCCCTATGCTCTGAATGTACAACAGTTCCTAAATGATGTTTTCCCAGAGAAGTGGATAGGCAGAGGTGGACCAGCTGCTTGGCCATCTCATTCACCTGACCTGTTGCCATTGTACTTCTTTTTATGGGGACGTGTTAGAAGTGTAGTTTACTTGTCAAAACCACATTCTTTGGTGGAACTTAAGGCTAGGATTACCAGTTCAATTAGTGCAGTAACTCAAGAGCAACTGGGAAACATTTTCAAGGAGTTGGAAGATTGGATTGAGCACTGTATCATGATGGATGGTGGTTATGTTGAAGTCTAGCATCGTGTACTCTAGCTGTCCTAAAATGTAATAAATTAGCTTTTAAATGCCATTTACAGATTGTTTCTATCATACCTACAACCTAAGTTATTGAAGTTTAAAAGTGCACAAGGACTTAATGAAGACCCTGCATTATAACAACATGAACACACTGAACACAAAACTCATAGTCCATTACACCTGGCTTTTGTGGATAGTCGTTGTAAAAACTACTCTGATAGGAAATTGCCTTCTGTATATCTTAAAAAAGACAGCTGTGTCCAGCAATGTAACTATGGTGTGGTGGGAGGAAAAGGGAGTGAGTGAGGTACCAGCCCAGGATAACAACTATGAGAGGGAATGGGGTGTGAGTGGGACAAGCAGAATGATACCTTGCTCTAGGAGTCTGCCACAGCAGGCACATCCATATGCCCAACAGTATATCCAGGGGTGAGGGGGAGTTAACAGGGCACCAGTCTGTTGTTGTAAAGACTTTCTTTAATAAGTCTAGTGCTATTGATTAAGCCAATCTTCAGATTCATATTTTTCAACAAAATCACAATCATTTCCACCTTAAGTATGAGCCTGTGGGGAGGCAAACACTTAGTGATAAACTGTTGAGAAACTCATTAGGAAATCTGATACCTTTGTTTGTTACCATATTCTTTATCTACCCTATATATGCTATAGTAGACTCTCTTCTCCAATAATTCTGGTAAGTATGTCCTCATTTATAGCATTACTGTATGTGTGTGGGTAGGGTCAAAGAATAGCAGAATTAGAATGACAGTGAATGGCTTCCCCTGAAAAGTCACTGTTATAGATCCACTCGATTAAGTTGCCTTCTTTCAAGATACCGTTTTCTGGTACTCCGATAAGATCAGAGCAATCTCCATACGTAGTGAGGTTCAGTCCACTTTGCAACGCTCTTGAAAGAAACAGCACATTCTTTTGATCCAGCTATTACTCTCATATTATGATGAAGTTTCAGTGTTTTAAATGGGCTCCCCAGTGGCAACGTCTTAAGACAGATCTTCAATTATAGATGTGCAGAAGCCGTGAAGAACAACAAGAAAAACCTGTCCGAACTCTCTTCCTAACTCTGTGACTTTCCATCCAAATGGAATTTCAGTGTTCATTATGTTGTGCAGAGTTGGTCAAGGCCCATGCACAAAGTTTATTCTAGTTAGGTGGTGTTATTGTGTCAGATGAAAACTCAGGTAGGGATCTGCTTTGCATGAAGTCTTACAGCTTCCAAATAACTGAAGGCCAGCAGTGCACAACAGCTTACTTAAAAGTTCATAGGTGTGTGCACATGCATGCTTAATCCTGTTCTACAGCTGCTGTTTTCATTGATTTCTTGTGTTTTTCCCAACTTTTTCATGATTTTTCAATTTTCTGTGGATCTACACTGTTTTGAAAGAAGTTAGCTTTATTGAGTGGGCCTAAGGCAGTGACTTTTCAAAGGACATTATTCTCTGCCATTCAAATTTTGCAATTGTTTGCCTCCCCCCACAAAAAGCTGTGATGCTATAAATGAGGACAATTGCCAGAATTACTGGAGAAGACAAAAGGCACATCGATACATTCATTACAGCGCATTAAGTTTAGTACCTGTAATTACAGGTACTAACTTAACATGCCCTAATTGGTGCTACTGTGCATTAGTGCTGGCACACCTTTTAAGTAATGCTAATGAACAGTCGACTAATTCTACTGCATGTTAGCACATTTTTTTTGTGCCACGCTAATGCGTAGAATTAGTCTATCGTGCCGTTAGCATCTTGTGTAGATGTGCCCAAAGTCTACTAAAGTATAGTTACAGAACATAGTAACAAGGATGACAGATTTCCAACCAAGTTACTCAATAGTTTGGAAATCCAGCACATTGGAGCAGACTCAATTATTTGAGTCTGCTAGAGTATGGAAATTAATGCACTCCAGCAGACTCTAGCATGTGTATCAGTGTCCCTGCACTGAAAAATGGTGGCAGGGTGCTTTGAACTAAAGTTTGTTTGATGAGCTCTAGTTTAAAGTACTTCACTGCCGTTTTTCAGCATGGAGTTTCTGATAGACACAAGTGATGCTTGGATGCTTTTAATTAGCATGGGGTGCTAATTAAAATGCCTCCCAGAGCATGTGTAAAAATGCCCTAAGTGTTTGTCTCCCCACACACTTACACTTAAGGTAGGCCTGCTAGTTTCCTTCAGCCATGGGTGTAGTCCACCGATTCACATATTAGCCATTATTGAGTGGGGAGGCTATTGGGGAAGGGAGCAACAGATTCCAGGGGACGACAAATAACAAAAGGGTGTGCACATGGGTCACAGGGTCAACACACTTACGATAGGAATGACTGTGCTTTTGTTGCAAAATATGAATCTGAAAATTGGCTTAATCAATGGCACAAGACAAATGCCCCCCAAAAGGCCCTGAGTTTATATAGTAGACCCTGCTAACTGCAGCCAATGAGCTTGACCCTTGCAGCTGGTACCAGATTCTCTTTTAATAGTCTAGAAAATAATAAGATCTGTTTTAACAATTATAAGCACTTCCAATTATGGTGGAAACATAAAAGGGCAGAAATCTATAAAAAAAAAAAAAACAGTGAAGAAGGGAGAAGAGCTAAGACACATTTTCTAAACTTCAACAATTGTTCCCCCCTATGCTTTTGGTAAAGGTGTGTGTCTTTTTGCATCAGATTCTGTTCACTCTACTCTAGGAGTTTAATCTTTTTTTCTTACTTCAGTGGCTGCTCTGTCAGTGTATCTTGCCATGAAGTAGATTCCCTCTCAATTGAAGGACACGCTACACACATTTGTCTCAGGCAATTGTCAATGGAATGTGCCAAGTGGGCCAAAGAGGCAGTTAGTACTGTGACTGATACTTCTCATAGCTTGCCTTGGAGACCAATCTTTTTATACCCTTCTAGCTTTATACCATGTCTTTTATTCATCCCACGATTATTCTAGATCCCAGGCCTGCTCTTGGAAATTGCCAGACCATCTGGTTAGCTGTTGTTCTTCTCATATGGTAAAAGGTTTTGTAAGACATGCAAGTATATACTTTTTTTGTTTGTTATTCTCACCAAAGTTTACCCAGTTAATTTATTTGGCATGGATGAGAGGTAGGTGCTAGCAACCTCAGGAAGGGACCCTGTACAGTCTGGCTCATTGGCTCAATTGTAGAAGTTTATGGGTATACATTCTATGCCTCTCATCTCTGTATGATAGTTTAATGGAAGCGCTTGCTAAGGGTGCATAGGAATGACAAATTTTTAATAAGCTGGTGGCAATGTAAGCTCGTTTCAGTTTGAAGTGAGAGATGATAAAAAGCAGGTGAAGTGAGGTCCATCCAACAGCTCTGCCAACCCTACTAACAAACAAAGGGTAATGTATGATTCCATTTGTTGAACTGATTCTTAATGAGCACTACTTGTTGCTTCTAGAGCCATTCAAGTTTTTTCTGGTTCAGCTTGGTTGAACAGAGGAGACCTTGTGCCTGTGCAAGCCAATTGTGCTATTTTACTACTCACTGGCACCAGAAAAGATGCCCAGCATTCCTGAGACTTTTGTATCACATGAAAGTGAGTAATGCAAAAAGAGTCTGTTTTCAGTTACAGCTAAAGCACAGGAATAAAGCTGCATATTCTTATTTTTGCTGTTTCAGGAGTGTGGGTGTAAGATTTCACAATAGTATAACTTTATTTTTTAAAGCAAAGAATCTAACATTTTACTGCCCGTTAGCCCTTGTTTCCTAATCCCTGACCTGTGCCCATAATCATCAGCATTAAAAAGAACAAAACAGGATAAGCTCTAGGTTTCAAAGTAGAACTCAGTTTGGCTACATTACTAATCTAGTTGTTGGCATCACGGCATATTCCCTGCAGTGAGGATCTAGTTCATTCTTAGAAAGGATAGCCCAAAGTCCTGTAACATGCAGATGTTATTGAAGGATGAATTTCCTGATCTGTGCAAGGACCACATAAGACCCAGAATGCAGCAGAACCAGCAGGACTCTTCTTTACATGGGAAAGCAAAGCACAGAGAATCTGTACCTCTGGATCAGGTTCACAGCCCAAATTTAGGTAATTGGGAGGGAGTTGTAACCCAGAAGTGTGGCATGGTCTTGTGAAAGGTCAATGATTGCCGGGACTCAGGGACACAGAGATCACAGAAAACCACAACAAATGTCTCTTTCATTTCTGTAATTTCTTTTGGGAAGAAGTCTAGTCTCTGGCCACCACAACAATATTCCTCAGTCCTGATGCCATTTTACTTGGTCTTTACATGGTTGGACCAGAGAGTAATGCTTGAACACTATAGAAATGTGTAGGCTTTCCTAAATTTGTATACTTTGGTGCTGAGCTAATCATATTATAATACATTGATGGGAAAATAGTTAATAAAGTATTACTTCTGGTCCTTTTCAGGTGTAATTTCATGAAGCTGAACAAAACTACACAGGAAACAAACAGTTTTGAAGATGCTTTTTAATAAATTTGTCTCCTTATCCATCTCTACTAAATAACAATTGCAGTAGGCAAAACTTAAACAATGTTTTCATATTAATTAACATCACCACAGCTTATGAAGCTGATATTTCTGTTTCCTCTTTCAAGTGTCTTCCTAAAGAGAGAAAATTATTTGTAATCTCTTGCTATGTTTTTCCTTAGTAATACTGGGCCAGGTTCATCCCTGGTTGAATTCCCTTATTTCTGATGCTCTGCCTAGTCAAGAAATAACAAAGTATAT
This sequence comes from Crocodylus porosus, assembly GCF_001723895.1. NCBI lineage: Eukaryota > Metazoa > Chordata > Crocodylia > Crocodylidae > Crocodylus > Crocodylus porosus. Next base: position 52,850,477 of record NW_017728950.1, read on the forward strand.
GTGAACACTAGCCAGCATGTTACAATAGTCTTTTAAGTGGGATTCCTTTCAAAGGATTTACATTAATGACAGAATATTGGTAAGCAGAAACATATTCTTACAAGCACAGCACAGCTATGGATTTTCAGGCTGACAACAGGAGAGTTCTATTTTCCAAAATGGAAAAGCGGTGTTCAGACCTAGCATGGTCTATTAACTCTTATAATAGCTCTGAAAACAATGTTATGTGTAAACACGTAATGGCACCTTGTAACCTCCCCCGCTTCCTCTGCCCACCACCTAAATCTTAAATAGTTTTGGTTTGTTTAACAAAAGGCACAGATAAGAACATTTGCTCACTACAGTAGCAGCACTACAGATAGGTCTACCCTGTGACGAATGCAGCAGGATATGTGTTTTGCCCTGTACTGATATAAAGTGTTGACATCTATCATGTGGTGCCACAGGAGTGGCATCGAAAGCTGTTCCTATTCATTATGGAAGGTGAACTGCGTTATCAGAACTACCAGGTGTGGAAGGTTCATTTATTACAGCTAGCTTTGATATCTTTGAAAGGACTATAAAGAGAAAACATTTAATTATTGCCAGAAATGCCATTACACCCCTCCCCACTACATAATTACTATGTTAAGTACTGGGAGGAGAGGAAATCCCTCATCATTTCAAAAGGCTATGCATCCTTCCCAGTATTTAAATAGTGTTGATGGGAAAATATTACAGATGGTACAAAACAGTGGAATTGATCTTCTTCCTGTTTATTATTTTGTAAAGTCTGTTTTCATCATAAGCAGGGATGAGGGGAAAAAAAGCATTAGGCACAATAATAGTTGACTTTGGTGTGTTTTTAATACAGTTGCACAACATCTTACAAAGTTAGCAAAGTATGAATAAACTTTTTAATAGTGCACTGTTGACTTCAACAGTGATATGTGTATATATAGCCTCCAGAGGCCACTGAAGTCAAGAAAAATACCTCTGTGGTGTCAAAGGGTGTTAGATTTGTTATGAAAAGAACACACTGAATCTACACTGTAGTTTGGATAACTCCCAATCCTAACTTTAACCTGAGGTCCCAGGTGGACCCCAGTCCTCACTGAGGCTGGCCCATAGCTGGCTCCAACACCAGTCCTCATCTGGGAACCTGTACTGGCACAAGTTATAATCCTCCCCCTGCTAAACCTTAATCCAGAACTCCCCATCTGCACCAACCTGTCCCAAGTTCTAATTTAGCCCTTAATCCTATTCCAGACACGTCATTAATCAAAGCTTTCCAAAAAAAGTCCTTCCTGAAGCACCTTCTTGTTATCATCTGTCTGGCAGCAGCACATCAAATACATCTGAACAACCCATTTCCAATTCCTGACTACCACAGCTACCTGTGCAGAGAGCTGTCTCATCCATGATGGTCTCTTAGGAGTCTGAAAATGTCATCAGCTATACACATTAAAAAGAGGCAAATCTGGGAATGGCAAGAGAGAAGCCATGGGATATTCAGAGTTTAAGAACCTAGAAGTGGAAAACAGAGCTCCCAATATCTGCTCTTACATATCCCACATGACAGTACGGGAACAATCCCAACACTGGGCCTGGCAACATTGTAAAGGAGTATGGACATTGTATGTCCGCTGGCAGTACTTTAGAGGAATTCCTACTTCATGTGGAAGCAAGGATTTGTAGTAAAGTCAATGCTGGCTGTTCCCCTGGATGGATTTTTATTGAAGCAGTTTCAGTAAAAATTTATGTTGATGCGTTTCACTTCAAATTAAATTCCTTCAGGTAGGCATACCTCTAATCTCCTCTAGAGAGATATGCACTCTTCTTGACCATCCAAATAATCCATTTAAGTTTGAATTCATCTTACTTAAAGATAAACAAATATAATAGTCTGGGAACCATTCTAGGGAACCCTATTAGCGCTAAGCATCTCTATCTGTGTGTTGCTTGCAACCTGCTGTACACCCCATTTGGAATTTATGGTTGTGTTAAGATTGCATTTAGCTGTGTACTTTGCACTGGGGGATGTGTGGGAGTGAGTATGCAGCTGATGGTTGGGATTAACAGGGTTTTTCAAGCCTGAGTTAGCATAGGGGCTCCCAAGTTTTGAGTTAGTTTTGTGATTGTCCTTAGATTTGTTTTAGAATTATGATTAGAGCAAAGGCTTCCAGATCAGGGCTTGAACTGGGCGTAGCTGGAGGCCACAGGTTCAATATAGTATCAGGGCCAAGTACAAACCTGGGCTCTATGGCTGTTTTGAGGTTAGGGCTGGTGGATATCTCCTGAATAGGCCTAGACTCTGACTTGGGGGTTGTCAAGGGACCCACGCTAGGGTTAGGGTTATGGCCAGTAGGAGAACTTCTGCTAGTGTTAGTGGAGGGGGCAGCCTTTGACTTGTGTTGGTATCAGGAAAGGAACAACGTCACCTTTGACAGGTGCTTGGCCAAGGCATTATGTAGGTATGGATAAATATCACCTGGTTCAAAAGCAGCTGTCCAGAGTACTTTGTGGGATTAGTTATTTGTGAGTGTATAAACTACAAATACAACTCATTGTTCAGTGTATCAAAATGACTACATTCTCTGGTTTTACTAGAATAATCCCAGCTTCACTGATGTCCTTGAAATTTCTTGCTGGATGTGTGAATATACTACATTTTTACATATTAACAATCAAACCATTTCTTGTGGTTCAACTATATATTTGACAATTGGTTACAACACTGAACAGGATTTTCTCCCTGCTTACCAAAAACAAGCAACCCAGAAGAAAGGGTATATTTGCTGATGATCAGGGTATGAAGCAGAGAAAAATGTGACGTGAGCTGAAGGTTTACCGAAGCTATTCCTTTAATTAAGGTGGATGATAACAACATATGTTCATCATTTCATGGAAAAAAAAATAATTCAGACTATTTATAGTTTATCCAGATAAATATAAACATAAAATACAAACACTGTTGAAGTCAACAGTGCACTATTAAAAAGTTCATCTTCTATTTTCTGTGATTTTGTGGCTGTAAAATTATTACCCCAGGGAAGTCCTGTGTTTAGATTATTTTAGAAATACAAAAATCAGCTTTCTAAACAAACATATTCAGAAGTATATATAATGCTACTTCAAAAAAAGATATATTCCTCTAAACATTTGCATCTATGGAGGGACTCTTACTTGCCCCAAAGAAATACAATCTAAATGTTACAAAGCGACTGTATAGACTTCTCTCCATTTGTTATGAAGGGGATGAACAGAAAAGGAGGTAGATTAGATTAAAGTCTATCTATTTTAAAACTGCTATTTCTAGTGTTCGATAATATCTTCTCTCTTGTTTTGTGTGTCATGTTTCTGTGTGTCACTTGTATTAAATGAAATATCTTACTTGTACTTGTAGGCTAAAATTACACTAGAAACTAGGCGTGCACCAATAAAAATTTTCTTGGCTGATACGGATAGCTGATGATCAACCAACCATATCAGCCATTTCCTGTATGATAACTGATATTTAGTAATAGTGCAAGGCTTTTTAAACTACTGACATACGTAAACTTTTTTTTTTGTTTTCTGTTCATTAAATTAAAGTTACAGTGCAGCCAAACACTAACACTTCTTTATATAGGACCTACAGTATTGTGCTCTGTATTTAACACAAGTCAATGGAGAAAACAGAACTGTATGACTGTAGCGACAGTTCCAAAGCAGCTGAAAGGAGAGGAATTGCATTATTTGCCAAATGTAGTGATAAAAGCATGGCTATAGGGGGCAAAAACTTCTTTGCACGTTTATAAGAGGGTAGGTTTAATTATTAGCAGGTATAAAATGTAATAAATACATCTAAAGTAGTTTTGTGACATTTAGAACATGTAAAATGGTGTGGTTATTCAGACACAGTTGTAAAGCTCGGAAATATTGCCATCCTGTGACAGATAAGGCATATGACACCTCTCTCTATGGGCAGCAAGGATTTTTGGAAGGTGATACTTTTCACTAAACCAACTACCATACAGTCAGTTCAATAAAAAAATATCAACCCCTGAAAAATCTTTGCCTCACATTTTATAGACCGTCGTGGCTACAATGTAACTCCAACTCTTTTCTCTCTACAGTCATTAGCAGAACACAGAACTAGGTATCTCAGTTACCACTGAGTTGAGGATTGTCAGAGTCTGATGTAAGTAAGTGCTCACATGAGTTCCTTGGAGGATAAAGGCCAAAATGCAGAAGTAGCCTACGAACTACAGGGCTGTTTTTCCTGAGCTTTGTGGACCTTTCTAAGTGGTTTGCTTGTATAGACTTTATTCTGGGATTTAATAGGAGAGTAGGAAAAAAACTGTGTTGACATACAGGAAATATTTGAAAACGTTTCAAGAAAACACCACACTAGTTTTTTGGATGGAGTTTATATGACCCAGACAAAATACATTGACTTGCTGCTGTTAGGGACATTTGTGGAAGAAAAATTAAATGAGTTCTTCCCACAGATACTAAAGTGAATGGTATAAAGATAGGTGGAATGAGGTAATTTCAAAGAGCTAGTCTGTATCATAGTCACTGAAAAAGAAGAAACTGAGTAAAAATATATAAGCATTTTCCATAAAAGTTTTCCCTTCACTTTTTTTTAAATAATTTGTAAAGCTATCAGTTTGGGTGTTTTGAACTTTCCCTCCTGCTACCTCTCATTCTTGTAAATTTCTTGTAGGGAAAATTCAGTTTTCAGATTCCTTATGCACATTTGAAAATTTCTATCCCATGACAAATTTTATTTTCATGCAAAACATTCTGCAAACTTAAGAGAAATACATCCCCTTGCAGGAGGCCTGAATGAGGTGAATACATAATGCAAAATTTTCTCAAAACCGTTTTGAGGCTGTAAAGCAGCAAACAAACTTTGTTCTGACCCTCTTTAAAGGGATGAATTTCCTCTGAATTATTTCTCATGAGTAATTAACAATCAATGATTTTTACATCTTTTTCTCCCCTTCCTTCCCCAATTTGTAGAGTGTCTTGGCACTGATACTTTTATTCCCAGATTTGATTGTTTTCAGAGATTTCTCTCTATAGACTAATCAGTTCTGAAATTCAAGGAGTCCTGTCTTAGTTATGATTGACAAGTCACCTCTGCCCAGCTTGTGCAAAGCTTTTTTCTTTAGGGAAGGGAGCAATGTGGTTTTTCTATTTACATACCCCCATAACAGCCACTGAGCAGATGCTCAAGACTGTGTCTTTAGAAGGGTTAGCTTTCCAGGGGAATCAGGGGGAAAAGTTGTACCTAGCTCTCTTCTTGACTAGGAAGCCTCAGAAAGCTTCAAGTGGTACCATACTAAGGAGTTACAGCATATATCTGTGCTCCACGGGTGCAACTGTGTACAGGAAGGTACAACTGTAGGCCACAGACCACATTACTGTCATTCCATATCCCCATTTATCATGTAACTGAGAACAGAATTTGGATCCAGCTTTCCATATGTTTGTAAGTGACCTCTTTATCTTACCGCAGCCCATCTGTCATAACCAATCTGTCATAGGTTATGTGCTTTCTATTACTTCCTTCACATCTAGAAAGTAAAAAGACACAGACAATATTTCCTTTCTGCCATTCTTTGTCACTAGCATTTTCTTACATAATTGCATCTTAATTTTCATGCAGATAAAATGAATAAAGCTAAGAAAAAAAATCGTCCATGGAAGGAAGAATTTGTAGACTTAAGTAAAGAAATAACTTCTTGGATAGATGATTAAACGTGTGAAAAAATAGAGGAGAAAAGAAGAGATTATGAATGATTTAAATAATGTCTAATTAAGATTCTTTTAATAGTTTCTCCTGTAATTTTAGTCTGCAGTAAGATCGCCTGATATTTCATTTAGTAAAAATCTACTGTACAATTATGGTTTGTATCATGTGTTCATTCTTTGTTCTGGTCTTAGACTTCATTCTTATTTGTGACATCCAAAAGATTCCTCAGTAGCACTGAATGGGAGTAATGGTTTTATGTTATATCTGAGGCAAGATTAGAGTATGTGGAATATGTATATAGTGGAATATATAGTATGTATATATGGAAATAATGTAGTATGTACAGATATCAATAAAATGAAATATATTCATTATGTGTGTGCATGCATAAAATATTTTACTATGATCTATATATATTATATATAAATGAATGAGTATATAATATATATTCATTAATTTTATATTCATTCATTTACTTATATAAAATTAATGAATATATATTCATTAATATATATGCTCACTTTCCTACTGTACTTTATTAATGAGAGTAGATTTATATGTATTCATTCATTTTACTCCTACTTGCTTTTTAAAAAATCTACTCCCATTAATTAACTATATTTCCACTGATGGTTGGTTACAAGTTTTAGAAGGAATATTACACACTTAAAATACTTGTTATGGCTCTAATGTATTCTATTTAGACTATAGAGAGTATCTGAATGCGAATAAGCAATTTCTCATACAAATAGTGCTTCTAACGTAATTGTACTCCTAACATTTAGGAGCTGAAAGAATCATTTTAATAAATAATTAAAAAACCCAAACAAAATATACTATCCCCAATGCCTTGAGATAGAGGTGATAAAAATAATTTCTATTTGCCTGACATCAGGAAGAAGGCAGAGCAGAGTTCAACAATACAGTGATTTACAAAAAACAAAACCAAACAAACCCCAAAACAAAAAACTAAACACCTTGAAATGTGCTCAAAAGTGCCATCTTGTGGTAAGACTAAGTTATAAACTTCATTATGTACTGCCTGCATAAAATTGGAAAATGGAAGGAGATGTTAATAGTGAGATATTTCTCAGTACATGAACTGGTCTGATAGTCAAGGAGATCTGATTAATGGGAAATTAAAAAAGGTTTGCCTTATATAGGAAATGAGATTTTGCTGCTATATGTTGTGAAGTTAAACTGGTGATTCTTTTTTGCATTAAAAGAAAAAAACCCCTAACTACTTTGTACTAGCAGGAGAGTAGATTTTGTATGATAATGATAATACATAAATAGAAGATTTAGAGGAGGCTGGTATGGTCTCAAGATCTATTTGAATTGCCAATTATATTATAGGCTCATGATAGCATGACAACTGGGCAATTATATAGTCTTGTTCTTATCTTCTCTTTTATATAATTATTCATTACACAACATTATTTCCTTACGTTTCTAGGCTGAGTACTCTGCGATAATCATATCTATTTGTGTATTTATACAGTGCCCTGCATAATGGAATCAGATTGCTAACTGGAAGTCTTTGGGCGCTACATATTATAAATAGTAAGTTTCCCCATGTCATTTTGAGGCAGGAAAGAACGGAATAAATACCAGGGCTTGGCTGACCAAGGGTGTGTGTGCAGGGGCATTAAACTGACCTTGTTCACTCCTCCCCCACAGATATGCTATAGGTATAGGCCACAGGGCTGTGCCTGCCTGGCTCCCTATAGCTAGGTTGCACAGGGCTTTATCCCTGCCATAGAAAAATATTATGGGGGGAAGAAGGAGCTGGGGGTTGGACCCACAGTTTTGCCCTGGCTGCACCACCCTCCCTTCTGGTACCTTTGGGGGGATGGGGGGTAGGGCACTTTTCAGTCTTCCTGGCCCTTGCTGACCTGAAGTGTGACTGCTCCAAACTTGAGCTCTGGGTAGAGATGATATTGTTTATTAGACCAATTAGATATTTGCAAAAAAATTCTTTATTTGCAAGCTTTCAGGCACATTCACTCTTCTTCAGGCACAGGAGAATGCAGAGATTGTAATGAATGAATTTACATTTCTACCTAAAAGAAATTTCACAATCTCTGCATTCCCCTATGCCTGAAGAAGGGTGTACACACCGGAAAGCTTGCAAATAAAGATTTATTTTGCAAATATCTAGTTGGTCTAATAAACAATATCATGTTTACCCAGTGTTCTGATTCCTTTTGCCTGTAGATCAATACAGCTACAGCCTGTACCCCCAAATTTGAGCTAGCATTAGCACAGATCAACTTTCGTGCAGCTCACAGTGTAAGATGAAACAACGCCCTAATTATCAGAATTGGGGTTATCACCTCTGGACTTCCTAAGTCACTGGCCACTTCTTTTCTTTGAACTTTTTATGAACTTTGTACTTTGGCCTTGGCTCCAGGCTTGACTTGGGAGGCTGTCAAGCCTTTAGCTATGCCACTGCCACAGAGGTCTGTGGTTTGGACCTGCCAGTGCCCTTGTTTGGTCTGGAGGTCCTTCAAGAGAGCAGGACAGGCCAGGGGCTCAAGGCACCAACCAGACAGTGCACTCACTCTTTTTGTTTCCTACAATACAAGTACTCCAACCTCATGGTTTAATGTGGGACTTCAGATGTGGGGGCCTGGCTTACAGCCCCAAAGGGCCATGAACCAGGCTCTTTGGCTTTGTATTTTATTGCCATGGCACTGGTCTCAGGGGCCAGGCCCTATTCTACTTATGTCAGCAGGAATAAAACTGGGCTTGGTTGGCTGCCTCATCTAAGAAAGGGGGCAAGGGCAGAGCCTTGAACCTACCATCTTCTAGATGACAAGGGCCAGCCCCTGTCTCAAAGTACCAGCCAGATCATGGGCTTGCTCTTCTGACTTCCCATAATACAGGCACTCTAACCTCCCAGTTTGAATTTAGGACTCAGATGGAGGCCTTGCTTGCATTCATTCCACTGTCCTGCTTTTCTAGGACTCCTTGGTCTATAATGCTTGACAGACCTAGATCCTGTATCTAGGTCCTGGTGCTTGAGAGGACCAGCAGGTCTTCAGCTGTACCACCACCACAAGCCTTGGTGGGGTTTTTTCTGCCAGCACAATTTCTTGCATTGGCAGCCTTCCAGGGAACTAGGGCAGGTCCCAGCCCCATCCTGCCTATTCTCCTCTTTTTTCCTTTTAGGGGCACTTCAACTTTGGGGGCTCTGTGACAGAAGGCCAGCCATGGCACTCTGTACCTTGGTAGTATTGGGCAGGCTTAAAACCTGGGCATTTCTCTATGTGGGTGGATGGGTAAGAAAGCTGCTTGTGGCCAGGTGGGGAACAGAGCCCAAGAATACTAGGATTTTCTACTCAGGACCTTGTGCTTGGATGTCACCAAGTCTGTCACTGCCTTACAGCTGCAGGTGCTTGTAGTTCATTTTTGCAGCTAAACTCTCAATCAAGTGAGGTATCAAATTACAGAGGAGTTCACTTGCCATAAGACACCCCAGCATACTGTTTTCTTTTCACCATCTTTGTCCACATGATCTTTGTAAGCTTTTTATAGGTCATTGCAGCCTATGTTCTTTTAGATTGCTTGTCAGTCAGCAGTGACCCAAGACAGGAAAATTACTTTATATTGTCAGTTGCAATGCTTCCAGCCCACATACAACATGAAACCTTCATAGACACTCCTTCCCTTCAGTACTAGTGCACTTGACAATTCTCCTGCTTCTTCTGCCAATAATAGGAAATTTTCTTTGTACAGCAGTTTATAAAGCAAGTATTGATTTCATGGATGTGGGAAATGAACCACTCATTTGAAGCATCTAGCATAAAGGTACTCAGTATGTGAATGGTTAAGTCAGGGAATATATCCCAGGTCCCCTGAAACCTGCTTTGGTGCCATAGCCATTGAACCACCATGCCTTTCATTTATGAGATCACTGGAATAGCTCATCTGTGGAATAAGTTCCTACTCAATGGGCATGTCTACATGTGTAATTAATGTACCTGAATTTACTCCACAGTATATTCAAACAAATTATACCCAGGTCAGGAGCAAATTGAGCCCAACAGGAGCACTGTAGTCTAGGGCTGCTCCTGACTTGTTCTGCCCACCTGCAGCACACAGGGAGAGTTCCAGGCTCCCCCATGAGCCAGCCATGGGCTGGCAGGGGGCACTGGGACAGCCCTGGGTTGGCAGAGGGCATGGGGGGCTTGATGGGGTGGGGGGGAGGGAGAAGGCTGAGCCCCTTGGAGCTCTGCATAGCTCAGGGTTGCCCTCGGAGCTGGGGACAGCTCCCCACTGCACCCCAGAGCTCGGGGCTAAGCCAAGTAGAAGTTGTAGCCCCCTGTTGCCTGGGTTGATGGGGAGCACTTTGCTCCCAGGTCAGTGTCTACACATGTGCTTAGGTGCATTACTTTAAAGTGTTGTTTTTTAGCACCTGTATCTATTGGTACTAGTGAATGGCTTTTTGATGTAATCTACTGCACAGCAATTGCTGCACATGTGCACACAGTGATGCTTTACTGTGTGTTAGATTAGTCTAATATGCAGTAAAATACATGTGTAGATGCACCACTATGAGCAAAAAAAGGAAAAATCAGAAAAGTTCATTTATGTACGCCTGTGAAAAAGCTTCTATATTGTGAAGATGGGATAAAAAAGTTCAGTACTGAGCAAGTACTCAATAAATTGGAAAATCACACTTATTTAGCAATATGGATAAGGGAGGCTGACAGGCAAGAGTTGGAGAAGAAGCAAAACTATTAAAGAGCTTGTATTTTAAAAGTGATTTATTGGTACCTACTTGTGACAGAAGAGGAGCCTAGAACTGAAGCAAATGTATCAAATAATTGAAATGTTCTGTAATTTATTTTAATGCAGATAGATTACTGGTATTTATGAATACAACAGAAATAACTGGTTCTGTTGGCTTAAGCTGAACTAAGTCTTTTCAGACTACAGACTGGCTTGGAGTTGGCATAGTGTCGTAATCATCTGAATAGTGCTGATACTGGTCAGTGAGAAGAGGCTGATGTAATTCATCCTTGTTTTTCCTGGAGTGCACAATACATGTAGTGCCAACAAAAATAATTGCAACAAGAATCAGAGCAGTCACTATCGCAATAGTTATGATCTCTGTGATGTGGAAAGCTCGGGCTAGTGGAACAAAAACAGGAATAGGGGAAACAAAGTTAAATTAAAAGGGAAGCAATTGAAAGTTATACCAAAGTCACATAGCCATTGTTATTTAATAACACTCTAAAGAAAAAATATAGTTTCATGTCACATTAGGAAAGTTTAGAAAATGATTTGATATTGCAAATATAAAATAATTGCCTCTTAGATCAAAATATCTCCTGTCTGGCATAGCTAAACACTTTTTTGTTTTGCAGAATGGGAAATTTAAATTTCACCTAGCCTGAGCCATAAAAGTCTTCATCCTTCATTTGGCTTTTGTTGGAGGACTCATACTTCTTTGTAGAATCTACTGACTTCACTGGGATTTCACATAGACACACATGTATTTTCTTCTATGGGTAAAGTGCTTAAGGCAAAATTCTGTTTTACCTCACCTAGCAAGCAACCAGAGGACAGTTTGAGACTAATTCTTGACTATTGTGTTGGAGTAATTCTATCCCATCTGGACAAATAAAATTATAGAAATAGGGAGACATTTGTGCATATCCTGGAACGGCAATGAGATTCTTATAAGGGCAGAATTATATGCCTAAAAGAGCCAATAGAATAGCTCTTCCACAATAGTCAGGTAACTCAGAGTTAGTCTCAAGATGTAAAAGAGAATTCTGCTCTTTGTTTCTAAAACAGAACTTAAAAGTTTGTTAATCTTTAGGGTTTGGGTTCAGGTTCATCAGTGTTATGATTAAGGGTTTATACAGGCTCTAAGTGATACAGGTTAGTCCAGTTTTAAAGCTAGTTATTCAAAAGTACTTTAGAACAATATCCAAATACAATTTGTGCAATTTAAAGCCAGCTTTATTGAATGGAACACTGATGCACATATACAAAATGAAGAAAGATGTAATAAGAAGATGGTGAGAGAGATCCAGGTTATAGGTATTTACCTGGCCATTGAACTTGATAACTGTAGCCCAGGCTTTCTGGTGCAGCAACAAACATCTGATCATTGGGAATTGGAGGCCAAAATGGCACCATGTTATATTGTCGGTTATGTCCAATAGGGGCATTTTCTAGTGGATATATGGAGATATCTAATTGGAAAACAAGATATTTATTAACCTTTTAATAAATATTTAAAAAAAGAATATTCAAATGGTGTTCTGGAATCATTTATCTATACAACAGGCAGAAAGAGTAAAATATTTAAATATTTTTTTCCACAGTGACACTGAGGATCAGAGCACAAGATTTCTTTGAATGGACCAATTATCTAAATGAAACAAAAGATAGTTCAACCCAATATTTTATAATGTGAGTCATGAGTATCGGTTTTCAAAGAAGGATACTCAGCTCTAAATGAAAAAAAAAAATCAAGCCTTCTTAAGGTATCTCCACTTGACACACCAAATAACAAATCACTTTAAAAATGTAGGCCTGTGCTTATAGCAGTGGTGACTATACTTTGTGTGCAGTAGAGCTGTGCAAGGAATGGGCCAATATCTGGGTGAAATAATATATTAAAATAATGTGTCATTCTATTATGTCTGCCAGGATGGCATTTGATGTACTTTGAGTTCCAGTGCAAATCAGGAAACTCACCCACCCCTACTCAAATCAAGAAAGGGTGAGTTGGAGCAAAAATGCTCTTTGGAAAATGTCACAAAATCTTGTGATAAATCATGTAACTGCTCTGTCTTGTATCAAGACATACAATAGCCTCTCTCATAGTGTAGATGGGAAAATGCATTCCCCTTCTTGGGACAGCAGTATGAGAGCTCAGTTGTGCAACTGCAGTAGATCTCAGTATGAGTAACAGCAAAAGGCTGCATTGCCTCAAAGGGAGCATAATCTCTCCAGGGGCTCCTTGTATGGGTAGGGTTTGAAGGAATTCTGCATCATCGATTAGAATGGTACAAATTGCTTTTTGTGGTTAACTGACTACTGTCTTTCCTACTTCTTTTCTGTCCTTTTCTTAGTAATTAGGAAACAATGACATCAATTGTAAGTGGACCTTAAATGCTCTTTCCCCTAGGAAAAGGGAAGAATGGCTCTTTGCATGGCCTTCCTAAACACCCAAGCTATAGTGGGTCACATGATAGCACTGGATGAGTAGCTGGGTTGTATACTAATTTTTTTCTAAGGACAAAAAAATCCTCAGACTCCTAATGCACAAAGTGGTTATACAACCCTGGGGAAGCTTGTATGATTTCTTTGTCTGTGCTCTACAGGAGACATTGTATTGGCATCAGGTGCTTTTCCATTCCTGGCCAAGTTTCTGCACAGACACAGAAGGCAGAGTGAAAGTCAAGGAGGATTTACCTATTAATGAACTATTTTGCAAGGATAACAAGGTTTGCTGACCTGAAAAAATAATAGAAAAGAACGTGTCTCACCAGCATTATGTCTCCTCAACCATTCATCAAACACAGCATCAGTAAATGTGTGCAAGAGGACAAAAATGGGATCATTTGGGGATAAATGAGTTTGCCCTCCTGTTCCATTCAGAAAAAGATGAGCCAAATTATGAAGGCTTCGAACTGCTGGATCATATTTCCCTGATGGATCACTGTACCCTAGGTATAGAAACAGAAGAATATAGTGAACATTTTCTTCAGAAGCAGCCGTCCCAACTGGATACTGTCTTCTCTGAAAGGCTACCAAGCTGTTCTGTTGCCTTGTTTAACATAACCAATTTTTCCCTTCTCCATTTATTGGCATTTTAAATGTGTGGCTGCTATACCTCTAGACTATGTAATTTTCAGATGAAAATAATCTTTCTAAAGGAATTCTGTGACTCTGGGGTGCGCTTGGTTGTTTGTGTGTGAATCAAGCAAAGTGGGATCTTGCAAATGGGCAAAAGTAAACCATTTTTAGCGCCCAACTCATGGTCAAAACTTTGAATTTAGAAGGCACTGAACATAAATGAAACCATCACACATGCAGCTACTAACTGCTGATGTCAATGTAATGATTCTACCCTGTATCCTAATGGGACAGCTGTTCATGCAGTTTTCTACATCTTTTATACATTGACTTTTACCACATTTACTGTGGAAAACTACCCTCTGGCACAGGGTATCTTAGAATTCTCACTGTAGATTCCCTAGTCTCGCTGAACTAGCACTTAGTATGTGGAAATCTGGGTGTTAAGAGAGAATTTTCTAAAACATCAGGAAAATGGTCCAGTGTATAAACTTGGGCCAAAGCTTGGGTAGCAAAGAATTGCTCCTTTAAGGCTGTGTCTAAGTGCTCAGATCACGAGGCTTTGTTTTTCCAGAGGTGCTGACCACCAGTGGCTCCCTACCAGCTAATTTGGCCCAGAATTCCTATACTAGATTCTTCAACATAAACACCATAGGCCAGATCCTCGGCCGTTGTAAACTGGCTTCATTGGAGTTAGCACAGCTACAATCATTCAGCCGAGGATATGGTTCCTTATTTGAAAGTTAACTGCCCAGAGTGGCCCTATCAGAATACTTCTTACCCTGGGACCCCTGAGATATGCAGCCACCACAGTATAGACAAGCTCATTGCATCTGCCCATGTGTGTGGCACACATATTGTGGCCAGACAGTCTGGTAGCCCTCAGGAGCTGGCCCCCAAATTGTAAAACTTTTCCGCTTAAACATAGGAAACTAACAAGAATAAATAGCTTGTGGTCAAACCCAGAGCTAACACTCTTAATTATTCACCATTGTGTGGCAAACTGGTAAATGCAACAGGCTACCTGCCACATCCATTTGGGTTTAGTCACAGACATTTTTGTTTGTGATACTTACCTTCTACTGTATTACGGAAACTGTCTGTGGAATTTGAGTAGAAAGGAGGAGTGTCAAACAAACCAACTTCCAAACAAAGAGCCACATCCCCTGGCTCAGGAAGACGTTGTACCATTGGTCGGGCAACATTTCCAGCAGGATTCCTTCGAATTGGACCCCCCTCTGTGCCTGGATTTAGGGAGAAGAAAAAACAGAGTGGCAATGCATGATTTAAGAATGAGGTACCAAACAACAGGGTTAGGTGAAATACTGGGCTAGATCCTTGGAAATGGTTAAGCTACACTTGGCACAGGATCTGAGCCCCAACTGGCCTGACATAGACCAGACACCAAGGATCTTGCTTAGTATTATTGTAAGCTACCCAGTCTGGGACTCTTTTTTCCTTCTATAGGTGGCTGAGTCATAGACAGAAGTTGATTAGCTTGCAAAAGCCTTTATGGGAACTTTTTGCTCAGGCAGTCAGGGCTACATTCAGAAGTCCCAGGTTCAGTCCTTTGTGGCAGGTTTAACCTCTCAACCAGAGTTGTGATATTATATGATCTACCTTGTTATGACTGTGGTTGGAAAATGACTACGTGGATTCTACAGAGCACATTCTAAAGACATCAAAGGCACATTACAGTATTAATTTTTCTTTAATGAAGCATAGTTTTGTTGTTAATGCATCAGACAGTCAAAACAAATGGTTTCAAAACAAATTGTTTCTTTTTCTTATTTCTACTTTCATTGCAAACTTTTAACCTCTCAGCTGTTTTATGAAATAGAGATAATAACCCTTTAGTATGTCAACAAGTGTTATGAGACTCAGAGTGATTTGCAATGCACTTTGAGATCCTCTAATGGAAGGCAGTACTGAAAAGTGAAGGGTTATTATTATTTTTATTGTTGTTATTAATATTATTATAGAAATTATCTCAAAATATCTGTCAGTAGACAAACTTACTGTTACAAATAGTTCCCAAAGTATCATAGTCTTCTAGATTTTCACATAGCACTCTCCACTGAGAAAAAAGGGAGTTCTGACTTATAAGACTGGTATCAAAATTGCTTCTAGCTCCCATCAAATCATCTGTGCAGATATCACAGGTATTTCCACCAGTAGCAAAATTCCAATAAGGAAGTGCGAAAGTGGGATCCTGTAGCATCTCCTAACCGCAAGAACACATGTTAATGCAGGCCCTCACTCAAATAATATAACAAGAGGATCAAAATATTTTATGATGAGATGCATTTCAATAGAACTTAGTGAATTAAAGACACCCAGTGAGACTTGTTGACTTTAATCATACAGCTACTTTGTGAAATACAGCTCTACACACATACTACCAATACAGCTACAACCCGTACCACCAAATTTGAGCTAGCACTAACACAGATCAACTTTTGCGCAGCTTACAGTGTGAGATGAAACAACGCCCTAATTATCAGAATTGGGGCTGTCACCTCTGGACTTCCTAGGTCACTGGCCATTCCTTTTCTTTGAACTTTTTATGGACTTTGTACTTTGGCCTTGGCTCCAGGCTTGACACTTGGGAGGCTGTCAAGCCTTTAGCTATGCCACTGCCACAGAGCTCTGTGGTTAGCAAAATCAATATTCTAAATTTGATCAGCTTAAGCAGGACTATAGGGTAATGATGAAGAAGAGAAGGGAGTGATCATTCCTGGGTTTGCCATTCAATTCCATATCTGCTTAGAGATGGAAGTTCTCTGAGGTCAGGATAACCATCATGCTAGCTCAATTAATGACCTGGTTTACTAACCTGTACTTGATTAGTTTATTAATATCTTTTTAGATCTAATATTAGAGTAGGTCCTTGGTTCTCGCTTCCCTTTTATCTTTATTTTTAAAAATGAATATATTTTGTTTCACTTCAAGCAGTAACTGTCACAAGGTGGTAATTACCTTACCAGGAATTATCTGATGAAACAGATTTTTATTTAAAAATGCCAGTTATCAGTACTGAAATATTGTCTTGAATGGCTTTAAGAAATTTCCAATGACATGCAGAAGAAAATTGCCAGGTAACCTGGCTAACTGCCAGAAAGTCTGAACTGGCAGAGTCAACAACTTGAGATGAACCTACCATGGGGAGGTCCAGGTTCCACGCCAAATTCAGTTTCAAAATCTTTTACAGTTAAAACTTTGTTATCTGGCATGAGTGTGGTAATGGAGGTGCTGGTTATCTAAAAATTCTGGTTATCTGAGAGTTATACCTATCAAGGAAGACAGGAGCGCAGTGAAGCCACCCCCGCTGGGAAGAGCCCAGCACTGCCCTGGCCCTAGCCCACAGTGGCAGCCTGCCTTGCCCCACGCAGATACCTTTCCTCTCCCCTGACCCTTCCTTTGAAGACTTTCCTGTTGGGGGGATGTATGTACATGCACGTGTGTTCTCAGCCCCACCCCAAATGTTTTTCTCCCTCCATCAATGCAGATATCAACTAGAAGGGGTCCCAGCAGCTCCTACATCGGCAGCGTCACTAACTAATGTAAAGAACAGAAATACTTGATGCACGTGCTGGATAGATTTGGAGACGATTCCCATTGTTAAGGTGAGGATTTGTATTGGGGGATATTGTCTCAGAATTTCCTATGACACTGAAATAATACATTTTAACCAGGTCTAGCAATGATTTCCAAACCAATCATAAGTACTTATTTGTATTAACTGATTTAAAGCACTATCCTATTTTTGCAACATTTTTCCATCTCTTTACTAAAAGGTGCTTGTTTATCAGGTGTTTCATGTGTCTGGTTTCTTTTTTTTTGGTTTTTTTTTAGTCTATGATGTGTGGCCTGGGAAGTAGTACATAAATATACACTGAAATTTCTAGTCTCTTTTCTCCTGCTGATGAACACACAAAAAATATTTGAGGCTTATAGAGGTCTGCACCTGGTTACGCTCAACAAATTGACTTAGTCTACCACATAGTTTACTAAAAGAATAAACAAAAGATAAAGCACATGCTATCAAGTGTTTAATCATTTGGGAAATGCTGATCGAAAACCAAATTTGATTATTTCCCTTCCCCTATATTTTATGATATGTATTTTTTTCTAAATGTGTTTCTTTTGCTCAAAAGGTACACAGTACAGGAGTTGATATCTACTTTTTCTTTTTTATTTAAGGTTATTTATATCAAGGGTGTTTGTACTCTTTTCCACGACAAGCAGTGATTTGTAGAATTTTTCCTTATATTGAAACATTTTGAGCTTGAAGCAATGGGGAATTGAGTCTATGGTTTGGTGCCTGATTAAAAGGTTTCCCTCCCTCCTGTGGAGAGTTCCTGTGGAGAGAAAGGAAAAGCTGGACTATTTCTATTTGTGGAATGGAATCTCCTGTCCCTCTCTTTTCTAGGTGTTTGAGCAAATCACATGCTTCCAAGGTGACTGCTTCTTTTATCTCACTGATTTATTGATATTACTCCACCTCCAGGCACATCTGAGTCAAGAATCAGGTCCCAGAACTTAGAAGACTCATTAACACTTATTTTATCACCGTTAGCAATTAATGTCATTGCTCAAATTAAAGAATGTAGATGTTGACGTAACACCTGCTTTTTTAAAGGAAACTATTGAAACAAATTTTGTATTTTTTTTTACTAGTATCCCTAAAATATTTTTTACTGTAAATATGCTCCTGGCAGCCTAAAGACCTAAAACAAATCAATTAATGTTAATATGCCTCGTAACACTGGGATTGAAAAAGTGATAGAAACCAGCTAGAAGGATATACTACTTATCCTTCACCAGTGGACTATAGGGAGAAATAATTATTTAATGGTACAGCATAAAATATGAATAATAGCAAGTTCAATACAAATGCAAACTTTACCTGCATGTCTCTTTCTAATTGCAGGAGATGGTATCTATGCCAGGTGAGAAATGCTGGTCCTTCATGAGAGAAATCCACTCCTCCAAAACTCTGCTGCCCTGGACCAAGGAAAGTCTTTCTGACAGAGTAATAATGGGACCACACAAAGTAGTTATAAATGGACACATTCTCAAATTGTGGTGTGCTGCCATCTGGTCCAAATATCTCCTCATGCCTTCTGGTGGCTATGACAATGTCAGGATGTATTGTACTCTTGGCTTGGTGTAGGGCATTGATAAAACGATTCTTCTCCTCTGCGCTCAGGTCCAGAAGGTTTCTTCTGACTTTAAAGATTAAAAAGATGTCAGTTATGAAGGTAGAAGACAGGGCAGATTTGTACCTTATGGACTGAGAAATGCATAAGCTTTCATAAGCAACAGCTTACTTTGGCAGATGCTATGTTATGAAGTTATGAAGATACTGAAGGTCTTGTTACATTTGTGTAGTTTCTGTGGTTGTTATCCATTAGCAGGAGTACCTTTCTCTTGAACAAGCCCTATTGTTTAACGGGGGCAAATCACAGGATAAAATGAATAAAGATAGGTAACAGTAGAACCTGGCTTATTACTAAGAAAATGCATGACAAGAAAAGGATTGGGACATTGTTTTTTGATATGTTTTTACAGATTAACTTTTTTTGGCAAGGTTTACAGTGGGTGAACATTTCACTGTGAGTATGAGTTCTTTGTCAGACTATTTTTTGTGGTAACACAGTAACATAAATTAAAGAGTACAGTATGCCAGCCTTTGTCTTACAACTACCAATGTTTTAGTAAGACATTTTTTAAAAGCCCATTAGCTTTGCTTGATTGTTTGCTTCAGAATTTCTGAGCCTGAAGAATAACAACCTTGCAGTGCCGTAGCAAAGGGGGAGGCGCGGGAGGGTCCGGTGCGATCATTTTAGGCACCAAAGCAAAGGGGCACTAACAGGTGCTGCCCAGGTAGGGTGGGGTGTGGCACAAAGCCATGAGCGGCTTGTTTGGGGGGGCATGGGGACAGGGGAAGAACGGTCCTGCTACTGCGTGCACCCCTGAGCAAACATGGAGGGGGCATGTGCTCCCTGGATCTGTGTGCAGGGTGAGAGTGGGCTGCCACTGCAGGCTTGCCCTGGGTGCTAAAATTCCTTGCCATGGTACCACAACCTTGTATTATATTTCCCCTGAATTTTACCATCTACAACTACTGGCAATATTTAGCTCTTTATCCCATTTCCTTTCCATCCAACCTCGTTTTCAGTAGATCTCAAAGGAGGTCAATATTTTTAGCTTTTTTTACTTCTGGGGAAACTTTATCACAATAAAGTGATATGACAGTATGTTCACTATCACTCAACAAATGCATATAAGAGCAAGGTATCGAACCTAGGTCAGTTGTGTCCCCTTTGCTTTCACTCATCACTTATATTTTGGACTTCTGAGTTAATGGGTCATCTAAATTGACTCCCACACATGTGAAGAAGTCCTTCAACCTGAGCAGTAATACCCCAGTCTGAGCTGGGCACCAAACTCTGGCCTAAACTCCATTTTGACTTAGAGTGCTGCCAACTTAAGCTTCTGGATGGAGATGAGGCCCTAGAAATGTTTGGGGGATTGATAAGATCATAGAATCATAGACTCATAGAAGAAGGGACCTTGTAGATCTTCAAGTCCAACCCCCTGCCTGTGCGGGAGAAAAACTGGACTCAAATGAGTCCAGCCAGGTAGGCATCAAGCCTCTTCTTAAAGACCCCCAGGGTAGGAGCCAGCACCACTTCCCTTGGAAGTTGGTTCCAGC
>NW_017728950.1:52870846-52878815 GCF_001723895.1 Crocodylus porosus
TTGAGTTCAGTTCAAAGTACAGCATCCACAGTCCCTTTCAGACAAAAACACAGTCAGTGAAGGTACTGCTCTCTCTCCTTTCATAGAAATACTAATGGTGAGAGCATTCTAATCTTCTGTTAAACCTTGAGCATTGAACAGCCAGTAAAATCCTGGGTCCAAAAGGAGGGAAAGCAAGAGGGGCCATAGTTTAATGTTTAGGGCACTCAGCAGGCTGGCTTCTGGTCTTTGCTCTTCATATTATGTTAGACAATCAGTAGATAATAAGCAGAAATAACTCTGGGAGTAGGGTCCAGAATGCACAGTGATGTAGCAAGGGATGGGGGAGGCAAGTGGGGCAACTACCCCAAGTGCTGAAGCAAAGGGGCCTCAACAGGCGCTGCAAGGCATGGGACAGAGCCATGAGTGGCTTGCTTGGGGGAGCGCGGGGATGTGGGAAGGGTGGCCCGGCTGCTGCATGCACTCAGGGGCAAGCATGGAGGGTGTGTGCCCCCTGGATCTGTGTGCGGGGCAAGGGCAGGCTGTAGCTGTGGGCTTTGAGCCACTTGGAGCTACGAACTTAACTGCTACGGCACTGAGATTGTATGGCTCCCACAGCTGACTGTCCCAAACTTTGGGCTGTGCAGTCAGGCTGCCTTTTGTTTACTCCTCTTCTCTCCCCTTGACTCTTATAGTATAGTACTGCACAGTCAGCAGGAAGGCTGGAGGGTCAACCATCCAGATTTTTCTGTAGCCTCATAATTGGAGTCATCTCCTAGGAAGCAGGAGAGGTGAGCTGGAATTTTCTCAGGCTGATGGTTTACTACCTAGTTCTTGTACCCCTTGGGCCAGTACACTAACCAGTAAGCTAGTATTAAAAAAGAGGGCAGCATCAGAGTCACTAGATAACACCTACCTTCAGCAGATGATTTGGCAATCCTGAGTTGTACTGTGATGCCTAAAGGTTGTCGTTTAGCCCCGTGTGAATGAATCAAAGAAACAGGGTTATATGCGTAGGCTAAAGGTGCCTGATGTACAGGCTTGAATCTGACACCTAAACTGAAAGACCCATTCTCTCTTGGTTCGCTTGTGGCAGCTTTTCACTCAGGATGTGGAATCTTTGCATCACACTTTAGAGGCATTTAAGTTTCCCCTTTACTACATAGGGTCTTTAGGTGCCTATTTTGCTGATCCTCTGTCGTAAGAGTCGAATGCTAATCATTAGGCATCACAATACTTCAAATGGAACCACTGAAAGAAGCAATCTCACCTTCTTTCCTCAAGCAACTTCTTAAATCAGACAAATGTCCCTTTATTCACCAGCAAGCAACCACTTGTTTTAGTTATTACAATTATACTGAAGACTAAAAGCAAGCAGCACTTCAGTTGGTTGAGAGATGTGTGAGTTAAGTCCTGGCCCCACTTAAATCGAAAAGAATATTGTCTTTAACTTCATTTGGATCAGAATTTCAGTCAGTAACCAAGTTTCCTAAACATGTGATTTTGCTTGTGATGGGTTTAACTGAACTCCATAACAATTTGACTTTTTCTGTACACCAGTAATATGCTTTTTAGAAATAGTTATACATACTATTGATTTAGGTAACACATAATACTTCATTTTTATTTTGAAATGTTTGCTTGAACAGTCTCCAGCACATATTTTGAGTCCTCATAATACTATATAATTCAAAATGATGATTGCATCAACTCACAGTGTAAAACTGTTTGTGATATCTATTATGTACATACAAATAACAACCCAATAATTGTTTGTAAAAGCCAAACATACAGTGATTAATTTTAGTGTCAATAAACAAGCTTGTCTCATTGAGTTTATTTTGGTATAAAGTTTCTGACTTTGCTAACTGTTTAGTTTGAATAGTTTCTAAAGGCCTAGGGGCTGACTACCAGATGTAGGGTGACCGTACATCCTGTTGTCATAAGGGTAGCCCTGTTTAAACATTTCTCCTGGGTATCTTACTGGTTTTGTTTATTCTGTGCTTGTCTGCTCACTTTTGTCCTGTTTCTAGAGATTGACTACATGCCTGGGACAAGTGTCTCTCCTGCCCACACTCCTTCTCTCTGCTTACCAGCACAATCCATTGAGATCACAGAAGGGAAAGGATGTGTGAAAAGATTCATAGATTCATAGAATCATAGAAATAGGGTCGGAAGGGACCTTGTAGATTTTCTCGTCCGACCCCCTGCCCTGGGCAGGAGAGAAAACAGGGCTCAGATGACCCCAGCCAGGTAAACATCAAGCCTCCTCTTAAAGACCCCCAGGATAGGAGACAGCACTACTTCCCTTGGAAGTTGGTTCCAGATCCTATCCGCCCCGGACATGAAGAGGGAATATGTCCCATTTTGAGATTCAGGAAATATGGTCACACTAATTAGATGGTGTAATTGACTTAACTTCATTGACTCCAATGATGTATTAACTTTTGCTTTTGTATTGCAAGCTGAAGCTCAGTTGGGTTTTTTAATATTAAACTCTACTTCAGCACTTGGTTTGAGCGCTTCACTGTTTTTGGCTATACTGCTTCCAGTTTCTGAGTTAGGCTGTTTAGCTATTTAGTGCTAGCTCAGGCGTCTCTACACAGGACTGAGCCGTGCCCTTAATTTTAATTGTGATATCTTTAACTTTTTAACCCTTTACTTTGGATTGCATTAATTAAATATTACTAATATAGAGAAAAAAGAGACAGAGCTGATATTTGTAATAATCATTTCCATATATTACAGATCTGTCATATTCCATCAACTTAGATAGAGTTCATCACTTAATTTTAACATTGGTTTAGGGGAAGGGTTGGGTTGCTGATTTTCAGGGTGAAGCATTTTGTAGTAGTCCGATAATACATTTCAACTTTCATTAATATTTGAACCCTCATTAATTCAAACTGCTGGGCCTTAATAACATGGATACCAGGCCCTTTCTCTTTCCACTCTATCCCTTCTTAGAAATACTTTATCTTTTACAGACCCTGTAGTAATCTCACAAACCACACTTCAAAAATCTTTAAATACCTAAAGGCTGGTATATTTAAATTTCAATATTAAAATGTAGACCACTCAGAGTCATGATTGTAGCACTAACTTACATAGTTTCTAATTGTTTAGATCCTTTGAAGTTGTTGGGAGTAGTTACCAGAACTATTCTGGTGATTATTTTTGCAAGATGAAAAAAGTTATAGTTGCACAGGAATTTTGGATTCACAGAATTGCCATCAAATCTATCAAACACATACCTCCATTTTAAGCATAAAATAATTCCAAAAAACCCACATTTTTACGTCTCATAATTATTTATATTATTTAGGTGTCAGGGATATTTTAGTCTCTAAAGAAGATAGGAAGTCAAATGTATCTTACACTGAGCATTACTAACAGATCAAGTCTCTCCATTATTGCTGATATTCTTACCTATGTGGATCTGCTGGTCACAGGCAGCCCCAGTCCAGCCAGGTTGACATGATCCACAGTTGAAACCGGAGAAGTTTCCATTGCACCTGCAGGTTTGGTTGAAAAAGCGCAAGGGCCACTGTTCACGGTCATCCCGGCCATCGTGCATGTACTGTGGGCCATGGGGCCGTGAGTCTGCAATTACTGGCATACACTGACCTCTCCCAGAAGATGAACCACAACGGTCAGAGCCAGGGTCAGATAATGGAGACAAATCTGGACAACACTCACCACTTATTAGGGCTTCAACTGTAGCACATTGGCGGGGGAACTGAGCACTAGCTTGGCTGAGCAAGGTAAGAAGCTGTGGTAAAAAGAGAAGCAGCTGTATGGAGATCTGCATAATGACAATCCAAGTGAGAGGGAAACCAGAGGTTCCTCTTGTGAGTCTGCAGCTTTGCCTCCTGCCTAGTGAAGCTCAGTATAAACTAGAGGAAAGAGAAATGTTTGAGAGCAAGCACAGTTGCAAGAAACACTTTCATTCACAGATAAAATTACCAAGCCATCTACTTTGCTGCTATCTCTTTCAGAATATGGCAAAACCAGTATCATAGACTTTGTCTTTGCTTAACAAAAATTTAAAAACCTTATTCTCTTAGCAGAGAAAGGGCCTCAATCCTTCCAAACTACAACTATCACAGTCTTAATGGCAGAGGCAATGAGGTGCTTCACATCTCTCATAGCCCACAATGTACACATTATTTAACTTTACCGGCACAGACTCTTCCACTCGTAGACCTCTAGCAGCTTTCTAAACATTAATTCTTCTTAATGCACTCCTGCCAACCAGACAACCTTTCATCAATACTAAATGCTACAAATTGTGAGGCATTAGTAACTTCAGTCTAACTGTTTCTTTGCCCTCCCATCCCTTCTGAATTAATCTGATACATATCTCTTGTTGTACATTTAGGCTTCTCTTGCTTCTACTGTCTGCTGTATTGGAGATTTTGTAATAAATGAAAAACTACCATATCTTCTTACCTCTGTACTGTACCCTCTTTTCTGTCTTTGGCAGTACTTCTTTGATGAACTCCGCGTGTCCTACCCAGGACTAAGCAGTACTAACTTCTTTCCTGTTTGAGTCTGTTTACTAATCCTGGTTCTGCCAACAGTTCGGTTTGGCCTCACGCTCTCTTTCCTATTAATCCTTTTCTACTTCAGTGATTTCCCCAGGCTTTAAATACTCCAAGAGCACATGATTTCTTTCATGCTTATCTCCTTGTGATTTTACAAGTTTCAACAAAGGTCAGTAATTGTCATTGAAACAAAACAATCAAGAACCATGGAGGCTTTTATATTTTAAGGAAGGTGTATTTGAAAATAGATAATTACTTAGGTGAAGAAAACTGAGGAAGTTTATGCTGAATTTTCTTCCCTCAAATGGATAATTACATTTTCAAGAGAAAGGACAACAAAGGACAAGAGTTATATTGTTTAAAAAGTAAAGTGCTTTTGTTTCACACAGTGAATATCGAATATTCATTTGGACCTGTGTGAATAAATGATTTTTGGTTGAATAGCCATACCAAAAATCAAATAAAAAATCAATTTTTATCCCCTGGAATGATTTTTTCTTTCTTTTTTTCACTGAAGAAGCACAAAGATGAAAAATGTTGTTTTGCATCAAGTAAAACATTACTTAGTTTATTGTAGGTAAAACTTCCACTGACTATAACTGATTTCACCCACCCACACCTTTTTTTCTGAATACCTATCTTTGCCAAAACTCAGTAAGTTGCCCTCTGCCCAAAATAATTGCCTGCCCCAGCCTAACACCATATGAAGCAGTCGAAAGTCAATTTTATGGGGCTACTCAGATATTTCATCTTCCATATGTCTGCAAGGGGCATTTTTGAAGGGTCAGCATTAATAGGGCTTCCATTAAGCTTTCTTTGTCTTTCTATGAGCTTCTCCCTGTCTTCTCCTCTTCATTCTGCCTTGTTTCCTTTAAGGTCTAGAATTTCACTCTGGGCATGTGTCATTTTGGCCACATGGAAGATGAGTCCAACATCACTGGGTGTGAAAGTAAACTAGGGGCAGTAAAATATTTTCAACTTTAGATTGAAACTAAACCTTAGTTTAATGAAGAAAAATGCATGTTTCTAGTAGTTCTAGTAGCAGACACATACAGGACATTACCTAGAAAAATCCTGATGAACTTAAAGGGCTTAAGGGGAACTAAATTATGGCCCTCAGAGGAAGCCCAAGCAAAAGGACCATTGGAAAATACACATCAGATGGGCTTGTCAGTGCCTACCCTGATGCTGAGGCAGGAAAAGACCAGAAAAGTCCTTGACTTATTATAGCCACCTTCTTTAGGTCACTGCTCAACTTTTGTCCTGCAGTGTTGATCCCAGATTCTCCCAGGATTGGGGGGGGAGGGGGAGGGGGGGAGTGTGGGAGGTTTTTTTCTCTTTTCTCTTCCCCCTCACTGGTCCCAAACATGAGCCATGGCATCCCACAGCTGTACCTGAACCCTGTTGCTCCTAAGTGTCTGGGGTCTGATGCTGCCTAGACTCTATGCTGAACTTGCAATACCTCTGAGCCTCTGGAGGTGTTTGCCAACTGGAGCCCAGGAAGTGAAATTGCTGTGCCACATGCATGGACTCTTTGGGAATGGAAGCAACTCCCTGGCCCTACAGCATCATTACCAGTTCTACACTGCTAACAACACCTCAGGTTGCCCCTGGGAAAGCTTTGCCAATTGGATGCAGAGTGCTACCAGGGAGCCACTCAAGTTATGTTATGGAACTAAGGCCATACCAGACTCCGTTCCATTCTTTTGTAAGCCACTGTGGACTCGAGAAGGATCTGCACCCTCAAAAGCAACCAGTGACAGCATTCTGGGTGGCAGGTGCAGCACAGGGTACATGGTGGCCCTGGTTTCTTCCACTGTTTGGAGAGCGACCATGCCCCTATCTATTATTATTGTTGTTGGAACCAAGACATCTCCACTACCAGGAGATGAACTGCAGCTGCCTCTGATCACACCAGCTGGCAAGAATATCACACAGTTCCTCGTGGACTGGGAACCGCTGAACTGGACTTTAGCTGGACATGACCTGAACCAACAAGGACCCCCAGACTGGGTAGTTTCACTAAAGGGCACACTGTGACAAGCTCATGCCAACAATTTGGTTTAAATTCTATGGGCACTTTGCCATTTCGGAGGGATTCCATGAGCCAGGATTGTACAGGGTGGAATTGGGCCAACAACAACGAACAGTTTTAAATTTCAGTCTCCTGATAACAAACCTCCCTCTCCTCCAACGTTTAAAGCCCCAATTTTGGGACCCATGTGTTAAAATTGGATCAACAGGAACAAGTGGCTCTTCAATCTCAGACTTCTCTGAAGGAGGCTCAAATCCACTTAGATGGTATGAATATCTCTCACATTGCATCTGTATGTGTTCCCTTGATTGGAATTATCCATAAAGGTTGGAATGAATGAATAAACATGTGGCAAGGGGCCAACCATGTAAATAGAGTAAAAAGGGAATTCAGTGATTGGATTGCACCAGAGGGAACCAGAGGCTCTTTAATTGATGCCGCAAATATAGAAGTTCTTGCTAATAAACTGTTATATGCCACTGAAAATATAGGGAAAATGGGAACCCCATTAATAGCATCTTTGAAACAGCTAAATGAGGAACAGCAGTTAATAAGTAAGGTATTTCCTCGGTGGGAAGGACTCATAGAAGAGGATGAAGGGTTAAGGATGTCTTGTGTACAGTCCCTCTAAAATAATGTCTCACTGGCTTCAGCATGTGAGCAAGCTCAGGCTCTCACCCAAAACATAACCATGGGAATGATTTGGCAAGCCATAGCGGGACAAATTCCCATGGAAGCAATCAACCTGATTCAGCCACATGTAACAGAGAAAGAATTAGCCCTCCAGCCCTGGTGGAGATTAGATAATACTTTGTACAATCATCACCAGCAGAGCTTGCAGTTATTCCTGATAACTGTGGCAGGCAAGGAAAGTAGAATAATCCACCCAGTAGTCCCACTGGGATTATAGATTGATGATAACTCAGTAATGTGCTCCAGAGATCATAACACTTGGGCCTGGCAGAAAGAGAATGTGTGGAACACAGTGAATATAAGAGGGGGTGGAATAAAAGAAGATTTGGGGTACATATGTGAAGACCAAGCATTGGAGGAACATGATGAATGCTTCCCACAACCTGGAAATCATTTTCACTGTTCCTTTGATGTTATCCAGGAAAGGGAATCTGTTATTGTCTATGTTGGTAAAGCATGTGTGTGTGTGTGTGAGAACAAGAATCATAGAATCAATGAGTTGGAAGAGACCTAGACAGATCATCTAGTCCGACCCCCTGCCATGGGCAGGAAGGAGCACTGGGGGTTGAAGGGGTGCCCAGCCAGGTGCCTGTCCAGTCTCCTCTTGAAGATCTCCAGGGAAGGTGAGAGCACCTCCTCTCTGGGAAGCCTATTCCAGACTCTGGCCACCCTTACAGTGAAGTAGTTCTTCCTAATATCTAACCTAAACCTATCC
>NW_017728950.1:52879462-52880530 GCF_001723895.1 Crocodylus porosus
GAGCCCTGGGGGACTCTGCTGCCCACACCCTCCCAGGATGACATCGACCCATCCACCACCACCCTCTGGTGTGATATTGTATTGATTAATGGACATTGAATTCAACACATGGTGCCTTACATTAATCACTGCTTCTGTACTGTAACCACCATTGTTAGCTGTGATCTTAAGGTTACTGTGCCTATACGGACCATACAACATTTGAATGCCTACCCTGAGCTTTACACGGCGGTTTCCCCCATTTCACTGGGAAAGGGTCTCACTGCCATCAAGAAACTATTAACTCATCCCTCTTTACAAGCTGAACTGCAAAGGCTCAGAACTTTGGAAGAGAATGGCAAACTCGAGATTTAACACAACAAACAGGAGATCTCTAGGCTGGCAGCCACACCAGCCATCACTCCTGTGGGAAGGTTGCTTGGGTGGAGCCCCAGTGTAACAGGTCTTTTGAATATCATGCTTAACCCCATTGTGGTTATCATTGGTTTCCAAATTATACTAGCAATTGGTCTGGTTCTGCTGGGTTGCTGGATGAAGTGACTGATCCAGAGGCTGCAATGGATTGAAGATCAGATTCTGTACCAGGGAGGAAGGATGTGACGGGGATACTCACTCAGTGCAAACACCCCATCAACAGGGGACTGACCTGTCGGCTCCTGAAGAACCCTGGCGCAGTACCCAGCCTGTCTGATTCATGAAGGATCTCCCCTTCCTTTCCACCTCTGCGTGAACCAGAACTGATTAGAAGAAGGACTTACAAAAGGCAATGAAGATGCAGTGAGAGACACACCTAAACCCCTCCAAATAAGGGTGACAGGATTAAGGGAAATTCCCTAGTACCATTTGCATCAGAGATGGGAAAGGGAGGCACCTCCATTAACATTCAGAATGGAGAACAGATATTTCAAGGCATGGGCTGCACTGAACTCTAGGACAAGAGAAGCAGGGGAGCCCTGGATGATGGGGAATCTCTGCTTCAAATACTAATTAACACATGTCTGCACACACCTAGGTCAGCATTTATCAGACTAATTCTAGTGATTTAGATTTCATAGATTTCATAGACAT
>NW_017728950.1:52880541-52890633 GCF_001723895.1 Crocodylus porosus
CCAGCTGGCGCGCCAGAGACCCCAGGAGGGAGCAGACCCCGTAAGGGGAGGTGGCCATGCTCCCAGGCCCCAGAGCCTGAAAAAGGGACAGGCAGCCCCCGCAGCCAAGAGCCAGGGGCTCCATCAGCGTGGAGCCCGGAACCATGGGCTCCGTCTGGGCGGCTGTCTCTGAGGTGCCCAAAGGAGGGGCCACAGAGCCTGAGGGGACCCTCAGGGTGAGGCACGTGCCCATCCGTGTCATGCCTCTGGTAGGCTGGCTACGGCTGGGGCTGGCTATGGCTGGGGGGGTCACAGGCAGGGTCTCGTGCCCTCCCGCGCCCTCCCCCGCACGAACTCCATGCTAACTCAAGCGCCTGTTTGTACAGCCTGTTCACGCAGCTCCGGTGCTGGGGGTCGGCAGGGGGCTTGGCGGCTGCTGAGGGGGTGTCTGGGGGGCTTCGGGGGAGCAGGGGCGCAGCAGGCTTCACCCGCACATCTCTCACCACTCTGGAGCCTACCTGAGTGTGGTGACCCAAAACACTGAATCTGCCTGTTTGAATTGTGAGATCTCTCAATGTAATGCCACCCATAGCAAGGAGTGATCAGTTCCTATTATCCAGCATATGAGCCATCATTTACCCACAAACAAACTTAGTGTTCTTCCTTGAGCCTTTGTTAGTTCTCTACAAAAAGTTCAAGTTTCTGTTCTGGATCCCAACACTGCACCGGTTCCACTTTCCTGCCTGGAACACCTCCACTGATTGTGCTGAGGGCTCTGCCTGTCTGCAAGCTTCAGCAGACACCTGGGAACCTTGACTGATTCAAACCTCGCTGAGTGGTGAGACCCCCCAACTCTCTCCTTCTCTCTCTCTTATTCCAGGCACAGCTTTCTAAACCTGACTTTTGCTGATCAAACTTGAGCTAGACTTCCCCAAATACCCAGTTAAAACTGGGTAATATTGTAACTGCTTTGTTTGGCTATTACTACTAGTGTCATTATAAGTTTCATATACCTGGCAATAAAATAACCTTTATGATTAAGCTGGTTGCCATACTCTCTCTGAACCTGATTTACTCTTCCTTCTCCTCAACCTTCCTATTTGCTCTGCAGCAATGCTTCTTTTACCTACAACCAAAGGTCCCTGTAAAGCCTAAAAATCCTGTGAGGTTTGCTTATCAAGGGAGTTACTACCAGGAAAACTGGGACAAAAGATTGGGCAGTGCTGAGCTGGGGCATATGAGGGTGTCAACCTGATAATGCTAATTACCTGGCTCGGCTCACATGTACTCTGTTCCTGTGCAGAGTTCAGGGTTCACGAGGGTGTCAGCCTGGAAATGCTGAGTAACCCTGCCCATTCAGACTTGCTCTATTAACCTGTGTGTGTGCATTGTGTCTGACTTGCATTTTATTGTTGCCCTGTTGAACTAAGCTCTGTGCTGAGTCTGGGGCATATGAGGGTGTCAGTCCGGAAATGCTGAGTAACCCTGCCCACGCAGATGTGTCGTGTTAATCTGTGTGTGTGTGTGTGTGTGTGTGTGTGTGTGTGTATGTTTGATTGACTTGGTGGCTGGAGGAACCCAATCCTGTTGAAACTAAGCCCTGCAACATAGCTCTACTGGGGGTAGAGGGCTTGCTGAAAGGAGGGATAGAGCTCCGTATAGAAACACCAATGACACAAGCAATACATTGATAGAATTACAGAGACCCCAGAAATGTAACTCTAATAAATGAGCACACCCCAAAGGGATGGGCAAATCTGGTAATATCAGAGGAAGCCCAAGCAAAAGGACTGCTTAGATGTACTACTTGGGAAAGTTTGTCTGGAAAAAGTTCCTCGTACGGGTTGGCACTTCCTACACAGCTACATCACAGCCTCAAAATGTGGATTTGGACAATAGATACATGTAGTCACAGAACTGTTGACTGCATCCATTCCATGCTCCCAAATCTCCCCTTAAAGGGCCTACAGAAGTAACTGCAGCCACAATTGCATTCTGTAGTATTCAAGCCAGGCACAGTTCTTTTCATAGGCCTTCCCATGACGCTGTTGCACTAGGATCTTCCTGCTTCCCTCCTGCATCTGTGTGGGTTTGAGCCTAGAGATAATTCTAGTGCACTCATTTTCCTCTGTTTTACTAATGGCTGTAAATACAGGAAGTTACAGCAGACGGGTTTATAAAGTCACACCCCAGGTAACCCATGATAACTTTGTCATGTAGACCTGAATCAATTAGTTTTTCAACAGTAATGGTAACAAATAGACTTTTATGCAACAACTTGTTTTAGCAGCTGCCTTTTTTGCCTGACCTGAAGAGAACTGTGAAAATGCATCTGGTTTTATTTGTGCATGAATACTGAGTAATGCTGCTATGCCAGATATGCTTGAACTCAATTTGATGAATTATTTAGTCAGCTGTCAATTATACATTCACCATCCTCTGGCACTTGCCAAGTGCCTAAATAATTTTTCAGAATTATGCTGCAATCCAGAAAGGAATCATGCACACCTTGAGCCTAAGTATTGCAACTCCTTAAAATGAGGCATCTGAGCCTATCAAGTGTTTCAAGGAAATAAGACTTAGGTATCTATGCTTCCTATAAAGCTAATGAGGAATTTTAGGTATCTCCAAATGGTGATCAGCCAAAACCCCTTGCTGAGTGGGAAGCCACCCAGAGCTAGCCAACAGGGAACACTAAAGTGCAGGAGTGCAACTGAACTTCTATTTGTTTCTGCAGATTTGGAAGACTAGGAGGGCATCAAAATACTGGAGCATGTAAGACGGAAATTGAAGATTTTTTAATTCTCCACTATTCCCATAGTAAAAAATTAGGTGAGAAGAAGAAATGTTAAAAAGTGTGAGAGAGAGATTTTTACTTTAAAAGTAAAACTTTTTTAAAAGAAGAAAAGTAAGTTTTATGTGAAAGTGAAACTTTCACTTGCTAAACCAATCCCTTTTCCCATTTTCTAATTTTCCTTCTCCAAATATTTTTATTGAAAAGGGAAGTAAGAGAAAGTGTTCCTATTATCTTTTTTTCTAATGTAAATTGGAAGAAATAGGAGTGAAAAATTGATAGACATGTCAGAACGTTTTCCTCCTTTTTTCCCCTACCTTTTTGTTACACTTTCTCCCCTTTTTAATAAAGAAACAAAGCACAACAATTATGAAAAAAGACTCTACCCAACAAAATAAAATATTCCAAAAAAGGACCTTAATCCAGAAGAAAAAAATTTAAAATAAAAACTTTTATGACATTTAATTTCAATGTTTGAGGCATGTGTTTTTAGGGAAAAAAATGAATAAGAAAATCCTTTTTTCTTTTTTAAAAAAGGGAATTGCAACCAGATCTTCAAGTTATGTATTAAAAAATATTCAAACATCCATTAATCAACTTTTAATCATTTGTAACCTATTAAGAAATATACCTTTACTGCAAAGTAAAATCAAAATGAATACATGACCCTTTAAATACCAGCAAGTTTGCACTGCAAATCTATATAAGCCATTCTGGATGAATGTTTTTTGTTTGGTATTCTTTTTAACATGATGCAGAAAAGACTACCAGTGGGCACATCTACATATACATTTACTCCAGCCTAGATTTAAACTGGTATAAACTAAGCTGGAGTAAAGGTATTTGGGTAGGTGTCTACACATGCAAGGATTAGGGAGAAACTTTACTCCCAGGTCCCTGAAGCCCTGCAATGGGCCCCTGTTACTACTTGGGGGAACTCCAGGCTCCAGCTCCAGCTTCCAGCACCTGGCAGCCATCTTTAAAAGCCATCCCAGCCCTCTGCTTTCTGCCCAGCCTCTTCTTTGCCCAGGAGCAATGTGTCAAGCACAGGGGCAGCATATGGCAGCTCTGTTCTTAGCCACTCTGCCTCCTTGTGCTATGGCTGTTCTGACCCCTGCCCCTGGTAGCAATGACCAGCACCCTGGGCTCCTGCTGGTCACTGTGATTGCCCTGCTGGCCCACCATGCTGACTGCCACCTGGTCCATGGCTGTCTTGCACCACCCAGCTCCCCCATGCCCAGTGACTGCCTGCCTGCCCACAGCTCTCTATCCCAGAGCTGCCATCACCACCACATAGCTGCTTGAGAGAGCCCGTAGAAGAGCCACGCGCATGATCAGAGGTCAGGAAAACAGACCTTATGATGACAAGCTGAGAGCCATGGGGCTCTTTAGCTTGGAAAAGCGCAGGCTCAGGGGTGATCTGATGGCCACCTATAAATTTATCAGGGGTGACCACCAGTACCTGGGGGAATGTTTGTTCACCAGAGACCCCCAAGGGATGATGAGGGAATGGTTGATGAGGTCGAAAGGTTATAAACTCCTGCAAGACCATTTCAGGCTGGACATAAGGAAAAATTTCTTTACTGTCCAAGTCCCCAAGGTCTGGAACAGCCTGCCATTGGAGGTGGTTCAAGCACCTACATTGAACACCTTCAGGAGTAAATTGGATGGTTATTTTTCTGGGATCCTATGACCCCAGCTGACTTCCTGTCCTTTGGGCAGGGGGCTGGACTCGATGATCTTCTGAGGTCCCTTCCATAATGTCTATGAAATTTATGAAATCTATGAAATGGTCCCAAATGATATCAAGAGATAAATACAACAATAAATAGCACTTTAAAATACAAGACATACAGTTAACAGTTGATAAACCCTCCAAAATGCACAGCATATATCAAACAAACAATAAACACTCCAAAATATAAGACATAAGAGTTCTCTAGTGGTTCCCCTTCTCTAGTGGATCTCTTCTTCCTCTTTATTGAGGCTAGCTTCCCTGAGTGCCACTTCCCGGTGGGAGACCCATTTCCCCACTGACCCATGTGTCCCAAGGAGCCAGGTGGGGCAGTGTTCATAAGCTCCCTGGCCTGACTAATGCTTCTTCAAGGGAGAGCTCAGTTCCAGGCTTCAGTGGGTAGCATGATCTGCTTACACATCCCAGTGGCTCTATGCTTCTCAGGGAGAGTTGCGGGTCTGGGCCACCTCATGCAGACCCAGGCCTGTGCTGCTCTGAATACTGCCCCCTGTGGTCAAGAACCGCTCCATTCCTGGGGCCCTTGCAGACCCACTGCAGGGAATGGGTCCTGGACCGCCTGGCCCCTCCTTCTCCTGGGCCTTACACCCTGCAATGACTTTCCCTGCAGTAGTGCTGACTCCTGAGCCTGGCCTCATGCCCGGTTTGGAGACTGAAGCCTCCTCACTGCAGCTCCCAAGGTCCTGGTCCCTCATGGACCCTCCATGCAGCCATGCCTGCACTGCCTACCACTTTTGTCTAGCAGCGGAAGCTTTTGGGCTGTTCTGGGCAGCCGGATACACCCGCTGGGCAGCTCTCCCAGCTTTTTTTGGCCCCCAGGACTCCTTCCTTCTTCCCATCCCTCGCTGACTGCACCATATGCTTGGCATGCATCTGTTTATATCCCCTTCTGGGGCTCCACCCCCAGATTGAAAATGAACCAATTAGGGGGGCTGCTACTGCAGTTCCTAATTAAATCCACTCCTGCCTCCTCTTTTGGAGTAGAGGGGGAGTGGACTTTCTTCCTGGCTCTTCCCCTGCCTTTCTATTCTTTCCTGCCATGGCAGGGGGTAGGACTAGATGATTTGCTCAGGTCGCTTCCGACCCTACAAACTATGAAACTATCTCTGATTCTTGGGTTTTGCCCCACCAATCACATTTGCTGTCTTCTAAACTCAGAGAGCCAGGCAAAGCCCAGCAAGCCCATCACACAGATAACGGGGAGGAAGCAGGGGGGAAAGAGCCAAAGGGAGACATAACAGTGGTAGAATACAAGGTAGGAAAAAGGCTGTTTGTGAAAAAGGAAATAGTAGGATATCAGGAAAACAGGAATGAGAGAAGCTAAAAGTGTGAAGAAAAACACATATTGCTACTTTTCCTAACATGTCATTACATGATGATAAAATTTTAAAATCTTTTCTGTAGTGCTTTATCTAACTTTTCTTGAGGTAAAAATCCAAGGTGTAACTGAAGCATACATTTCCACATCGAATTAAGTCCTGAAACGTTATTGCCTTACTCTGGTTGTTTTAATTTGCACTGATGAAAAATGGATGTAAACTATCACCTGTGCAGCTGGATGGATAATCCTGATTTGATAACATTTTACAACATCTTTTATGTAGGGATAAAATATTATCCAAGGTGCAAAGCACTGGAGATTCAGGTCCAGTGTATCTGCAGTGTCTCTGAATTTCACTTAAGTTGATGGTTACTATTTAAATCATTTCAATATTACGTTTCTACAATAATTTTGAACTATCCACAAATACAAAAAATGCAGATTCCACTGTGAGCTAAAACATTGTGGTGCTTTCTTTAGGAGTTGAATATATAACTGACAAATCTTGGGCAGCTTTTACTGTCTGGCTTCCTTTGGTCTCAGAGTTGTTACTTTTTTTTTAATAGGTAATCCAAAAGGAAAAAGGCAAACAAGTGATCTATAATCATCTCCATGGTAGATTTAGATTTTAAATTTTGTAAAGAAAAATACTCAAGGACCAAATACTGAATGTCCTCACTTGGACAACTTTTCACTGACATAAGGAGGGTTTGCCTGTCTAAGACTTGAAGACATGTATCTGTTAAAGAGCCTCATTTTTCCCCATTACAAAGGAGAACGAGAAAATAGGAATGGCCTTTTTTGAGGGACGATTCAGACTAGGAGGCCTGCCTCCCATAACTATAAGTAAAAGATTCCAGCTGTCAAAGACAGAAGTGTTTTGGTGGTGCAAGGCACAGGAGTGCTTATTGGAAAAGTTTGGGCCCAGGATATAGGAACTGTCAGCTGGGAGCTGGGAAAGCAGTTGGAGCTGGTAAACACCTGCCTGTGAAGAAAGAGGCCTGAAGAAAGGCTAGGGCTGGTGAAAGCCAAACAGAGGGAAGAAAGTACTGAAGAAAGGCTTACACTAGGAGGAATCCAATGGAAACTGAGTGGGCCTAAGGGAAAGGTGTGGGGCAGCTGTAAGTGGAGGCTAGAAGTTGCATTTTGACAGTGACACTGTAGAGCATTGGCTGGAGGCTATGTGTTGTCTTCATGGGGCAAGACCCTCTCCCAGTGACCTGACCACTGACACAATAACAAGGAATAGCTGGTGAGTCTGATGGGTAAGCTTAGAGAGGGGCTTTGAGTGAGGGCCCTGTGGATGGCCTCACAAAATAGGGAGGTACTGGTGCTCTCTCATAGGGCCTGTCTTGAGCATTAGTAGTCTCATAGTAATAAGCTGAGTATTTACAAAAGGAATCTGGAAACAAGCAACACCAAGTGCACAAAACACTAAAAACACTAACTCCCTGGAAGTTGTTGTTTAACTAGTTATTAATAGAGTTTTCTTTCTTTTTTGGCCATTTGTAATTAGCTTCAATCTGACAAAGCACCAAAAAGCAGCATAGAAAAATTATTGCAGTCATATGCATCTAAAAACTCTCCCTACGGAACTGAAGGATGAAAACTTCGAGCTCCAACTTGGTATTAAGGTCCATGTTACTGGATGCCCAAGACTAGGCATGATTCATGTAACCCACCCTCTCTGCCTGACACTGGAAGTGTTAGATTTAGGGAATAGCAGACATAAGCACATTCTTGGTGGTTATTCAGATTTTCCAACTGATCATTTCATGTTGCTCATAAACTTACTAGTTATGAACATGTTTGGATAGCGAGTGTTTTCTGCTCGGTTTCCTGTCCTTGAAACTCTACTTGTCAACCTTTGACATGCTGCAACTGCACCCTGATCACAAACAGCTGCTGGCTGCATTTACATGTGCAATTATGGCACTTGAATAAACTGTGGATCTTATTGCTCCACAGTTTACAGCTCCTGGGTGTGCTGTTTGAATCTGAACCAGGAACAATTAACTCTGGAGCAATAAACTCCTTGGTTTATTCAGGATCAGTATGTGGAGCTCAGAGCAGCCTTGGCTGACAGGGAGCCCTGGGAGTAAGCCTGCCAACCCAGGGATGGTCCCCCAGGCTCAATGTGCTGTGGAGGGGCTGGCTGAGCATGAAGGAGCTTCAGTGTGGGCTAGCCAGCAGGCACCCTCATGCCCCAGCCAGTTGGGCAGTGTCTACATGTGCGTTGCTCCATGTTTTTTACACTGCAGCACAATAGTACTTGTATTTATATGTACTAACCTGCTGTGGAGTAACTTAGTTTAGTGCACCCTAATAGGGATGCACGTGTAGATGCTGAGATGTTTGCTGTGCACATAAATAGTCAACTGTACAGTAAACATCGTGTGTAGATGTATGCATTGGGTGTCTAACTAGTCCCTTGTGTTTGTCCTGATCTCTATTTGTAGTTAGTACCATCTGTAGTCTTTTAATTTACATGAAAAGTCAATGAAAATCAAATGGAAGTCTAAAGGATTTGTGGGTGTAATTATCTCAAAAGATCATGCTATTCTAATAGCATCCAAGTATAGGAATTTAAAAGTGGGCAAATATGTACATGCAGATTTTCACCATGGGCCTTGGGCCTCCATTCTAAAGCAATCATCTAAACATTTCTCCATGACTATTATACAAACTCACTCATTAAATGGGTCTTCCTCCCCTACAAATGTGTTGTCATTGAATTCATCATTGATTGTTTCTTTTGCTTCACTGTTTTCAGTGCTCTTAGAGGGAGTAGTTCTCCAGTTAGAAAATGAAGAGTAGATGACGTGACCCAAGACTTTTGACATTGCTTCTTGATGGCTTTGACATTTATGTTGAGTTTGAAGTATATCTAGTACAGGGGTGTCCAACCTTTTTGAATGTGGGGCCGGATCATGAACTTTTTATCACCCAGTGGGCTGGTGAGCCATATTCATATTTTATCAACCTGCTGAAATAAGGCAAAGCTGACATAAACCCCCACCTGTGCTCAGCTAGTGATAAACTACAGCAAATGATGTTCTGGACCAGCCATCCCAACAGCTGGGGCCCCCCTTTTGCCTACTACGACCGCCATTTGAAGGCAGCCCCAGAAGATATTTGACAGCCGTGTTAAAATATGTGACTAAACCGATGTTAACTGGTGCTCTCTCATGCAGGCCAAAGGGCTGCCTATGCCACTGCTTCCCTAGGCCTTGCCCACACCAGCAACACCACTGCCCAAAGTCTTGGCAGTGCTCAGGCAGATGCGGCTGGGGCCTAGCCAATGTGTGAGACAGCAGATGGCGGAACTGCAGTAGTGAAGCCAGTTCCCAGCCTGGCAGGGTCTCAGGCCTGGTCTGCCCAGGGTGGCTTCTGGTGGGGGAAGGCCTCGGGGAAACATGGGCTGCTCCACTCCTCCGCGCTTCCCTGTGGCAAAGGCTAATGGCTCCTGGGAGGGCACAGGAAGCTGCCGTGGCAGGAGAGCAGTGCCTGGACCCAGCGGCAGGGAGCGACAATCCCCCCTACTCCCTCGGTCTGCCCCCAAGCAGCGAAGCCCACCAAGCTGGACCTGCCTGAGGGGGGCCGGAGCGAGGCGGATGCTGCATCGCAGCCCCTTGCCCACCCACCTGCATGGCCTTGCTCACCATGGTGCCCGTGCGCCTGTGCATGCAGCCGCAGTGGCCTCAGTGCTGCGAGCCCAGAACGCGGGGCCTGGCACACACCAACTCCTGCTGCCTCGCCCCTCAGTGGTCACACCAGGACCCTGCCTGCTGAGGCCCCCATGAAGCTGCCCTGCTGACTTCCTGCACTGGGTGCTGCACCCTGTTCTCACCCCACTCTGCAGCCGCCACGCCTGGCGGGTCCCAGAAGACGGGTGGGACACTGGGGGCAAGGGGCCAAGCCGGAGACAAGTAAAAGTTGTCGATTTTCCCAACTCATCCCGTCAGGTGTGGTTGGGGCATCCCCATGCCACCCAGCCCTCAGGGTGGTGGTGGGACTCAGTTCATGTGACGTGGGAGGTCACACGAGCCCGGCCCAGCTCCTGTCCCCTCCCCCACCCACCTGTCCCAAGCGAGGGACCTTGGGCCTCAGCAAACAGCTCGGCAGGCTGCTTGGTGGCCCATGGACCACATGTTGGACAAGCCTGATCTAGTACATCTACCTGAACTTAATTGAAAGAAACAAGAGTATTTTATCTGTATGCCTATGGCTTAAGTTCAGGTTAAT
>NW_017728950.1:52890733-52933544 GCF_001723895.1 Crocodylus porosus
TATTGGTTAGCTGAACAAGGTATGGAGATAGGAGACATGTATGGAGTCCACTTCTGGGTCCACTGGAGAATGCACAGGGGACCCTCCCACCCCACCCCCGGCTCAGCGACTGGTGCTTCCTGGGTCTGGAGGGGCACTTGGGGTTCCCCCCCCCCGTGGTGAATGACTGAGTGGGGAAGGGACACAGGAGGGTCCCCTGAGTGCTCAGTGGCAGACCTGGAAGTGGACCAGAAGTATTTCTGGTCCACTTCCAGGTCCACTGCTGAGCATGTGGGGGGGCTCCCCATGCTCCTGTGGGATACTTCATCCGCCCCACCATGCCACGCCTGGTACCTCGAGGTACGTAGAAATAACATTTCAAGCTGTGTCTGTCCGAATCACTGATTCTCCAAATCAGCATTGAATCTTCAGATTCAGATTCGACTGAATCAAATCAGGACAGTGATCTAAATCAATTAATTGAAATACTGCCCTCCTGATTCAGGCCGAATCCAAATCCAAATCTAAACTGAATACGGCCTGTTTTGCACACCCCTAGTAACAACTGAATTTACAGTACTTAAATGTAATTAATTAACTATATACAAAATTCACAACTGTAATACAACAATCCATTTAGGACCAGTAGCACAGTTTATTAATTTAACTGAACCACAAATGCATTGCTTTAACAATCCTGTCAGGAAAAAAAGAGTGATTAATTTTGGAGGCCTAGAATTGAGGGATCTGGTCTCCAAATCAAGGGAGGGGTGATACTCTGCCGTTGGGGCTTGAACAGAGAGACAATACTTCAACTCTGTGGGCTGCCCAGACTGCTGCAGATACACCACCCTCAGGACACCAGGCTTCAAGAAGGCCTAGTTCACTGGACAGCCAGAATGTCAGGATCGGTTGTCCTACCACTCTTCCTCACGTAACTTTTTCTCATTACTCTTCACATATTTTGTCAAAGACTCACACACCCAGACTCAAACTCTCTCTCACACACTATCATAGACTTTCTGTCACACATCTCAGATGCTGCATCTGGGGGTGCCAGTTAGACCTTTCCTGCCAATC
The DNA here is from genome assembly GCF_001723895.1 of Crocodylus porosus. Taxonomy (NCBI): domain Eukaryota; kingdom Metazoa; phylum Chordata; order Crocodylia; family Crocodylidae; genus Crocodylus; species Crocodylus porosus. The sequence goes on from NW_017728950.1 coordinate 52,891,793, forward strand.
ATCCATTATCCAATCATTATCTCAAGAAAGCTGTCAATCAATACGCAGACCAATCATCTCTCATTACCTCAGACCATTTCCCCACACTTTTCCTTACTGCACATGATACCACTCACTGCACAAGACACACACTATTCTGCACTCGCACGCTACTAATTCACACAAAGCATGATTATGCCTAGGGTTCAAAGGTTCAAACAATTCAGAACCATTCCTAGCCAGCATCTTAATGCGCAGGTACATGATGTATTAAAGGTACCAATAACATATTTCAATTGACACCACCATCTCAGGAGGGTACAGTTGCACTGAATATGCTGTCTACAGTGCACCCTCCCTGACTGCCACTTCAATCCCCTGCCCAATCTGCTGCTCTGCTTATCATAGAATCATAGAAATTTAAAGTTGGAAGGGGCCTCCAGAGGTCATTTAGTACAACCCCTGCTTAAAGCGGGACCATCCCAAGCTAGATTATCCAGGCAAAAGCTTTGTCTAGCTGGGCTTTGAAAACCTCCAAGGATGGAGCTTCCACCACCTCCCTGGGTAACCCCGGGTAACCCTCCTAGTGAGAAAATTCTTCCTAATATCTAACCTAAACTTCACTTGCTGCAACTTGAGACCATTTCTCCTTGTTCTGATTTGTGCTCCATCTGATTTACTGCTATATTTTCTGCTTCATGCCCTGTACCACCTACCTGATAGATTTGAGAAAGACTTGGTGCTGAGGGGGATTGCGTGAAATGGGCACTACCTTGTATCTTGTGCAGATCAGCTGAATTAACATATCCTTGTGGTAGGTTCCCATCCTTATGTTTGCCCAAAATAGGCCCTGTGTTTTATAGTCATGCTCAGTGTTGGTTTAATTTAATTAGCTTCATAGTTGGTTTCCATTACTGACCACATGCTGCTTTTGGCAATTAGACAATGTATTTAATGAAGTTTCCTTGTATGTTGTAACCTCTTGTGCCTCTTCCCGGTACATTGCGGGTAGGGATGTCTATCGAACCTTGCCATTGTTTCTCAGGACGGACATTCTAGTCACCAAGCAACTAGGTGACTCCAGAGGCCTTTCCTGCCATGTCTTTGATGATTAATTGGTTTGAATTGGGAGAATGATGTTTGGTCCTGCCCCCCTGAAGCCTTTCCTTGGTCACTTCCTCCGCTCCCTTTTATGTGGGGCTCCGCCTCCCCTACACCTGCCAATCACGATGTTGCCAAGGGTGATGTCCTGTATGGTCTGCAATGCTTCAGTTCGTAGGGTCTGATGGCCGCAGTCAATTGGTGGCGTTCCCTCCCCGAGCATCTTCTGCAGCCCTGTTTTTCCTGTTTAGGCATCGTCTGTCCTTGGCACCATCTTATTCCCCGTTGCATTGTCCCTTTCTTGGATGGGGTCTTTACTGCCTGTTGGTGGTGTCCGTTTTAAGGTGCTGCTGGGTTCCACTGGATCCCAGTCTTCAGTGGTGCCTGTTAGTGCCCACTGGTTCTGTGGATGATTGTCCTGGCTCATGCTGGCTGTGAATCCCTGAGGCTTCCCCTCTTGGGGCGCCCACCAGGTCCCCTCCCAGTCCCTCTGGACCGACTGGGGGTTTCTCTTCTGGCACCCCCGGATGCTTTTCCGCTGGGTCTTCTATCTTGGCCCTGGGCATCTGGCTGGCCAATCGGCCCTGGCAGGCACGTAAAAAACGTGCCCATGCTGATGTCCCTGGCCCTTTCCAGTTCATCTGTTTTTTTTCTCTTTGAACTTCTGCCGCTGCGGTTCCGCCCACCACAGTTTCACTTTTTCCATGCTCATCTCCCAGCATGGTATCCTGCTGCCTCCCAGCTTCAGCTTCACATATGTGAATGTAAGATGAGGAGCTATTCTTTCCATGCTGATTAAGGGAAAAATCTTATCGTCTATTTGATGAAATGCAGGGCACATCTACATGAGACATTTACTGTACATTGGCTGAATAACACTGCACAGTAGCATGTCACTGTGCTAATAGCCTATTGCACAGTGTTATTAGGCTAATGCACAACTAGCATCACTAAAAAACTGCACCAGTGCTACTGCATAATAACTTTAGGTACAGAGGATTAGTTAGTGCTTTATTAAGGAAGTACTAAACTAATGTGCAGTATCTAAGGTGCGTTAATAAACATGTAGATCTGCCCATGGTATATATGACCAAGAATGAGAAATTTTAATTTCAGTTAGGAGTACTACATTCTCATGAAGGCAGAACAGACCAGAATGTAATTGTTTAGGGTGGCATTCAGAACCTCTGAAGTACCTTCAACTGTACATGCTATGTTTTCATTTTTGTACACCTGCTTCCTTGTCAGGTCTGGAATTGGAAGTGATGAATAACAAGCAAGACCATGCCCCCAAAAGTCAAGCACTTTCATAGAATCATATAAAATAAGGATTGGATGGGATTTCAGGAGATCATCTACTCCAACCCCCTGCTCAAAGCAAGACCATCCCCAACTAGATCATTCCAGCCAGGGCTCTGTCAAGCTGGGCCTTAAAAACCTCCATGGATGGAGATTTCACCACCTCTCTAGGTAACTTGTTCCAGTGCCTCACCACCCTCCTAGTGAGAAAGCTTTTGCTACTATCCAACCTAAACATCTCTTGCTGCAACTTGAGATCATTGCATCTTTTCTGTCAACTGTCACCACAGAGAACAGTTTAGCTACATCCTCTTTGGAATCACCCTTCAGGTAGTTAAAGGCTGCTGTCAAAACCCCACTCAGTCTTCTTTTCATTAGACTAAATAAGCCCAGTTCCCTCAGCCTCTTCTCATAATCATGTGCCCCAGCCCTCATACCATTTTCATTGTCCTCCATTGGCTTCTCTCTGATTTATCCACTTTCTTTCTGTAGTGGTGGTGGTGGTGGGGGATGGGACAACTGGACACAGTACTCCAGATGTGGCTAAGTAGAGTGGAATAATTACTTCCTTCAATCTGCTGGAAATGCTTCTACTAATGCCGCCTAGTATGCTGCTAGCCTTTTTTTGCAACAAGGGCACACTGCTGACTCATATCCATCTTATTGTCCACAGTAACCCCCAAATCCTTTTCTGCAGAGCTCCTGCTTAATCAGTCAGTCCCTGGCTGTAGTAGTGAATGGGATTTTTCCATTCTAGGTGCAGGACTTTGCACGTGTTCTTGTTGTACCTCATGAGGTTCCTTTTGGCCCAATCCTGTAATTTGTCTAGGTCACTGAATCCTACCCTTACCTTCCAGTGTATCTACTACACCACATAGCTTGGTGTCTTCTGTGAATTTGCTGATGGTGCAATCCATCCCATCTTCCAGATTGTTAATGAAGATTTTGAACAAAACCAGTCCCAGGACTGACCCCTGGGAGACTGATCCCTGGGGCATTTGATACCATCTGCCAACTAGACATTGAGTCATTGATTACTGCCCACTGAGCCCAATAATCCAGCCAGCTTTCTATCCACCTTACATTCATCCAACCCATATTTCCTCAAGTTGCTTGCAAGAATGCTGTGGGACATGGTATCAAATCTTTGCTAAAGTCAAAGTATATTACGTCCACTGCTTTCCCCACATCCACAGAGCCAGTTATCTCATCATAAAAGGCAATTAGGTTGGTCAGGCATGACTTGCCCTTGGTGAATCTATGCTGTTTCTAATCATCATCTTTTCCTCCAAGTGCTTAGAAATGGATTGAGGACATGCTCCATGATTTTTCCGGGGACAGGTGAGAGTGACTGGTCTGTAGTACCCTGAATTCTCCTTCTTCCCTTTCTTAAAGATGGACACTATATTTGCCCTTTTCCAATCATCTGGGACCATCCCCAATTGACATGAGTTTTCAAAGATAATGACCAGCAGCTCTGCAGTCACATCAGCCAATTCCCTCAGCACCCTTGATGCATTGCAACTTGCCCCATGGACTTGTAAACATCCAGCTTTTCTAACTAGTTCCTAACCTGTTCTTTTCAAACTACAAGTTTTTCTTCCGTAAGATGTAAAACTTTTGGGTCCTTATGTGGAATAAAACACTAGAGAATCATTTAAGGACTTCTCTTTTGCTGAATTTCACCATTATTAATGATCCATCTGTTCCTGAAGCAGTGAAATGCCATTTCTGTAAACAGCACTGCTTTTTGAAGTTTAGAAGGAGCACAGATTTCTGAAATGCTGATACCAAGACTGTCAGTACAGACAAGCCAGTGACAGTGTTAAGAGGTTTTCAAGTGATTTCAATGTGTCATATGCACTTACAAAAATATTTCAAGTTTCCATCTTGTCAGCCTGAAAGCTGATCTCTTTTTCCTTCAGCTTCCACTTTTTCATTAGGTACTGCTGCAAGAACTTCTGTTTAATCATGAAAAGCAAGAACATGGCGTTAGGAGGAAAATCCCTGACCTCTCTGGCTGCCCCCAGCACAAATGGGCTTTTTTCCTATACAACACACTAGTTAGTTTTCATTGATGTCAATATCTGGTCACATAAATTCCTGTCATGTATGCCATGCTATAAAGGATAGGTGCTTATGGTAGAGGTAGTGAATCTTGTTTGTATTTATAATAACTAAATTTTGAGTACTTCTTCTTTCTTTTACCCTTGATACTAAGCTATTTGCTAGATGAGGGCTGCTTCTGCTTTTAAGGATAGTTCAGTCCTCTTATAGAATTCACTTTTCCCCCCCACCCTGTCTGTTTACTTCCACTGAGCTAAACTGCGCCGCTTACAGAAAACTGCATAACTTAGATTGATTCTGCCTTAAGCTTTTTGAATGTCTGTACTTAGCCCCAGTGTCCCATCTTTCTTTTTCAGTTTCAATTCTTGTTTCTTGTTCTGTCTTGACTTCTCATACTGAATCTAACTGTTCTGAAGTCCATGTCCTTCAATCCCAAAGACTTTTTAAGACCTTTCTCTAGGCCCTGCTTTGTCTTTCACTTTCTGTCTGACCCCAAACTCATATTTCTGCTTCCAAGCCATATTACTTTTCACCCTTAGGCCTCTCTTTGGCTGTTCTGTATTTTTCTTGTCTATTATTTTAAGTAGAACTAGCTCCACAGGCTTTTCCAGATGCAAATAGGTAGTGATTCTCCTGTCATTTACATAATCAAGTATGACTTGCTGAGCATAACAGAGTTACAGGACCAGGTTCTCATACAAGTCAGTGGACCCAGGGCACATCCCCACAAGCATGCATGTAGTGCCTCAAACCCATATGGTGTACATGTACCCATGTGCTGCACTGCTAATTTGCAGTGTGGCAGTTTTTTTTTGATGCTGGGAGATCCACTACCAGTGTGCACCATCAGATCCTGGTCTTTTCAGGACCTTCATACCAGACATGGTCTTCAGGTTTAGATTAATAGATTCTAGGGTTGGAAGGGACCTCAGCAGATCATCAAGTCTGACTCTCTGCCTGGGTGGGAAAGAGTGCTTGGGTCAGATGACCCCAGCCAGATGCCTATCCAGCCTTCTCTTAAAGACTCCCAAGGTAGGGGAGAGCACCACCACCCTTGGAAGCCCATTCCAAATTTTGGCCACCCCCATCATGAACAAATTTTTCCTGATGTCTAGCCTAAATCTGCTCTGTCAGTTTGTAACCATTGTTCCTTGTTACCCCAAGAGGCAACCTGGTAAACACAGCATGTCCAATACCTTGCTGCGTCCCTGTAATGAGTTTGTAGGCAGCCAAAAGATCACCTCTCAGCCTTCTCTTGTGGCGGCTGAATAGGTCCAGGTTCCTCAGTCTCTCCTCATACAGCTTGGCCTGTAAGCCCTTAACCCTATGAGTGGCCCTCGTCTGGACCCCCTTAAAGCTATTCACATCCTTCTTAAAGTATGGCACTCAAAACTGGATGCAGTGCTCCAACTGCAGTCTGACCAATGCCACTTAGGGGGGAAGTATCATCTCCTTGGTTCTATTTGTCACGCATCTGCTGATGAATGATAAACTGCAGTTAGCTTTGCTGATCATTTCATAACACAGACAGTTCATGTTCATCTTGGAGTCCACTGTGACTCCAAGATCCCTTTCTACTTCTGTGCTGCTGAGAGGGTCAATTCCCAGACAGTAGGTATGCCCAATATTTTTACATCTTAGTTGCAGCACTCTGCATTTGTCCCTGTTGTACTGCATCCTATTGTGTTCTGCTCACTTTTCCAACCTGTCCAGGTCTGCCTGCAATCATTTCCTACCCTCCAGAGTGTCCACTTCATCCCACAATTTAGTATTAGCTGCAAACTTGGATAAAGTACACTTCATGCCCACATCCAAGTCACTGATGAAGACATTGAAGAGTACAGGTTCAAGGAAGAGTACAGGACCTCACTACCCACCTTCTTCCAGGTCGATATTGACCCATATACTACCACTGTCGGGGTGTGACCCCCAAGCCAATGCCTACTAGTTATCTCAACCGCTCTACACCATATGGTTAATTCAATTGATTGGTGGTCACTGTCCCCAAAGTAAACATAAATTTGTAGCTCCCCTACCAGGTCATCCCCCATAGCTAACACCAAATCTAGTAAGGTATTCCCCCAAGTGGGACCATATACCTCCTGTGTTAGGTGAAGGTCCTGTACACAGGTTAAGAACCTATGTGAATGGTTGGAGTTGGCTGACTGCTCCTCACAGTAGATGTCAGGGTAGGTTAGGTCCCCCATGACAACCACATCCCTAGACTGTACAGCCTCTGGGAGCTGCCTCAGGAATACCAAGTCTAGGTTCTTTTTTTCCTCTGCAGAAATGTGTACATATCCTACCATTAGTGCCTATTTGTAAAGGAAAATTTCTTGAAGAACCAAGGGTGCTGGTACAGTGCATGGCATTTCAGCACATTATACAACTGCTCAGTGACATAAACCTGATATACCTGGAATTTTCGAACTCAGGCTTGGATTTTTGAAGAACTCTGAGGGAGTGAAGAATCCAACTCCCTTTAACTTTCAAAAGATTTTTGGCTCCCATATGCCTTTGAAAAACCCAGACCCCAAGAAGCTCTTGAATAGTTTCAGCTCCAGAACCCTTCTTATAACTTCTATAGCCTGACTGGAAAGGCAAATAACACAACTGTTTAGAATAGAAGAGCCCTTTATCCACTCATTGATTTCATCCCAGAACACATGGAAAGGCATATGACTGTAATAATATATGCCCACATGTTTTTAGTGCCACAAAGCTGTAGCTAAAAGGCTCATTAAAGGTCAGTCAGGAAATACAGATCTTCATTAACTTTAGTGATGGTGAATACTTAATGAAACAAACTTGTCCAGGAAGGTAGACTATCTTTTCAGACTTCATTCATTCTAATGGGCAGAATTTAGTTCTGCATATGCATTAAAGTAAATATACAGTAAAAGCTCTGTTATCCAGTATCCCCTGGGAATGGGGGATGCCAGTTAATCAAATATTTTGGTTAACCAAATGTGCACTATCTGGTGCACTCCCCAGTGTCAGTGTGACGGGGAACAGGGAGGGGGGCCCTGTGCAGGCTGCTTTTTCCCATGCAGGCTGCTTTGCCCTGGACTGTGGGACAAAAAAGTGGCGAAGAAAAACTCAGCTCACAGCAGCAAAATGGGAAGTTCCCTGGAAGTGGTTTCACTTTTGCTGCATTGCTCAGATGCCGGTTAATAGAGTTTTAATTTAGGGCTAATAAAGTGCTGGTTAACACAGCTTTTACTGTACATCAAAGGTCTACAGCATTTTCTTATATTGTATCAGACACATTGGTTTTGCAAACCAGTGCAGTAAATAAATGCAGAACTGTCTACTCCTTTACTTTAGAACAGACAAATATATTAAAAGTATATACAAAATATGTAGCCTACCACAATTTTTCTTTTTTCTGAACCCACAATCCCAAAGTCTCTCAATCTTAAACCACAGGCCCCAGACCTGCTGGTGACTCTCCCTCCCAACCTGCAGCCTCCCATAGTTCCAGGTGCCCCAGAGCTAGGGTCTTGAGCCCTCTACCCTCCTCCCCCCCAGCTACCACCTGTGGGAGGTGACAGCTGCTACAGCCAAAGCAGAGTGTGAAATGTAGCACTTAGAACGTCTGTCCTCCAGACCCATGCTTGTCTGAAGCATAAATGCTCCAACCTTGAGTTAGCTCTAACACTAATCAATATTTGCATGGCTTTCAGAGTAACACGTAACAAGGCTCACAGTTTCAAATCCTGATAACATTCCAATGTGAACCACGCAAAGATAAGTGGCCTGTAAAAATATGATTTCTCCTGACTGTACATCCCAAGATTTTGGTTACATTGGTTGCTCTTAAATAATGGTGGGGACAGCCATGCCATTTCTCTTACTGTAATGTTAGAGTGTGTGGACCAACTGTGGATGATGTAAAAGAGCATAGCCCCAATGACTTCAATGAGAGACAGAGTTCCAGTGGTCACAATGATGTTACAGTGATATAAAAGAAAGAAATCTTATCCAACTAGGTCTGATTTTTTTAATTGTTCCGATTTAAATGACAAGCTTTTTTGTGTAAAAGAAACAATACATAAAAAGTAAAGTTTGCTTTTACAGAAAACTACAATCATTTCTACCTTTGGGTAGTAACAGAAGGAAAATAAACTTCTTTAGAATTCCTTATTAATCACTGTCATCACAGATTTTCATCCCCGTTTATTTCTAGGAAAGAAAAAAAGGAGTACTGCATTTTCTTGTATACCATACAGACTATAAAAAATCCCTAAAAAACTAGGTGATGGAAACTGTAGTGTGCATTATTGGCTAGGGAAAGACATTAAACATAAACTGGTTTAAGTGATCAAAAACTGGTTTAAACCTGTAACAGAACAGATGTTCCGTACAGTTTGAAAATGGCTGAAACTGGTTTCAGACTTAACTGATTTGACTCTAGTCAGTTTATGCAGTGTCTGTCCTTTTCTGGTTTAAGCTACACCACACCCCCTAGCATCATGGCATGCTCCCTGGATTGGGCAGGGCTCCTGCTTCACAGCAGAGCTGGCCCCACCCCTCTGCTCCCTGGCTGGAGCTCTGGCAGAGACTCGCAGGCACAGCAGGGTCTGCTGGCTTCCCTGTGCTCTCCCCCCTTCCTTCTCTCTCCCACATCATGGACCATAGCCATCATGTGGTATGCTAGCTAAGGCTGTGTAAGCCAGATAGGGTTGTGTCCCCTTAGGGCTTTTTGGAGTTAATCAGCAGCTGAGTTGGTAATGTCCCTGGATCCCTTCCTTTGGAAAAAGCTGTTTAAGAGCTTGAACTAATGAGCAAGGCTTTGTTTTCTGATGGAGTGCTAAATGCTGATAACAGAGCTGGTAAATGCTCTGTTATTAAAGTGAGGGTAGACCTCTCCCTAATCACAGTGTCCTACCAGGGCCTGGCCCTGCCTTCCTCACTATTAGATTAGAACAGTATTTGTCAGTGGCTTCTGTCTAAAAACTTTTTTGCCATAGAAACAGCAAGATTGTTTTTGTTTTTCCTTTGTCAATATAAGAGTGAGTTCCAACTCATTTCATTCAAAGATGAATTTGCCTATATTAAAGGCAATGCCAAAATTCTTAGTACTTAATTGGGAGTGTGATAATTTAATACATACATACACATTAAGAAAAACCCAAGAATGTTTTTCATAGTTTTGTGACTCCAAATATTTAAATCTATATAATAATGATGATACCTAGTCATTAAATAGGTCACTCAAGTCTCTCTTATTTTGAAAGAAATGTTATTCTCAGACCCTTTAAAACTGTGCACCATGGAGCTGGATATGATCAGTATTGGTCTGGGACTGACTTCTGGGAACTTAAGAAGCACAGGAGCTTTGGTTTCATTTCTGAGGTTCAAGAGTTCACCTTGACAAGGAAACTGGTATAAGTGATTGGAGTCTTTATTGCTTTCAGCATGCACTGTGTTAGTGTCTTGAGACAGACCTGAAGTTTCAAAATGATGCAATATAGATGACAAATGGATGTCTACAGAGGCCTGAGTAAGACCTCGAAGAATGTAGAAGACAGGTGTAAATTAAAAATAAGTAGCACTTGTCTACAAGTTTGAAATCACTCTAAAATAACACATGACAACATTGCCTCTAGAGGTTATTTGCACGATGTGAGAGAGCTGTATATCACACAAATATTTAATAGACGTAAGCACAAACATTGGCTAGAGCTTTCTAGACCATGTTTTTCTTACAAATTGACAGAAAACTTTGGACAATGCACTTGAAGTAATGAATTTCATTCGTAAGTAACTGCTGTTGGAATGTGAATTCATTTGCGGCCTATGATATAGGAAGCAAACTCCTGTAGACCAAATGGCTGCATTTACAGTAAATCAAGCTTGGTTTTGTGTGCAGCAATGGGAACAGGGCACTACATACTCTTAAACTTTTCTGGAGGATGAGAGGATTGACTAACTCGTCATAGATATTTATTTCATTCAAATTAGGAATGTACTAAATTCAGGGGTCAGCGACCCATGGCCTGTACCCTGAATCTGGCTTGCAGAAGTGGGCCCTCAGTGGTGCTTGATGCTGTGGGTTTCACTGCCCTATGCCATGCTACAGCTGGGCAAAATGGTGCTTTCCCATGCTGGGCTGCTGCCCAGGACCAGAGAGAAGCCTGAGTCTGTCAGGGAGAAGATGTACCATTTGAAGATCTAGGTCTGCATCCTGTGAATTAAAATAGCAATGCCCCTGTATTAGTGCAGAATCATTCTTGTAGACAAAGGGTGAAACTAAAGCAGAGTTAGTAATTCGTAACTGGAATTGCAAAAGGTGCATTACAGAGTATAATCTGTTTGACTTTATTCTGTTCTGCACTGCTGTAAGGTGCAGGAAACTTCATTTTCCCCCACATTGTTGTTGCACTTTAAAAGGGCCAGAGTTTTGTTCTTAATTTGTAAAGTAGTGTTAAATATAATATGCCCTTTGGGTACAATCCGGAACTGCTGAAGTCAATGCATGTTTGCAACTGACTTAAACTAGAACATGGCTAGGTGCTAATAAGTATAAATTACTCAAAGATTTTAGACTATTATTTCCACTTCTACATTTTTGATTGGATGATGCTTAAGAAAGAGATTATGTTGTTTCACTGGGGACACTTTAGCAACTGGAATGAATGGATCACATGAATGAAGACACATGAGAACAGACCTTTAGCTTGTATAAATTGCATTCGCTTCATTGACTTTATCTGAGCTACAGCAATTTGCATAATTGAGGTTCTGGCCCATTGATATTGATGGAACTATGCTGATTTATACCACCTGAAGATCAAGCCCTGTATCCTGTGAATAAAAATAGCAATATGCACATATTTTGAACTTAGCAAATTGGTTGTAGCCTTCTTCAGAAATAATTTCATGTTACAAAGAGAGAAATCTGTTGTGTAACACTCACTAACATTTCAGTTTTTAGGCCACATGGTGTAACTGTCAACCACGATTTGGCAGAAGCATTACTTCTCTTGAATTTTTATGTCCTTGCTCAGAGCTACTTGGCATCTAGCAGCAGTCCAAAGCATGAAGCTGTGCAATATCAAAGCTGGAATAAGTATTATAGCCACCATTTTGTAGTTGCTTCCATACTCAAGTGAGTAAATTAAATTTATATATTTATTTTAAAAAAATGTCATTACAGATTAAGACCTGGGAAATGGCACATGGAAAAAGCTACTTAGTTATCTTTTTATGCAGAAGTCAGTATTAAGAGGTGCTCTTACAGGTGTTTGCAATTTCTCTAGAAGCCTATTGGATTGTGTCCAAAACTCACAGAAGTCTTTATTGAGCTTTGGCTGATGCCCGTTATGATAGAGAAATTTCAAACATGTCCTTAACACTTCTAAGCAGCAGAATTTTAAGGGAAAAAACAAAGGTTTGCAAGTTACCCAAATATTTTGAAGAAGATGTATTTGTGTAAGCAATGGTTTTAAGGTTGTTGCATAATTGGAAGCAGGGTAATTTTGCTTGTGATATTTCTCAGCACTTCAATAATTCAGTAGCATTTCTGGTTGCCTGATGCTGGTAATGGAGCAGCACCAAGACTACGGGAGCCTGAGATGAAATACTTCCTGATCAAAATAGAGGCGTTCATTAATTCTAAAAACAAACAAAACCTTTTCTTTTGAGCACTTCTCTGCACTTATGATAGTGGGTGCTGCATCTCAGCAGATCTCACTGTTTAAGGAAGGGAAAAAGAAGGAAGGAAAGGCCAGGGAATTTCCAGTGACTCAGCAAGTACCATTTTTCCCTCTGAGATCATACGGAGCCATGGCATAGTGTTAACTTTATAATTTTTTGGCAGCTACAACTTTCAGTTATGGTATGAAACCAAAGGTTCACATTCCCTCTGATCATCACAGATCCAGTGATACTTGTTTGCAAGAGAATGAGAAAGTTTCTTCTGTGAGGAACTATGCTATGCATACTTAAAATCTCCACCCCCCACCCTGCAACCCTTTGCTATTTTCAGCTGAATACAATAGATTTCCCCCCCCACTTCTTGTTGCAAACTTTGTTGCTTTTCATTATTCATCCTGATACAGATGAACTGTTACATCACGTGGTTGAAGTTAATACCATATTTTATTCCAAAGTGCAGGGTATTTTTTAAGCTACTGCAGATTGGGGTGTGTATTAGAAACAAGGAGATATGGTAACAGAAGTTTCTGCCATGTAAATTTCTGAGAGGTGAAATGAATGTCAATTGATGCACAATCTACAGAGCTGAAAAATAAGCAGTTTTGGTTCTCTATCTGTTGTCACTCAGTTACTTCCTGTAAGGAAAGAGCCCTTTTTTCTTCATTCTGACTTTAAAATAGAAGGTATGCATTTTATTGCTGGGCACATTGCATGTGAGGAAATACAGTATACACAGGGCCTCATTTGAAGGGATAACTCAAACTGATTTGAAGCAGCTATAATGTAAACTGAAATAATTTAACTCAGCATCTTTTAAAATTTCACTAGTACCTCATGATATAATGGTTAGAAATCACTTCTAAAGCCTTGCTGCACAACATGGAAGGCTGGCCTTGCTAGTGATATATATAGGGTATTTTTGGATTAAACTCATACATTAACAGCTTTCTGACAAATCTTCAAAAAAATCTATACCTCTCACAAACTTGCAACCATGATATATTTGAAACACTATTGTATTAAACCAACCTCTCTAAGCTTACATAGTTAACAATTTAATTCCCCCCCCCCCAACTTAATTTTCTAGATATTGGCTATGCATTTTTACTACACTGCTGTGGTTGCCTTTCAAAATGTATATTTTTTTTAAACCAAGAAAGAATGCTAACTCACTTTCCATTACACCAATAATAAACAAGACAACACAATTAAACATTTTAAAGAGAAAGTATCATAATTTGCTCAGGAAACCATAAGCAGCTGATGATTTGGTTGCTGGCGTGGGGAAGGGGGAGAAAAAAACATTAAGCAGAAAACACTCAGGCTTCCTCAACTTATGATAAGAAATAGCTAAAAAATAAGGGTTTAACCTTTTAGGAAATTGCCACAATACACTTTGCTTCACAGCAAATAGGCCCCTAGGGGTCTCTTCTCAAGTGTCAAAGCTTGCTTCAGACTTCAGGGGAAAGTCTGAAATTTAGTATTTTCCCCCAAAGCCATGGAAAACTGTGATTTGGCCAAAAAATGACCTGAAACCATGGGAAAAGGGAAGGCTGGGGGAAAAAGTAACTCCCATACCTGCAACCCCCCACTCCCAAATAAGCTTTCTTGAAGCCTGGGAAAAAAAGAAAGCAGAGCCCCAGAAATACTGTGGAAGCTCCACATGTTTCCAGGGGCAGCCTAGTACAGGATGAGCCCCTGCTTGGGCTAATTGACTAATAGTTGACTAATTACTTTGCAGTAAGCATTACCTTCTTCACGTGCAGCGCTATTAGGCTGCAGTAAACTCATGAACTCTGCTTTAGGATAGTATGGCCCAACACAAGTACTATTGTATGCCGGGGCTATTTAGTGCACCACAGTGCACATGTACATGGTGACTGGGGCTGGGTGGGACATGAGGGTGCTACAGTATGGGGACTAGCTGCTGGCTAGCCCTGCAGTGTAGCACTCTCATGCTTCAGCCAGCACCTCTGCAGCACATTAAGCAAGGGTGGAGTGGCTCCTGGCTGGAACCCGAGCCCCCTGTCAACTGGGGCTGTGCCGCTCCAGCTCAACGTGCTGTGCTTCTGGATGTACATGTAAACACTGCACCCACTGTCACTAAGGTGCCTGCTCCATTAAGGGCAGAAACTGCCTAAAGAGAGGGCCCTAGCAGTGAGGCAGAAACCCCCCAGGTGCAGGCTATTATGGCAGCAGGGTAACAAAGGAATTAGCCTGCACCTGCACCCAGTCAGCTGACTAGAAGAAGGCAGGGCCCTGGGCACACATAAACCCCAGGGCTGGGACTAGAGGGTTAGTTCTCTGTCAGTAATGAAGGGGGAAGGAGCTTTTATAGAGAAAGCTATTTGGAGATGCTTGATTGCCTGTTCTGATGCTGATAGGATTAAAGGGCTGTAGGAGCTCATAAGTGGTGGTGGGAAGGAGACCATTAAAGTGAGAAAGATGCTAGCCTTCTGCAAAGGAATAGACCCTATGTTGTTGTGTTGTAGCCTGGGGATTTGTGCTTTCTGTTATTTTAAACTGGTGGACTAGCCTGAGGCTATGGAGGAGGAGGAGGAAGAGGAGGAGTCATCTAGGGTACACTACAGTATGGAAGCCCCAGTGCTAGAGAGGGTGTAGAGACAGGGGGTGGGCAGACCCTAGCACCAGAGGGTGTAGTTACTGAGGCCTCAACATAAAGAAGATAATGTCTACATACTATCTGCAAGGCATGGGGTGGTTTAGGAGTCACACACTTAGCCTATAAGGCTTGGGGGTATTGTAAGGCACCTCCTGAATGTGGGACCTAATAAAGGGGTCCAACAACCCACAGTGTTTAGAGAAGTCTATCAGGATTGTAATCAAGAAACAACTTGAGGGCAGCATCCCAATTCATCACTTATACCAGCAAGATGTGGCAGGTGACACTAGTAGGTGCCCATAGGGCTGAGTTGGCATGGTCACAGTGCCCTAGGGACATCACAGCCACCCCTGGGGAAGCCATATTGTGACACCAGAAGCAATAAACTCCAGCATGAAATGTGTAGAGTTTATTCAGGCACAGTAATAGCATGTATAGATGCACCCAATGTGAATTATCTTTAAAGAAACCACTTCACTGAATGACAGAATTCCCAATTGCTTTAAAACAAAATGCAATGGCTCTCAACCTCTTTACATTAAAGGCACCCTTCCATAACTATTGTGAATTAAGCAACACCACATTTCAAAATTAACCTATTTATTAGAGTCTTTCCTCCTTGCAGAGGAACTTTGCAGTGGGGGTAGGGTCCTACACTTACACGTATCTCCTCATTGTGTGCTACAGAAAGGTAGGAGAGACCTTGTGCTGTGAGTGACCTTAGTACTTTGAAACTTTTGCATCGGTCCTACCCCAGGGTGAGAATTAACCCCAACAGGGGATCCAGTGTTTGGCAAGCCTTATGCTTGGGATTGAATGATCATATTTTTGATTTACATTTTCACTGTAGGACTGGCATGGCTGTAAGGGACAGACTGGGGGCTGGGGTGCACCAGAAGCATCCAGTTCAGAGCAGTCCTGGGAGCCAGAGCCTTGGGGTGTTGTTTGGGCAGTAGCTGGAGTGATACAATCTCTGTGATACAGGTCTATCTTAAATCAGATTCCACCATTTTGAAAGCAGTCTATGTGCACAGTGTAACAGGGTATCCTTTCAGGGGTGGCCATAAAGCCTCTGGAGTCCCTTCAGCCCTCACTTTCTGGGTGATCACCCCTTTAGTCACCTGCTATGCCATGATGTCTTTTTATAGGAGGGAGGCTGCTCCAGGGCTTCCTATATTACTCACTCAAATAACCACCAGGTGCCTGTGGTCCCTGCCTTATGGGTTAATTTCATGGTTCCATTCTGCCTGTACACCATGCCCCAGGCCTCACAGATTGCATCTTCATTGATGTTTTCTTCCACTTAGCCCCTTCTCTGGAGTTCCTGGACCCCCTCTGGTCTCATACTCTCAGCCCCTCAATCTGGGCTAAAGACCCCTCCCTGGGTCCCTGGGAACCTCTTCCTCCCCTTAGTTCCTCCCCAGGAGCTGTAGCTACCCTGCTGAGGTGGTGTTCTCTCAGCAGGCTCTAAGCTATTACTTCTGGCTTATCTCAGGTCTGGGCTTATATCCTACTTAAACTGAGCCTTTTTCTAGGGTCAGATGACTCCATAATTAACCTTGGTCACACCTGCAGGCTGCACCAGTACTAACCTGCCTGCTTCTTAAGTGGCAGGAGCACCAAACCTCCTGCCATATTGAACTTCTGTTTTGTTACAGGTTTAGATTGGTTTCCAATCACTTATACTGCTTTATGTGTAATTTATATCACTAGCCGTAATTCCTAGTCAATAGAGACTAGGTTTGGTGCTATGCCAACACAAGAATAAGATCAGAAACAACACAGGGGCTTCAAGGATTTTTCAAGGGTGTAATGAACCAATACTATTCAGTGTGATAGGTGGTATTCTCAACACACCAGTCACCTGATCATTGTAAAGTTTTTCTTGAAGACATTCTTATAAAGGAGCATTTTAAAGAAGAATTTAAATTTAAATTAATTTGAATTGAATTAAATTAAAAGGCTTTTCATACACTTATGGGCAAGTCTTCTCATGGGCGACGGGAAGAAAGGGAAAAAATACAGAGAGCTTGGTCTGAAAATTTAACAAGCGGGCAATAATGACTGGCATCATAGTCTGATTAGAGGCAGGAATTGACTGCTTAAATGTCTCTCTGTATTCATCACATCTCATTCACTAGACAGTGAGAAGCCTTGAAAGTTAAGAGATGTAACTTTTGTTTGATATGACAGAGAAAGTGGAGCTAGTCGAAGAATGCAGAGAGAGCTAAAAGCAGAGTGATGGGCTAAGAAAAATGGTTATTTTTGATGGATCTGAGTGGGGCAAGATTGCTATCTTCCATAAAAAGTGCAAGTGTTGAAGTTTTAAAACTATACTCAAGCCTTCATGTGACTCATAAGAAAATACCTGATGGCATTATTTTGTCATGCAACATAAAAAGACTTGTGTTCTAACTCCAATTAGATGGAATGATTTTATTATAAAAGTAGCAGGGGACCCCATTTTGAAGGGACATAGGCACTGATAAACATCTTGGCAGGAAGACCTTTAAGGAGTCTGGCCTGTCAACCTCTGGTTGCAATCACTTCTTGAACTCTATAAAAGATGAGCTGGAGAATGTAAGGCATTTTGCCCTAGAACAGTGAAGAGGTGAAAATAAAAAGCCAGGGAGACTGCAGATTAGTGTGCAGATTAGACTGCAGAGCAGAGGCTAAAACAAAGGCTGTTAAGAAAGGTGAAATGGAGCCATAGTGGTATGCAAAGTTTTTGGTTTCTGGTGACATACCCAGACAGCATAGACTTTCAAGTCTTTCAGAAGAGGAAGGAAGATTTCTGTTCATAACTTCAGCTGGAACTGTTCCCTGCTACACTTTTAAGTTGTCCAAAAATATTAACAAGAGGATCCATTTTAAATTATCTTCAAGAAACAAGAAAAATGTGTTATACCAGCGGTGTTCAACCTCCAGCCCAGGGGCCAAATGTGGTCTGCAGAGACGTGGCATCTAGCCTGGGGGCTACCCATGGGTTGGAAAATTTTGCCACACCTCCCTCAATGCAAAAGTCCCAAGCCCCACAGGAGCAGGTTGGGTTTGGGCCATGCCCCTTTCCCCCTGTACAGCCAGATCAGGGCTGGGCCACACATTCTTCCCTTATGGAGATGGACTGCTATCGGGCTGCTCTTTGACCTCCCAACACACACAGCCAGATCAGGTCCTGCCTCACCACCCCGCTTGCTAGATTGGGCTCACTGGCCAGATCCAGCCCATTCATGGATTGAACACTGCCCATCTGGCCCAAGTAGGAAAAAGGTTGGGCACCCCTCCATCATACCATTGTATAATGGTCCAAAGTTATTACCACATCTATCAGGGAATAAAGAAATATCAGTTTTAAAAAACATAAAAAATTTGAAAAATATGGTCAATAGCTAAGAATCTTTTACTCACAGATTAAACTCTAATTTCAGCAATTGTTACTACTAACAGGTTATTTAATAATGTGAAGGCTTCTATGGCATGTGAGCACTGCATTGACTTTTGGCTGGTCCTAAACAGAAGGGTGAATATCCCCCACTGTAGGTTTGAGGGCAAGAGAGCTCTTCTGGTTCAACACAAAACAAAAGATTTGTCTCTGATACTTATATTTGAACCCTCGCTGTTCTTCTACCACATTTTATCCTTTATAAGAATTATTGACACAGAATGTAGTGCAGTTCAGTGCTGTTTAACTCAGTTACTGTTTGCTAACTGACTCTAATGGTGCTGCAAACTCAACCAAGCAACAGCTGGTTTTGAGGTAAAGTAGCTTGTTCTTGAAGTGGAGAAGAGAGAGTGAAGGAAGGAAATGGAGAGGAATTACAGCCAATTTTCCCATGCAATCTTCTGTAAATGGATCTGTGGCTCAATCACTGAACTCTCAGGTCACCTCAAGACCCATTGGTGAACTGTGGTAGAGATTATCCGTAACATTTGGAGTTTGTTCCTGCCAACAACTGATTTGTATTAAAGGATAAATAAGATAGCACTGTCTACTGTAGCAGGCTTACCTTTCAGAGCTTGGGTTGAATCCCAGGCTTGAGATCCTTCTGTTTTGATTGGTGGAGCCCATCCACCAATCAGGAGGCAGCAAGAGAAATAATATCATGCCCCTTTCCTGAGGGGAGGAGGAGAAGAGCGCTCCTGGACCTGACTGAAGACTGCAAACTGTCAGGTCTGGAAGACTTCAGGGGCAGAGCCCTGGAGCATATAAAAGGAGCTGAGTGCCTAGCACAAGGGGCAGATACGTTGTGGACAGAGAAGAGTGGGGTTTAGGAAAGCTGCTCAGCAGGGCAAAGCAGTAGCCCAAGAAGAGCTCCTGAAGACTTCTAGCAGTGTGGGACAGCTCTAGCGGTTAGGTTCTCTGTGCACAGCATAGCGCATGACATCCAGACCCTGGGAGCTGTGCGAGACAGCTTAGGTTTGCAACCTCTGGTGTGTGGCCACAGACATGGTGCACAGGCTGGTGCATGGAGTAGGATCTTTGGAGTCCCTGGGGGAGCTCAGGTCCTCAACCCCTGGAACAAGGCTGGGAGTTCGGTGCTGGAGGTGCTGCGTGGAGGGGGAGAGACCCTGGGAGCCACTTGAGGTGGTCTGAGGCTACAGCTGCTGACATGGGGCAGCAGCTCAGAGCAGATGATGCAGCCCAGAGGGTCCAGGAGCAGACCAAGCCCCAGTACTGCACAAGGCTGTCCAGGTCTCCAACCTCTAGCATAAGGCAAAGCATCCACTACACACAATGGTGCCTGTGGCCCTAAGCCAGGATGGTGGCAGCAGAGTCAGGAGGCAGGAAAACCTGGTGGGGACAGAGCTTGACCTGGAGAACAAGAGGCAACCCTCTGGGACTGTAAGCTACCTCGGAGAGAGGGTCCCCACAGGGGAGGCCCCCCCCAACTGGGTATGGTCTATCTGTGTATTATTACAAAACAATAAAACCCTATAATATATGGTTTATTGTTTTGTAAATGTGTGTGTATATAATCTATGTACAAGTTTACAAAACAATAAATGCAATAATATATATATGTCCTTACCCTTTAATGGTTTTGTTGTGACAATAAAGCTGTATATAGTTAAGTAATTGATTTGATTAGACCTGACTCTATAGGGGATGGAGGCGGCCACTGGGCTGTTGTGTCCCTCCACAGCACACTACCCTGCCAATAATTCCCTCAATTGGAGAGGGAAGTACAAACCCATGTACACCTGGGCAACACTAGCAAACTGTTTCACTGCCAGTTCTTGATAGATCTTCAGGAAGTCACATTATACAATAGATGAAACTACTCATAATGAAAGACAACTTAAACAAGCTACGTACAAATAATTTAACCAAACATTCAATTTCTTACCCAGTTCATTTTAAAGCATACTTTGATAATGTGATAATCCTAGTTTTGCTTACCCTTCTAAATAATTGTTGCTATGGTCACATACAGTTCTTAAAGAAAAAAAGCAACCACTTTAGAACAAAGGTAATGACAATATTAGTTGCATTTTCAAAGTGATTCTTCTGAATTACCGTGGCTGCAGAATGCCTTGAGTATACTGAATCCAATGCAGTTCTGCTCCTAGTAAGGAGGGCACATTTTAAGACCTGTACATCAGGTCCTTGAGCCCATGTCCTACAGAATGCACCTGAGGATCTATAACAGTTTTTTAATAAACCATTTCAGCTGTTTGCATTAACACACATAGTTTGCTGGATTGACACCAAGGATGGATTAGCAGAAGGGCCACTGGAAGGCTCTGGTCATTATATTTCACACAAGCATATGTTAGCCATGTCTGACACTGTAGAGGTACATGGCTAGAGAATGAACAATTGAAATACCAGTTAGGATCTCAGTAAGCAGCTTAGAGCGGTAAAACATGTAGAGGTGGTTCTTTACCAGTACTGAATAGGATAAAAAACAAAACACATCCTGTAAAATCCTTCTGGCAAGAGGCTTATTGTATACAACATGAATTTAGAGATACTCTTCAAGGTAATTGCTCTTTTAGTTAAAATTCACCATCCAGATATAGCTCCCTGGTTCTGATTCATGGCAATGGCAGGGCAAATAACACAGGGCATACATTGCTATGCATTCCCTGTAATTCAGAAACTCCTAATGTAGGCACAATGCATAGAAACATTTGGATTGGTGTAGACTTCATGAAAACTTTCTTGCTTAAGTGAGCTGGGCGTTAGACATTTGTAGCTTAGCTTTCTCCCTGCTGTGCTACATTTGAAGACTGTGAAGATTCTGTTAGCACTCAAAAGCCCCTTTGTGTTGGTATGTGTAAAAATGGCAGTGATAGAAATGAGCTAGAATAACTTGTTCTGTTTTACTTTCGTTACTTGTACAACATAACTCTGATTCCATAACTCTTGAGAGAAGCAGGATTTGTTTTACGTTTTTAGGCCATGTCCACGTGAGTGTGGATGTATGGTTCCCCAGGTACAACTAGTAGTGGCGCACCTTATGCTGCTGCTAGTTGTCCCCGCGGAATGCCCCATGGTTAGTTACCCTGTGTGGGGTAGGAGAGGCTAGAACCAGCACTGGGTTGGCCCCAGCAGCCGTATCTGTGGTCCTGGGGGCCTCCTCAGGATACAACAGTAGCGATTCTTCCACTCAGAGCCTGGCTGGCAGCGGAGTGGTTCCAGCCAGCCAGCCAGGCTCTAGTTTTGAGTGGCAGTACTCCACTCTGCTTTTTTTGGTGCAGTTTTTTTGACCCCTGGATATCCAGGGGTCACCCCCCCACCTGCTTGTTGCTCCCTTCCAGTGTAAAGAACAGTTGAATATGTATGTGGTGCTACAGATATATCTGCAGCACCACATACTGCATGGTCGTACTCATCTGAACGTGGCCGTAGTACACAAACTATGTGGTTGAGAGAGCAATTAGACAAACTTTCAAGCACAAGATCCCCTTAATCTCAACTATAATTGGTCCAATAAAAGATACTACCAAATCAATCCTTTTTCTCTTATATTCCCTGGACCATTATGGTTGCAACAATATATACACACATCTTGTGGTTCAACCTGAGAATTCCAAGTGACCTTAGTATAGAAGGTGACTTATTCATGCATGCTTCATTAAGATTTCTAGATGTTTTCATATCAGTATGTGGCAGCATGGTTCTTATATAAAATCAATACACCTTTAATGAAGGTTCACTTTACTTACTTAGACCAAGATAAAAAAAAAAAAAATATTTCAGCCCAGAAGTACATTCCTTTGAACAGTTCTTAGCTTTGTTCCAAGTCATATGAAACGTTAGTTATTTAAAATGAGCCACTTAAAAGAGTAGTGACTACTTTGGGCCCTTTCCCATACTCCTGATGCAAGCAAGCATTCACTGACTTCTATACATGGTACAAGAAGAATGCCTGGAGCAAAAGCCTGATAATTTCAATGGACTTATTATATTATGTGCAAAATTTCTAAGACCTTTCTTTTCAACAGACCTAAGCACCTTAGGGTAGGAATGATGAGACTGGTTCTGGTTTCATTAACACTAGTATTACAATCTTGTTCCAGTTAAATTAGTTCTGATTTAGATATAGGCCAGAATTAGACTTCTTATCATCTGTGTGCTGTATGCTTTGTAAATAAAAAACAGAAATTTAATTCTGCTCCTAGATTTAGAAATCATCACTGCATGTTTTAAAGGAATGCCTATTGTTCACATTGGCCACATCTATATGAGACAGATTGCAGTCACTACTGCACAGTCATTTGGTACTTGTTTATACAAGTACTAAATGACTGCAGAGTAACTCAGGTTACTGCACAGTAGTGCTGACTAACAGCTTTTTTGTAATGCTGACTGCACAGTAGTCTGAGACTACTGCACAGGAACACTGTGTCATGGTTTCTGCCACGTGATGCTACTGCGCTGTCATCTTAGGCTACTGAGCAGTCAGCGTCTCATGTAGATGGGGCAAATATAGAGCACAGATATCTTTCCTATGCAGTTAAAGCCCAAATCTTGTAAGTGCTATATAGGAACAGGAATTGGCAGTATGAAGTCCCTTAGAGCAGTGTTTTCCGAAGTGTGGGGTATGCTTCCCTGAGTGGGCAGCAAAGGGGAGATGTGAAGCTGGGGCAGTGGTAGTGATAAGGGGAGGTGATCATGTGAAAAGCATAAGGAATCACAACAATTGACAATGGAGGGTGGTGCAGGGGTGCATGAGTGGCTGACTTGACTACAGTAAACCCATCAGTGTGTGGAAACATTGACTTGGAGATCAGGGGAGCTAAGACTATACTCTTAGGGAAGGGACTGTGTTGTGATAGCCTACTAAGCTTGCAGTACATATAAGTTGCTAGAATAACTTATCACGACTATCTTCCAAGCTTACTTGAATAATAACAGGAAACTGAATTAGAAATTTCAGCTCAAAGTTGTTCATAAGAATGCTCAGAATCACTGATCGTACTTTGTTTTAGAGCAGGGGTGGGCAATTTATTTCAATTGAAGGGCTACTTAATGAGTTTTGGTGAGCTGTCTAGGGCCACAAGCATAACCCCACCCCTTGACAGGTGCCCTGCTCCGTGGTCACCATCTTGGCATCAAAAGTCCCACCCTTAACTCCTGGCCTTTGCCTTTGGAAGTACTGCTTTTGGGAGGTGAGGGTTGCCATCTTGGAACCATAAAAAAGCAAATCATATACTCAAAGTCAAACACATACTATAACATATTTTAAATTTTATTACAAAAATATTTTTGTCATGATTTCTGTTTGTGTAGTGTATATAGAGATGATTGCATAATAACTCAAAAATAAAGTCTTACACATATATTGTGTATGGTGGGGTGTGGGGGACTGTGTGGGGGGGTTTGTGAGAGGTTGTGGCTGTGTGGGGGGGCATAGGGTATGTTGGGGAGTATGTGAGGGGTTGGGGACTCCCCACATTCTCTCTCCTCTCACCCTGCATGGCGTATAGCTCCTACCAGTGGTGGCAGCAGCTGCAGCACACGGTGGGTGCTCGGGGCACTTGTGGCCCATGCAAGTGCTGCCACCTGGTGGTGCATAGCTCTGTCCAGCGTTGCACATGGTGGCAAGGAGTGCAGCCAGGCTGCCCTGCTATCATGTGGGGCTCCCCACAGTGCATATAGAGCTCCTGGTGCTCCTGCACCACTGGGGGAAGCCCTGCATGATGGATCCAGCTGTCTTCCCCAACCCCTGCCATGCAGGTCCTGGGACTCCACCGGAAGTGTCCTGGCAGCGTCCCAGGACCTGCATGTCAGGGGGTGAGGAAGGCAGCCAGCTCCATCGTCCTGGGCTCAGTGGAGTTTTAGGACTTGCCTGGAAGGGAGCAGCAAAGGCAGCGGCTCCATCATGCGGGGCTTCCTTTGGTGGCGTGCAAGTGCTGGGAGCAGCATGTGTGCTGGCAGGGAGCTCTGCTCAGTAGAGGCAGGCTGGTCTGGCTGCACTCCTTGCCACATGTACAGTGCTGGCTGGAGCCATGTACTGCCAGGCAACAGCACCTCAGCAGGCCACGAGCACCCTGAGCATACACTGCCTGTTGCTGCCATCAGTGGAGGCTGTGCGTCATGAGGGCAAGTATGTGGGGTTGGGGGTCCCCACACTCCACTCTCCCCTCCCCACCCCCGGTGCCCACATACTATTCACCAGAGCCCTGCACTCCTGATGCCCCCTGGGTACAGGCTTCATGCTTCCATCAGCCCCATCCCATGGTCCATGCTTCCACCCAACTGCAGCCCCCCTTCCACCTGCCACATCCCTATGTACTGCCCAGAGCAAGTGCTGCAGCAGGGAGATAAGGAGGAGCCACTGGGGAAGTTCAGCAGGTCCTCCAGTGGCTGCAGCAGTGGCAGCAGCATCTTCAGCAGGAAGCTGCAGGCTGGTTGCACTGGGCCCTTCTGCAAGGGTGGGAGTGAGGTGTGAGGGCTGGGCAGGGTATAATTAGTTGGTGGGCACGCGCAGGCCAGATGAAATTTCCTGGTGGACCGGATCCAACCTGTGGACCTTATTTTGCTTACCCCTGTTCTGGAGTAGCAGAGCATGGCCCAAATTTGCCTAAAAGTTAGTATGTTTCTTTTCCACTTACTTGGTTATTTCCCAGTTTTGAATAAAGAACTTGGATTGGTTCTTTTTTTTCTCTGACTTGACATGCCTTATTTTGTCTAAACAAATTCAAATATGCATATTAGAATTATATAAAATGTATATATTTTAATAAATATTTACCAGTTATTCTTATTTTTAACATTTTTCCTTTAAGACCATAGCAATATGTACCACTGTTTGATTTGGAAAAGCAAAGGGAGCGTTGTATTTTTATCTCTAAGTATTTTAGAACAGTTACGTTCAGCCCTTATTGTCTTAAGAGCTATATGAGCAATCAGAGTTAACAAAAGTGCATAATAGATGCCCTTGTTGATGCTCCAGTTTAAAAGTTCCACTTAAAAAGCAAAATGACCTTCAGTACATTAATTTGCACAGCCCAACAGGGGATGTTGCATTATTTTGTTTTGCAGGACATACATACAGAAGGCTTGCAGTGAAGAACACTATGTATTTCCATTTGCTGGAGAGAGAGAGGTGCTATGTTGAAGAGCCACTTGTGACTTAGGAGAACCTGTCTGAGAGTATCACTGATTTAGATTTTCTTTTTAAGATGATAAAACACCTTTTGATTTTAAACTGCTGCTGTCTCCCTTGGTCCTGCATTTTGTATTAACTCTGCCAATGGTTGCTTGTAAGCCAGTGATCACTGGCAGCAAGTGATATGTGCTCACTGTATAAAAAAAAATAAAAAAAAAGATTTTTTCAGTTTTTTCTGGTCATGTGATGGCTAGAGTAGAAGATTGGAATTCCTACAGGTATTAAGACAAATATGGGCAGCCTGTGACACCAGTCATGAGTTTATCTCATGGAGTACAGCAGATAGGAAAAAAACATGAAATATCCTTTTGTCCTTTAAGAAGCACAGCAAAAACATTATTGTGTGAGAAAAGTGCATTTGAAATGAAGATATTTCATTTATTAGTATAAAGTCTTGCATCTTTTCTTATAAATTAGTTCTTTAAACTTGGTAGTAGCAGCAGCTGCTACTGTGATTTCATGATTAGAAAATTAATGTTGATTCCTGAGCAGTGAAACTTGCTATTACTAAATTAAGATTACAGCTTGCTTATTATTTGAGAATGCTTTAACTGAAGTGTCTTTACAGAGTGATATTGTTTTTCCTAATGGACAGAGACTCTCAAACAACCTCCCCCATCACTGACTTCAGTTTGGAGGTGGGGTTGCTGTGAGCTTCTAAAAGTAGCATTTGAATAAATTTGTCTTGCAATGTACCAGGCTTTAAGGCTGGAAAGAAACATATCTTTTTAAAAGTGAGAGGAGCATGATACAAAATGCTGGATGTGAATGCTCACAATTTCTGGAATTTGCATTTTTCTAATCTTGGTTGGGATAGTGCTGCTTTGGTACGTACGTTCTGAAATTACATATTTAGTTTATTAGGTGCCACTGTCAATGTTACACTTTCTAAACATACTTATCATTTTCAAGAGAACTGTACTGTCTCTAGTGCAGTATTCAAACCGCTGAAATTGACACCAAATCATATGGTCAATTAAAATAATACTTTTTCATAGTCATTATTTTCGAGAGATTTATAACTCAGTAGAAAATTGGGCAAGGGTTGTAAATTAGCATTGGTCCTCTTCTCTTAATAAAAAGGATTTCTCATTTTTCCAAAGAAGACTTAAAAATTACAAGTTAAAAGAAAGTGTGATGGACAGTGGATATGCTACTTGAAGGCCTTCTCCCTCATGGAAGCAGATAGAGATATTATCAAGAGTACCAGAAGACAGTATATTATTTCATTTCTTCAGGATTTGTTGTGAAATGAAGAGGTCAAAGGCAGGCAGATAATAGATTAGAACAAAAAGGCCTGGGAAGGGCTCAGACCCGTCTGGTTACATGTATTACATTGCTTGCTGTGTGTAATTGCATAACCTTTAATGAAACTTTTTGCATGGATAAAGAATACTTTCATGGGTCTGGAGTTGTAGGGTCAGTGCTGAAGATTCTTTAAGTGAATTCATTCAATAGACAAATATGAACAGGAGCAGATAATTGTTATTGGATTCCTGGGGGGAAAAAAGTTAATTTTCATATCTGGAATAACATTGTAATAAAAATAAAATCTTACAACATAACCAAGAAATATTGCTTGTTGTTGCCAAAAAAGATTAAAATCTTCAAGTAATCTCCTTATAGTCTTGTAGACAAGATGCAGACTACACTTTTACAAGTGATCAGAAACCGGTCTTCACCTGTAGCAGAACAGAAGTTTGGTACACTAAACCAGTCTATAGCCATAACGGAACAGAAGTTTGGCATGCACAAACTGGTTTAAAAATGGCGGAACCTGGTCTAAGATTTGCCCTCCCTCCAAAGTGCAAACGAGAATTCTGTTTGCTACCAATCTAAACTACACCACTTACAGAAAACTGTGTAGCTTAGACTGATTCTGCCTTGGACTTTTTTGAATGTCTGTACCTAGCCATAATCTAAATGGATTTTTAACTCATTCTATATCATCGCTATCGTTTAAGCACGTTTGGTTTTCTTGCCTCCTTTCTATTGGAAGAGAAAATTCTGACTGTATGCCTTGCAGTACTGCTGCATGAGTCAAATTATTCCCCTTATTTAAAGCTTTGTAGTTCCAGGAAAAATAACAATTTGACTTAGGTATAACTCAGAAGAATTTTTCTCACTGCATATCTAAAAGATAAAGGAGTCTAATTTGCATTTTTGTTCAGCTATCGGTTACATCACGTGAATCTTCTACTAATAATATGTATTAATATTCTTCAGCGGCACAGATTTTTAGAAATAAGGATCTAAATCCTCAGATTGCATAAAGCACTAATAGATCCATTATAGTTGATAAGAGTTATGCTATTTTCACTTTCTAAAGATCTATGACGGTCAATCAGAAAGTAATACCTCTCTCTCAGCCAAATATTATTGAAAAAATATTAAACTTATATGGAAAATTTGTACATTATCATTGAACACACAGCTGTTTTTTAGTATACGCTCTCTTTGTCTGTCAACAGCCTTTTCCTGTAAGTGTGGGAACGAGGGTACAAATGAGGGTATATACCCTGACATTGCAAAAATCCTTGTCCTTGTCCTTCATCACTTCACTCACATTCCAACACACAGCTGTTTTTTAGTGTACTCTCTCTTCGTCTGTCAACAGCTTTTCAGAGTCCATTCTTCAAGGAACCAATTTTATGATAATTGGAGGGTGCTTGATCCAGGCTGTACAGAGGATGGGGCAGCACAGTTCAGCCAGATGATGAGATTGCCTCTCTGATTCACAAGCTGGTGTGTGGGTGAGTGTTGTCATGTGGGTGCTTTGACATGACATGTCTTTGTCAGGGTGGGCTCTTTATATACGTTTCAGTGTCTTCTGGCTCTTGATATAGGCAAGAAGTCAACAGAAGAACACCCTCCACCTGCTAGAATACTGTAGCCATGACTGCTGGTAGAGAGCACCAGTCACTCTATTAATGGGTGCTTCATCTCTGGTTCAAAACAGTGCACCCACATCTCATGACCAGTGACTGTTAGAGAAAGGAAAACATCATCTTCAGATTCAAAATATTCAGAGTTCTGTGAAAATTACTTTCCAATTCAGCATTAGAGGAGCCCATTGCACATAGATTTTTGAGTCTCAAAGCTTTTTGATGTTGCTGAGGGTAGTTCTTTTGCCAATTCTGTTCTGAACACAGTTCATCAGTGGCTATGCAGCAGTCACCCCAAATTAGCTCCTTCATCTTCCCGGTGTTGTTTGATGGTATTGGTGGGGGAGCGCAATTACTGTATGGCCTGCCCCAAAAGTTGGCTTTTCCCTTCTCAGCAACTTTCATGTGCTTCATTTAGTACTTGATGGTACTGACAAAACAGTCATCATACAGCTTCTTCAGATGTTTATGAATGTCAGTCCCTTTAAGGGGATTTGGTCCTCTGCAGCAAGGAACTCAGTCACTGTTGTTTGCTTTATATACAGTGTCAAGTTCAGCAGCCATTTTGTCCAAAGCTGCTATGCTGCCATCTGTTGTAGTTCAATGGAACCTCAGGGACAAGGACGGGAAGCTCAAGTGTTTGGACAAAAATTACTTTCCAGCTATCAGTGACTTACTTAAGAGGCATTCCTTTCTCAGTGATGCATCCAAGTTGTTTTTTACTTTACCCGCATACAGGTAGACTGTACTGTATTTTGTACATGATTTTACCACAGGAATTTCAACTCTGGTGTTTAAAAATGGGCAAATACATCATTCATCAGTGACTTTAACTTAGACAGAGGTTCTTAGATGTCCAAGTCACTTTTGAAAATGATGTAAGCATCAAAATAACTTTTGAAAAAGTTGTTCTGCATGCTGGCACACCTGTGTTGAATACATATGTGTAAGGCACAAAATGGCGATTGTGCCGCACACGCCTTCCCGTAAGCGATCAAGCCTGGGCTTACAAAAACAAGCATGAATGGAAAATTTCCATGCTGGCACGGCAGCGTTCCCATATTAGGAAGCAAAAAGCGTTCTCGGTTCTGATTGGTCGACTCAAACCAAAACTGAATGGCAGGGTTTAAAACCCACACCCGCCTGCCACTCGGGGAGACCGTCCCGGAAGCCACCACCTGAGCGTGGCTTGTGCGTTCACTTGTAACTGCGAGCAGGCCTCACAGCTACCTGGGCTGATCACCCCTTATCTCTCGCCACCGCTCCCCAGGTATAACCTTCAACCCCGCTATTGAGCTCCCACGTGTTTCACTGATGACCATTTTGTAACGACTCGTGAATCCTGTACCCACGTGACTAACAAAAAGGGGCATAAATAAATAAACCACTTGTATTTACCCATCACGCATTACGAGCCTCCCTCTTCCCTTAAAGCCAGATCGAAAAGAACAAACGGGGCGTGAGTTCTCCACCCCAATAGCAGTGTGACCACGCCCCGACCCCAACGGCGGGACAATATGTTTTTCTCAGTCAAGACCACTGTTCCTTGGAGATGCTTAATACAATCTAAAATGAACAAAAAAATACTTCGTTTGTTTTTTTAATGCTCAGCATGTTGTGATCCCAAATCCAAAGAGTACAGTTAGTAGTTTTATAGTGTTCTGCCAAGGAACTTAATACTAACATTGTCAATAAATCTAGGATCATACCCTACTTCCTGTCTTGTCTGAAGTTAGAAATAGTTTAACCCATCCCCTTTGTTATTCTCAATAGCCGTTTTAGAATTTCCATATCTTCGGCCCCTTTATGTAGACCCATTTACACAAGGCAGTTTTCTTTCTCAGGTCACCATTTGTCAGCAGTGCTAGTTTGGCACCCAGGTCAAAGCTTGCAATGGCAGTCTACCCTCACCCCACACACAGATCCAGGGGGGACACCCTCCCATGCTTTCCAAGGAGTGCATGGAGCAGGATCCACCTTTCCTCCATCCCTGTGCCCCTTCAAAAGAGCCAGTTTCGGCTCCATCTGGTGCCTTGCCCCAGCTGGGCAGCACCTGTTGGTTGCCCTTTGCTTTGGTGCCTGGAGCGGTATCCCTGCTCACCCTCACCTAAGGCACTGCGTATCAGTCATAATGGCAGTCCCCAATAGATAGTGCCTTCATTATAAAGTCAATGTTTATCAGAGTTATTATTTAAGAAGTACTGTTTATTTTTATAAGTTCTATACATATAATTGAAAAATATAAAAGGATGAATATAAAACCATTTTGAGATGCATGACTGATTTGTACCAATCTGACTAAAGTATATTGCTAAATGGAACCAACGCCTGAGATGAACTGTGTGAGAGGGTGAAACAACACTTGTTTGTACCTCTTTTATCTGTTTAGTCTCAGTTATTTTTAAATTAAGTTCCCCTGTAAACAAGCTGGAATTAAAATTTGATATAATTAGCTGACAAGAGTTCCTGTCTTATGTAATTAGTCAGGAACTGTTGTCAGCTAATTAGATCACAAATAGCTGAACTAATCTAGACACTGGAACTATACAACCTCATTACCGCCCAAATCAGAAGTAGCATAGGTGCTTAGATGTGGCACTGCAGCTGTGCTAACTAAATTTGTGCCTAGCAGCAGTTGCTTGACTTGGGGTGAGCTGCTGGGTTTGACTTGGGGGAGGGGGGCACTATCGGGGCACTAGCACTGAGCACCAGCTTAGAGGGGGCACCAGAAAGATCTGTCCTAGGGAGGCTCTGCTACAGCTGCCCCAAAGCAAGAAGGTAAGAGCTTGTACACACATATGAACTCAGTCATATTGGGTGCCTATACACGTGCAGGGAGGCTGCTCTGACACCCCGTAATTACAGCTTGCCGGAGCAGACTTGATCAATCATGTCTGCTGCAGCATGGTAATTATCGTGCTTCGGCAGACTCCAGTGTCACGTGTATCAGCATCCCTGCACTGAAAAATGTGGTGGGGGTGCTTTAGTTAAAATGCCCCGCTACCACTTTTTAGCATATGGACACTATTCATATACATGACACCCTGGGTGCTTTAGAGTGGCTCTCAGAGCCTCTCTAATTCAAATGTTCCCCCCACTCCCAGAGCCCATGTATAAGTGCTCATTATTTGTATGCTATAGGGAAGCAGAACCCATGAACAGCATGATACTGATTAAAAAATGAATAGTTTAGTCCCATGTTGAATGTTACACTTAGCATGTCTTAAATACACTTAAAATACAAGCAACTGTGTTTTCAACTAGTAAAGTCCATGCTCAGTGGACTTGTATTGTGGCAAAGTTAGGACTTTTTGTATGCATCTACATGTGCACTTTACTATGGAGTTGACTAATTAGCTTTGTAGTAAAGCGTCACCATCTACACATACACTGTTATTAGAGCACAATAAATTAATTCTGGTGTAGGATAATATTGTTGAGGACAGCACTATCCTACGGTGGAGTAATTTTCTCTGCCAAAACACACATGTAGGCAGTGACAAATGCTGGTTGGGGTACAAGGGTGTTAAAGTGTGGGGGCTACCTGCCACCTAGCCACACAGCTCTGGAAACTCAGAACCCTTGGGCCCCAGCCAGCCCTTCCACTGCCTGATGCTACTACCTGGAGCCTGGGGCTGCCCCTCCCCTTGCCAGCTTGGCCTGGTCCACCCTGGTTCAAAGTGCTGTTCCTAGGCACACATGTAGACACTGTGCTTGGGAACAGCTGATTCCAGCATGAACTGCACCAGAATTTATTTCTTCACACTAATAGCATATGTAGATGTGCCTTTCATGCGAGGAATAGCTCCAGATCATATTAAGTAACATGTGTTCAGCTACTGTCTGCCTGCTCCATGGAGATAATACAAGCAACTTGTCATCCTTACCCAGCCGTGATATCGAGCCTCCAGGTAGGACAAGAAAAGCCATACATGTCAGGAAGAAGGATCCTGGATCTTTCACTTTTTGGGTTCCTCCAGAATCACCTTGAAAGCTGGGTATCCATAGCCCTGGCACTACACTTGAACTGGTTTAAGAAGTGTCTGATGTAGGGGATAGGACTGACAATCAGGGAGCTGTGCATGTTAGAGATCATAATAAACATCTGTGTGACTGCTTAAAACACATCCTAACTTTAATACCTTACAGATTAAACATTGTGTGTCTGTGCTACAAGGACTTAGAACCTCACTCTTCAGCTGTGCTAACCTCATGCTGCAAACTGTATAATTAGAAGTGGAGTTTAAGGTGGCTATACAAGATTTTTCTAGTCTCTTGACCCAGAAGCAAAAACAGTCCTTTAGCATAATATAAAACAGCCAAAAAGCTGTTTTAAATGATGCTCCCTGCAGCAATCCATTAGGGACTGCTTCACTGGATAGCAGTCAAGAATTTACACTGTAGCGTACCAATGTACCCTCTCCTCATCTCAACATGACCTCTACATCAGGTATCCTTGGCTATCTTTTCAAAATTGTTTGCTAGCTTCTTTGCACTGTCTGGCAGTGCATATTGCCTCAAACAAAGGCTGAGGAACTGGTCCTTAAACTTCTATTTGATACATGTACTGTAAAAAATGGGTTGGACTACTTATACCTCACCCAAAGCAACTGACTCTGTGCATTTAATTGAAACAACATATTTAGCTACTTAGGAAAAAAGAAAAATCCGCATCATGTGCTTCTGGTGTGATTCAAAGGGGGTAATCCTTGCTGTTAAGACAACAATTAAGGGGAAAAAACAGGACAGGAGACTTGCTGGTACTATACTTTCTAGCTGCCAGATTTTTCATGTGACTTGTATGTATAGAAATTCTGCTTCCAAGCTGCAATTCTTTTTTAATACCTTTCCTTTTAAAACTTATTTGAAATTAGTGAAACTCCATGAATGTGCCATTCTAATTCTTTATTGTTTGCTTTCCCATTTTAAATTGATTCAAAGCTGGATTCAAAAGAAAGATTATATTTCAAAATGCAGCAATTAATGTGGAAAACTTCAATTGTTGGGTAAATATTTGATGGGGTAACTTCAGATCAGAGTTATCAATAATCAGAAAGAAAACAATAAATTTCTGCTAATAAAAGATGGTCCAAAGATTGATGTAGTGTTGCAAGAGCATATTACTGGTCTTGGTTTGAGCAGGGGGTTGGACTATATGACCTTCTAAGGTCCTTTTTGAACCCAGTTTTCTATGATTATATATTATACATGTATACAATAATTCTATATTATACATGTATACAATAATTCTATATGCATATATAAAATCATAGAAATATATAATGGAATCTGCCCATCAACGGTTCAACAACTAAATATTCAGAAATCTTTTTTAATATATTTACCAGATTAGGGTAATATGCTGATGGCTGATTCATTTTTCAGTCGTCCAGGAAAAAATTAACAAGATTTCCAAATTAATCATGGGGAACCAGTGAGGTAAGAGGTGTCTCAGAAACTTTAACAAGGGAACATGTAGGGAACTATAACAACTGGAAAATCGTAGAGTGTAAGTACAAAAATTAATTCTCTTCTTGGCTCTATTAGTAACTTAGGGTGCCTTTACACATGCTGTGGGGGGGAGCAGCATTTAATGAAAGCCGTTCTCAGGAGACACTGTAATTAAAATGCCAGCATTGTCTCATGTATTCAGCATCCCACACTTCAAAATGGTGGCCGGAGCGCTTTAACTAAAAGCTCATTGAATGAGCTTTTAGTTAAAGTGCTCT
Organism: Crocodylus porosus; assembly: GCF_001723895.1. NCBI lineage: Eukaryota > Metazoa > Chordata > Crocodylia > Crocodylidae > Crocodylus > Crocodylus porosus. The sequence goes on from NW_017728950.1 coordinate 52,925,760, forward strand.
GGCCACCATTTTGAAATGCAGGGACGCTGAATAAACATGATGCTGAGGGTGCTGGAGCATTCTAATTAGAACACTCCACAAGACTTAATTAATCAAGTCTTCTCTGACGTGTTCTAATTAGAACACCTCAGAGGAAGCATCAGGCATCTGTGTATGTGGCCTTAGTTTTACTGAGCAAATGATCAGGTGATATACAGTAGTAAGGCTCATTGCGTGAAAGTAAGTCATGAAGCTGCCAAGTGGGATGAAAGCAATATTGTATTTGGCTCATGTGATACAAGATCACCAGCTTAAGCCTTTGAACATCTGCTGCTTAAAAAATAAATAAATAATAGATACCAAATATGGCCTAAGGCAGAGGGTTGGCTCTCCTATTTGTATTAGACAGAAAGAAAAGGCAACAGATTAATTCTACAGCTTACTAAGGATAACCCATGACCTAATTTAAGAATCGGTTGAAATGCCATGGACTTTTTAAAAAACTGGGCAATGCATCCAGAGCATGATATCAAACTTGCCAGTACTTTTTGACCCATGAAATCTACCCTGAACATATTTTGAATTTTTGACAGCTTTTGCCAAGATGAGGTTTTTGACCCACCGCCTACACAATGTCTATCCCTCTTAGAAACCCAGGAGACACTCTCATATTAATTATGTACATTTCTTGCACAGAGCAATCATTGAAAATTCACTGATTTGTATGCTCCCACAATTCACGTCTACAGACCTACATTCTTCCTACTTCTCTAGAAACAAGGTACAAGTAGAGAGCTGCAGTTAGGTTTTGCATATTGTAAAATATATATCCTGTAGTATAGTATGCTTAATAATTAAAATTAAGTTACATTTGGCAATAAAAACCCACCAAAGTACAAGTAATGGCAAGGGTGCAGTAGTGATGGAAGCAAATAAAGCAATTAGTCACTAGGCCCAAGCAAAGGGGTTTAATGATGTGGGTAAACTTCTGGCAAAAAATACACAACTTTTATTTAAATCAATTACTCCCCCTAATTAAAAAGTCTGTGAATTCCTGGTCAGTAAGCACATTGACTGAAAGGACGAATACAATACTGTGTATTTATAAAATACTGAGAAGATTATGATATGGTAGGGCCTAACTGGCACAGCTGCTGTACAGAAAATCATGCCTCATTAATCTATTAGAATAGTGTGTATGTAAATAGAAAAGACTGGATAAAGGAGAACAGCTTGATATAATTTACACTGTATATTTTTGCAAGTAGTTATCCTTTGAAAAAGTCTCCGTGGGGAGAAAAAAGAGTCCTCACTGGAGGAGAAAACCCTGCTGAGTTTTCATGGTGAAAGGCAAAGTAACATTATGGATCAAAAACTGGATGACAGAAAAAGTGGCCAGTTTTCATCATGGCAAAAATCCACCAGCAGAGTGCCATTGGATTTCAGGTTAAAATTAGCATAATTGACTCAATATATGAATAAGATAGACAAGATAAATAGTGTTCTGGGAAAATCTGCAGGTAAATCAATTATTTAGGTTAGTCAATAATTGGGAGGACTTTTAAGAGACCTAACCATCAAATTTTTCCTTAGTCATGTTTAATATTGATTTACTTCTACAACACTGCTATCAAAATCAGTAGGAACACTGTAATGTAGTAAACAATGGGAATAAGAGAGACAGAATCAAGCTTCAAGATAGGTGTATGGAAATTGTGATTGCAGCTTGTACAGCTAAATAAAACAAAACACACACTGGGCACATCTACACATGCCCCTAACTGCACAGTTGTTACTACACGGTCATTTAGCATTTGCTTTAGCAAGTACTAAATGACTGCACAGTAACCACCATTACTGCACAGTCCCAGCTGGCAGTCTTGTTACTACTGTACAGTAGCATCAGCATTACCATTTGTGCCCGCCAACACTATGTCGCCATAGCTCATCACTTTAGCGATATAGTGTGTCATGTAGAAGTGCCAATTGGAGAGAATAATATGAACTATGCACATACTTTACTGGTTGTAAATTACTGTATCATCTCCAGGCTTTCCTAAGAGAGCTCAGTGAAGATCTTTGCTCAATGTGCAGTTGCATTCCAGGATGAACCATAATGGTAGGATGCAGAAAGAATGGCATGGAAATATAATACAGAAAGTTCTAAGGCCATTGTCTAAATCACTGCTGAAGTCGCACCTGGAATATGGAACTACAGTATTCACCAAATCATCTCAAAAGAGAGCTGGGAAGAGTTCAGAGACAAAGTGAAATGGAAAAGATTGGGACTTGTAGTTAGGAGATAAATAAGGAGGTATATGATAAGAAAAATATAATAGCAGTGTTATAATGAATATAAGTAGTCTGTGAATTAATATAATAATATTATAACGAATGGGTCAGAGAAAACAGATTGCAAATGCATAATCACTGTTTCTTATAATACAAGCACATTCTGTTAAAAATTAATGATGACAAATTCAAAACTGAAAATACCTTTGCACACAACATATTTATCTTGCAAAACTCATTGCCCCAGGACAGAGTTGTAAAGATTAGAAGGATTCAAAAAGAAAAAAAAAAAGATAGTTTTTGAGTAACAAAAATATCTAGGATACTGAGATTCATAACTGTAGATATTAAAAAAGTAAAAATAAAAAAAGAACATTGAACAGGGTATAAATCAACCTGCTCCAGGACATGAGCCAAATTCATAATTAGGTTTAGAGGTAGGTCATCCCATAGCATCTACTGCAGGCTTGTTTTCTCTGAAGAGATTGGTATTGGGTGCTTTCAGTGCTTATGTCATTTCACAGAAATCATTAATCAGTTAAAGGGGATTTACTTACTGCATTTTGGGCAACACATAGCATATTAAGGTAAGAATCCTGACCTGGGGTTCATAGGTAGTATTGCAATACAAATAAATAAGCAAGATTCTGTTGCAGTGTATGTTGCTTCTTCAGCACTTCTGTACATTCAAGGCTGCATGCATTTATAAGAATGTGTAGAAAACGAAAAAGCAAAATATTCTTTTTTTTTTTTCTGGCCTTAACCCTTCTCTACTTGGCTGCTAATTAAAATTTGCATTTATCCTTTTAGGAGACCATATATTGTAAGAAGTGCAGCACTGATATTTTCGTAATGGCAAGTGGTAAATTGATATTTACTTTTGTCCCTTTTTTGTGCGTACTAAGTTTTCTTAATGGTTAACAGTGGTACATGCTGACTTTTTCTAACAATAGCCCTTTTCTGTTTTAAGTGTAAATGAGGCAGTACAGTATCAGAAAGGTATCTGAAAAGGAAGCTAAGCTTTTTAAAATCTTATGAATTTAAAAAGGATTTCAGAATGAGACTTTCAATTGGTACTTTGTACCTTGACATTTAAATCTATGGAAGGAATGTAATGGAAATAACCTCTCCTTCAAGTATTTCCATTAAGCATTTCCAAGGCTGTATATGGAGGGAGTGATTTGTTCCTCCTGGATTTGCTGATTGAAGGGGATTGTCCTTTTGCCAATTCCTCCCTTCTTTTATGAAGGAAAGGATATGGGAAGCCATACACTTCTTTAGCACTACTGCTCTCACTTAGCTCTGGGCTCTGCAGTGAATGTGCAGATTCATGCTTGGGGAAGTTGACAAGCCATTTATTGTGTTTCAGAGCAATCACCTGAAAGCTGAGGTAGCCTATGTCTGCATTAAATATGGAAATATACCTCCTCTATGCTGCTGAACCCTCTAAGCTATAAATGTCTGCCTATGCCAGCCCTGCAAGTTTTACTGACAGTAAGCCATATTTTAAGGAATACTTGCATAGGTATGTATTTTGCTACCGCTTGCAGGATTCAGCCCTTAGGCTTCTCAGCGTAGCAGAAAGGAATATGCTAAGCAGCAAGTTTGCCAACCTTTTCCTAACTTGTGTGAAGGACAACTTTCTGTTTCAGAAGGCTGAGGATGCAATTAAGGGATCATACATCTTGGATATTGTCCTGACCAGTAAGGGAGAATTAGTGGCTGGTGTAAAGCTGATGGGCAATTTGGGAGGAAGCAATCGTGATATGATAGAATTCCAGATCCTGAAATGGGGAAAGCATTTGGTTGGCAGAACTTGGATGCTATATTTCAAAAAAGTGGATTTCAACTGACTCAAGGAGTTAATAGGTATAGTGCCATGGGGAGACAGACTGAAAGATAAATGTGCCTAGGAGGGCTGGAAGCTTCTAAAGGGCACAGGGCTGAAGCTCAACCAGAAACTGTTCCAACACAATGGAAAGAAGAAAAATGGTAAGAAACCAATATGACTGCACTAGAGGTTTCTAGGATGCCACACATGCAAAAGGAAAGCATACAGTAATAGGAAAATGGGGAGCTCACCAAGGAAGTGTACTAGGAAATAGCAAGATCCTGCAGGGACAAAATCAGGAAAGCTAGGGGAAAAAAAATCAGTTGCACCTTGCAAAGTGGAATAAAGAGATCAAGAAGAGGTTCTATAAATATGTTGGCCAGAAAAGAAAGACCTGCAAAGCTGTGGTCCATGGAGGAAACATAACAGAACAAGCAAAAAGGCAGTTAACTTTGTCTCAGTCTTCACAACCAGACACCTATCAAGATTATTTGGACATGGAAGGGGACAAGCTGAAGTATGAGAAGACAAAAGAGAGCATCAAAGAGCCTTTGATGGGACTGAATGAATTCAAGTCAGCTGGGTCTGATGAACTTCATACCAGACTAATGGAAAAATTGGCAGAGATCTTGGACAATAATATTCATGAAGTTGTGGGAGATGGCCGAGTTACCAGAGAACTGGAAAAAGGGTCAATGCAGTGCCCCTCTAAAAAAAAAAAAAAAAAGGCAACTACAGACTGGTTAGCATCATTTCAATACCAGGGAAGTTACTGCAGCATACCCTAAGGACATCTGGAGGAGGAAAGACTGATCACATGCACCCAGCATGGATTTATGACGAACAAATTGTGTCAAACAAACTTGATCTCCTTCTTTGAAGGGAATGTTGTGGATTTAGTATATCTGGACTTTGGAAAGGCTTTTGACAAGGTCCCACATGACAAAAATAAATTGGAGAAATGTGGGCTGATCAAAACTATTGTAAGATAAATAGAAAACTTGCTCAATAGCTGCAAGCGAAGGTAATTATAGATGGATCCATGCCAGAATGGCAGGAAGTTTCAAGTGCAGTCCCACATGGATTTTTTCTGGGCCCAGGGCTGTTCAATGTGTTTATTAATGATTTGGACTCTGGCATTGAAAACATTTTCAGCAAGTCTGCAAATGCCATGAAACGGGGAAGGACTTTGAATATGCTGGAAGATAAGAGTCTGTTCAGAAGGCTCTCAACAGATTGGAAAGCTAAGCTGAAGCTAATGAGATGAAGTTCAATGTTGAGAAATGTAAGGTGCTACACCTTAGGAGGAATAACCAAAAATACTAAAACAAAATGGGTGACACTTAGTTGAATGGCAGGATGACAGAGAGGGATCTGGGTGTCTTGGTAGATCACAGACTCAATTTAAGTCTGCAGTGTGATGCAGTCACACCAAAGGCAAATACAGTTTTGGGATGCATCAATAGAAGAATTAGGTGCAAGATATGGGAGGTAATAGTGCCTCTCACCTGGCATTGAGTAGGCCTCATCTAGGGCACTGTGTGCATTTTTGGGCTCTGCATTTTAAAAAGGATGTGGAGAGTTAAGGAGAGGGTCCAAAGGCAAGCAACAAAAATGATAAAGGACTTGGAAGGCCATGCATACAAGGAGAAGTTGAAGAAAATAGTATGTTCAGCTTGCATAAAAGGCATTTAAGAGGGGGCCTCTTCAAGTGTCTCAAGGGCTGTCATAAAGAACAGGGAAAACACCATTTCTCATAAAGTGTTACATGGTGTGTTGTGTCTGGGCTGACTGTAATTTTGCTCGGAGGTTAGACAGTGGCTTTGTATAGGACAGTTTGGATAGAGCTGATCCTGCCTCAGGCAGGGGGTTGAACTAGATGAGCTCTGGAGGTCCCTTCCAGCCCTACTCTCTATAACTCTTTGACTAAGATTTGTGTGGGTATCTCTAGCTGCTTAACGCAACACTTCTGTTGCTTTACTTATCATTCATGTTAACAAAATTGTTCTGAATTATTACTAATTTTAAAAGGAACATGGTATTGATCTCTTTTAAAGAAAATGACTTTTTGTGCCATTTCACAGCTTCTAGGTTCTGGCTAATATGTGGCTTTGGATCCCTCTAAAACTAAAGATCATCTAGATTCCCTTAATTAACCTTTTGTATAGCTGGGGCACTAACCATACACTTAAGATTTATTGAGTGGCAGCAGGTACAAGATATAAAAATAATAATTATAAGCTTCATCTGGCAGCTGCCTCCTTCATTTCAGAATTTGATCTACTGGCCACTTTCTTCCTCCTGCCTCATTTTCCCAGCAAGCTCATGCATCTAGAGATTCTTTATCCCACAGTCCTGAACATTCAGCACAGTCAAAGCACATACCCTACCCCCACCTCCACCCTCATCATTATTCATTATGCCTCTTTTCTGGCAAAAAGAGTGACTGATTTCTCTTCAGTCACTGTGTTGCTTTTGTGTTTGAGGAAATGTGTGTGGTCTAGTCTGCCACTGACTTGCTGTGTTTTAGGCATATAATTCAGGCTGGCATTTTCAGAAATGTCTGCGGATTCTGGGTACTTCTATTTTTAGGATGTCTAACCTGATACAGCAACCACTACTGATGACCAACAAGGAGGGGAATAGAACTCTTTTTCTCCTTTCACTAACTCTCCCATAATCATCTATTTGTCCTCTTGCATTGATTAAAAACCAGTAAAATAAGAGGAAATCTTTTCAGACTCTATATTCTAGTTCTAGGGAGCACAGATTTAGTGGGACTACTTGTGGAAAAATGAAGCAGCCTGAGCAAAGGTGGCAGAATAAGGTCCCAAATGGGGGGTATTTTATCCTTCTTGCAAGCTGCCTCCCCTTCCCTCTGCACACCCTACCAAAAATCAGAGCTGCCTTTCCCTCCCAAAGGCATCAGAGGCACCTCTTTTTAGCAAGCTGAAACAAACAAAGCAAAGATAAGTGTGTAGGTTAAATCATTTTAATGAGCCAAAAAGTATGTTTTGGGGTTTTTTAAAGTGAAAGAAATATATAAAGTATTTTTAACTTCAAATTCCTTTTCTGGTTATTTTCAAAACTTTTCAGAGGAGACAAAATAAATCAATCTACTTCACTACGAAGGGTAGTATGTGGAATTTCAAGATCAGACACTTTCTGGGAAAGCTGGGTGGAGAGGTTTAAATTTAAACTTAAAATGTAGTACCTTCAGGTGTCTTTATCCATGCTCTGGTGTGTGGGTGGGGGGGGGCACTTTAATTAGAGTGGTTCTAATTAAAGCACCCACAGCGTTTTGTGTATTCAGCATCCTTCACTTCAAAATGGCAGTGGGAGCACTTTAACTAAAGTTTGTTCAATGAACTTTAGTGAAAGTGCTGCTGCTGCCATTTTGAAGCACTGGGACACTGAAACATGAGACACCAAGGCTTCTGGAGTATACTAATTAGCATGATCCTGCAGACACAATTAATGGAGTCTGCTCCCACATGCTACTTAATCAAGTCTGCTTCGATGTCAGTGCAGGTGTTGGGCGTGTATGTAGGTGCCCTTTGTTCTTACTTACAGGACTGGTTTTATTCATCCATCTTACCAGATGGGGCCTGGAGAAAAAGCGTTCTCTTTCAAACTTAAAAAAAAAACTAAAAAAAAAAGTGTGTGTGTGTGTGTGTGTGTGT
>NW_017728950.1:52933644-52936794 GCF_001723895.1 Crocodylus porosus
AAACTATGAAACAAATAATTGATAATTAAGCATTTCACTAGGTAAATACTAATATTTCATTACATAAGCAAAGAAGTCGAAGTCCCACATTTGGCTTTGCGAGCACACACACATACCTTTTCCTAAAATACTTATTCTCACACGCAAAAACACACTCTCATGAAAAAAATTAAATTATATACACACACACACACACACACACACATATATGTGTGTGTGTGTGTAAGGTACCTTCCAGCCCCTAACAACTACAAAACTATGAAACATTTCTTTAAAAATCTATCCTTAGAACAAATGTCAACCTTCCTAAGTATATGAAAAAATATTCAGCTTTCTGGGGGGGAAAGTATAGTTCAAAATATCATTTTTAATTTAAAAATCAAACTTTTGGCCTTTTTATCATGCAATTGTCAAAGTTACAAATCTATTAATGTCATTCTCTCTCTTTCTCATTGTCCCCCTTTTTGAGTGTGCAGTAAGACTCTTGCAATAAGACTCTTGCTACTCAAAGCTATTGCATAGGTGACAAGAATATGGCAGAGAGAATTACATAAAACATTTGTAAACTTTTGTCTCTCCATTGGAACAGCAGTTCACATATCAATTATATCTGTCCCATTAAGCACTCCTAGTGGTATATTTTACCTATAGCTTACTTGCTAGATGCTGAAGAGATCTTGGGTGACTGAAGCCTCCCGAGTCTGGGGGAGCAGCAGTGGGGCATGACCGGGGGAAGGGGTTGTACTTAGATGGCGGCTGGTGACCAGGGAGTGAATGCTGCCTTCAGTGGAGGCAGTTTCAGGGTGGGGCACTCTGTGCCCCCCTATGAGACAGAGCACCCACTGTCGGGGGGGGGCACTGGGGCTCTCAGAGGGTGGGGCACGTGCTCTCCGTGCCCCTCCCTACACATCGCCTATGGACAAGATGATACTGGAAATGTGGTTTAAATCAGGCCACAGCTTGATTAGTTTAGCACAGCCAAGACAGCACTTCTAGTGCAGATTACCCTTCCTTTTGCAATCTATACTATACGGGGTAAACTTCCCTCAGCCCTAATCCCCTGCAAACACTCAGTTTAGTCCTTGCATCATTTCAGGGAACTAACTTTCATATCATAATTGCAGGAGTTCAGTGTATAGTAAAAAGAGTTTGACCCCTTATTTTGCCCAGTGTTTAGTATCTTCAAACATATTCCCAACATTTTCTATGGGATGCTCTTCTTAATCTTGCTTCCAGTTCCAGTTTATCAGAGAACAAGATCCCCATTTGATAATTATTTGTCATGGGTATCTGGCAGAATGAAGCACCATGAACCCATTTTTGATTCTTACTTGATCAACACATCTAGATTGTTGAAAAAAAGGGGGCAGAGGAAAGATTACCTCACTGAACCAGTCTACAATCAAAAGAAAAATCCTCCCCAGACTAGCAGAATGCCTAAAACAAGGGGCTCAAAACCTCTACTCCTACCGTAAATATAAAGAGCTTAAAAGTGAAGGTGTTACACTCTGTGTGTATCTACACATACAAATAATCTGGGAGCATTTTACTCTCGAGTAAACTCTCCTGGGCATTTGTCTACATGTGCAGGGATATGGGACCGGATTTGCTGCTCTTAGCAGCAGACTGCTCCCAGTTTTTCTGGCCCTGAAACAAGCCCCTGCAGCAGCCTGGGAGCCAGGAGACAACTCTCTCCTGGTGGGACATTGTTCCCTGCCCCCAGGGATGGGCTCTGTCACTGGAGCCTGGGCAGGGGCAATGTTCTCCTGCCCTGGCAGCAGGGAGCTGGGGCTGGGAGAAAAGGATCTCCCAGTTCCAGACCTGCAGTCATGGAGCAGGGGCTGGGAGCTCCCTGCTGCTGAGCTAGGGGGACATTGTTCCTGTCTGGGCTCCAGTGGCAGAGCCCACCTTGGCAAAAAGCAGCTCCTGGGGGCAGGAAGCAATCTCCTGCTCCCCACTCACCAACTGATCAGCAGCACATTTGCTCCCTGTCAGGTGCCTACATATGCCACACTACTATAAGTGATCTTGAGCAAATTTGCTACTTGCATTTGCAGGTAGCAAATTTACTTACAATTAGAGACAATTACTTTGCAGTAAGCATCTGCATGTGTAGATATGCACACTTATTGTAGTTCTACAGTGCAGTAAAGCGTCTTGTGTAGATATACCTCTTGCAATACAGGCAAGGAGAAGGGCTTAAACACCTTTCTTTTGGGAATCCTGGAGATGACTGTCTGAAACTAGTGAATCAAGAAAAGAAGCCTACCCCTCCTTGCCCCTTCCTTCACTGACCTTAAACCAATGAGGCAGCTGAAATTAAAAGTGGGGGAAAAAGTGCTTAAAGAGGCCCAAATATTTTTCCCCAGCTAGTAGGGCTGTGTGAAACACCATCGTTTAGTTTTGATGTCTGTTTCACCATTTCAAAGGGGCAGTGTTTTATTTCTTCATTTCATTTTGAAGCAGTGTCCTGTTTTGTTTCATCAAAAGTGTTTCCCTGTTTTGATGAGTTTCAACATTCCATCCGTAGGCTACAACGTGGAATCATGAAAATGCCTAAAACATTGCTATTTCTGGCCTGATTTGAGTGCTCTTGTTTCGTTTTGAAGGTGTTTCAAAGGCTTTTTGTTTGTTTCAATTTCACTGTTTTGAGCTCGAAATACATTGAAATAGCTTCAAAATGAAACACCTGGCAACATTTTGCACAGTCCTACAAGCTAGTCCAGATAAAATCTCCCCGCCTCTGACTGGCAGAAACCATTGTGACAATACCACAAAACAATTTACCAAATTGGAATAGATTGGAAGGGGAATAGATTCAAACCAAAAATGATGAAAGTTCAGCTCTGGAAACTAATAGAAATTTCTGTTGATCCAGACTTTGATACTTTGCATCATGCTAAAATATGTTTGTAAATATAATATTAAATCTAACTTAATATCACCTCCAGCATCATAGAATTAAATATTCACCCTATTGTTCTGAAGCTGGATGACATTTATACATGGAAAAGCCTTAGTAAAACGTGTTCAGACTGCTGAAATGATAAATATATCTTTTTTATACCTCACCTCATAGGTGAAGTTTCTACAAGTTCCAGTTATCATTTATAATATGAAATGACAGTATTCAGTTCTACTGAAAGACTA
>NW_017728950.1:52936994-52946558 GCF_001723895.1 Crocodylus porosus
GTTAAATAACATGGGGAATGTACCATTTTAAGACTAATATTTAGTCTGCATCCTGAAACCTTTTATTTATATTTTTAAAATACTAAGTGCATTCATTTGAGGTGTTATATCAAACCTGAGAAAATGAAGGAAAACTAAAACAAAAATGAATGTATGGGGTTATTAAAACTTTTTTTCCAATGAACATCAAATTCAACCACTGTGATAATTTAATAACAATTTACAGTAACAATACTGTCCTTTACTAATGACAGCAACAAAAATCATTTTTTAAAAGTAATAAAATTATAGCTTAAATCATCCTCCGGTTCAGTTCTGTGAGAACCACATGAATGATCTTGGGGCTAGAAAAAAAGCCTTACAGTGAGAAACTTTGAAAATTCAGTCCTTTAACCTATTAAAAGATGACAGAGATCTCTTGAGTGGAGTGTATATGTGTAATGTGGCCCCTTTGGTGCCCATTGTAAAGAAGGAAGGGAAAAGAGGAAAAGGCCCTGTCAGAGGGATGACTCAGACTGAGAGGCACTGGTCTAGCAGGGATATAATAAAGGGGATAGTAAGGAAAGGGCAGAAGAGCCTTGGCAGTGAAAAAGTGTTGTAGATATTACTTTTCCTATTTGTTAAATGTTCTTAGATGAGTGTCTGTGCATTAAGGCAGGAAAATATGGGCTAAGTACCCTCTAAGCACCTCAAAATTACAGGCATACCTCATTTTATTGCGCTTCGCTTTATTGCGCTTCGCAGATACTGCATTTTTTTACAAATTGAAGGTTTGTGGCAACCCTGCGTCGAGCAAGTCTATCGGCACCATTTTTCCATCGGTTAGCATTTTTTAGCAATAAAGTATTTTTTAATTAAGGTATGTACATTTTTTTTTTTAGACATAATGCTATTGCACACTTAACAGACTACAGTATAGTGTAAAAATAACTTTTATGTGCACTGGGAAACCAAAAAATTCGTGTGACTTGCTTTATTGCGATATTCGCTTTATTGCAGTGGTCTGGAACGGAACCCGCAATATCTCCGAGGTATGCCTGTATACCTCTTTGGGCAAGGATTATTTCCAGATGGTGTTAGACAGTTTGTTACAGTTACAGCAGCCTGCTCCACAGGGCCACTACAGACAAGTTGAAGTCCTCCAGTATCCCAGCAAACACCACTCCGGGTCTCTCCCCTCCACCTTGTTGATGATCTGTCATTTGGAACTCTATTGCCCTGGACTAACAGAGAGATGGGGAGAAAAGGGCAGCTGCAGGTGTGTTGGGAGCTGCAGGGGAACCTGGGGGGTGGGCTGTTATGTGAGCTGGGTGCTACTGAAGACCTGGGCAGTTATGAGGCAGATTTAGCAGCTCCTAACCTGTGCACCAGCCCCCTGGGGGCAAGTCAGAGAAGTGCATATTAGAGAGGATATTAACCCTTAACCTGCAACTGCTAATTTTAATACTGCCTAATGTTATTTAGAATTAGTATGTGAAAATTGTAACATGTAACAAAACACCCAAAGGAAGAAGGGAAGTGGCTTCTGGAAATGGTTGGGAGGAGTGACTGTAAGGAGTCCTTCAGAAGGGCCAGAGCAGGGAGAAGCTCCTACTGAGATGGAGTAGGCCTGGGGAAGACAGAACCCTAGCAGAGGCTAAGTGGGCCTGGGAAAGTTGTTTTTAACCTTTTTATACCCAGACCACTGAAATAACAGCAGGGTATGACAGATGAAGTCATATAGGAAGCTAAGAGAGAGGCCTGCCCAAAGAAGCATAGCTCAGAGACATTAAGGCCTGATACAGACATTACACTTTTTCTGGTATAAGTGATTGGAAACTGGTCTATACCTGTAACAGAAGATTGGCACACAGAATGGTTTAAAAGTGGCAGATTTGCCCTCAGTCTCAAAGGACAAATGTATATTTGCTATCGATCTAAACCACAAACTTAGATTGATTCCGCCTTGAGGTTTTTGAATGTTTGTACTTACCCTCAGACATCACTTAGCTTGTCCTTTCCTGCCTTAATGCACGGACACTCTGTAACAGGGTATCATCTCCAGTGGTGGCCAGGACCTCCTGGAGTTTCTCCAGTCCTGGCTCCCTCTGTTCACTTTGTGTAGCTGCCCTTTTATTTCACTTGCTATGCCTTGTTATGTTGTATATAAAGGAGGCTACCCTAGGCCTTCCCAAACAGTTCTCTCTAATCACTATCAGGTGGTCATGGTCACTACTTTATGGGCTAATTGCATGGCTCTGTTCTGCTGCTACACCATGCCCCATGCCTCACAGGTGTAATCACTCATGGATATTGTCTTGTACTTAGCACCTTCAATGGGATACTGGGACCTGGCCCCTATCTCCAGACCTATCACTTCCAAGGCCTGGCCTTCCCCCAAGTCTGTCTGTTCCAAGACTCTTCCTGGGGTCCCTAGGACCTCTTCCACCCGTTAGTCCCTCCCCAAACCTGTAGCGTGCTTCTTGCTGTGCTCGGTGTTGGCATTCTGGAACTGCAGCCTTCCTGCTGGGCAGTGTTCCCTCACTAGCCTCCATGTCTTACTGCTGGCTTATCTCAGGACCTGAGCTTATTTCCTCCCTAAGGCCAGCCCTTCTCCTGCGTCAGATGGCTGCAATCAGACAAGGAGCCACCTTCTGGCCGAAGTAGCCATGGCTTCCCTGCCCCACCCCGTGTTAAGGTTATTTAATACCTGGGAAAGGTCCATACTTTACCTTACCTTACCTTATCTAACAACACTCTCACTGCCAAAGCTCTTCTGCCCTTTCCCTGCTGTCTCCCTTTCTTATATCCCTGTTAGGTGACATAGGCCTGCATGTTATCAACAGAAGGAGGTACAGGTGCTAATGCACAATGTGCATCACACAACTCATTCATGAAGGGAAAATGTAGGATGGAAGCCACTCTTTAATCTACTGGGCAAATGCACAACAAAAAGCAATGGCTAGAAGCTGAAACCAGACAAATCTGTGGGCAAGGCAAGAGGGGCCCAAGGGTGGGTGGATGAGAACAGGATGGGTTTCAACACTGACAAGTGCAAGGTGATGCACCTGGGGAGGAAGAACCAACAGCATACCTACAGGCTGGGGAACTCCCTTCTCATCAGTGTAGAGGCAGAAAAGGATCTTGGTATTACTATCGATGCAAAAATGAACATGGGCCAGCAGTGTGGGTATGCAGTCAGGAAGGCCAATCATACCTTGTCGTGCATCCACAGATGCATCTCAAGCAGGTCCAAAGGGGTGATCCTCCCCCTCTATGAGACACTGGACAGGCTGCAGTTGGAGTACTGCGTCCAGTTCTGGGAGCCGCACTTCAAGAGGATCTGGGGGAACGTTTGTTCACCAGAGTGCCCCAAGGGATGACGAGGTCGAACAGTCATAAACTACTGCGAGACCATTTCAGGCTGGACATAAGGAAGAATTTCTTTACTGTCCAAGTCCCGGAACAGTCTGCCATCAGAGGTGGTTCAAGCACCTACGCTGAACACCTTCAAGAGCAAATTGGATGCTTATCTTGCTGGGTTCCTATGACCCCAGCTGACTTCCTGCCCCTCGGGCAGGGGGCTGGATTTGATGATCTTCCGAGGTCCCTTCCAGCCCTAATGGCTATGAAATCTATGAAAAAGGGATGTGGACAACATGGAGAGAATCCAGAGGAGGGCCACTAGCATGATTAGCAGGGCAGGCCTTACGAGGAGAGGCTACAGGACCTGAACCTGTTCAGCCTCCACACGAGAAGGCTGAAGGGGGATCTAGTGGCCTGTTACAAACTAATCAGAGGGGATCAGCAGGCAATGGTCTGTTCCCCTGAGAACTAACAGGAGTGACTAGAAATAATGGTCACAAGCTGGCAGAGGGTAGATTCAGACTAGACATCAGGAGGCGCTACTTCACTGTCAGGGTGGCTAGGATCAGGAACCAACTTACAAGAAAAGTGGTGCCGGCTCCTACCCTGGGGGTCTTTAAGAGGAGGCTAGACGAACGTCTTGCTGGGGTCATTTGACCCCAGTACTCTTTCCTACCATGGCAGGGGGTCGGACTTTATGATCTGCTCAGGTCTCTTCTGACCCTACCAACTATGAAACTATAAGATCAGGAGGCTCATGAGTGAGGCCCTAAGGGACCATGACCCCAGGGGAAAGGGAGTGCAGGAAGAGTGGTTGCTCCTCAAGGGAGTGATCCTCAATGCACAAGCTAATTCTAATCCATCTCAGAGAAAGGGCAGCAAGAGGGCATAGTAGCCCCCTGGCTCCCCAGGGATCTAGCAGACCTCCTGAGGCTAAAAAGAAAGGCCTACAAAGGATGAAGGATGGGATTCACCTCCAAGGAATATTCTGCACTGTTCCAGTCCTGCAGGGAGCAAACCAGGAAAGCCAAGGCTGCAACTGAACTCCAACTAGCTTTGAGCATCAAGGACAATATAAATGTCCTTTTTCAGATATGTGGGGAGCTGGAGGAAAAGCAAGGACAACATTGGACCCCTGCTGAACCAGATGGAACAATTGACAACTGATGCCCGGGAAAAAGCCAACCTATTAAATGAGTACTTTATGTCAGTCTTTCATCAGTCCCATGGGACTCCCATGCCCGCTATGGGACATGGAGGTCCAGGTGAGGGAGATCCCCTGCCCTCCATAAATGCTGACCTCGTGAAGAAACACCTTGAGAGGCTGGACACCTTCAAGTCAGCTGTCCCTGACAGTCTACACCCCAGGGTACTCAAGGAGCTGGCAAGCATCGTAGCCCAGCCTCTGGCATGGATCTTTGAAAACTCCTGGTGCTCTGGTGTAGTGCCGGAAGACTGGAAGAAGGCCAGTGTGGTGCCTATCTTCAAGAAAGGGAGGAAAATGGATCTGGCTAACTATAGGCCAACCAGCCTGACTTCTATCTTGGGGAAGATCTTAGAAAAGTTTATTAAAGAGGCCAATCTTAATGGACTGGCTGACGCCAACATCCTGAGGGATAGCTAGCAAGGGTTTGTTGCGGGTAGGTCTTGCTTGACCAATCTCATTTACTTCTATGACCAGGTGACCTGTCACACAGACAAGGGAGAAGAGATTGATGTCATATATCTTGACTTCAAAAAAGCCTTCGATTTGATATCCCATGATCGCCTCTTGGCGAAACTGGCCAATAGTGGCCTTGGGTCCACCATGATCCGCTGGCTGGGAAATTGGCTTCGTGGTGGGACCCAGAGGGTAGTAATTGATAGAAGTCAATCGTCATGGTGCCCTGTGACCAGTGGGGTCCCTCAAGGCTCTGTCCTTGGACCCATATTGTTCAACATCTTCATTAATGATGTGGACATTGGAGTCAGAAGCAGACTGGCCAAGTTTGCTGATGACACCAAACTTTGGGACAAAGCATCCACACCAGAAGATAGGAGGGCAATCCAGGCTGACCTTGATAGGCTTGGGAAATGGGTGGATGAGAAGCTGATGGTGTTTAACACTGAAAAATGCAAGGTTCTGCACCTTGGAAGGAAAAGCCTGCAGCTTCCTTATAGGCTTGGCAGTGCTACACTGGCTAGCACTATGGAAGAAAGAGACTTGGGGGTCATCATTGACCACAAGATGAACATAATCCTGCAATGCAATGCTGCGGCTAGTAAAGTGACCAAAACACTGGCTTGCATCCAGAGACGCTTATCGAGCAAATCCTGGGAGATCATTTTCCCCTTGTACTCAGCCTTGGTGAGGCTGCAGCTGGAGCACTGTGTCCAGTTTTGGGCTCCACGATTCAAAAAGGATGTGGAGAAGCTTGATAGAGTCCAGAGAAGAGCTGTGTGTATGATCAGAGGTCAGGAAAACAGACCTTACGACGACAAGCTGAGAGCCATGGGGCTCTTTAGCCTGGAAGAGCGCAGGCAGAGGGGTGATCTGATGGCCATCTATAAGTTTATCGGGGTGACTACCAGTACCTGGGGGAACGTTTGTTCACGAGAGACCCCCAAGGGATGATGAGGTCGAATGGTTATAAACTACTGCAAGACCATTTCAGGCTGGACATAAGGAAGAATTTCTTTACTGTCTGAGTCCCCAAGGTCTGGAACAGCCTGCCATCGGAGGTGGTTCAAGCACCTACGTTGAACACCTTCAGGAGTAAATTGGATGCTTATTTTTCTGGGATCCTATGACCCCAGCTGACTTCCTGCCCTTTGGGTGGGGCCTGGACTCGATGATCTTCAGAGGTCCTGTCCATAATGTCTATGAAATCTATGAAATCATCCCAAATGATATCAAGAGATAAATACAACAATAAATGGCACTTTAAAATACAAGGCGTACAGTTGATAAACCCTTCAAAATGCACAGCGTAGATCAAATAATCAATAAACACTCCAGAATATAAGACATAAGAGTTCTCTAGTGGTTCCCCTTCTCTAGTGGATCTCTTCCTCCTCTTTATTGAGGCTAGCTTCACTGAGTGTCACTTCCCGGTGGGAGACCCATTTCCCCACTGACCCATGTGTCCCAGGGAGCGAAGTGGGGCAGTGTTCATAAGCTCCCTGTGGTCAAGAACCGCTCCATTCCTGGGGCCCTTTCAGACCCACTGCAGGGAATGGGTCCCGGACCGCCTGGCCCCTCGTTCTCTTTGGCCTTACATCCTGCAATGACTTTCCCTGCAGGAGTGCTGACTCCTGAGCCTGGCCTCGTGCCTGGGTTGGAGACTGAAGCCTTCTCACTGCAGCTCCCAAGGTCCTGGTCCCTCATGGACCCTCCATGCAGCCATGCCTGCACTGCCTACCACTTTTGTCTAGCAGCGGAAGCTTTTGGGCTGTTCTGGGCAGCCGGATACACCCGCTGGGCAGCTCTCCCAGCTTTTTTTGGCCCCCAGGACTCCTTCCTTCTTCTCATTCCTCGCTGACTGCACCATGTGCTTGGCATGCACCTGCTTATATCTCCTTCTGGGGCTCCACCCCCAGATTGAAAATGAACCAATTAGGGGGGCTGCTACTGCAGTTCCTAATTAAATCCACTCCTGCCTCCCCTTTTGTAGTAGAGGGGAAGAGGACTCTCTTCCTGGCTCTTCCCCTGCCCCAAGGGATGACAAGGTTGAACAGTCATAAACTACTGCAAGACCATTTCAGGCTGGACATAAAGAAGAATTTCTTTATTGTCCAAGCCCCCAAGGTCTGGAACAGCCTGCCATTGGGGGTGGTTCAAGCACCTACACTGAACCCCTTCAAGCAAGCAATTGGATGCTTATCTTGCTGAGATCCTATGACCTCAGCTGACTTCCTGCCCTTTGGTCGGGGGGCTAGACTCAATGATCTTCTGAGGTCCCTTCCAGCCCTAATGTCTATGAAATCTATGAAATCTAAGAAATCCAGAGGGAAAATAAGGTTTCTGACAGAGTTACAGAGTTACACTTAAGATGCGATTAAATGGTGTGATAAAATGTGGGATAAGCCACAAAGTTATCACAAATTATGTGTAATAACTCTGTGGTTGTTTCCTATCTTGTCTTTAGCTGAACATATGGTGAAGTGCTTCCAGGCTTTGGAGAATACTGAAGCTGTTCAAGATGCCTGTACACTCCAGAGGCTGGGAGGACCAGTCAACTGATCAGGGGCCTCCCTGGGTAGAAGTGCCTGTCATCTGATCACGGCTCCCAGCTGGGGAAGAACATAGAGTCTTTGGCTCTGATGCACTGCCCCAGCTGGTTGTGTCTGTCAGCTGGCCAGAGCTCCCAGCCAGGAGAGTGTTTGGTTCTTGCTGGTGCAGGGGGAGCCCAGGATCACCATCATAAGCTCTCCCTGACCCAGCATTATGGTGCAATGGTATCTGAAGCTTGATCCCAAAATTTTGCCTCCTGCCATGCACACGTGGCATTACAAGAAGCACAACTGTTGGGATTGTGCATCAGATCCTATTGCACCTTTAATACATGTCAGCAGCCTAAGCCAGATTTTAAACAAGTGGGACTAAGAATATAAATATAACCTGTGATATGATAGACATAATTAAAAAATAAAATCTGCTTTAATGTAGAAAGAGGATTAAGTTACAGAATGTGTCCATATTTCAACAGCAGAAACTTTAAGGGTGGTCAGATTCAGGAATACAGTTTAGCTTTTTGAAAAGATAAGACAAAATTCGGGTCTGCGTACAGATTTCAAATTC
This sequence comes from Crocodylus porosus, assembly GCF_001723895.1. Taxonomy (NCBI): domain Eukaryota; kingdom Metazoa; phylum Chordata; order Crocodylia; family Crocodylidae; genus Crocodylus; species Crocodylus porosus. Next base: position 52,945,120 of record NW_017728950.1, read on the forward strand.
CTGTAAAATGTGTGCTTGTGTTCATGGTTTTGTTTTTGAACCTTTTTAAAAATGTGTAAGTTTCAGAGTTTTTTAATACTTATAATTGTAAGTATCATTGAAGAACAAACTTTCAGCTGAACAGATTTAACTCTCCCTCACTGTTGCCATTTGTATTTGCTAAACAGCCCTTGTATCTGGAAACATGACTCTTTCTTATCTTCAAGACCTTTGTACTAATGTGATGAATCTTGTGAGCAGACAAAGTTGCTTCCCATTCAAGATGCTTTCATGAGTATATGTAAATTTTTGGAATGTCTGAATAAATTGCTAACTGGTTCAATACCAATTTAGAGTTGAAAATAGTGCTAAATATCATTGAAAGAAAAGAAAAGAAGAAGCAGTATCTCTGAGAATAATACTAAGGCTTTGGGTGTGATTTATCAGCTCAGTAGCACAGACTTTTTAAATCACAGACTTGCTTTAAAAATTGTCTTGATTACAAAATATTATGTTCCTATATGAGTATGTTAAGATTTTCAAATCTGGCTATCTAATAATTGAAACTTTGCATTTATGTTAACTTAAGCAGAATAGAAACAAAAATGAAAAAAATATAAGTTTTATGTAAAAAGGCTTTTGATCTTGTTGAAATTGTTTCCTCCCCTCACCCCAAAATGAGAATCTGACAAAAGCAACACAGTACCATGAATGTTTCATCTTGTCAAAACACCTTTTTCTGAAGGAAAAAGGAAAAACTTTTCATTGGAGAAGTTTAGATCTGTTAGGTTCCTAACCACATTAGGTATTTCAGTCTCCCAGTATATATCTACTTAGTGGCCATATCTATACAAGACACTGACCGCGCTGTAGGCAGATACTACTACATAGTAGCATCACATGGCAAAAACTGTGATGGGACACTACTGTACAGTAGTATTAGGATACTGCGCAGTAGCATCACAAAAAATGTTCATTAGTGCTCCTGTACAGTAACTCAGGTTACTGCACAGTCATCTATTGCTTGTTTATATATTAAAATGTTTAAACTTGTCATAGTGCCATCTATACTCAAGGGTCACAGCTACATGAAACACTGACTGCATAGTTGCTATTGGGTAGTCATTTAGTACTTGTAGAGAAGAGTACTAAATGACTGCAGTAACGACTACACAGTCAGCATCTCATGTAGACATGGCCCTTGAGTATAAATAGTTGTATGGCACTATAGCAAGTTTAAACATTTTAATTAGTTTATTTTAATTATTTAAATTATATAATTATCTTCCCAAATTATCCTTACTTTAGAAGGGCAGCATGTTCAAGCAGCAGAGGTCATGAACACACCTCACCCCTGTCGGGGAAAACCAAAGGATCGGGCCCCGAGGTCACGGTGGGCCAGGGTGGCAATTAGATACGGACAGGTGGGATTAGCGGCGTAGAGTCTGGAGTTAGGGACT
>NW_017728950.1:52946658-52948421 GCF_001723895.1 Crocodylus porosus
ATAGATAAAAAACCAAATCATATGTTATAGTAGCTATTTGATTTTTAGTATATTTTAATTTTATTTAAATATATGTTTTTGTCCTGTTTTATGTTTTTGTGAGTAGTGTATATAGAATAGTGCATGATAGCTCAAAATAAACTCTTACTCTCATATATTGAGTGTGTGGGGGTATCTGCATGAGAGGTGTTGGGGGGAGCATACACGTGCATATGTGCATGTGCTCAGCCTCCAAATTTCATGTCTCCCTCTGCCTATGGCCCTAGTCCCCTAGGCATTTCCATTGCCCTCCACTGGACTCTCTAATTTGTCCATATCCTTTCTGTAGTGGGGGGGCCCAAAACTGGATACATACTCCAGATATGGCCTCACCAGTGCTGAATAGAGGAGAATAATCATTTCCCTCAATCTGCTGTGTATGTCTCCCTGCCTGGTCCCAGTTGCTAGCTGGGGATTGAGGGGGGCAGGGGAAAAGGGCTCATGCAACAGAACTTTCCCCAGTCTGTTGCAGGTTCAGGTGAGACCCCCTCCTCCCCCCATCTGACCTGCAGCTGTTCCTGAATCTTCTGCATGGGGTTGGGCTTCACACACTCCTGCCTAGAGTAGCCTGCATTGTGTTCCCACCTGCTCTTACCCTATGCTTGCCAGACAGTGCTGTCCTGGCCCTGGTCTGCTTGCACAACTTCCCAAAGGGGCTGCTCCTGATGCAGCTGCAGCCACTCAGGAACTTTTTTAGTTCTCTCCACCTCCAGCAGATCCTCCTCCTCTGGAGTGAAGGATGAGTCCAGATTAGCTTCACAGATGAATTTCTGGCTCTGGAAGGCAGCATTTGGTAGGGCATGCTCAAGCCTTCCAGCACTGGGGAAGTAATATAAAAGCCCTGAGTCATTCCTTTTAAAAACTGAATAGGGTTGGGGAGTCCTCCGTTTTAAATTCTGGGTGTAACATGAAATGAAGTCCTAGCCACTACCTGATAGGATATCTTGGCATGGGGCTCTCTCTCTTCCATTTTGAATGGAATAACTTATTCATTAGAACAGTAACTGGAATCAGATTTTCCATATCTCAGGTGACTTTGATGACTGCAAAACTATTGACTAAAATGGAGCAGGTGATTCTACTACCCCCTCCAACTGTCTTTTTGTGTAGAAAAGGGGCAGGCTGGCATCTACCTTTAGCATATAGGGCACATCTACATGAGACACTTTACTGCATAGTAGACTAATCTATTGTGCAGTAAAACATCACTGTGTACACGTGTGTGGCATTTACTGTGAAATAAATTAGTTTACTGTGCAGTTAGCTAGTACCTGTAGATACAAATACTAGTTTAACTGTGCATTAGCTACTGCACAGTAGCACACATGTAGACGTTCCCAGTTAGCCACACCAACAGAGGGTCAGCCTTCTGCCTGGGGCAGAGCCAAATGGAAGGGATGCCTCCATAGCTGGCCCAGGTTGGCTTCCAGACCCCCAGCCTGACCTCTGGGCCTGTGTCTTCAGCTGCCTGGCCCCCAGGCACTGTGCCCCTCATCTGTAGGCATGTGGCAATCTCTGACAACACCCAGAGTCCCTGTCTGAGTCCCTGAGGCCCCTGGAAAGGACTGCCAGGGAGGGGTGAGGGGGCTGTTACTCACTCTTCATCAAGGTCAGGTGGGAGCCCCTCACCCCCTGATCATAGTATCATAGTAGCTAGAGTCGGAAGGGACCTAGGTAGATCATCTAGTCCGACCCCCTGCCTTGGCAGGAAAGAGCACCGGGGT
>NW_017728950.1:52948432-52955931 GCF_001723895.1 Crocodylus porosus
CTCCTTAAGGAGCAACCACTCACCTTCGACATCTGATTCCCTTCCCCTCTGGGTCCTCAGCGCTTCCCCAACGATCCTCCTTAGCTTGTTGAAGTCAGCCCTGAAGAGGCCTGGTGGAGCAGGAGAAAACTGCCTGGCCTGTAGGGAGGAGAAGAGGGGTTAGTTGGTCAGGAGCTGCTGTGGCAGCTGCCAGCAGGCTCTAGCCCTGCCCTGGCCTGGATAGGGGACAGGGAAGGCAGGCTGCATGCCACAAGTGGCAAGTGGTCCACATGCCCCTGCGGAGGGAGTGGAGATGGAGGGCTTGGCTTGAGGACAACTATGGCAGGACCCATCCAGCCAACTTACTTTGTCCCTGGGCAACTGTGTGCACACAGCTCCTGATTTGAGGATGGGTGGTGCACAGTCCCTTGGTACAGTGCATGTTATCGCTGAAATGTTGCAAACCCTCACAAGGAGCCTCTTTGTCCTTGCTTTGCAGGTCTAGCAGCTGCACATGAGGGAGAACCACCAGATGCCAGTGAGGATGTGTCTGCAAGGATACCACCACTCTTGGCCAACACCTTCCACATGCACTGCCTCCTCCAGTGATGCACACAGGACCAAACCCTCCTCCTACTGGACCAGCTGTCACAGAGGCAGAGGAGTGGCTGGCAGATTCATGGGCTTGGATAGCCCAGGACCTGGAGTGAGAGGGACCTGGAAGACCATGCCTTCTAGGACATGCTCCTCACCCTCAAGGAGAGGCAAATAGCCTTCCTCAAAAGGATGATCAAGGCCCAGGAATGGCAGGCTATTATGGTGGTCGGGTAAGCTTGTTTGAAGAGCTTTAGTTAAAATGCCCCTAACACCATTTTGAAATGTGAGGACACTGAATATACAAAATGCTGCAACACACTGGAGTGCTCCAATGCATTCTAAATCAGAATGCATTGGAACATGTGTAAATATGCCCTTTGATGCTCAGCTTTTCAATGCCTAAATGTATTTGTCAGACCTGATGAATAATGCCTTGCATTCAAAAGCTTGGCTAACTCTATTCCAAATATATTGTTAAGGGAAAAAAAATCACCTCAAGAAATCCTTGGCTTTGTATAATTTGTGGACCAACATTACTCTAAAACTACCATAAAGGTCTTGGTGAATCTGGGTTTCAGTCTCTAGCAAGTAACTTGTATCGGATCAGGTACAGGCAAATGTTCTATGCAGCTTCTGTGCCATTGAGCTTCCAAGCCACTCTGAAGCTGGTTTAGCACACTTCAGAATAAGAACACGCTCAGGACAGATTGATCTTCTAATCCCAAATCTTGTTTGTAACACTTCAATGCCAAGAATGTTATGTGGAAACAATAAGATGGTGAAACAAACTCTAAATGTTTAATATACTGCTCTCTGACGCCTTGGTATAGTGCAAAGTTTAACTTTATAAAACTGCCTTTCTTAAAATTATCATTGCATTTGCTTGCCTACTTCTCAAGAGTGTTAATCTCCAACATATCATCAGGGAATTTACCTCCCATCATGCACATTGGCCGTCATGTACTTTATTTTCAAGAGAATAGATAATTGATTGTGTTCTTCCTTGGAGTAAATCAAAGCTCATCAACACAATTGCTTTGGTTTCAAGGGCTTTGTAAAAAGAAATCCCATGTATTGATTTGTTTAGGAATAGAGGACTACAGCAAATGCAGGAGTATAGTGAAGATGATTCAGGAAAGCTGAAGTTGTCAAAAGGAAAGGGAAATGCAACAATTTAGAAGGGATTTTTGAAAGGGTCGATATTCTCAATATCCAAGGTTTTAATAAGTTATAGGATTTCCTTTTGATGATACAATTTTTAGTAATAGTCTGATTTTTTTACACTCCTTAAAATAGCTAATAAACAGCACAAAAGAAGAGTGGATTTCTTTAAAAAACAGAATTATCTATTTATATAATTTACAAGACAACAGTAACTCTTACCTTATTGATAAAAATAGCACTTTCTTGAATGCAAGGAGCAAATAAAATACCAAAAGATCCTCAACACTTCAAAAACTTATATAGTTCCCATCCCAGAGATCTGGCAGTTTGCATCTCCTCTCTTCAGAGAATAACTGGGGCCACTACACAATGATTAATCGATGTAGTGAGATGTAAGTGAAAGAGTTGAATTAAGAGATAGTACCTTCTAATGGATATTTTTGTGAGTGTAAGAATTGAAGATGAACCCTGGGAAACAAGAAAAGTGAAAGTTTTCAATTCCCACCCCCCAAGAACATTAATAAATGGTTTTCTTTTTCATACAATAGCTTATGTTGTTTCAAAGACTCTAAAGAACATTACATTCTGGACTTATACATCTATGACACACTAGTGTGTCCAGGTCAGAGAAGGTAAAAAGGAAATTACATTTTGCCACCAGAAACAAACCCTGGTCTTCGAAGATGCTTTCAGACAATTTGCCTAGGATTGATGCGAGTCCCTCTTTCTTCCTTGAGGACTTGACAGCTTCTCAATACTGTTCTTTTCTCAAATCTACTTGTTCAGCTCCAGTGATGGCAGCAGCCATATGAGTGTGAGTTTTGATAGATGACTGTCATTGTAGTTAACTGAGGTGATACCAGCTGTTGGGGATATAGTTTGACCTGTAAAAAATATACCTTATACAGCATACAAGGGACTCCATGCTTCAGCAAAACATGGATTTTCAAGAAAAAATATCAGTTCATTGAAAATCTTTTGTGGAAGCATCTTGGTTTTAATTAACTTCCACTAAAATGAAGGTTTCCACAACAGCCTGCAAGATCTCACCTTGGGTTGAAGCATCAAGGGTTACAGATTATCCTAGGACAAGTTTCCTAGGACCTTGAGAGCCCTGGCCTAACCATGGGTTTAGAAGGCACTTTTACACATGTTTGGTGCTTTAATTGGAGTGGCTCCAACTTCTGCTTTAAAGCGCTGCTGCAGCCCATGTATCAGAGTTCCCATGCTTAAAAATGGCAGCGAGGGCACTTGAACTAAAACTTGTTCAACAAACTTTAGTTCAAGTGTCCCTGCCACCATTTTTAAGTGTGGGGATGATGATACATGAAATGCCTGAGGCTGCTGGAGTGCAGTAATTGCCATGCTCCAGCAGACTTAATTAACAGAGTGCTCTGATGCGCTGTAATTACAGCACATTGGAGCAGCCTCTGCTCTTGTATGTGGCTACCCAGAGTTTCTACATTCCCTAAAACTAGGAGTCAGAGCTGCTAGCTCTTCTGTGTTTTGCAAATATTTCAAATGAAAATGGTGTTCTCATGCTTCCCAAGAAATAAGAGCAATCAACTAGTAACCTCAGGTGCCTGTACATGAAAGCATGGAGCCTGGGAAACAAGCAGGAAGAATTGGAAGTCCTCACACAGTCACAGAACTATGATGTGGTTGGAATAACAGAGACTTGTTTAAACAGCTTGTATGACCGGAACATTGTCATGGATGGTTACAAGCTGTTTAGGAAAGACAGACAGGGGAGAAATGGAGGAGGAGTTGCACTTTATGTAAAAGAGCTATATGATTACTCAGAGCTCCAGTATGGAACTGGAGATAGGCCTGTTGAAAGTCTCTGGGTTAAGGTTATAGAGGAGAGCAACAAGGATGATGTTGTGGTGGGGGTCTGCTATAAACCACCAGACCAGGAGGAAGTGGTTTCATAGATTTCATAGACATATGTTCTCCCACAACATTCTTCCAGGCAAGCTAGGGAAGTATGGGCTGAATGAATGGCAGATAGAAAACTGACTGGAGTTTCAGGCTCAGAGAATACTAATCAATGACTTGATGTCTAGTTTCATGGACATTAGGGCTGGAAGGGACCTCAAAAAATCATTGAGTTCAGCCCCCTGCCGCAGGGGCAGGAAGTCAGCAGGGGTAATAGGATCGCAGCAAGATAAACATCCAAATTTCTCCTGAAGGTGTTCAAAGTAGGTGCTTGAACCACCTCTGGTGGCAGTCTATTCCAAACCTTGGGGGCTCAGACAGTAAAGAAGTTCTTTCTTGTGTCCAGTCTGATATGGTCATGGAGGAATTTGTGACCGTTTGACCTTGTCATCCTTTGGGGTGCTCTGGTGAACAGACATTCCTCCTGATCCTGGTGAGCACACCTGATAAATTTATAGGCAGCCACCAGATCACCCCTGAGACTGCACCTTTCCAGGCTGAAGAGTCCCATAGGTCTCAGCCTCTCATCATAAGGTCTGCTTTCCTGACCTCTGATCATGCGTGCAACTCTCCTCTGTATCCTCTCAAGATTCTCCGCATCCTTTATGAATTCTGGAGTGCAAAACTGGATGCAGTACTCCAGCTGCGGCCTCACCAAGGGCAAGTACAATGGAAGAATGACATCCTGGGATTTGCTTGAGAAGCAGCTATGCATGCAAGCCAGTGTTTTGCTCGCTTTACTAGCTGCAGCATCACATTGATGGCTCATGTTCATCTTGTGATCTAGTTGGCAACTAGTATCAAGTGGAGTGCTCCAGGGGATGGTTCTGGGGTTGCTTTTGTTCAATGTCTTCATCAATGACTGGGAAGATGGCATAGAGTGCACCCTCAGCAAGTTTGTATATGACACCAAGCTGTAGGGAGTACTAGATATGCTGGAGGGTACGGCTACAATTCAGAGTGACCTACACAAATTGGAGGTTTGGGCCAAAAGGAATCAGTAGGACTGTTTCCAGCAGGTCAAGGGATGTGATTATTCTCCATTAAGCACTGGTAAGGCCACGTCTGGAGTAGCTGTAACAGCCAGATCCAGAGGAATTAATAAGCAATAAATATGTGCTTCTTGGAGGCATTTGGTATTTTGCCTAAATGGGTAATACTAGTTGTAACAGGGCCCCAACTGAGACCCTGTTACTAAAGGAGCGGGGGCAGCTGGAAATAGTTACAATGGGGAGGTGGGCCCCTCCCCTAGAGAACCAATTAGGACCAGACCCGAAGGACAAGAGGGAGAGGAGGTGAAGGAGAAGGTGCCTTCAGGCAACACAGAGGAAAGAAGAGAGAGAAGAGCAGATAGAAAGAGAGACGCGCCCAAGAGAAGGCTCGGAGAAAAGAGAGTCTGCAATGCGGATCCCCCTTAACTTACCGGGAGTCCCATGAAACTGTGATGAGTGAAGAAGGAAGTGGAGCGGAGCCACGGGCTGGAGCCGCAGCTAGTATTAGGAATCGGAGAAGCTGCGTCAAGCCAGAAAGGACAGCGGGAGGGACCTCCTGCCCCCAGATCATCTAAAGAGTCAGGGTGAGTCCAGGACCCCAGAGGAGAGAAGGCAAGACTGACTGGGGAAGAGCAAAGGGGATAACACACTGGCTCCATGGGAAAGAGACACAGGCAGCGGTGGTAACAAGCCGCTAATGAGGTAATTACTGCTGGAGGCCGGGAGACGGCTGAGTAATAAGCTGCTAAGAAGCTAATTAACCTCAAAGACTGGGACTGTGTGCGGTATCTTTTTTTTTTTTTGTATTATTGGACTGGGACCGGCCAGGAGATCTGGGGGGTCCACAAGATCAACCGGCTGGATTGCATTCTCAAAAAGGGGTATTTCCTGTAAGTAATAGAAACCAGCTGAATAAAAGCACCTGAAGTAGATGGCATCCAGCATGGTATTTCCTGCAGGTACTCTTGCATAATAACCACTTCCGCCCTATATTTTGCTTAGGATCCAAGTTGTGGCAGGTGGGAATCATGAGGAAAAGGGAGGTACCTGGCAGTCCTGCTGACACTAGTTAATATAAAGCTTGTAAGTTTGTAAACTGCAAATGTAATTTGTCTGTTATAAGTTTAACCAAAATGATAAAACTGACTGTTCATGGAATTGACTGGGCCCCATAGGCAAAGCTGTAGTTGTAAGATTAGGAGACCTAACGGTTTTTTGCTTAGGGTTCAGCCTTGATGATAAAACTGGATCCAGTTTTATATTTTCTATATTCCCAACACATTCCAAGAAAACATATCCCAAGAAAGCATATTCAAATGAAGCCTAAAAGGGGTTAGAACTTAGGCAGAGCCATGTCAATTTCAAACCTAAAGGTGCTGAATCATAATTTGCTTACTGGATAAACTCTAATCCAGATTAATTACCTTTTAGGATAATTTTAACACCTTTCACTCCCATAAGGTAACAGCTATAGGGCAACATTATAAGTGGCTCTGAGGCCAACAAATTAACATAAGACTAGGTATAAAAAGTATGTGCATCAGGTAACCAGCAAGAAGGAGGGAACAGAATGGTCATTTCCATTCCATGGCCAGACTCCTGGAGTGAGTGAGGATCGGATCCTGATCAAGGGACCTTCCCAGGTAACCCTCTGATTACCCTCTCCCCAGGCTGATCGAGGGACGCCTGACTTTGCTGGAATCACTTGACGCATACCTGGCATTGAGGGACTATCGATAAGTTGCCAACCCATGTCTGTCTATCTGTTGTTTTGAACAGCCCAGTGGCTGATACCCTTGCAGTGCCCAGTTGGCCTATGACAGAACTGATCTATCTGTTATTAGCTCTTTAATACTGCATTATCTGCTTATTGCATTTATCTTTCTGTTAACTGTTGTGTGTGTGTGTAAGCTATAATAAATTTGCCTTTATTTCACTCCCAACTTTGCCTCCTTGATCTGAAACTGAATCAAACAGCCCAGTTGGCCTGTGAATAAATTGATACTCACAGTGCCCAGCTGGCCTAGGACAAGTAGTGTGTTTAGTTTGGGGCCCCCCACTACAGAAAGGATGTGGACAAATTGGAGGGAGTCCAGCGGCGGGCAACAAAACAGTGAGGGGGACATGACTTATGAGGCAAGACTGAGGGAACTGGGCTTATGTTGTCTAGAGAAGAGGAGAGTGAGAGGGGACTTAATAGCAGCCTTCAACTACCTGAAGTGGGGTTCTAAAGAGGATGGGGCTAGACTTTTCTCAGTTGTGACAGATGATAGAACAAGGAGCAATGGTCTCAAGTTGCACCAAGTTAAGTTTAGGTTAGATATTAGGAAAAAATGCTTACTGAGAGGATAGTAAAACACTGGAACAGGTTACCCAGAGAGGTGGTGAAAGCTCCATACTTGGAGGTTTTTTGGACTCACCTAGACAAAGCTCTGGCTGGGATGATCTAGTTGGGGATGTTCCTGCCTTGAGCAGGGGGGTGAACTAGATGACCTCCTAAGGTCTCTTCCACCCCTCATTTTCTATGATTCTATCATTGTATGATTTGGTATTTGCTGAAACATATTTTTTTTCAGCATTGCCATTCTCTAGGACATTTAGAAAATTTACTGGGTTTTTGTTTCAAACACAAACACAACCTTTACTGACATCATGGAGTTTTCCATAGCATGGAAACTCAGTTTTGGCCATATTGAGGTAAAAAAAACTCTCTCTCGGTTCGTTTTCTTTGGAGGCTCATTGAATAACAAATTCTTAGGCACACATTGTTGGTGAGACAAAAGGTATATATTTGCAAATAGGGTCAGAGGGAGAAGACAAAAGATCAAA
>NW_017728950.1:52955942-53090173 GCF_001723895.1 Crocodylus porosus
ATAGTAAATTTGCAGAACAAAGAGAGCTCTTGGAGTTTTTCCTTCAGTTCCCAACCCCCCCCTTCCCTCTCTCATTAAGGAGACAAGGAGGGCTGGCAGCCGTGCTTATTCAGAGGACAACTATTGATGGGAGCTAACAGCTATTGATAATGCATTTTTAATAATATTTCTAACAATATCATGCCCAAAACTGAAGACAACTCCTCATTTTCAGCTTTCCAGCCCAAGAGGTAATTCCAGTAGCTTTAGATTTACCCTATACATTTTTTTTCCTAGACACAACTGTCTGTGGGACACCAATGTGCACATAGAAAAATGAAGGTGCACATGTAACTGTTCAGACATACCCTGACTGAATAGCAGGTTGGCTCTGCACCAACTGCTAATATCTATATGTGGGAATAAGTCACAACTAACTATTTAAACTCTTTCTCCAGCTATTTCCAGGAGGTTAAAACAAATCTATAGCCACAAATCATGGCCTGTTCTGGGTATGAGAGGGAAGGTGGCAATACAGTTAATAAAGAGTGGCGAAACCTGCCACAATAGAAATGCCATTTTCAGTCCTGCAAATGGTTGATGTAGGCAGATTCTAGGTATATTAAAGACACGTACTGTCTTAGGCAGAGGGCTGATGTATTTTATGTCTCGTCTCAAAGCAGATGTGGAACCAGGTAGGAGATTTGGCCTCAAAGACATAACTAAAATTCTCTTTGAGAGCAGCTCTTATTGCACTAATGCATCTATGAGGATTATAGCAAAAACATAGTTCAGCCTTTAATTGAAAGGAAAAAAAAAAGATTCCCTGTGCAATACCTTGCCCATTAATGAAACATCCCATGTAATTGCGTAAACACTTTTCTTTTTCAAATTAGCATCATAGTTTTCTTTAATGTGATAAAGTATGGAAATGATAAACTGCTTTCTTAGAACTAGCTAGTTGTAAAATACAGTGCATTTTATTGAAAAGGTGAATGGTCCATTTTAAAATTTAAAAATCCATAATGTTATAAAACTAGTTAAATTATCTAATAAAAATTCCCAAATTTTCAGTACAAGCACTTTGAAATTTCTCACCCTTCACTGTCGTCATAAAGAGAAAGAAGTTTCTTATTAAATACTACTTGTGTAAACCAGTTTCATTCAGCCTAGTATTACATCCACCATCCAGCTATCCATTTATTTATTCAGATATAAATAGATATATCTGCTGTAAAATTCATCCCGTCTTCACAGTTAGTAATGACAGAACTCATTGATCATAAATATTCAACAAAGTTTGACATGTTAGAACATACAGGCTACTGTTATATTAAACATATTAGACATATTTCATCTTATATTTAAATTAATATAAGTTTAATTTAATGTATTTCATTAGATGTAATTAGATGTAAACTGGGGGTTACAGTGGATAATAAGCTGAATATGAGCCAACAATAGGCACTTGTTGCCAAGAAGGCTAACAGCATACTGGGCTGCATTAGTAGGAGTGTTGCCAGCAGATTGAGGGAAGTGATTATTCCCTTCTAGTTGGCACTGGTAAGGCCACATCTGGAGTATATATCCAGTTTTGGGCCCCCCACTACAGAAAGGATATGGACAAATTAGAGAGAGTCCAGTGGAGGGTAATGGAAATGGCTAGGGGGCTGGGGCCATAGGCGAAGGGAGAAAAAACAATGGGGGCTGAGTGCACATGCATATGTATGTGTATGGTCCCCCTCCTCTGGGAAAGTCTTTGGAGGAAAGGGTGGGGGAAGAGGAAAGGGCCTGGGGAGGGAGTGGAGCAGAGCTGGGATCAGGGCGCCTGCTGCACCAGTGTGACCACCCTTTCCTCTGTGCCTGGCATCTTTGCCTAGTGCTGGCAGGTCCTGTGACCCACTGCCTGTCAGCTGGGGGCTGGAGTTGGGTCAGTTTTGGCTGCACTGCTGGGCTGGAGCCCCTGGAATCCTCCCCCCCACCGAATTGTCCCCGGGAAGAGCTCAATGCCACCACTGCTTTGAAAACAGTGCAATCCAGTGCCATGCATCCTGCCTGGGTGGGCTGGGTAGTGAGGCACATGGCACTGCATCATGCCACTTTCAAAGCAGCGGCAGCAGCGAAACAGAAGCAGGGAGCAGAGGCTGAGCTCAGTTTGCAGCTGAGGCCCACCCTTGCCCTGTGCAGAGATTGGGGGGGGGGACACATGCCCCCCTCCCACTTCCCAGTGCTACAGCAGCTGTGGGCAAACTGCCAGGCTCTGATTGTCTCATGAACCATCCAACTGGGACCCAATTTACTGTGAATGGGGTCTCAGCCAGGTCATGGGCAATCCCCACAGTGCGGGAGGGAGCAGGGCAGGGGTGAATGATTCATTTTGCCCCTACCCCACTCTCTCCTGCACTGGAGGGGTCTCAATCTGTCCCACCCCCAAGCCCAGGCAGCCATTAAGACTGAAAAAATCTTACCTGCCATTGGCTGGGCCAGCTGGGATTGCGCAGGGTATCTGAGTATGCCCGCCCATCCCCCCCGCTGAAGCAGCCCGTGGCTGGGATGCCCTACCTACTACTCTTATGTTTGGGGGCCTGAGCCCTGCTAGTACCCCCCTTTCACCACCTATGGCTGGAGCACAATTCTTCTGAGGAGAGTCTGAAGGAACTGGGCTTATTTAGCTTGCAGAGGAGAAGACTGGGGGGAGGGGGATTTAATAGCAGTCTTCAAATACCTGAAGGGTTATTCTGAAGAGGATGGAGCTGCACTGTTCACAGTGGTTGCAGATAATAGAACGAGGAGCAATGGTCTCAAACTGCAACAAGGGAAGTTTAGCGTAGATATTTAGGAAGAATTTTCTCACTGGCAGGGTACTAAAACACTGGAACAAGTCACCCAGAGAGGTGGTAGAATCTTCCTCCAGGAAGAGCACAGACCACCTGCAGACACTTCCTCTGCAGGGTAATTGTACCCAAAAGCTTACAAGGAATATTTTGTCAACTATTTGAGTTGGTCTAATAAAATATATCGGATTTACCCAAATAACTGTGTCTGCCTACACCTTGGTGGAGTTTTTTGAGACCTAGCTAGAGAAAGCCTTGGCTGGGATGATATAGTTGGGAATGATCCTGTTCTGAGCAGGGCTTTGGAGTAGCAGACTTCCTGAGGTCCCTTCCAAAGTTAATTTTCTATGATTTGACCTATTAGAACATATAGACTAATTTAAAACTATATTTTTTATTTTTTTAGCACCTTCCATCCTCAAGACAATTTACAGACATGAACGAATTAAACTTCAAAACATATGCATCAGGTAAATACCTGCATTTGGCTGGTCACCTACTGAAAACAGTATGAAAGTAATTTGCAGGAAGTGACTCTGGGTGCATTTACAGGTTCATTAATGCACTTTTGCAAATGTGCATTTATTTTAGTACCCCCATTGTGTGGTACTAGAAAAGGGTACATTAGCCTATTTTATTGTACATTAAAAGCACACAGTTTGTGACACTTGAATGTGCATTAAAATAGGCTAATGCGCATTAAAATGCATGTGTTAAGCGCACCCCCTTCCACGCTATAAAGGCTGTAAGTTTAAGATAGGCAGTGGCTGCAGAAACTATTTATTTCCAAACAAATCAGTTCAAGTTTAAAAAAAATACTTCCTGTTTAAATGTGCTTCACTGTAAAAAAAAAAAAAAAATTTAGACCCTCTAGCTATCTATCATTAATGGCCAGTTAAGGATTTTGCCTGGACTTTCTTTCCATTACAATTATATTCATATCCATCCATTACTGTGTTCCCAGGATAACAAATCATGTTTGCCTACATGTCAGCTGAATATTTGTGACATTCAGGTTCCTAAAGAGTTTTAAACACCGTGATACTTGGTTTGTAATTCATATTCATGCAAATCCCTCATCCCCAACCCAATTCCCTATCCCATCTGCTTCTTTATATCTAGCCCTCTAGATTACTGGCTTGGGTCATAAATTGAATTACATGTGTGAATTTAAACTATGCCTCTCCTGCATAAACTGATTGTAGTTTCTATTTAAAAGCAGGCTAGTTACAGCAAAGTGTTCTGAATATTTTTGTTTACTATGTATATGCTTTTGCACATGTGCTCTGGGAGAAACAGGACACATTTTTTTTTTTTATGAGTTATGCATGAGTATAAGGTTATTGTTATAAAATTCTTGGTTTACTTTTTATGAATCAAGTATATTTATAAAAGCAACATCAATTAGGGTTTTCACAATAGAGTATCAATTATATTTGTCCCTTGATATCATCTGCAGCCCTATTAAACCCAAGTAAGTAGGGCTCCAGTCTAAAGGATGCATTTTATAACAAATGAAGCCCTGTTGCATTATATATCCCACCCTTTCTTTAAGAAAGGGGGTGACTGTATCAGACTGTAGAGAAACACATATGGCCACCAATCTATGTATGTGCTGCAAAAATGGGGATACTATATGTATTTGTAACATCATTAAAATTGTACAGGCATACCTCGGAGATATTGCGGGTTCGGTTCCAGACCACCGCAATAAAGCGAATATCACAGTAAAGCGAGTCACACGAATTTTTTGGTTTCCCAGTGCATATAAAAGTTATGTTTACACTACACTGTAGTCTATTAAGCGTGCAATAGCATTATGTCTAAAAAAACCAATGTACATACCTTAATTGTGAAGTGAGCAAATGCTGTTGAAAAAATAGTGCCGATGGAAAAATGCCGCTGATAGACTTGCTCGACGCAGGGTTGCCACGAACCTTCAATTTGTAAAAAACGCAATATCTGCGAAGCGCAATAAAACGAAGTGCAATAAAACAAGGTATGCCTGTACTTACCTGAAGGGATAGGAAGGGCTGCCCTGCAGAATGATAGTGTGAAGAGACAGAGTTTGTTCCTCAGGAGGAGCAAAGCTGCTCTGGAGGTAGCCCTCTTGGAAGTGGGAGGACAGATGTAACCCCAGCAGGGCTTGGATGAGGAACATTAGCAAAAGCTCAGGAAGAGCCTGGGCCTGGGATTGGCTCAGGGGGCTTGTTTAAACCGGGAAGCAGTTTTCCCTGCAGAAGGAGAACAGAGGGGAAGAGTGACCAGTTGGAGATGAGGGAAAGGATTTCACCACAGCTGTGCCTCAGAAAGCCCCTGTCAGAGCCCTGCAGAAGTAGCAGTGCGAGGCTGTACAGGAGAGAAGCAGTGTATCCTTTCTCCCTCTTGTCCCCTGGGAGCCCTGCCAGGGCAGGCAGGAGAGAGGAGCTGCTTGTGACAAGATCCTGCTACAAGCCCAGTGTGGCTGGGTGAGCACAGGAGGAGAAGGGGATGCAGGACTTGGGGGAGACTGTCCTGGTTTTCTCTGTGAGTGATTAGGCCCAGGACAGGGGAAGGCTCAGGTTGCTGGAGGGAGCCCTGGGCTAGAGGGGCAGGGACTGCTCTAGCCACCAGAAGCCCTGGGGCAGGCAGGGCCCAGGGAGGGGCTGTATTTGCTGGGAGCTGTGAGACTGCGCTGGGCAGGAGAAGTGCCCAGACACTGCTCCCTGCTGTGCTAGGGGGTGGGGGTCTGGGCAGGAATCGGCCCTCTTGCAAGGACTGCAGGGGAGGAGCCACTGCCTGCTGCACTGAGACCCCTGGATCTTGGAGAGGGACGCCAGCAGCATGGATGGCCCGCAGATCCCATGCAGCCTTGCTCTCTGACAGACCGAGCCAGAGGCAGTGCACACAGGGTCCTCATAGTTACCCTGGAGCAAATAAGTTATAGGTTGAGTGTTTAAATAAGTTCCAGATAGTTTATTAGTTGGTGTATGGATGTATTTATTTATTGGTTCCTTATTTCTTGTGGGTGATTGTATGCATTCCCCTGGTGTGAGGTGTATCAGAGAAGCATTAATCCTTAAACCACCGTCACTGAGTTATGTTTGTGTAACATGATTGATTTTATTGTATTCATTATATATTATCTTGTAAATAATTAAACTCTGTGAATAGTTTTATATAATGGTCTGCAAGATTGTTTGATTGTTAGGGGAGCTCTCTGCTTGGGGACCCTGTAGCATCTACCCAGGGAGCTGAGCAGGGCCACCAGCTACCGGGTACCCCAGGGTCCCACTATTCAGGTGAGGCGCACCCAGGGTTACATATTTATCCTGTCACTGTTCAGTTCCAAGCAATAGCCACTCTGAGCTATTACAGATCATGAACTGTTCTTGAAGGGTAGGTTAAAGAGCCGTTGCCAAGTTAGTTGATCCACAGACATAGTTTGACTAAGCCAATCTTTAGGCTATACCCTGGAATCCCATTTTTTCTTCCATAATCACTCTCCTTGGTATTTCTGTTCCATACTCATTCCAGCATAGGTAAAGGTTAACTTTGCTAAATCCAGCTCATCCTCCCAACATTATACCAAATATTCCATGTACAAATTAACAGTTGCAGAATTGAATTCAAACTGCTTTATGAAAATACAGAATGAGTGTCATGCCTGGATATTAAAGATGGGGACAAGAAAGGCTCTTATCAACTGTTCCTTTTGACTAGAAAACTGTTTTGTTTATTTTTGTTTATCAGCCTTGTGATTTTGTTGAGATACGGGGATTTTCAATTACTGAGAAATTGTTTTGTGATTGCTCTTCAACACCCCCCACTGTTTTTGCAGGAGAAAGTGCATTTAAGTAAAATGATCATTATTATTACAGATATACAATTGTAAATACTGCAAATACAATTTATCTGATTTATTTTGGGTATCAAAATATTTGAACATCTGAGGAAATTTAGCTGGTTATTATGCATCTCTAATAGTTTTTCCTCTCAAATGTCCAAGAGAAAGTGTTTAGAGAGAGAACATCAAATAAGAATATAGTCAATTTGAAAAAAGTAAAAACTGTCTTCCATTTATTGCACATGACCCTAAATTTCTTAGGCAATTTTCATAGTTTTCTGATCACTTTTTCCTTTTTTTAAAAGGACAGAAGCTTTACCTGACTAACCAACAGAAACAGTGAAACAAATAAACAAAATAGACAACTTGACAAAATGGAAACAAAAATCATCTTCGTTGTCAGAAGTTGAATGTGCCAAGCTTTCTTTGTCTGAGCTAACATTTTATATGCGGTCTACTTGTGACTGAATTTTATGGAAGTTTTTCATCAAAACAATTAATCTCTTTCTGAGAGCATGGCTTTTAAAAACACATCATTTTGCTGGTGTTTTTAACTTCTGGTAACATTTTGTTTTAAAACCTCTAGCACTGCTGTGCTTTGGAGTTGAGATTTGAAATTTGGCATGGGGGTGGACTTTTTGACGTAGTTGTTTCTTGTCCAGATCTACAAAAATCTACTCAGTTGGCCAAATTGCAAGCCAGTGAAAAATCCCAATTTGACCATGTTCAGTAAATTCTTTGAATTCAGCAGCTAAAATCTCTAAAGGTTCAATACTCACTGATCATGCATGAGCCTCTAATGGCTTGTGGTGTTAACCATATTACCTGTGTGCCAATCCCAGAGCTGCATGAGCAGTCAAACCTTTCCAGTAATGTCTGCTCCAGAACATACAGCATGGAACCTGTGTCTCCTATGTTCTGAGCACCTAGGTAGGGAAAGAAACTATAGTCAGCCAAGCAAGAGGAAAAAACCCCCCATAGATTGGACATAGATCTGGTGAAACTAGAAATGGTTGCCAAATGGAGAGAATCCATGGCTGTATCTTGAGCAAGGGACTGGGACTTGACTGTTACAAGGGTTGAGGCTGGGACTGACTAGGGGAGGAGAAGAGGATGCAAGATTGGAAACTAGAAATGAGAGCTGGTGAGGGGAACCAGTTGGTCATCAGGAGAACACTAAGTTTAAAGGAAGAGTTGTGAGGAAAGAGCAAAGGGACACTAGGACTAAGTGGACAAGGAATTTAGAAGACGTGTGGGTCGGAGATGGTAAAAGAGAAAGTCTTGACTAAGACTTAGACAACCACTATATTCCCTTTAAAAAAAAAAAAAAAAAGCTTGTCAAACTCCATCTTTTAGAACTTTTTTACTCCTGGGGGGCTATTCCAAAATTTAATTTCTCTGACAGAAACTTACTTCTAATTTCCAATCTAAATGTATTACACCCACTTACTGTCCTGCAAATATTGCCTCTTAACTTCTTCCTTTATCCCTTCATGTATTTCAAAAGAGAAATCACCTCTCTCAACCTTCATTTTGCTTCTTACAAGTCCAGCTCTTTTTAAGAAAGGGTCTTCATTCTCCTGATAATCTTCACGGGTGTTTTTTGTACCTCCAGTTTCGATTCATCCTTCTGAAAGGCATGATGCTGAAAGATAAGCAAAATGGTTTTGTTGCAGACAGGTTATATCTGACCAACGTCATCTCCTTCTATGATGAAGTAATGAACTGCTTAGATGTGGGAGATGTGGTTGATGTCATATACTTGGATTTTAAAAAGGCCTTCAATGTGGTCTCCCATGATGCTCTTATAAAAAACGGGGGGATTGTCGGCTGACAGAGTCCATGGTCAGGTGGGTTGGGAACTGTCTAAGGGGTCAAACCCAGAGAGTGTTAGTGTATGGGTCTGTATCATCCTGGCAGGAGGTGGCCAGTGGTGTCCTGCAGGGTTCAGTTCTTGGCCCTGTGCTGTTCAACAGCTTTATCAATGATTTAGATGAGGAAGTGGAAAGCATGCTGGCCAAGTTTGCGGACAATACTAAGTTATGGGGAAAAGCGATCACGCTAGGGGATAGGTTGCAGATCCAAGCGGACCTGGACAAGCTGGAAAGGTGGGCAGAGCAGAACCTGACGTAGTTCAGTAAGGATAAATGCAGAGTGCTTCATCTGGGGAGAAGTAACCAGTAACATCAGGGCTGAGGAAGAGATACTTCCTCTCTACTCAGCACTTGTAAGACCCCACCTGGAGTACTGTGTCCAGTTCTGGGCACCACGCTTCAAAAAAGATGGGAGAATCTTGAAAGGGTCTAGAGAAGGGCCACAAGAATGATTAAGGGCCTGAAGGATAAACCTTATGAGGAAAGATTAAGGGACCTAGGATTGTTCAGCCTGGGGAAGAGAAGACTGAGGAGATACCATTGGCAATTCATATCACTTATGTTAAAAAAATCATAGGAATTAAGGGCTGGAAGGGACCTCGAAACATCATTGAGCCCAATCCCCCCTGCTCTGGGCAGGAATACTGCTGAGATGAAATGATCCCAGCAAGATGGCTGTTCAGTCTTTTCTTAAAGACTTTCAAGGTTGTGGACTGCGCTCTACCTCCTTGGGAAGCCTGTTCCAGATTCTGGTCATCCTTACTATAAAGTTCTTCTTTATATCCAACCTGAAACCATCCTCTAACAGTTTATGGCCATTGCTTCTTGTCCTCCCCCTGGCATGCCCTAGTGAACATTTTTTTCCCCAGCTCCCAATATTCACCCCCTACATACTTATAGATGGCCACCAAGTCCCCCCTAAGTCTTCTCTTCCCTAGGGTGAACAATCTGAGGTCATAGATGAATCAGTCTTCTCTTCCCCAGCAACCTTGGAAGTCTTCAAGAAGAGACTGGACAGACACCTTACTGGGATCATTTGATCATTTGAGCAGTATTCCTGCCCAGAACAGAGGGGTTGGACAAGATGATCTTTCAAGGTCCCTTCCATCCCTTAATTTTATAATTCTATGATTCTTGAACATAGGCGATAGGAATTGCCAGTGGTATTCCAGTGAGCAAATGGTATTCTGCTGTGGCCTTTTGAGGTGTAGCTATAATAGAATGGCATTAATACTCTACTGTTGCTAGTGAACATAACTCACATTATGTATCCTGGAACTGAATTGGTTTTTATTCAGCTGTATCACATAGGTGGCTCATAGTAGTTATCCTGCAATTAACTAATGTACCAAGGTATGTGTGTTTAATTTCTATGAGTGACTATGCTGACTTCAGATGCATATGGACTCCCTGCAGGGTCAAGGTCTAAACTGTAAATGAGCTGTAACTTACTTTAGTTAAAGAAAACTTTAATAAATGAGCTGGCCAAAATACATAGAAGTCAAGCTGGGAAAGAACAGATGTATAGATTCTGTTTTCTGTGCTGTAGATACGTAGTTTATGATGCAAGAGAAAATATTAATTAGTTTTATATCCAATGGTAATTTTAGGGGTAAGTAACATTCAGTATGATGTGTGGGAATTTAGCTGCATGATTTCTATTACTGTTAATGGGACTCATGCAGTCAGATTCTCATTTGTAGGACTCAGTAGTTAACTGTTCACACTTCTGATATAACAATCTTTTGATTAGTAGCAGTTACAACTATGTGGATGTCAAATTTTACCTTGAACTCATAAGTAGACTCAATTACACAAAACATTAAATGTTCCGTGAATAGAAATTTATAAGCCATTTCCCTTTAATTTTTGTTCATCTCACTGAAACACATCCCTTTATCTTCCTATTTTCTTTAAGACCCCTTTAAAACTCTTTTACTAGTTTAATAACTCAGTAAATCTTGTCGGGGACTTGGAAAAACATGACTGCTCTCCTGATAAGGATTTCTATAGCATTATATTTTAAGTGTCATCAATTGAAACCAGGTGAGACAGAAATGTATCTGTATCTGACTTTCTGACTGTATCTGACTTTCTCCCTGTTCATTCTTAGCACTTCTTTGACAGGTATTTTTGGATATTGTAGAACTTTGTTCCATGATTCATTCTATTTAATACTTGGAGAAGTTCATCCCCCCCGCCCATTCTTTCTGTCTTTCTTTCTTTCTGTGATCTCAGTAAATGCTTTCATACCTTGATCTTGATTATCATTCCTACCATTTTACTTACTGGACTCTCAGTTTCTTCTTCCTTTTTGGCTGTGTTATCATGCTTCAATTCTCTTTCCCCACTAACATTTAATAGCAGTTGATGAGGGGAACAGATTCTTTTACAGTGCTCAAGGAAATAAGACAGTAGAAAGTGAGACTTGAGTGGAGATGGAGGGCTGTTAAGTCATTTGCAGGTTGCCTGAAAGCTGTTCTAACTTATGCCAATGGATAACAGTCCCCGGGGACCCTCTGCCTACTAGAAATAATTGTCATGGCCCTTGTGCTGGGAAAACACACATTCATTTCTGTTCTTTCCTGAGTTTACATGATCTGGAGCTCAGAAATGCTCTAAAGCTTTTCTCTCTTCTGCACACTCTACTGTCCTGTGCTCAATCCAGTTACACCTCCACATTCATTACCTATTCAGCTCAGGCAGAGAGATACTTCTGCCGCTTGCTCAGCATGCTCCAGCACAAGTTTTTCAATGTATTTTCTTTCACTGCATTTAAACATCCTAGCTACTAAGGGGCAATGTTATTTTCCCTGAAGTAGTAGTGAATGGGACCATTCACTTGTTTCAAGTTGAGTATATACTTAAATACCTTTCCGATTCATTTCTTAGTCTCCAGTAGAACTGTGCTTTGCATGAGGGCAAGAATAGGAGGTGTTAATTTTTTGTTGGGCAGTTCTTCTTTAATAAGCTAAGCCTTCATTACGCTCATCACTCAACACAATCCTGCTTTAACTATAGGCAACTCTTGTTGAGAGTAATGGAGAGCATTTGTAGAAATTATGTACAATTCTCTGCACCACCCTAGTCGTCCTGTATTATTGGTACTTCAGATTTACTTTTGCTAGAAAAAGGAGAGGAACGGCTAGGCAAAATATAAAATCAGACAAAATGAATCCTGTTTGTTATTTGATACCATTGCTTATTTGCAATGTACTCTTTTGCTACATTTTTTCATCTAAATTTATAAATGTTAGAGAAATAATTAAGAATGCTAAATTGTCAGTTGAGCAACAATTATTTATTATGGCAGGTTTTTATTTTAGGGGAGGTTACAAAGTCTCTATAAAAATGGACTGCAGTTGTTTTTGTGCAGCAAAAGCTTGACCCTTTACAGGTGAAATACCTTCTATATGGATGCATCTGCATGTGTGCTTTACTATGGAGTGGACTGATTAGCTCCACAGTAAAGTGTCGCTGTTTACATGTGCACCAGTATTAGGGCACAGTAAATTAATCAACTCAATCATAAAATAGTACTGCTGGCTCATTACTATCTTACAGCAGAGTTAAGCGTGGTGAAATGCATGTGTAGACAAAGGGGGGATGACTGGGGTATGAGGGTGCTAAAGTGTTGGGGATGCCTACCACTTAACCACATGGTTCTTCAGGTTCTGCACCCTTGTGCCCCAGCTAGCCAATCTGCCACCAGACAGAGCCTGCAGCCAGCCCGAGGCTGCTCTGCATTGGTTCCAAGTGCTGCTCTCCCAGACGCAAGCATAGAAGCTGTTTTTAGGAGCAGTTAGCTCCAGTACAAACTGCTCTGGAGTTTATTGCATTGTATTCATTTCACATGTGGATTCATTGTGATGGAGGCTCTCTCAAGGCCGATCTAACTTTTGGTCCACTCACCTGTCTAGGGCAGTCCACCCACCTGCCTCGCATGTCATGCCTTTGATATAACTAATTAGTAGTTGTTTATAAGTTGGGAGGGGAAGGCTGCCTATTTTCTTCTGATGCCAAGGGTGTAATACACAGCTCCTTGCTTCCCTACACGGTGTCCCATGCCTTACAGATTGCATCACTAAATGGCTCTGGCCCCACAGTGGGCCTCACACTATACCTGCCTGATGTTTGGACCCTACCTATATCCCTCCTCCTAAGGTGATCTAATCTCCACCCTTATTCTAAGCTGCAAGACTCCCTAAGCTCTTTTCCCTCTTGGCAGTGGCCCTCTCTGGGACCTTTGGCCAAACAGACCCTGGATTTGCTTCTAAGCTAGTCAGGACTCCAGGCCTCTAGCCTCTGGATGCCCCGTGCAGTAGGCACTCTGGCCTTTTGACTGGTCTGGTCCTGGCCCCAGCATGAGCTAGCGGAGGTTATTTTGGATAGGTTTATTGGGCTACTCACTCTCGCATACGATTCCACCTTCTTAGGCCCACCCACATGGATCCTACTTTACATGACATAGTCAGTTCTCATTCTCCCCCCCACTGGGACCACTATACCACCTCCTTACCAGGGGTCTTGGGCCTTATGCCCCTTGGGTCTCAGGCCTGATGACATGCCTGGACCCCTTGCCTGTGTCCTCTATGGGGTAACCTACCGCCCAAAGCAAGTCATGGGGGCTGAGGCTATACTTGCCACACCAGTGCCTCCCTTGTGAAAGGCATTTCCTGGGGACTGCCCCACCACAGGCAGCTCCACCACACCATTCTACTCTAGTAGGGTGTAGTTTTAGTTCATTCCCCAGGACCAGGGACCTCCTCCATCCCCAGAGTTCCTACCCTGTCCTCCAGGTGTTCTGGGAGCAGCAGCTTCAGCTGGGTAATGTTACTTCAGTGGCATCCCAGCAGCAACTACCTGCTCAGCTCTGAGGGCCTGGGTTTACACTGAGGCTGCCCTCTTGAGGTCATGTGACCACCTTGTTAGACTGCACCCTAACTGCCGGCTGCTCCACAGCCTGCTCAAGCTTCTTAAAGTGACAGACACTAAAGGTGCATCCTGGGTCTATTAAAAGCTTAGTAGATTTATAAATCAGTATTACTTCATATAAGCCTCTTATTTATAAAATGGCTGACAAAACTGAACATCTTTACCTGATATGGAAGAAATATTTCTTATTTGTAGGAAAAGATGGATTGGCAAACAAGAGGTACATGAATTATCTAAAGAAATGATATGTGGGGAGAGGTTGGTATAGCAGGCTGGCTTTTTTACACGGAGGTAATTTTTGCTGCTATTCCAATGTCTACATTATTATTGTTGTGGCCTGTGTCTCTAATTAGAAATCAATAAAGACACATTAGCAAGTGATTAGTGATTTTTTTTTTCTAATTCAATTACGTTTTAACCAAACCTATATAATTTCCATTGAAATAAATGGTGGTAGTTAATGTACATCTAAAGAAAGAATAGGCCCAGGATGATTGTAATAGAGTCTCATTCAGTTCTTTCTCGATAATTAATATTTGTGCTAAAATATCTATTTTGTGTCAAAGATCAAAGTCTTTGATAGCAGATGCCAATGGCAAAAAGTCAGATGGCAAAAGGTCAGAAGCTAACACAACAAACTCTGTAATTGTAATTTATCCCTCTGTATTAACAGTGCTGCATATACACACCCCTGTCTGTGTCTCATTTCAAATCACTTGAGTTCCCATACGAGAGAGAGACACTAACCTTGAACAAATTGCAGCTTGGTACCATGACGTTAAAAAGAGATATCGGTACCCATGGTGACCAGATAAAAATGAAACTACTTTAATGAAGTTGTAAAATTAAATAATATACTATGCGCGCCATCCTGTGACCAAACAGGACCAGTACCACACAAGTAAAAATAACCCCCCTTTTTCTGAAACTTGAGCAAACAAAGAAAGCACAAGTGCCAACTCATTAATTATTCATGCCTAGCGTATAGTAATTGGTCACCTTTGGCAAATATAACTTTGAAAGAACTTCCGCCCAAAGCAGAGAACTGTGTATACACTCAAGAAGAACAGATCGTGCACAAATATTATCTCTCTGCCTATGTATCTTTCTGGCATATCTCCGTCTTGCCGGCCCGTATATCTCTTTATTGCTGTCGTAATCTTTCTTATCAAGAGCTCTCGGTAATCTGCAGACTGCAACAGCTTGTGTGAATCGCTTGGAATCTGTAACAAGCAACTCTTTTACCCACCCTGTAAATGCTGGGTAACATGATATCTGCATGCTGTAACTGAATAAATCAACTCCTCTGCCTACACTGCAGCACATCAGTAGCGTAAGTAAAATAAACCTTTTGTGTAACCATACTCTGTGTTTAAATCCTCTGACTCCTGCTCACCGTTATCACCCACCTGTCCAGTTATAAATCCCCCTCCTCACGCCAAGCCGGTCGTGCCGACCCAGGCTCGCAGGTCAAGGGTGCACCGGCATTAGGGGCGCAACATTTTGCAGTGTGGCTTAAAGTGCCACACATCCTTTGGTTAGCCACTTATCTCTTTTTAACGTCACGGACTTAGATTTATGCAATTCAGTCACTTTGCAGTTTTATATTACCCTCTATTTATTGCACCAAAACCAGTTACTCTTAAGTTTATCTAATTCCCCGGTGGTGTTGCTTATCGTGGTAAGAATAATCAATCTCTGTTCCATAGCAGTTTGAATATAGAACATCTTGTATGTGGAAGATTTTTAATGTATAGTTGTAAAAAGAACCCCTGCCTCACAATTTTAGAGACACCATCTTTTAGGCTAAATTGGACTTTCTTATCACCCAGAAAAAAAGCAAACAGGTTTTGTACAAACTATAACTTATTTTTTCCCTTTCTGCCTCAATCATCACACTGTCTGATAAGTGCCCCCTAGCTGCTTTATCTGTAATTTCTCTTCCCTATAATTTTCTTCCTCCTAAATCTGTTGTTGCTGTTAATTCAGATTCTTCAGCCCTGACATAGTAAAAAATAGTGTTAGAGATTTTCTCTTTTCAAGACATTGCCCTGTCTCCTACAATAATGACTGAAATTGTTAGGGAATCACTATATAGTGGTCCCAGATTGCCCTTGGTGGGATGTCATACTTTCCTTACCTGCCCAATCCTGGTGACATGCTTCAAACATGTAAACACACCAGTGAAGAGGAACTAAAGTCATTTGTCAAGGATTCATCTCCAATACACTAGGGACCAAGGTCTTGAGAGCACCAATAGATGGGTGTCCTCAAGCAGCCTCACTCTTATACTGGGTGGTTTGGTCTGCATGAGTAGGAGTGGGTGGGCAGAGAAGTGGAGAGTGGGTGATATGAAACATGCTGCCACTGCAGTGGAGAACTGCCCTTTATGGGAACAAACATTGTGAGTTATGGATAAATAATATGTCAACTCTGTAGTGGCTGCAAGCAGGTCATGTCCTTCTCCCTCTAGTTTGGATGGTCAAGTTGGTGTCTGGGTTGGTCCCTGCGTCTCTCCTTTTAATAAAGAAAGAGTAAGAGCTAATGTGACTCTATGGAAACTATTGGATAAATAATTGCTGGTGGCCAGATTCAGGTTAAATATTAACTTTGGTGAACTCTTTTTCAGTTAAACCAAACTATTGAGCTGATGCTGGCTCTCTGTTTGAACCCTGTAGTTGTTTTTATTTTGATTTTGATTGTTAGGCATCACAGACAAAAAGACTTTTCCAGACCTTATTTCCCATAAGGTCTGGGACTTTCTGTAAGTAGCTCTTTAGTTTGCAAGTATGTTTGGAGAACAGCCTTAGAAAGGCTCACATTAATATGTGCTCCACATAAAGAACTGTGAAAGAAAAATTATTGGGACCCGATTTTCGAAATAGCTCCAAGCAAAGCAGTTTGCTACACCTTCTTGAAGCTCACTAACTTCAGTAAGGTTCCATTAAGGCCATAGGTCCACTTCCATAGATCAGAGCCTTTATCACTTTCATGCCTCTTTGTGTTCCCATCTATTTTAAAAACATGCAATCATTAAGTGAGGGAGATACAAATTCATGTTACTAAATGAAAACATTTAGTATGATAAATGACAACATACACCACAAACAGTTAATAGTCCAGGACACAGTTTGAAATGTGCATTTTTTAAAGAACTAGCTGAATGGATTATTTTTGTGTAAAGTGTTTTTAAATGATTCAGCTAATGGAAACATTTGTAAAATTTGGTCTGTTTGTGCATAATTCAATAGTAAAAAAAAAACAGGCACAATTCTTTGGATGAATTATTTGACATGTACTTCTACCATCAAATATGTCAATATTCTAGTGTGCTGCATTAATTAAATAGGCCACTGCTTGCTGGCTCTGCATAGCATTCAAAGTTGATGCTTTTCCCTTTTTTATCTACTTGGCAAAATATTGTATAGATCATACACATGTTGTATGTTTTATCAAATGATTCATCCTTATTTCTAAAGGCACAAGGGAAAAACAGATAGACTTCATTTTTAAACTATCTAAAATAACCCCCTGGAAACAGAAATTGGTTGTTTAAAAATTACTATGATGGACGCACTTTTCAGGAAATCTAGTATCTATGATAGAAAAGTACAGTTCTCTTGTAAGAGACTGAAAAAGATGAAGCAGAAAATCTTGCAATGTTGGGCATCATTCTCCTGATCAGGGATCTTCATATTTCTGATGTATGAAAGATGATACTCCTTAAGTTCCTTTCAAAAGACACTGCTGACTCCTACTTTTTTTAAGAAGACCTCACCACTGACTTCAACAGAGAATTTTACTCAATAAAACTGATGAAACAATATTTTCACAAGCTATAACTTCTATGGCATTCTCTCCTTTGGGCCCCATTCACCCATACTTTCTATCTCTACCATCACCACCATGTCTCATTTTCCATTAATTATAACTATGACCACATACAGACATATGAGTCACTGCTGTCCAAGGAGAAACCATGAGTGTGCAGATGTTCAGGATTTTTCTCCCAGAGCAAAAATGGCCACTCTGAGATAAAAATAACCTGGGAACAACCAGGGTTAAATCACTCCCAGGAGAGTTATCTTGGGGGAGCAAAAGTCTATACATATTCTCTTCTGAGAGAAGCCACAGCACAGTCCTTCAGCTTTCCAGGGTGCTTTGCTGTTATTGCCCCTGATGGAGACAGTGCTGACTGGACTCTGCTGCTTCAACTGAGCAGGAGATAGAACATGCCCCCTGTGCAATCCTATATTGTACTGCAAGGAGAGACAGGCCGGATGACCAGTATGGGTGAGCCAATCAGGGCTACTCTGTACACTGCTGCCATCTGTCTCTGGGCACACTGAGGGAGTCTGAAGAGCATACTGAGATGTGTGAACTGAGGCTCCATGGCTGTGCAGCATAAGTACTGTAAACTCTTTGCTCTTCAGGGACTCGCCATTCAATTGCTTGTTCGGGCATCTCCAGATAAGTTTTTCTACTAGGAAAATAAACCTGGGAGAATCCTCCCAGATTATTTGAATGTGTGTACACAGGTACTATTTGCTTAACTTAAGAAGTTAAATGATTGTGTTAAATGATTTCCAGAAATCCTGCTTCTGATTCCAGAATTTTGTGATTTGGTCTTCTATTTCTGTAAACATTTGAAAAGGCTTCAGTGTACGCGTATGTGTGTGGCTTCTGTTGTTCCCACCCCAAATTTCCCAGGCATCTTAAAGAAGAAAATTTAATGATTTGTTCTTTTGAGACTTGGAATTCAGTTATGCAGATCCCAGATGACTGGATATACATATTGACTTCAGCCTCTTTGTCTGAAGCAAATGCTTTGATTTAAGGGAACCATCAGTACTGTCAGCAAATCCCTAAAGATTTTAAGGATGGGTCTGTACAGGTTTTGACAATACCTTCATAGTGTATTTATCCATTCATCTCAAGACCCACTTGTATATGTCACCTTTAAGTGCTTATTTGCTTATTTGCAGTTTTATTGATGTTTACAATAATTACACATGGTATATACTAAAGACCGCGAAGAAAACTATTAACAAGTTGGTAAGTGGAGCAATACCCATGATGTCAAAGTGCAGAGTGAATGTTTTATCACACATACAAACTTATTGCAGGAATTCTTAAAGGTTAACAAGGCAATTTCTCCATCTTCTGGTTCTCTTAATGTGTTTGACTTCAAAACACATTCATCAACCATTCTTGTCCTTCTACCTTTCTCTTCTAGTTAGTGGTTCAGCAAAACTAAGTTGTTTTTGTAAAGTAGTCTCAAGTGAAATTTATTTTCCTGATAATTTGAAAAGGATCCTTAAAGCTTTTCTGCTTAAATCATTAAACTTATATCTTCTTGTGACTGACTTATTGGCCAGATCAAAAACTGCCTGATTCCTAAGGTTCAGCTTATGTAGAACTTGGGTATGAGGGCTTGGGTATGAGGGCTTCAGACCCACATCTGCCACCTATCAAAACAGTACTTTAACTAGGCTAGACCTAGGCTATGAGTGATGGCATTTCTCTCCATCGTGTTGAAGATGGGCCACTATGCAATCAAGGGCGCAAAATGCATGTAACCAAAATGGGCATAAGTAACAAGTAGCACAATTTATTGTCCAGTATTAGAACTTTTCCCATGGAGAGGGGAAACTTGCATTTTGATCCTCTAACTCATACTTTTAGTTCCCTTTTGACTAGTTACCTCTATATGCACAAAATATGTGCTTAAATGGTTTTCTGAGCTGCAGCATAAAATACAGTATGGAGGTGCACCACTCAGGCAAAGGACTGCACAAAGGATGGCACTGTAGATCCTGGAGGCAGGATGGCCAACGTGCACAGATGTATATGTGTGCATGTGGGACATGGCAGATCAAGGAGGGGACAGACTGTAAGGTGTCAGATAGAGCAGGCAGCAGAAAGTGAAGCATCAGATCAGGCATATAGAGCACAGGACAGGAATCAGAGAGCAGAGTGGAGGATTGGGAAGAGGAAAGGAACTGGAATGGCACTTGGGGAGGGCATGAAGCTTAATTCATGGGTGCTTGCCAAAAAGGTTATCTTCCACTGTGCTAAATGCTCCCAATTGGGGTAGGACGGACTAATCACAAGATGTTTTTAGGGTGTCTGCCTCCCTCCTATGCCATAGAAAGAGTATGCAATTGCCTGGTACACTCTAAGCTGTAATTTAATAAATTGGAAGGTGATATGGATAGAAGGTTAGTGACTTTCCTGCATAAGTTATTTTGGTTAATAAAGATGATGGAGGATTGGATAAGACTATATAGGAAAAATGTGACACTAGTGATTGAATAGTAGCTTTGCGATTTGCCTCAGTACAAATCGGATCTGTTTATTCTCATTTGTCTCCATTTTTGCAATATATCTTAAGTCCAGTGGAGATTGCAAAATATCTGTCAGTTGCATTAACGTCATGGATGGATTTGACCTTGAATTCTTAATATTTGAGGAGTTTTAGAAATTAGGGACCAAAGCTTTACCTGGTATTAATCATGTAATTCTATAATTACATATTTACTACATGTGGTGTCTCCAAGAACAATGCTGAGATCAAATATTCTAAAACGGCCTTACATGGTAAGAAAAACAGATAGTAACACTATCACTGCACTCAAATATTGCCATTGCCTAACAATAGAAAATTATGGGAAATAGTTATTGAATTGCAGACTACAGTATTAAACTGTGATGTATTGTGCACTGGTCATTATATATGATACTGGTTCTTTAAATGTGGCAATGTTGTGTGCTTCCTTAGGCAACAAGTTTACTTTCAGCTTCTGTTCCTGTTCAGAACAATAAAGTTACCAGCCAGGTAAGCTGTGTGGTGCGTTCTCTGCTAGTCTAATCTTCCCACCACAAAACATAATTTTAATCCATGATACTCATTTTTGTGATAAGCAATTGTACTGAATATTTTACACTCTCAGTAAACCTTTTAGTGTACAAATAATAAGTATCAAATTCTCAGAGGTAATTACAGGGTAAAACAATTTATTTAAGATACTACATTTATGACTTTTCCTTGAGAAACACTGTAACCTCATACGAGCTGAATTGCTCTGACTGACTGCTCAAGAACAATAATAAAATAAGATAAATAAATAAAGCTAGTATTTCACCTAGGTAAAAGAACCAATTTACCGTCTTGAATTTGTATAGCCGTTGAAATACAGATGAAAATAACGAACCATTATTTAAATAAACAGTAAAAATCATAGAAGAGATTTGGTGGATTAATAATAACGAGAATAGCACTGGCATGCTGAACAGCCCTAATGAGCTGCTGACTCAGCAACACTCAGTATGAAACTCTCACACTGTCTGGGCAACCCAGCTCTCAGGAAGTTACAAGAATGTAGCCCCTTGATCTGCATCTTCTCATGGATGAGAGAGACTCAGAGAAGATGTTATTTAGCCTGTTGAAGCAGGAAGCTGTCATTTTACTTCCCTCTAAAGAGCTATGAATAGCTTAATTAATTATGATAGTATTATTAACATTCTAATCTAGCTGATATTTGCCTTCAGCTTTTCTTAAAGTTACTATAAATGATGTGGAAAGCAGAAATAGCTTTAATGGTTTCATCATATTAACTCTTTGTTAATCTAATTATCATGTCACTACTTAATAATGACAGATTAAAAAGCTGTAGTTCTTCACTGAGAGAAGTTCTGTAGAGGCAGTCCAAAGACTTATGACACAACTGGTTCCTGAAAACAATGTCTTAAGTTAAAACATCGTAACTCTGAACCAATTTTCCCATAGGAACAATGCATAAATGGGTGATTGGTTCCTGAACCAAGGCCTGATACCCTATTTTCACCAAAAATAACCCAGAATTTTGTACTCAACTAATTACAGATGAGTAATATAGCTACATTAATGTATTTATATTGTAAATATCAATCATACTGATTTGGAAGGACTTCTGTGAGGTGACTTTGCTGGGCTTTTTTCAAGGGCTCTTGGTTGGACTTTTTTGAAGAGTTTTTGGGTAGAGTCTTCTCAGGAGTCTTGGCCGAAAGTTTTTCTGGAGTCTTGGCTGCTTTCTTAAAGAAAGTGTCCAAGGAAGTTTGGACAGATGTTTTCCAGAGAGATGGGCAACACAATGAACTTTGCTGGTGTGGAGTCACATCAGATCAAGAGTCAAAACTGACGTCAAAGTCAAAAGAGGGTGTCAATTTATAAACATTGTAAGTGCCATTCATTGCAACTCAAGATGTCTTAAGTCAAGGACTGTCTATATTGAGATCATGGACACTTCCTCTCAGGACTTCCCTTGACATTTCAGAGAACCAAAGCACACAACAGGAGAGATCTAAGAAGTAATTTTGCAGTTATATTTGACTTCACGGTATAGGCTTTTACTTGGTAAAGGATTGGAGCTCAGTAGCTGTACAGCTGAAAGCAGAGCTGTCTTTGCTTACAGCGAAGTAAAGACCGCTAATGGTGCTAGGACAGGAATGGAAAGAAGCCTAAGTAAACAGAACCCCACAATTACTCTGCCATCAGGAAGAAGGACCTGTGACTGAAGAAAACACAAAACATATATTGAACCAAAATTCTATAATTGTAAATGTATATATAAAAGATAAAAACAGTTATCTTGCCACAAGCCCCTAACATTTTTAACTGATTATAACAATATTTACCTTTTCTTTTCTGAGTAAATAATGGTTTAAAGACTAATGATATATGAGCAGCTGGAAAGGGAGAGTTTGTAAGGTGGAATAGCAATCTTCTATGCTGTTCCTTTTTATCATTTTATTACAAGAATAACCGTATCGATGGTACTTACATTTGTGAGTGAAGAATATTTATTAGTTGCAGGAATTGATTTCCTGAAGCATCAGTTATCAGTATGAACTACACCTGAAGACACCTCTGTTTATAGATAGGATTTATAGGTAATCCTATATAAAAGAGGGCTGGTCAAAGGCAAACAAAAACCTAGATGGCTCATTGGGTTAGCATGTGTATGATATCCTTGTTTCTAGGGGAGTGTGAAACGGGCTGCATTCAATTCGGATTTGGATTCGGCCCGAATTGGGGAAAGTGATTCAATTAGTTGATTTGGCTCACTGTCCCTGATTCAATTCAGTTGAATCCAGATCTGAAGATTTGATGCTGATTTGGAAATAGACGCAGCTTTAAATATTTTTTCTACATACCTTGAGGTATCAGGCATGGCTCGTGAGTGCTGCGATGCTGGGGTGGATGGAGCAGTTGTGAGTGGAAGCCATGCAGTGGGAATGCCTTCTATTCACCAAACAATCCTCTGTGTAACAATAGAAAATGAATAGAATGTGGTTGGGTCAGGGGAGCTGGCAAGTAACAGGCCAGCAAGTGACATAGCTGGGCAGATCCTCCACTGTCCATCCCATGGGAGAAGGAAGGGTTCTGCAGAGGCTGTTCCATCTCATTCTGCCTTTCTAGCTGTCATATGTGCCCTGTTCTGCATAGGCAATTAAGTCCAGCTGTCGGACAGATGACTTTAGCTTTAAAAAGCCAGCAGTAAACTTGCATTTTTCCTAGAAAAATGTCCATAGCATATGGCACCATTGATAAAAGTGTGAAAAAAATAGGTCAGATATCACAAGTATAACCAGAATCACTCAGCTATACAAGTTATTAACTAGTTTCCTGGCAACTGTTGGGCAATTAGGGCCTCATGACATTTATTAAAGCTGCAGTAAAGTAAACTTTGTACAGCAATTATTGCTCATTCTGTCTCCTTGAAACAGATACTGCTTCTTAAAACTAATGAGGTTCTCATACCTTGTGATAAAGCCAAAGGAAATAAAGTTCCCATTCCATCCATCTCCGGTGCCATTGCTTTGGGTTACTGCAGAAGTTTAATGTTTGAGCAGCATTAAATATTCTGATGTTGTCCACTGATGACAGCCCACTT
Source organism: Crocodylus porosus (assembly GCF_001723895.1). Classification (NCBI taxonomy): domain Eukaryota; kingdom Metazoa; phylum Chordata; order Crocodylia; family Crocodylidae; genus Crocodylus; species Crocodylus porosus. The sequence goes on from NW_017728950.1 coordinate 52,979,326, forward strand.
TTATACTTTAAGAAGAAAAAAGATTGGAAAAAGACACATTATGAGTACCTTGTCTCACGGACCACTTAGCACATGTTTTATCTGAGATCATAGTAAGCATTATCATGCCATATTACAAATTAGAACGTGTTCTGAGCAGTGACTTGGTAATGCTTACCACACCTTCTCTCCTCCCAGACACAGACCTTGGTACTGGGCACAGCTGCTTGTATGTCGCAGCATGACGATGTGCATCTTCACACCCAGAGCCTGTGCCCTCCCTGCTGTGTGTCCAGTACCACCCAGTCTGGGAGTATTTGTCCCAGCATGCTGGGGTGTGTTAGGTCTCTCCCACTGGCAGAGGGTGCAGGGAGGCATGGGGAGCTAAGAGAGCACGTCACTCCTGCTGCAGGATCTGCACCCACCATTAGATCTACAGGGCCAGTTGGGTCTCTGTTACTGGCAGTCTTGAACCAGCTTTGGTGTGGTGCAGGGGCTGGGATTGACAATCAGCTGCTTGTTGTTCCCAGTTGTGCACCACACTGGAGTTTTAAACTTTTTAACCTCCATGAAGCAGTCTGACAATAATCAAACGTGTTACTTAATGTGACCTGGAGATACTTCTCCCATGAAAAGTCCTAACTTAGGTATTAAGACCACCCCTCGGTGTGCACAAACACATTATAAAAGCTATAACCAAGATTTTTAATGTGGTTGCCTTGACTTAGGTTCCTAAGGCCCCCTCTACATATTACAGGTATTGCATAATTAGCTGGTTAATTTTGCAATTACCTTAATACCAGTGGCACACACAAAGTAGTTATCATGCCACAAAAAGTTCCAACCAGCTATAAAGTTAGACCTCAAAAAAAGTTAGACCTCAAAAAAGTGTATTAATCTTATAGTTGGTTGCAATCAAACTTCAATTTGCACAGGGTCTCCCCTGTGGCTGGAAGCCCTCCCATAGCAGGGTCTCCTCTGTGGCTGGAAGCCCTGTTACCTGATGGGACTCCTAGGTGCAGGCATGAACCATGCCCAGTATGAAATCCCTGGGCCTAGGGGATTGTAGGAGCTGTAGTCCTCCAGGCTTGCGGAGGATGTGAAACCTCCAGGCCTGGGGGATCATGGCTGTCATGATCCCCCAGGCTCAGGTGTACATGAAACCTAAGGGGGCTCACAGCCATGGAAGTTTGCTTCTTGTTGGTGCAGGGGGAGCCCAGGAGTAGGCTCCCCCTGCTCCAGCAATAAGGCAGAATGGGATCTAATGCGTGATCCCACAATCATGCTTTCTGCCATGCATGTGGGATATGGCAGGGGGCACAACTGTGTGGATGGCACATTAGATCCCATCCTACCTTTACCTGTATGTGTAGAGGGGGCCTAATTGTAAACGAAGTTACTGATTTTTCAAAGGTCGTAAAAGCTCTTAATAAAAGAGCTTGGATTTCTGCACCTAGAAGGGCATTTCAAAAGTAGGAATGATGTGTCTAAGCTTTTTATAAAGTGCATGGGGAGCTAGAAGCCTTGATATGAGTCCTAAGCAGCCAGTACATTAACTAATAAGGCTTGCTGAAAACAGCTCTGACTCTTAAATCAGCCCTCCACCTGCAGATCCCTCATACAGGTATGCTTCAGTGCATTGGGATCCACAACTTCAGATGTTCTGAAGGTAGGTGCCCTCAACCTTTTCTTTAACAGAGTGAGCAGGGCGATGGATGTTATTGGTTTTTTTAGTAAGCCTGATTATTTCACCATATGTTGCTCTGGAAACACCCACTGAATTGAGTCTCTTATGTGACCAAAGCAGAAAACTCCTAGCTTCTGAATCCTAGTCATACCTATGTCTGCATTAGTTGTCAGTGTTTATATGCAATATAAGTTAATCATTTTGGTTGTGACATTCAAGTAGGTACTTGTGGTTTTGCAATCAGCATTAGCCTATACCTCTGAGTCTCTGCGACCTTCATTGGCTTCATTCAAAATTATCAATGTGTTTTCATTATAGAAATGAAGAATGAGTTGGCATTTGGCAGTATATTAAAAGGCATACAAAGAGGGGATTTAAGATCAATTAAAATATAACACATATCATCCTAAGTTACAAGATAAATGGAGTCTGGAAAGATGTTTAATACTGCATACATTCATAAGTGTAGTTTGGAGGGGAAAAGGCTGAGAGGTCTTTTGTAGTAGTTAGTGCCTTTGGTTATTCCATAGTACATTTTTCTTATTCAGGTTCACCCAGATAAAGAACTGAAGCATGACTCATCTCCTCTGCCTTGTATATCTACACCACAATCAGATCAGTTAGCTTGCTATTATGACATATCACCAACTGTATTCTATTTGCTATGTCCAGAAGAAATGTATTATTTTTCAGTTATGAATTTAATGTGTATTGAGACAAAAAATTAGATCTTCATTGGAGTGCCAGCATGCACAATATATTTGGTCGACTAATGGTCTTTATGACATTCCCACATACGCAAAAATCAAGTACCTGCAGGAAGTTAAATAAAGCATATAAACCAATGACCATATCGCTATAGCCACGCTTATGTGTAAGATATTTTAAAAAGCTGTTTTAATTTCTCTCTGTTCCCCCTACAGTATTTTCATGTCTATGCACTTCCAAATTTTGGTTCTGAGTCACAACAGAATGATGCAAATAAAATATAGATAGTTATTTCTCCTAGAATTTCTGGTACTGACAAAAGCAATAAGACCTAAAAATCATACAAGAAGGTCTGCTGTCACAACATATACAGTTCAAATCCCCTAATTATTAAGGAATCTGTAGTCTTGTAAATTAAATCCAAACATTTGGGAGATTATACAAAATCTACAGAATTTCTGAGAATCCCCCACCTACACATCATTGCAAGTACTAGAGATTGGGTATGACTTAGTTTATCCATTTGGTGGGAAACTGCATGTCAGGAATGTCCCCAACTAGATCATCCCAGCCAGAGCTTTGTCTAGCTGGGTTTTAAAAAACGTGAAGGATTGCGATTCTACCACCTCTCTAGGTAATGCTTCAGTGTTTTACTACCCTCCTAGTGTGAACATTTTTCCTAATATTTAACCTAAGCTTCCTTTGCTGCAACTTGAGACCACTGTTCCTTGTTCTGTCCTCTGCTACCACTGAGAACATTCTAGCTCCTTTGAACCCCCATTCAGGTAGTTGAAGCCTGCTGTTAAATCCCCTTTCATTCTTCTCTTCTCTAGACTAAATAAGCCCAGTTCCCTCAGCCTGTCCTCATAAGTCATGTGCCTCAGCTCCTGAACCATTTTTGTTACGCTCTGCTGGACCCTCTCCAATTTGTCCACATCCTTTCTGTAATGAGGGGCCCAAAACTGAACACACTACTCCATATGTGGTCTCACCAGTGCTGAACAGAGGAGAATAATCACTTCCCTTGACCTACTGGCAGCATACGTACCAATGCAGCCCAGTATACTGTTAACCTTCTTGGCAACAAGGGCACACTGCTGGTTCATATTCAGCTTATTGTCCATTGTAATAACCAGGTCCTTTTCTGCAGAGTTGCTGCCCAGCCAGTCAGCCTCCAGTCTGTACCAGTGCATGGGATTGTTCTGTCCTAGGTGCGGGACTTTGAACTTGTCCTTGCTGAAACTCTTGAGATTCTTTTGGCCCAGTCCTCCAATTTGTCTAGGTCACTTTGAATCCTAGCCCTGCCCTCCAATGTATCTACTGCTCCCTCCAGTTTGGTCTCATCTGCAGACTTGCTGATGGTGCACTTAATGCCATCTTCCAGGTCTTTGATGAAGACATTAAACAAAACCAGCCCCAGGACTGATCTCTGGGGTACTCTACTTGATACTGGATGCCAACTAGATACTGAGCCATTGATTACTATTCTCTGAGTCTGATGCTTCAGCCAATTTTCTATCCACCTTACAGTCCATTCATCTAGCCCATACTTTGTTAGCATGCCTGCAAGAATGTTGTGGGAGACCATATCAAAAGCCTTGCTAAAGTCAAGGTACTCCACATCCATTGGTCTCCCCACATCTACAGAGCCAGTCATCTCATCATAGACGACAATCAGGTTGGTTAGTAGGGCTGTGTGAAATGACTCTCGTTTCAATTTCAGATTTGGCTGTTCCAGAGGATAGTGATTTGCTTTGGTGTTTTGGATCACTGTTCCATTTTGATTCAGCCAAATCTGTTTCGTAGTTTTGACGCTCATTTAGAGATTTGGCCTTTCTGAAGTTTGTCTTTCTGAAGTCCAGGGTCCTTACTCTGCTGCTCTCCATCTTCCTTTCCTCAGGATCCTAAACTCTATCATCTCATGGTTGCTGCTGCCCAAGTTGCCATCCACTACGACATTCTTCCCAGTTTGTGAGGAGTAGGTCAAGAAGACCATGGCCCCCAGTTGGCTGCTCCAGAACTTGTACCGGGAAGTTGTCCCCAATAATCTCCAAAAACTTCCTGGATTGCCTGCACACTGCTGTATTGCCCTCCCAGCAGATGTCATGGTGATTGAAGTTCCCTATGAGAACCAGGGCCTGTGCTCATGGAACTTCTGCTAGCTGTTTGAAGAAAGCCTCATCCACCACTTCCTCCTGGTCTGACGGTCTATAGAAGACACCCAACATGACATCATCATTGTTGCTCTCCCCTCTCACTCTAACCCAGGGAATGTCAACAGGCCTATCTCTGGTTTCATACTGGAGTTCTGAGCAATTATATGGCTTTTTTACATAAAGTACAATGTCTTCCTCCTCTTCTCCCCTGCCTGTCCTTCCTGAACAGTTTGTATCCATCCATGACAATGCTCCAGTCATGCAAGCTATCCCACCAAGTCTCTGTTATTCCAATCACATCGTAGTTCTGTGACTTTTCAGGAACTTCCAATTCTTCCTGCTTCATTTCCATTCTCCGTGCATTTGTGTACAGGTACCTGAGGTAACTAGTTGATTTCCCTGATTTCTCAGGAAGTATGAGAGCACCTCCTCTGTTGCCCCTCCTGCTTTCTCTTCCTCCAGGTCTTCCACTTCCCCACTTACCTCAGAGCTTTGGTCTCCATCCCCACTGAACCTAGCTTAAGGCCCTCCTCACTAAGTGAGCCAGTCTGCAAAGACACTGTTCCCTCTCTTCATCAGGTGGATCCCATCTCTTTCCAGCAATCCTTCTTCTTGGAAGTACATCCCATGGTCCAAGAAGCCAAAGCCCTGCTGGTGACACCACCTCTGCAGCCAGGTGTTGATCTATAGGATGCACCTGCTCCTGCCTGGGCCCTTTCCCTTGACCAGAAGGATCAACGAGAACACAACCTGAGCCCCAGACCCCCTCACTCTTGCATCCAGAGTCCTCAAGTCACTTTTGATCCACTCAGGGTGTTTCCTGGCAGTATCATTGGTACCCACATGGATAAACAGCATGGGGTAGTAGTCAGAGGGCAGGATGAGCCTCAGTATACTCAGTTGTCCTTCTATGACATCTCAGATCCGAGCTCCAGGCAAGCAGCTGACCTCCTGAGATAACAGATCAGGTAGGCAGATAGCTCCCTCTGTTCCCCGCAGAGAGGAGTCTCCAATTACTACCACCCATCGCATCTTCTTGGTGACGGTCATCTCAATTCTTCCCAACTTGGTGAGGGCTGTCCTGTCTTCCTCCACCAATGGAAGGTTCTCCTCCCTCTCTGCTGCTAGGACTGCATATCTGTTCTCCAGAAGAACCACTGCAGGTGGAGGTGATGATCTCTGCTTGCTGCCAGAAGTCATAAGCCTCCAACTTTCACCTTTTTGGGTGTCCATGTCCTTTCTCTTTTCTCCAGTGCTGCCTCTTGCATTTCTTCCTTCACAGTCCCAGAGGTTTCCTCCAGCATTGAATAGATGAACTCCTCATGGCAGAGGCTGCTTTGGAGCCTCACCACCTCTTCCTGTAATTCTCTTGTCTGTTCTCTCAGAGACACCATTAGGAGGCACTATTCACACCATAGGCAGTCTCTGACCTGGCTGTCACTTGCAAGCTGCAGTTTCCACAGCAACAAACCTGGATCTGGGTGGAAGTGTCAATGATGAGTAGAAGCGGAGGCAGTGGCAATGGCAGTGACTTGCAGAGAAGCGTCGCATATGCAAGCAAAGGCAGTTGCAGTGGTTCTGGTATTGTGATGTCCCCCAGCCATTTTCCTAGGTCTCTTAATCTGCCTTCTCTCTCTTACTGCTTTTCTAAGCACAACGTCCCTAACGAACTTACCTGGAAGTTGGCCTGTTTATTGCTCTGGTCCCAAAGGGTTCCTTTTTTTCTTGTTTCCTCATGGCAAACTGAAAGGATTGCCCTTCAAAAAAAAGGCAGGGGCAGGAGGGGGACATAAGCTGGCCTAGGAGTTGGTCTGCAAACTGTATATCCTGTTTGCAGCTCCTGTTGGCTGTCTCTCTAGTCACTGGCCAGGAAGCAACTTTCAGCTTTCTCATTATCAGGGTAGTAAAGCACTGGAACAGGTTATCCAGAAAAGTTATGGAATCTCCATCCTTGGAGGCTTTTGAGACCTGGCTAGACAAAACCTTGGCTGGGGATGGACCTACTTTGAGTAGGGGGTTGAACTGGATGACCCCCTGAGATGCCTTCTAACCCTCATTTTCTATTATTCTGTTATCTAGGGCCTTGTATAAGTGATTGGAAACTGGTCTATACCCATAATAGAACAGAAATTTGGCTCACACAGACTGGTTTAAAACAGTCTAAGATTTACCACCCATCCACCCCGCCACCAAAGGGTGAATGTGCTTTCTATTTGCTACCAGTCTAAACTACACCACTTACAATCAGTTGCATAACTTAGATTGATTCTGCCTTGAATTTTTTGAATGTCTGTGCCTAAACAAAATATTCTTACTCATTTTTTAAAGACAATTTCTTGGATGATAAATGTGTCTGTGCAACATTTAACTTTTGATGGTTTCATATTTTTCCAGATGAAAAAAAATCATTGTCTTGCATTTTTTTGACCAGAAGTTCATTTCTAGGTCAGCTCAGATTTCTTGTCATTGTAGGATTCATTTTTTAATTTTCAGATCCAGATTTCTCACTGACCAGACACCAGACATGTCCTGATATTTTAGCTGTTGTGCATAAATATTGCAGTCATTCTATTTTTTATCTATTGTTCTGGCTCTGAGAATAGAGTGGCTTTGGGGGATGACAAGTCTCATGCCGCCTTTCACATATTCCTGTTTTGAAACTGTTTTTATTTCAGCCAGAGGAAGCAGAAAACCACATTAAATGAACAATATCTATGCTGCTGTTGACAGTTATGGTAGACTGCTCTGATGATCATTAAGAATACATGTAAGGTAACTGGAAATGGACAAACATTTAATAACTGAAAACATGGTTGTCTTCAGAATTACATATGTTTGTATCCTCAGTATTATGTTGTGGAGTCTCATATGTATTCATTCTAAATAGTTTTACAGAAAGACAGTTTTTACCCTCTCTGAAGAAACCATCATCACAAAGAGGCTTGAGGTTTTAAAATGAAATAGGAATTTTAGTTTTATCGCCATCACCGTGGTGTTTCATGGATGAATTAATGGATATTGTAAATATTGAGAACAGAAATGTATTTGGTAAGCAATGTACTCAAAGTAAAAGACTTGTTTTTTGGACATAGACTGTTCTAGATGTCAGCTATCTCATTTCTCATCTTGGACAGAAAGCGAAAACTCCTATTGCTCTAACCATGTTAATATCAGAATGTTTTTATTTAGTCATAATGCTTTGAAAAATCTGGACCTGAGCTTCCAGTGTCATTTTGATACAAACTGGAGCTGCAAGTGTTGAAGTTTGGATTGTCAGTAGATGAGTTAGAACAATATTACTTTCCTTCCTTACTGTTTCATTCATTGTCCAAAGAAGGTCTGCTCTGCATAGATTCCTTTCTTCTATTTTGCTTCTTTTCACCCTATATATATCCTGGGACACATGATCAGTGCCAATCCCTCTCTTTAGCAGCAAATCAAAGAATTTGTAATAGATGAGACCAACTATGAAAATAAATAACCTTCTGCAAAATTAACTGCATGTTTACAAGATAATGCATCATATACTACTCATGGCTTTGCATAGGCAATATAGTCTTTAACATTCTGGATGTCTTGTAAAGCTTTCACAGCTGTATTTATTATTAGTATTTTAATAAGCTGGATCAAAGCTAGTCCAGTCAAATAGATTTGGGTTTTTATATGCTGTAGACCTTTTAGGTAAGCAATACGAGGGAGAAAAACATTCACCAGTAGTTACAGCTTTAGGCAAAATGGCAAATATTGTCAACATTGTACAGATATTGTGAGAAAATATTGAGTCACTCTTAGATACTCATTCAAGCTCTCATCTACAACAGACACCAAAGAGCATCAGCTGGCTTTTGGTTCAGTTTTGGGAAGATTCTTCAAATAATTATTTTAAAATAAATCTTGGAGATACAAATGTCTCTCATGGTGTATCTGCTACCTCTGTCTAATCAACATGCTTTCCACTTGTACTTAATTTTCCATCTCTTTGCTCTCATCCACACTTAGCATCAAGCTTTTGTCTGAGTCTGTTGAGTCTGCTTCTAATAGCCACTCAGCATTGCCCGATTTTTCTTATAACATTTCTGCAGATTTCTTAGTCAATGAGTGTTTAAAGTTTGTTTTAATATTTTTTTATTACAAATCTTATTAAATCCAGAGTAGAAATATATACAGCACAGGATTCTCTTCTTACACTAGTTTTATATCACTATAATGCCACTGATTTCAATGTATTTACTTCTCATTTAGGCTGCCAGAGTGAGTTGAGAAACAAGCCCTTTTTATGAGAAACCTAGCTAAATGAAAAGAAGGGAAAACTGTATTTAAATAGTAATTATTTCATGGAGAGAAGGATCATGCACTGGGGACATGAATAATAGCCAGGTGATTGCCAGCATGTTATCATAATGTGCAAGGAGTGTTTCATGGATACATATGTCATATGTGATAACTCTCTTCTTGCAGAGAACATTAATGGATCTTAAAGCAATTATTACATTTCTTCAGGGAAAACATTTTAGCCCTTGGAAAATAAACCTAATAACCATTTTTCCTTAACCATACTGGGTGCATCTACATTAGACACCTAACTGCACTGTAGCCTAGTTTACTGCTCAGTAAGTGCACATGTCTACACATGCTCACACTTAGCCCAGGACACACTGGTTGTCACTGCAAGGTGCAGGTCCTGGAGCAGCCATAGCATGGGGAGTGAAAGTGTGAAAGGAGAGAGTTACCACCACCTGATGTTCCTGTGCTGGGCATGCTGCTCCTTGCCTTTTGAAGTTGGCTGCCAGCTGCTGGCAGCTGCAGCCAGAGCCTGGAGCTCTCCCCGGTGGTGGCAAGGGCCCATTGCAGTGCTGCAGGAAGTTTGGTGCTAAGAACAGAACATCTGCTGCCTAGTCTCTGCATGTGTATATGCCTGCCCTGGAGCACTTAATCCGCAGAAATTTACTCCCAAGTAAACTGAGCCCAGATCAAATGCATGTGTAGATGCACCCACTGTCCATTTCAACTGAGTATTATAAGTAATACCTGGTCCGTCTTTTTTCTCAAGTCTTCACTTTCCTTTCTGTGGTGAAACATTCCGGTGTCCTACTATTATCAAGATAGTAGTACAGTATTACTGAAATTAACTGATTTCAGTTTATATACAAGAGCTGTTTGTTTTCTAGACATCTCTAAGATATTAATACCCCAGTATCCCCAGGTTTTTGTAGGCACACCTAAAACAATAGCTGCAGGCTTTCCAGCAAGCTAAGAACAGATGCTTATATGTGCTTAGATAAACATTTAAAATGGCTGAAATGTCTGGCTTTGTGCTAACATAAAAAAGACCCATAATAACTTACTTTGAGTGTCTTCCCTTTAATTATGCTTTTGAAAACTCCTGATAATTTACCTGTGTTCTAAGGATTAGATTAAGAACACAGCTAATGCCCCATGTGCTCTGTTTCTCCTGCATCAATACTTAAGGAAGTAATTGAAAGTTGTTGGAATTAGGGTATAATGAAAATGGGAAGAATGGTAAAATGGACACCTGGTACAGTAGAAAATACTATAGTCTTGTGAAATGGCACAGGTTACCTATGGCAACTGGGAGGCATATGGGCATGTAGATGATCATTGTTACTCCAGATGTACCCCTTTTATAAGGCTTTATGGAATTATGTGCTTTGTTTTATAAGGATAGCAATTAAGGGGGTTAGAAGGATAGCAGTTAAGAACTGGCGATGTTGATGGACAGAACTCTGGAACTACCCTGTCTTGGTACTTCCAGAATCTAACTAATCACATCTGCACTGGCGATAGCAACTAGCAATGAAAACTGTGTCTGAGTCAGATATAAATCAGGCCTCCTTCAGTGTCAAAAGTGGTACCAAAGAAGAGGCCAGAACAGACCTCACTAGACCTGGCACAGGCCAGAATACACCCACTAGACCTGATTTTTTATATCAAATATATTCATAGCACAAAATAACATTAAAAAAGCATATATAGACTCTCATGTACCCTACCACCCAAATCCCCCTGGACCTGATCCTGCACCACAGCATTCACTGTGGACTTGACAATGATGCAAATGGATCATAGCCTTTGGCCCATTCTGAGTCCATCCTACACACTCTCCCTTGCTCATTCCTTTCCTAATTCCTTCAAAGAGGCCAGCATGTTTTGTAGACCTAGCTCAGAACAGCCCCAATTAATGAATGATGACTAATCCAATGCACAATTGTTTGTGTTTGTGGATTCTGTTTTGATTTTTATGTTATGCAGCAATGTTCAGTTCATTAAGCAGATGGATGAGGCAGCATTTCCTGTCCTAAGGCTAAAGATTAATGGCATGCAGTTGATCTAAAGGAGGAAGCACTTGTTTTTTTTTATCTAGTGCGAGAAATCTGGAAAGCACAGAACTGTTTTCATAAAACCTCTCCCCACTGATTTCAGACCCTTTATTGCCACTCAAGTCAGAACAAAGATGTATATGCTGAGCTGAGGTGGGGGAAAAAACTCAGCAGAAAGAAAACTCAGCATCAACTTGTGTTGCTGGTAGTTTGGCTAGACAGGAGCATAGGGAAAGCTAGGTGTAGGGGTCATCACCAGGGTTCTATATATAGCTGCAGCAGGAGGTAGCCAGCTGTGTATGTATAACAGGTTGTAACTGCTGGGCATGTAGCCGGGTTCAGATCTGTGCAGAACTTGTAGGGAAACAGGAGAGACAGGACCTGGAGCTCCAGTGAGACAGACCTGTGACTGCTACTGACCAGGAAACTTGAAGCTTTCTATACAGAAGACTGGATGGGGAGGTTACCCAAATCCTGGATCTGAAGTATCTAACTGTATACTGGGCAGGCCTCTCCTTGAAAGAATATGAACTGCTATTATTTCAGCGTGTGTTGTAACCATTAAGTTTCTGTTCTGTGAATAATAGCAACTTTTACCTTTCTTTCCAAACCTGGAAGAATACCTTTACCTTTATATGCCTGACTGGTTGTCAAGCTTAGCACTTGATGTGCCATCAGTGCTTGCTTCTAGGTCTGCCATAACACCGGTCTCTTATGCCCAGATCCTCAAATGGATGTAGATGTTTAATACCCAGGGGTTAGAAGAATTAGATATACTGAGGAGCTCTAATAATAGAATGGATGCAATGTGTAGTTTTATGGATCTTCTTTCCAGAGCGTGGAAGTGAGTATGCCAGCTTGGATATAAAGTGAATCTTTTACATTTAAAAGATTCATACACTTTATACATTGCATATAAAGTGAATCCAAACATTTGCCATAGCTCCAAAGAAACCAAACACTAAGCTTAAGATTTGAGAACATTCCCACAGATGCCCTCCTACTGTCACAGGGACCTGTAGTATGACAGTTTTGGAGCTTTGGCATCCCACCTCTGCTCCAAAGAGAGAGCAGTTTAAGAACTAATTATTATAAAATTAAACTAGTACTTGGAGTAAATAAGCTTCTTGAAATTCATGTTAAGTTCCTGCTGAGCTTGTCATTTTCTGATACTCAATCATAATTTTGGGCAGGTCTCCTGGAGTGAGAGATGATACACTGAAACATGACCTGAATCAAGAAAATGCCAAGAATATAGGAGATTCATGTGAACAAATTAAGAAATTGATATACCCCCAGATGAGAGTATTTCTTCACACCTTTATTTGACGTCATAAAGAGAAGAGACACTGCTAAGATCAGGGAAATGGGATGAAATAAAAGGGAGGGTGATTGGCTTGGGAGGGTTACTTTGGCTTCTAACCAGTCTATGGAATGGTGTATGCTTACATGAAGCAGATTGCTGCTCTGAGACAGAACAGAGTACCTTCTTTTAGAAATGGAAAAGGCATCTCTGCATGCCTTTGAAAGGCTGGATTTTGTTCTTCTGTTAGTTGCTCTGTTGCTGTAAAGTCACCATGGATTTAATATATCGTTCATTAACTTTGTATGTACTGATGTCTCAGCGAAGACCTTGAAAACAGAGAGAATGATATAGCTCCTAAACAGAACACAAGGACATGATGTGCTCTGAACATGAGGGGAAAGACAATAGTTTAGAACAGTGTTTCTCAACCTTTTTAGGAAAATGTCAGCTCTTAGTTGTTGCTCATTTTTTGACAACAGAAAAATAGTTGAGCGATTCTTTTGTTGGATAGCTCCCAGGAAGACCACAAGAGGTCAGAAAGTTCTTGACCCTATGGATTCCTGCTTGAAATATCTGGATCTATCTTGTGAATCATGTGTAGGTGTTTGCATACTTAAGATTTTTAATATTGTACAGAACCTCACTGTACAATTAAAAGGATTCATGGCACTCCACAGTTCTGTGTCACTGTGGTTGATAATCACTGCCTGGGAAACAGCAAGAAAGGGATGGGTTCCTAAAAAGCAGCAAGAAAATTTTTGCTTTGGTCAAAGTTCATTGGGCAAGGAATTAACTGCAAGGAGTTGTGACTCCAGAAAGATCTTATTTCTTGATGTGCATCTGATATATTTTTCTAACGATAAGAGGAACAATTTATGGCATTGTCATAAATATGAGTGTTCAGCAGTGATCACAGATACAGCCTGTAAGTGTTACCGGGCAGCAGAAGAAGCGGTATTCACTTACTTACCAGAAGGTGGCAGCTTTAGACCAGTTTGAAATAACTAGGTTTCCTTGCTCCTCTCATAGTGAAACCATTTGGTTTCAATCTAAATACAAAGGCCACTATTCAGAAAATAGCAGATTTTTAGAAACTACCTAGTTTACAAGATTTCTAGAGAAAGTAAAAATTTACATCTAAAAGTAAAAGCTTCCATGGCAGTGTCCTTGGAAGTAATAGGGGTACCAGAGTTGCAGTTAGGCAACTTTACTGTCATACATGAACAGGGAAATTATAAATTTGAGGAGAGTTTTTTATGAGTCTCCATTTGTCTGGACTAATTTAATTTACACATCAGTTTAATATCTTTGGTATATCACTGCCCTTTCAGTTACAGGTTAGTGCCTGGGAAATGGAGCAATATCCATCAAGTAATGCAGAAACATTCTTCAGAATTCCTAGTGCAGAGAGAAAAATATTTTCCTACTGAAGCCACTGGAAGATTTGCTGTCAAAAGGAATACACTACTACTGATCCCAGAGATCACTGAAACATTATGAATAAAGAAGCATTTACATGATAGCTTATCATTAGTTTTTATTTTTGTGAAACAAAATATCAATTTTAGGAGACATTCCTACAAACACACAGGAATGTGCTTAATTTCAAGGTAGTCTAAGAGTGATGTTGTAACCATCATGGTCCAGAAATTATGTGAGAGGCAAGGATTTCTTAAGGTGATATCTTTTATTGGACCAGCTATGTAGTTGGTCAAGCACTTAAGCAGCCTTCAGGGGAACCTTCTTTGACTTTAATAGAACTAGTCAACTCACAAAAGGGATCAGGGGATTACACATCTCCCCTTCATAATGTCTGCCACTGACAAGCATGTGATTATTTCCTGTGTACCATATTAAAGAGATGAGACAGAAAACATACTCAGCTTTGGAAACTTGTATGATAAAAGAAAATAGTGAAATAATGATGTGACACAAATTGTGACTTCTAATATAATTTTACTTGAAGGGTTTTCTTTGTTCACATGAATCCAAAAAAAGGTGAGAGGGGGAGAGGGGAGGAGAAAGAAACACATACACATAACTTTAAATAGAACTTCTACATACTCTCCTCAAAAACTTTTTTTCCAAAGGACAGCTGGCTTTTTATTTTCACTTTGTACCACTGTCAGATACGAAGAGGATGAAGATACTGTAAGAGCCCAAGGAGAAAAAGCAATGAGAGGGTAAAAGCAAAAGAGAATAGAGAGAAGGGCATACACTGCTGTGAGGTCAGATTAGACTTGAAGAGTAAGGGAACAGAAAATAAAAAAGGAGAAAACAGGAGAAATTTGTTGAGAATCCAAGAATCAGGCATGCTTTCCATAGTCCATTTCTGTCTGTCTTATAACCTTCAGGTAGTTGAAGACTGTTCTCAAATCCCTCTTCAATGTTCTCCTCTCCAAACCAAATAATCTGAGTTCTTTCACCCTTTTTTGTAAGTCATGTTTTCCAGACCTCTAATCGTTTCTGTTGCTTTCTGTTGAATTCTTCTTAATCTGTCTACATCCTTTTTGAAATATAGGGATTAACTGGCACTTCCATTTTATTTTCATGTTTCATCTAGTTTGAGCAATTCCATAGACAGAGAACGAATAGTAATACCTCACTTTCTTTAAGGATCTTCTCATTGGTAGAATTCAAATCCCTTTACAAATTTTGATCATTAACCCCATTTTACAGATGGGAAACCTAGGGTACAGGAGGGAAAAGGGACTTGGCTAAAAGGTCAATGGCAAAGATAACACGTGTTTTCTTAGTCACAGCCTAGTGTCTATCCAATCCATCACGCTGACCTTTTTAACTTACTGTTTTTAAGTAAGATTAAAATGTTTATTTCTGCTGAAGTTAGTATACCCAGCTTGTAAGTAGCCCATCTGTTTTGAGAATGATATCATTTATAAATACTGTACCAATTATGTATTTTCCTCACAGCGCTTTATGAGCTTGGAGTGTTTTTTTTTTTTTTTTTATACGAGGACTTTAACAACCTGGTACCTAGCAGAGGATTTGGTTCATTTTGCTCCTACCCTGATCAGTGGGACAGGAAAATAATTTCAAACCATTTATATATAATACAACATCAATATTATGGCAGAAAGCCAGGTTTACAGAATTTGGCAACCTAACCCAAAATAAAAGATGGAAGAAGAGATACACTAAACAGGTTAAAGATTTGCATATGTTTTGAATACGATTATAGGTGGTAAAATGTTAGTCATATTGGAACAGGTATCACAGGCTGGCAGTCTCTGTGGGGGAAGTATTTCTCAACTTCATGTCTTACAATCCTGATTGCAGAAACTGAAAGAATTAAAGGAAAAGAAGGTACTACAGATTCACAGAAGTGAGCATTTGCTACCCTCCTGCCACTTTCACTTGGGGCATCGATGTACTTCTCTCTTCTTTCCCTTATGCATAGATTATAATGTTTATTTGATGTCAAATTTTACCCCCAGGCAAAAAGCCTGTGTAGTAAGTATTTTCAGGAGTTAATGGGACTTGAGTGGTACACAGGTTACAAAGACTGTATCTTATCTTGAATTATTGTCTTGAAAGATAATAGCCTTGAATGGCCAAGTCTTACCAATAATCTACTATATATGTTTAGCCTGTGAAAGTGATTGTCAATGAAGGTGCCACAGAACCCTGGGTGCTGCCATCTCTTTTGAAGGTGTGGTGAGGTGCAAAGCCTTAAGTATGTGTGAGGAGATAAACACAGGCTCAGGGTTTTCCATGCCTTCCCACTGCCCTTCCTCCAGTGTCCAGCCCCTTTGCAAGCAGGTAAGTACTGTAATAAATAAATTAGTCTTTGAAATGGGGTGCAGCTCAACTCATGAAAGTTATGGACACATGTCTTGGGTCTCAAAATGGTTGAGAACCATTGGTTTATGACCTTCTTTGGATCTTATAGGCCTTTTTTACTAGAAAAATACCTAAGTATTTTTCCCATGCTGAAGCAACTACCCATTAAAATATACAGCCTCAGGTGTATTAGCCATAGGTGTAGATGTTGAAAACTATGAAACAATGAGCCTCTCTTCTTGAAAATGGTGCTCATTATCATCATCATTATGGCCTCTAAGTTAAAGCTTCATTGTGGTGTTGTGGACATCATGGGACTTTTATTACAGAAAAAAGGGTTTAAAAAAGAAGCCTGAAATAACTCCCCCCAAAGTATTTAATTTTCACCTGTACCTAGTCATGTAGTCATTTGGATTTGACAGTATTATTTTAATTAGTGAATGACTTTGCTTACAGTGAATACTTGACAGACCCAGAAAGAGACCTTGTGCCACCCATAGTAGTTTATATGAACCCAGAAGACTTGCAATGAGCATCACATTTTGCTCAAAATAAAAACAGAAAGCAGCATCTCAACATGATACAGTGCCTGGGCACTCAGTTCAGAATTTACTTTATTGCTTTGACAGTCATTTGGCTCAGCTTTTTCAAAGGATTAAGATCATCTTCTGTATCCATCCTTGAAAATAATGGTGTAATCTCTTGACAGCTTGCTTGATGGGTTAGCAACTGCTTTTCAATCACCAAGTAATTTAGCTCTCCTTTTTCTATTTAGTCAAGAGCATCTTGAAGAAATAAGTGAATGAATGCTTACATTCCAGTGTAGGCTATGTATGAATGTTGCACAAAAGCCCTACACTAAAAGCAAGCATGTTATGAGTGCTCAGCAGTAAGGGAAATTGGTGAGATTCATATAAACAAAATGTAAATGCAGACTCATGAATGGCTAATATTTTTGTCTACTGAAGAAATACACTGTAAATTATAGGGTGCTGAAGTCAGTAGCATTTGCTGGATTGTAAACCCCAGGGAATATAACTATTATTCACATAGTTCAACAAGACTTGGAAATAGAAGCAATTTTTAAAACTACCAAATCTATCTTTCCAGCCATGGAGAACTGTGAGGTATTATGTTTGAATTCAGATGAGGGACTGGATGTTGCCAAAATCCAAGGGTGTTTAAATATAGTGTGGGTTTTTGTTTTGTTTGGTTTGGTATTTTGCCTTCTTTTGTTTTTAGTTTTTTGACTTTCTAGAAATCAGGATCAATTGCAAAACCCAGATTCAGATATAGGTTCCATTCTGAACTTCACAAATTTCTAGATGTTTGGATCTATAGTTTTGGCTGACAGCCTATCTCTGTTTGGAGGTAACAGATGATGATTAGATCAGCTTCTCCACTGCAGTGGGACAGCTTTCTACCACTCCATCAGCATAAAGCCACCTGAAGACCTGCTTAGCACACCTCATCCATCTTAAGTGGAACAGAAACATTGCAATTGCTTCTATACCATTACCTTCCAGGCAACTGGCAAAGAGAATGAGAGAGACATGGCTAGGGTTTCTTTAAACCCGGTTGATTCTGGAACAGGCTTCAGATGGCTCAAGTTTATGCTAGAGACTGTACCAATGTATAGGTAACCTTGCTTGGAGTGCAAAGATGGTTTGAAGCTGCCTATACTACTTTTCCTGAGCTATCCTAATAATTCCTTTGATTAAAGCACAGGATCTGGCTTGTCTGTTCATCTCCAATATTTCAGACTTGTTGTTGCCTATTAACCTTGCCATTTGTGGAAAAGACCATGTGAATTTAGATCGTTTCTATTTCTTCCAGACAACAGGGAAGATGTCTTCTGAGACATTGGGTATACATGTGCCTCACATCACTTGTGCTGACAGTATTAATTCTGCTTTGAAACAAGAACTTCATGGTGGACCATTAAGTCTGATTTTTCTGCCTGGCCCTCACAATGGCTGTACCTCCTGTCAAGTAAATGACTTGTCTGTCAATCATGGGTGCTTCTGCCAACTCAACAGTGGTAAGAACTAAAATACAGGTTTTACAAGTGCCACATTGCTATTTCTACTTCCTTTCTGGTATCCATTGTGGAATTCTATTTTTTAACCCTGAGGTAAAAGCTGAATCTCAAGAAGGAAAAAGAGACCAAGCTTAATAGGCCTTTATGGCTTTCTCTGAGAAACTCCTATTGGCTCTTTTCAGATGTGCTATTAAGTATACATTTCCTCTTTCCTCTCAGAAAACTCTTTCCCTTTTCTGTGGTGACAGTGACAGACGGGAAAAGTACAGTCATTGCCCTGCAGCAGAAGGATGCAAATACACACTGTTCCAATTCTCACTGAAGAGAAGGATTCTAGGATTGCAGAAGTTCTGGGAAATTAAAGTCCAGATACTCTGCCGTAATCTTTGAAGGGATTTATTCTCCCTTATACTGGTTTCTCTTCGCTGGGACAGAAGAGATGAGGTAGCGTCTCAATTCTGTATTTGTCCTCTGGGTAAAGACTGCTGCAAATAGACCTGTGCTAACAGCTGATTGTTTGGTTCCATGGCTAATCCGAGAAATAAAAGAAAACCTGGGAACAGGAAAGCAGGAGCAACAACAACAGGAGCAACAGCTTCCTTTAGACTGAATGCTTTTAAACTTATTTCTAAAGTAATACTGAGAGAAATTTTGAAATGAAAAGGAAAACACATATTTTCTTCTTTTTCCTTCCTGAGGAAAATGGTTTGTCAAAATCAGCATGAGTTTGCAAAACATTTTCTTGCTGCTGAGTGTGCTTGCTTTATGAAAAAAGGTCAGCTGAAATTTTTTTTGGCGTAACATACCCAGTACAGGTGGGACCTTATTCAAAGTGCATTGGAGTTATAGTGATTTCAGTAACCTTTCAACTAGGTCTCTGCTCAATATGAAACTTTCTAAAACTTTAAAAACTATTACATTCAAACAAAGAAATGTAGAAAAGTGACTATATTAGACTTCAGTGAAGGCTATGTCAGGATTCAGAATTTAAGGTTTTGTTTTTGTGTAGCCATGTTTAAAAATGTGGTTATTTTAAGTAAGTAAACATGCATTTTTTCAATTCTTCATAATTCAAAAATTTGGGGGAAAAAAAGGAAGGATTTTTTACTTAAGCTTTTAAATACCAAAGAGACCTATCCCATGGCATGGGAGTGCCACCTGAAATGGTGATTGTTTAGGAAAGTAATATTGAAAAAGTTGAAAAGGTTAAAATGGCAACACTTTGGAAACTTCAATTGTATCAGTATTTGCAGCTTTTATAACAGGCTATGACTTAAGGTGTTGGCAGGTCATTCTGCATAGGTTTTGTAGCATCCTATAGCATTTTGTAACAAATTTAGCAAGCACCTAGTTTGAAACAGAGATAGAAAGAATAGAAAAAATCAGCCAGCTAAAAAAATAGTTTACTGGTAAATAAGTCACATCAACAGAGAAGGAAAAAAAGCTAAATTTATGTCATCAAGAAAAGAAAGAACTCAGGGGGAGATGATCATGGTCTGTAAATATTTTCAAGATAACACTGTAAATAAAGGAAGGATATTAGTTACTGGTTCTGAAGACAGTGGCACAGGAACAATTGCCTGCAGCTATAGGAAGGGAATGTAGGCTAGACATAAGGAAGAGTGTTTCTAATATTAATACTGATCAGGGAATATGGAACAGAGGTGGGGATCCAACTTATTCACATGAAAAAAAAGACAAGGCAATATTTTAGACTGGATGACCTAGAAAGTCTTTTTTGCTGAAAAAAAAAGATTAGGCTAACACCAGGTGCATGGTTAGCTATTCTGTATACAGTGGTAAACTGTCCCAGGTGGTTCTAAACTGCTCATTTGGAAATCCCTCTCAATCTCTAATCAAGGATTATTTGTTCATAATAGGGAAAAATGGAGTCAAAACTGTGCTACCCTTATTGTGAGGAGAGTTGGAGGGCCTGCATATGAGAATCTCCTGAGTGAATTTTGCCTTTAGAAACCAAACCTTCTGCAAAAAGTCCTCAGCTCTGTTTTATTCTATCACAATTATTTTTAATGTTATTCATTCTTATTTGTAATGATTTTATCCCCCTTAAATATTCTGTGATTGGTTGATGAAGTGATTAATTTTGAAACCTCTGAATCCTGATTAAAACATTAATCACTCAGTGTGGTAAATAAGCTTAAGGCTTAAAAATAATTTTAAAAAGTGTAAGTTTCTGTTTTCCAGTTCATTGCTGCCTCTGCATGAGGAAAACAACACCTTAGGTGCAAAACTATTAGTGCAAAAATTCACAGCATCTTTGTTAGACATGTTTTTCTTTCTGCTCAAATGACTTTCATCCAACAATTCTAATATCCTTAAGGTTAAATTAGTTGATTTTTTTTTTTCCTATTCAATATTGGCGTTTTAAATAGGAAGGGTTTGGTTTTAGAAAATAAACACTTTTTTGCACTAGCCAAATTATCTTTGCTTTATGAATATTGTTTTCTGTTATGCAAGCCCATGCCAATTCTCAAGAATGGCCCATTTCAACCTGCTTCATTGACTCTAGTAGAAGCAAGAAGCAAGATCTAGCTCTTAGTACATATGGTTACATCTTCAGTTGGTGCACATCAAAAGACCTCTACTGAAATAGGTGGAACTATGTTGATTAACTCCATCTGTGAATTCCCACCCCTCCCCAAACATTTTTGCCAAAGATAAACCTGTGCTATATATATTAATTTAAAAGCTAAGGCATTGCAAGTGCCTTTCTTCTGTTATCTGTACGTGGAAAGGACATGCCCACACATGGTATGAAGTAAATGTTAAACAAGAAAGTCAAGCACTTGGAAGTTAGGAAATGCCTTAAATCAGGTTGTCTGAGCAACATGATTTTGGCTTTTTAGTACATATAGTTTATGTTCTTTTAAAAACTTATGTGTGAGCAGTCTCTTTGATGGGAAGGGTTGGACCTCCTGGCATAACAATTGTGATTATAAAAAAAAAAAGATTCATATGCTGAAAATTGGTAAGGTAAGAGATTTCTCTTTCCATTAGCTGAAGGGTCAATGCCATGGTAATTCTTTCAGTTATTCAGCCTAGCCTTCTCAAGGGAGGAAAATGCCTAGTAAACAGTAGTTTGAGAAGGAAGCAAGTAAGCTTGCTTTCCTCCTCAAACCCAATGAAGAAAGTCTTGCATTAGAAAGTTTGTCTAACTTCATTCCAACAATGAAGTTATTCCAATAAAAAGTTTCACCCTGCAAAAATCCTTGGCTCTTCCATGATTCCTGGACCATCGTGGCTACAACATCACTCTATCTCTACAATGAATAATAAACATAAAAAGAGATTTCTTGTGACTAATAACATCAAAAGGACATATCTGGTATCTGGATTCTGTTTGGGGTTATATTCAATTGCAATTAGATGTTAAAAAAAATCAGTATTACATCTATCATAAGAATACTTTATTTTCAAATTTTATTCAAAAAAATTTCACCCTAACTAATAGAGGAACTGCCGGCTGTGAATATATATAAGAGGAAGAAAGCAGGGAGGTAGAGAGTAATCAATACAAGTCAGAAGTTATAGAATGTATCAAATGAATAAGGGAAGCTAAAGACTTCTGGCTTCTGTAAGGCTCAAGGCAGGAACATCCCTAACTAAACCATTTCAGCCAAGTCTTGGTCCAACTTCCTCTTGAAAATTTCCAGGAACAGAAATTCACGATCTTCCCTAGGTGGCTTGTTCCAGTGCTTGACTACCCTCATAGCCAGAAGGTTCTTCTGAAACTTTAACCTAAATATTCTCTCCTGCAGTATGCAGCCATTTATCTTTGTCCTGTTCTCTATAGCCACAGAGAAAAGAAGTGTAGTCCGTACCTTTACCGGAAGCAATACCAGGTACTAAAGTACCCTTCAATATAGTGAAGAAAGTGGAAAGTGGTAAGAGACTCACTAGCTAGAAGCTAAAGGCTGGGCAAGTTCAAATAAAAATAAGGTATAAAATGAAGTGTTTCATAGGATTGGAAATCCCACATCTAAAAGCCCCACAGGACTGCAGTAAAGCTCCCTTGCCTAATTCCATCTCACCCCTTTGAGCAATAAAATGGTGGCTTAACAGAAAACACGCAGTGAAGGCCATTCAGAAGAGAGCACTGCAGAAACCATCTAAAGACTTGGTATTTGCTGTCTTTGATACTATTGAGATGGCAAGCCAAAAGTATAAGGTCATGACACTGATATCAGTCTTCAGGGAGGATTATTGTGTACAGAAGGCAGAAAGAAGAAAGGAGGAAAAAATAGCATGGGGAGTTCTATTATAGCCAAACAAACAAAACCCAGAAGAAAAAAGGAAAAAAATACAAGCAAAAGAGGCTGATGTGAAATATCTGGCAGAGCAGACAGAGTGTCTGTCAATGTTGTTGGTGGCCTATATGATCAACTTTTCAGGGAAGATCTTGTTGCTATTCTCTTGGATCATGAAGAAATTAAAAGGAAAGATCAAATAAATAACACAAAAACTGAAAAACTGGTGCTACAGAGAGACACACTAAGGCATACCATCTTGTCCCTGAATAAAGCTTATGACTGCCTGAAGCCAGTGACTGGAGGGTGAATGCCAAGAATTTATTTTACCATAACATTGCTCTAAAACAAAATTCCAAGGAAACATCATATTGGAAAATGCAGGCAACTGTGGGGATGTGGGGTATGTCACCCGCAAGTGAGATCCCTAATTTCCCCGAATGTCCCCTGGAGAGGAGGGGGTACGCGCCGGACCGCCGTGTCGCCGCCAATCTCGCCTGCCATGACTTGATGGAAAACAAAAGGGGTTCACCCGGGCGGTGAGTTGACGGTCTCCGTAACAGGGTACCCCAACTCCCAAGTCCAGGGGTCCTGAGGGCTCCTCCACCCCTACACCCTCGCCCGAGCCTCCGGGATAGGGGGGCCCCACTAGGATGCCCCCCCCGATGGAATAGTCCGGCGGGATACTCGTCTACTGACGAGCCCGCCTCGGAGTCCCCCCCAGTACCTAGTGTCCCTGATACTGGGGCTCCTTGAGTCTGGATTTTTCCGGCCCTAATGGGCCTGCGTCTCTAGACCCGGGTTAGCTACAAAGTCCGCCGCCCTGCCCGCGGGTCCTCCTCCGTGACCAACCGGCCACCATCCGCCGGAGGAGGGTCCCTCCGGCCGAGGTTCCCTTTTCGAGACCCTCCGTCGGAACCGCCACCGGTCCCTGTGCTACCTGTGACGAGGCGGGATGCCTCGCTGCTCCCGGCTCCACTGTGGTCCCCTCTGCTGCCGCCGGGGTTTGCCGCGTGGCGTCCGGTCCCGTTGCTGCACGCCCTGCTAGCGCCGGCAGCGCTGCTCCCGGTTCCGCGCTTACCGGTTCCGCGCCTCCCGGCTTCGCTGCTCCCGGTATCGCGCTTACCGGTTCTGCGCCTCTCGGCTTCGCTGCTCCCGGTACCGCTGCCGCCAGCTCTGCCGCAGTCCGCGCCTCCCGCGCTGCTCCCGGCTCCGCTGCTCCTGAAGCTGCCGCCGACGGCTCCGCCGCAGTCCGCGCCTCCGGCTTCGCTGCTCCCGGTACCGCTGCCGCCGGCTGCACCGCAGTCCGCGCCTCCCGCACTGCTCCCGGCTCCGCTGCTCCCGGGTCTGGCTCCTGTCGGAGCCTCCGTCCCCCTCTGCACGGGGTAGGGGTGCTCCTTTTATTTCCCCGGGCCGGTCCCACGCCGGCCCGGTTTACGTTCCGGGAGACTTCAAATTCCCGACCGGACTTCCGGGTCAGGTCCCGGAAGCTGGGCGGAAACCCGGGCTTCCTTCCTCGGGCCCGGTCCCCTGTGGTCCCGGCGCCCTCACAGCAACCAAGAGTGGTTACTCTTTAAGTGAAGAAGAAAATGATTCAAGGACTGAAAATGGAAGCAGAGAATGAATATTTAGTACAGCCTGGAGAAAGACAGATGTCAATGCAGACTGGGAATGCAAGAGCAGTTGTGCGATTTGCCTGTGAGAAATGTATATGGACAGAGATTCATGAGAAGAGCATCTCATGAGCTTATTAACTTGACCTTACTGACCATAATGAGAGTTGTGGTAGCTAGAAGGGAATTTCTGAAGTTGAATGTGACATTTTCAGTCATGTTATTGAAAGGGGTATACCTGTTCTTGTCGTATCTCACAGGAAACCCAATGCTGGCATATTATGTTGTGTCATATTAGTGATTAAATAACTGTGGGATCCCTTCTAGAACCAAGACAAAAGGCAGCAGGTTAAACAAAAACATGAGCCATGGCATAACTGTGTTTCAGTGTGACTTAGCCTCAAAACAGATTACCAGCAAAAGTGCTGGAATCTCCACGTGTTGTTTAGGAGACTGGATTCTTTTTTCTTTTTTGAAAAATATGCTTTAGCCAAAAAGGAAAATAATGATTCAATCTAAGGATAGCTGGGTGAATTGTTAGTGGCCTGCCTTTTACAGGAAGTCAGACTAGGTACGCTAATTGTCCCTCTTGACCTTAAAATATAGGAACGTAGTTATTAGAAGCAGATGATTTACTTCAGAACAAAGCATCAAGAAAAAAAATAGCTCATAAATTATTTGTTGCATTTCATTTACTGTGCACTTGCATGAATGTAAATTCCAACTTTAAGTAACAATTTTTCCTCATTTCTATATTTAGGTTTTTCTCGTAGATCTCTGAAATATGACTTAGGACTACAAGACTTAACAAATTTTTACATGTCTTAAATATATTTTTTCAGTGTTTTGTCTTTAAAAAGTCCGCTGAATTCTGTGAACTTGGATAAGGCCCTAAAAAGAATTCACAGGAATTCTTTACACACTGTTTGGATGGATTATTGAGATATCAGGTAGCATGACTATGATATAACAGGACAAATGCTTCACCAACCATATTTTTCATTTCAATAACAGTGAAGAGGCATTCCCTTTATTTTATTCAGGTTAAAGATGAACTTGGCAGACAAAATGAGAAATTCACCTGATCCCCTTTTTATTATTTGAATGTTTTCCATGTACTTTTGAATTATTACTCAAACTGAGCCAAAACAAAATGGTTGGTGAAAACAACACTGGACTTTGCATGTAATGGAGAAAGATTTATATCTTTCATTGCCTGAACTGAAATTCAAGATATAATTATCCTATGATTTTGAGTTGCTTGAAATCTGATAATATACCACATTTACCTGAATCTAAGATGACCCTGAACTTAAGAGAATCCCCCAATAATTAAGTACTCTGAATGGAAAAAATTATAAATTTGTTACAACTTATTAGGTATAGAATCTAATTATTGAATTATTTAAGACATTAAATTCACTCCCCACCACTGCTACAGCAGGGAAAGCAGTGGCTGGGTGAGGGGGGGAGGGGGGGAGGTATTCAGGTGGCACCCTTACCCTCTAGCCTCCTACTTCTTCCCTCTGTAGCTCCACTGCCATGTGCACCTCCAGCTTCTCACCACCTCTGTACCTTCCCTTCAACCACTTCCTACAATCTGCCCCTTCCTGCTGCTCCCTATAGTCTATGCCTCTCTCCCTACCCAGTCCTACAATCTCTGCTGCCCTCCGCTCCCACCTCTTACTGCTCTATTCTCAGGCTGCTTAGGCTCAGGCTCTATTCCTTCCCAGGTCATGGAGCACAACATATGAAATTTCAGCCCTCCTGAGCTACACAGCAGTGTTGGTGCTACGGATTGCCCAGGCAGTGGGTAGGCTTTATGCCTCAGAAAGAATCTAGCTCAAGCTGAATTGCACCTGATAGTAAGGAGGGAAAGGGAACAGAGAGAAATGGAAGCAGCAGAGGGCAAGTGTGTGTGTTGGGGGTGGGGGTGGAGAAGAGACAGGCAGCTGCTGTGGGTTTGACTCTGGTTCAGATCTGGGCTCAGGGCCAGAGTCAGAGCTATTGAGCTGCCTGCCCCATCCCCCTCTACTTTGTGCATGAATTTAAGATGAGGGGCTTGTTTCCCAAACCATTCATCTTAAATTCAAGTAAATATGGTATGTTTTCAGGATACCTCAAAATATGTCCATTATAATATGCCCATAATATTGATCACAGGTAACCAAAAGCTAAGTAAAAAAAAACCCAACAGCTCCTAAGTCACAAATTGTAGTTTGCAAACAAGGTAGCTGAATTAGAGTAACCAATTCTGGACCAGTTTTCCCAACTGGTACTGGCATACCTAAATTACATGTTGGATTCTAAGTGTTGTTATAGAATGCCCAAATATGAACATAGATGACCTAATTTAGAGGCCATAACATTTTTGATCTGGGGGGCACAGTAGCACCCTGCTTTGATTCCTGTTCCACCTAAAGTTTAAAACTAAGCAACAAGTAGTAACAGTTGCATTTCTATTAAAATAGTCCTGGGGCATTGACTTCATAACTCAGTATAATCTACCTGGTCCCTGCCAATAAGGCTTTAGTCCGCAGGTATTCATGACCCTCTTTGTTTTTTAATGGTCTTGATGTTCCACTCATCAAGCTATTCTTTCTTTGGCAGTTTTGCTATATGTTAGTTATTCCTTATTTATTATTTCATAGCCTTGCAGAACGTTTTTAGCTCTTTTCAAAATCCTAGATCTACCCATGGAGTCCAGTCTTCAGCAACAGCTATAACTGTAGCCCAGTCTTAGGTTGCTGACAATATATCTGTAAAATAATTAATTAAAACTAACTTTTTCCTGAGCAGGAAAGAAAAGGTGAGGGAGTTGAAGATTAGTCTCTTTCCCTGCTCTATGCAGCCATAATTCTGGGGGAAAAAACTTTTTTCTCCTCATTCTGTCTGAAAAAGCAAGTTGCGTATTTTGTTTAGGCATGGGTGCTATACAAGAGAATATGTTTTGCATATGACAGCTCTTTAGTATTTGATGACTCATACTTGATTATTGATACAAACAGATTTTTAGATCAAGGAAGTATTTTCAAAAGTGCTTATGCTTATGCTTATTATGCTTCCATTGACATTGTTAGGAGTTTTGCCATTTAGATACCCACATTGCCCCAGTTGCACATAAGTAGCTAGCTTTAAGCTCCCAGTTTAGAATTCTTGACCACAAATGTTTTAAGACCTTTTGAGATGAAAGTTACTGTATAAATGTCTTCACAAATATTTGACAAAAATAAACTCTTTCCAAAAGAAGCTTTCATTGAGAAAACTGAAAAAAATGCGTAAAAAGCAGAAAGCAGAATAGGAAAAGAGTTAACTTTTTTATTATTACTTAAAAAAAATTGAATGGGAAGAGGTAGGGTACTTTTATGATTCCATAATGGCCAAGATGCCCTACACTTTTCCTCACAAATCAAAGGACTGAAAACTGCAAAAGCTTCAGTATTGAAGAGATCTGCTCGGGGCCGGCAAAATGCCATCTTTTTTTTATAGGTTCAACAATATCCTTCTGTTTCTCATCTCTCATACAGGCATTATACCAGTCATTCAAATCCCTGGGATGTCTAGGATACTGACTCTTGTACAGCATCTAAAACACTGGGTCAACTGTGAATAAATGTAACAAAAAGGAAGGAAAAAAAGCGTTGGCAAAAAAATCAGTAAAAGCTGTAGATGAATGAATATCATGTAGGGTTCTTTGGTGTCTCAAAAATACCCCCTGAGGAACATCAACATGTGCTTTCACTTTAATGAGGATTGCCCAGCTAAGCCAAACAGTGGGGTGAGAAACACACATAGTGTTGCTATATGATGAGAACCACACATTTTTAAAAAATCTTTGCTGTCAAATGAAACCGAACCATTGTGATTACTGAGTGAACAGAAGCTGTAAAACTGAATAAGGAGCAGTTAGCTAAAATCACTTAGAATTCAAAGTAATGGTACTTAACCTATTCCGTGTTCAGGATACTACAAAACCCCTATTCTATAAGTGGTCAAGTTGACTTCTAATGAAATTTAAAATCATGGAACATTCCTTCACTTTTAAATTATGTTGTAAACTCCAAAAGGGACCAGGTTCTCTTATGATTTGTAAATTTGGAAGGAGTTGCACAGTCAGATCTAACTGTATTAAGTGCCTTAGAGCAACTGGTTGTGGCCTTAACATTGCAGAGAAATGCATGAATATTTCACCTGTATCGAATCTCTTGTCCCAAACTGCTTGTGGATTCTACACCATTGCAATGATTATATTTGGCATGAACATAAGACGTGCCATCAGGGGCCAGATCCTGCCTCTGATCCTGCTTTGAACTGGATACTAGGGGTGTGCAAAGCTTTGATTTGCAATTCGATCTGGAGAAGATTCAGCCCGATTTGGAGGCTGAATCACCATTTCTGAATTGAACTGGGAGAAGAAAAAACCCGTCCAAATTGATTTGGAGCCTCCGAATCAATTTGGAAAGGTTTTGGAGAATTGGAGATTCGGAAGGCAGTCATTCAGGGGAACAGAAACTGAGAAGAGGGAGGGGGAGAAGGTGGTGGGGGGGGAAAGACTGACATCTCTGTCTGGCTAGTGACTGTGATCTTTCTGAGTCTCCTCCCAATCACAGTGCTGTAGGGGAGGGATGTAGAAACCACATATAAGCTGGTGTCTGCAGGCTTTCTGTGCCTTTTGTGAGCTGTTTCTGCCCGAGCAACAGCATCTGAAGGATATTGGATTGGCTTGGCTTCCTACCAAGTCAGTCTCCTCCTACTTTCTGTTCTTGGAAAGGATTGGATACAGCTTACTAACTACAATCTCTCCACTTATCCCTATCTAATCCATTTGTTTCAATTTATATTTGTTCTTGTGGTTTTTTTGCAACATTTTTTAAAAAGAGAGCTGTATTTTCCTTGGCAGTGTGATCTGTCACTGTGCAGGGAAGCACATACATTACACATACTCACACACATACATCATAGAAGAATAAGTCAGGTATTATTAACACACAGAAGAATCAGACAGTCATACAAGAAGGAGAGCGTATATATAGTTATTAATATTAGTTATAGTTACATATAGACTAAAGACAACACAGAAGAAGAAGTTAGACAGATACAGATTAACACAACACATAAAAGAAGAAGAGATATTATTTTAGTCTCACACACACAACAGTAAACACAACACAGAAGAAGAAGTTAGATGCAGTCATACATCAGAGAGGAAGAAGACATATATTATTAGTTAATTACACACACAGGCCCATTTTCCAGCACAGGAAATATTAATATGAAGTGTGCTGGAAAGGCAGGTTCCAGGTATTCTGGAAGGGGAGGGAGAGGGGCTAGAGGGGGTAGGGATGCCTTGAAGGGGGACAGGGCTGCTGGTGATGGCACTGTCACTATCACCCAGCTGATCTCAAAATGGAGGAAGGTGGCAGGATACTTCAAACGCAGCATCGAGCACGGCAAGATGCTATGAGAGAAACAGGCAGAGCTGAGCACCCTGCAGCACAAAATCATGCAAGATGTGGACACTCAGTGGAACTCCACATACCTGATGCTGGAAAGGCTGGTGGAGCAAGAGAAGGCCATCCATGAGATGGCTTTGCTTGGGGAGATTGGGATCAGTGTCACTGATCAGTGGCTCCTTAAGAGAGCTGAGTGGGATACCATCTCCCTGATCTTGGTGGTCCTCAAGCCCTTCCTTGAGGCCACCGAGACCCTCCGTGCTGGTGATGCCCTCCTTAGGCAGGTGATCCTCACAGTGAGGGAACTGGAGTACCAAATAGAGGAGTTCCAGGGGATCAAGGTTCCTGGCTGGGGCAAGCCGCTGTCACCAGATGTGTAGGCACTGGTGAGGCGGCTGAAGGAGGACATCAGGAAGTGGCTGGGTCCCTTGTGGTCCAGTACAGTCCACATGCTGGCAGGCCTGAGCGTGAAGGGGAGCATGTGCACTGGCAGCACCAAAACCTGCAATCACTGGACGGAGGTACTGGTCAACAGAGTCAGGGAGGCAGAAGGGCAGAGTTGAAGGGATGTGGAAGAGGGGGACCCTTTCCCATTCTAGCACTCCTAGCACCAGTCAGTCTTCTCCATGCCAGGCACTGCCAATGTGGGTCAAGGGCATGGCTTCAATGTTGGGGTCCAGAGGCACCAGACCCCTGCCTCAGGCATGTAGAGCTGAGGCTTCGGTGGCTACCTATCTCACTGAGGACACGGAGCCGCTGGACTGCAACCCCTTGGCCTATCAGGCAAGCTGCAGCCAGATGTGGCAGGATCTGGCCACACTTGCTGGGGAACACCTGTCCTATCCACTGACCAGTGTTCTGAATGAGACAGTGTTCAGCATTGCTGGGGATGTTGTGACACCCCACTGCATCTGCTTGGATCCCAGTTCAGTGGAGCAGCTGGTGTTCCTCAAGGTGAACCTCCTACTGCTGGGGTTCCCCTAGCACCACATACAGATGGAATGAGTGCCACCTTCCTCACTCTGCCCACACCTATTTCTGTTTTTTTTTTTTTAAACCAGTTAATGCCCAACTCTCAGAGCTGGAGGTAACACTCACTGCATCACCAGGGAAGAACACGTCCCTGTTGAGCTTCCATGCCAGGATGAACTTAGAGTTATGGGCTGGGGTATAGGGAAGGAGGGGGCCCCAGGTCCTGGGCATGACCACTAAAATTGCACTGTGCTAGGGTTGGGGAGGCCTGGTGGGACTGCTGGCAGCACAGCAGCCCCAGGAAATGCTAGGACCATGAGTCCTCCTGGTGAAAGGTGGGTAGGAGTTGCCATACCCCCCAGCCACCACATGCATGCACACAGCCCTGGCTAGGGAAAGCCCAGACCTATCAAGTCTTTGACAGGCCTGAGGCTTGCTGGTTGTAGTAGAGTTATGAGGCTCCAAATAAACTCATCTTATCTGCCTGGGATGCTAACTTTTGAGTTGAAAAACTCTTTTTCAGGCTTTGGAAGCACCTGCAGTTGGTGTGTGTGTGTGTGCTGTCCCTGGATGGAATGTATAGTAAAGAAGCCAATCAGTGAAAATGGAAATGGAGGCATCAGGAGCCTCTCAGAGAGAGGCTGGGGTAGGAGAGAAGCGGGATGTAGCAGGTAAAAGTGGACAGGTACCTGGGGAGTCAGATGTCCGTCAGGTTGTAGTGTGTCATAATTCAATGTCTAAATTAAGTCCATGAGTTTCTGTACCTAGGTGGCTGATGAACTGAAGTCTGTAGACCCAGCTGTGAAAAGTGGTTTGTAAATTCCCTTTACATATATCTTGAAATCTACGTGCTGTCAAAAAAAAGGATGAAATAAACTCCAAAACTTCACTTCATCATCCTCCTTGCTACACAAGCTCATGGAATCAATATAGACATTGGATTTATGACACACTACAACCTGCTGGACATCTGACTCCCCAGGTACCTCTCCACTTTTACCTGCTACACCCCCCATACCCCAGCCTGTCTCTCTCACCCCCGATGCCTCCATTTCCACTTTCACTGACTGGCTTTCTTACCTGCATTGCATGCCAACCTTTGGCTTCTTTATTGTTCCTTCCATCTAGGAACAGCACGCACACCAACTGCAGGTGCTTCCTCAGCCTGACGAAGCGTTTTTCAACCTGAAAGCTTGCTAAGGTACATTTCTGTAACTATCCAGTTGGTCTGCCAAAAGATACCAGATTGACCCAAATAATCTTGTCTGCCAGTGCCATGTCTTTAGACCACCACCCCTAGCACCTGGCTGGATGGATGCAGGCACACCTAAGCCCCAGGGCTACAGCTGGCAGAGAGAGCTCTCTAACAGCTGCTGGAGAAGAAGCTCCTGCAGGAAAGGAAAGAAAGGCTCTGTGACAGTTTGGCTGCCTGAGATGCTAGTGCTACTGTGCTGCAGTGCACTGCTTACCTGTTGTTATTTAAACTAGTGGACTGAATTGAAACTGTAGGGGAGGAGGAGGCATCAATGAAGCACACTACTGTGCTGTGTAGAGACCCCTACAGTGAGGGCGTGCCTTAACACACACACAGTCACCCATGTCACAAGTTTTGCTTGCCAGCAGCCTGAGGTGCAGTTTCCCAGAAACCCCTTTATCTATCTCCTTGAAACCTGGCAGAACTCATGGCCTCAGCAGGGACTAGCATGCCTGCAGTTTTTCCCCTGCTGTGCCTTAACACACGCAGGTCACAAGTTTTGCTTTGAACAATCTGAGGTGCAGTTTCCCAAAAACCATTGCAGCCATCTCCTTGAAACTTAGCAGGCTTCATGGCCTCAAAAGGGGCTACTATCCCTGCAATTTGTATCGAAATCAGTCAAAAATGACAGAGTTATAGGTATTTCAGTTATTCCCTGTGTTGCAGAGCACACAGGTGCCCTGCTCCTTAGAGTGGAAACAGCTAGGGAGAGAGCCCTAGCAGTGAGTTGGGAGCTCAGCTGCTGGTTACCAGGGCAGCCAGAGAAGTAATGAAGAAGCACAGGTGCAGGTTGCTGGGGTAACTGGTGAGCGTCAGCTGACTGGAAGGGGCAGGGCCTGGCTCCTACATAACTCTCAGCAGAGGCCAGGCAGGCAGTTCCCAGCCAGCAGCCATAGGGGTAGGAATTCTGCTAGAGTGAGGAAAAGGAAGAGGCCAGAATGTATGGGCAGTTGTTATGGGTGAGAGATGGAGAAACCCTGTGACAGGCTTGAATATTATTATGGCCAGATAGCTTAAGTTTATGTTATAGCCAAGGCACTTGAGTTTGTGTTGACAGTTTACAACTGGTGGTTTGAGTGAGGCTATTAGGGGTTGGAGGAGGCCTCATAGAGGCTCCATGGTAGTGTGGAGACCCTGGTGCCAGAGAGGGTGCAGCATTCTGGGGTGCACTGACTCCAGCCCTGAGAAGGGGACTTGAGAGTTGGAGGCCACCTGAGCCCGGTGGGAGGTTGAGACCCCAGGGAGGAGATTCAGGGTCAGGCACAGCTGTAGTCACCTGAGCCCCAAGGCTGCAGAAACCCCAGAGCAAAGGGGGCAGTGTGGGAAGGCCCCAGAGCAAATGGGGCATGGTGAGAGACAAGGGCTGCGGACAGCCTGAGCACCAGGGGGTGTGGTGAGAGACAAGGATTGTGGCCAAGACCTAATAATGTCTGGTACATCTGTGAGGCTTGGGACATGGTACAGGAGTGGTTGGAGCCATGCATAGCCCATAAGGCTGGGGTACATGGAAACCCCATTATGAGAACCAGACAGTGATAGCAGGAGAACTGTGGCCAAGAAGTTGAGAGGCAGCCTCCCTTTTTAATATATATGAGATCAAGATGTGGTGGGTGAGAATGAGGGCGCTTTAACGCAAACTTGGCACGGTAGGGGGCGCTAGGGAAGATCATGCCCCACCCCGCCTGCTACACCCTATTATAGTCTATGGCTGAATCTCTGAATTGGCACCGAATCTTATGAAGCTGAGTCATCTGAATCTAATTGCTGTCCTCTGAATTGGCTGAATCCAAATCAAATACTTTCCTATTTGCACAGGCCTACTGGATCCATCCAGAATGATCTCTTATCTATTCATTACTGTCCCTGGCACCCACCATTAGAAATGCCAGACGAAATACCTCCAACCATTCTGTTTAATAGCTATTAATAAACCTATCATGCATGGATTTGTCTAGTCCCTTTATCAGCCTGGTGGTACTACCTACTTTTATCACTTCCTGTAGCAATGAATTCCGTAAGTCAACTACCTGCTTCATAAAGTACTTTCTTTTGTTAGTTTTAAACTTGCTTCCTACTAATTTTAGCAGTAATTCTAGTATTCTGGGATTTGGTGTCTTTTGATTGTATGTTTGTACACTGTCGTTTAGGATCATAGGAAATAAGGCTGAAAGGGACCTCATTAGGTCATCTGGTCCAGTTTCCTGCTCAAGGCAGGGGGATGCATGTTGCTTGTATGTTTGCATAATGCATACTACAATAAGCTGCTTATCCCAAAATGACTTCTAAATATTTGTATGGTGGAGATCAATGGTTTCAATTTGTGGTCTGTGGATCTGGGGGTCTGCAGACGGTGTCTAAGGAGCCCATGAAAGATGACTGTGATCAATCAAAAATATGTGAATATCCACACTTACAATTCAAAAGACTCCGCACCTTCATTTGACATTTCCAAAGTGGTCTGTACCTCCATTCAAAAATTTAAGTGTCAACAATGAAAAAAGGTTGAAAGACCACTGGTATAGATGACAATTATAAGAATAGACTTGTTAGACCAGAAGCATTCATAAGAAGCTTTCTAGGTTATTTTGCAGAATTTGAGTGAATGACTTAAGACTTTGCTGAAACAGATTAGGGCTACTTCTGCAGTTTGAGTGGAGCTGGCACCTTTGATAATAGAGTTTGTCATAAAATTCTAGTAGTGTTTTAATTAAAAGTAAATAAATATTTTGTCCAAATGAGTACTGGTTTTTACTTGCAGGTTAAAAAAACTGGAAGATTTTGCAGTTATGGAGGAAAAATATCTGCACTAGCTTCCAGCTTGTTTTTTAGTTGACTGTACGGGCTGCCCTAAACTTAACCTCAAATGAACAAAGTTAATTTTAAATGGGAGGAGGCTCAGTATTTTCAGCTCTTTGACTCTGGAGTTTATTTCATCCTTTGTTTTTGAGAGCACTTGGATATCAAGGTACTGTGTAAAGCCTCTCAAATTGAGTCCTTGGGCTTTTAAAACACTTAAATACATATTAATAAGTAGACCAAAATATACCTTTTGAACCAGATCATTTGGAAATGTGTTCTCACCTCCCTTTGGAGGTCTGATTGATACAGAATCCTGAGACGGGTGTGACACTATTACAAATTTAATATAGCTACCACCACAATAGTTTTGTATATGCATGATATAGTTAGGTGGACTTCTTTGTCACTTTTCCTTATATGTGTTACTACTAACTTAATTAGGTAGTTCTACATGAGTTAGAAGTGACCATAAGTGAAAGACAATTAATCTGACTTCAGCTTTCAGGTGGGTCACGCTAGCTATAGCCATTTGAATAGTAGAACACCTGCCCTCAAAATCTCTCTTTGTTTGCAGCACTTTTATTGGGAATCTGTAGAGAAGGTATTTTGATAAGACAGATGTGTCAGTGAAATTACATGCAGAACACTTTAAGATACTAAGACAATATGAGTACAAGTTTATGATGGCAACATTGTTTTTTCATCTTGACAAAGTCACCTCAAAGCAAGTTGCAACTAACAAAGGAAATAATGTTCACACTTGTAATGTAACTGTTCCCAGCTTAAAATAGTTCCAGGATGGTACTTTAAATCATTTTGTGTTTTAATTTTGTACTTACACTTGAGGGTTTAAGTGAGACATGAGCAACGCATAGGCTATGTACTAGTTTTCTGCACCGTGGTCTTTTTGATCCAAAGATAAAACAGTAACTACAGGAAAATCACTGCATGTGTGCAGCCTTTTAGTTTCTTTGGCTAAGTATAGATGTTCAAAAAGCCTGAGGTGGAAGTGCTCTAAGTTTCACACTTTACTCTAAATGTCCTAGTTTAAGTCAGGAGTGAACAGAAAAGACACTTGCCTTCCCAGGGAGGATGGAGGGCATACAGATTCCCAACCTACTGGCCTCTGCCAGTGCAGGCAATGCTCTGGTATACCTCCCAGGGTGCCCCACACTGCCAAGGGCAGCTGAATGCAGCCAAGCAGCTGGCCACCTCTAATTATCACCTAAGGGGTGGAAAAGCCAGCCATAATCTCTCCCTAGTCCCACCCCCTTGCAGCAGTTGCCTGTTAGTGGCAGTGCCAGTGGGGAAGGCAGGAGTCTCCTTTTCCTGCCTTAGACCCACCCCTCGCCATCAACACGGGTTGCAGCAGGGGCTTCCCTCCTGCCCTGCCACCTGGCCAGGCTGGCCAGCATGTGCCCCAGCCCTGCTCGCCTTCTGTTCTCCCCCATTGCAGTGGCACAAAACCTGGCTTGGCTGCTCTGATCAAGCACCTAGCCATCCCCACTCCCAGGCTGTCAGATCCAGGGCAGAAAAACCTCTGCTCCCCTACTCTGAATCATGCCTGAACATGTCTGCTTTCATAGCATAAACTGACAAAAAAAGTGATGATGCAGGGCTGCAGGATACAATTGTCACCCAGTGCCGTGCATTCTGTTCTATTAAAAATAAGAGTACACCAGAATTTAAAAAAAAAAAGGGTTGAATTTATCCAATAAAAGAGGTTCATAACTTTGGAGGATGTTTAATTACTTTTCAGCCTGTATACATAATTCATTGTACAAATGCAAACAGTTATTTTATAGCATAGATTGCTAGATACGTTAACCTAAATTCCAAACAGTAGTACACTAACTCCATAGGGGTGGAATGCTAAAGAACTACTTCTTGCCATGTTTCTTGTCATGTCCTTCTTGGCAACAAAGGCACACTGCTGGCTTATATTCAGCTTATTGTTCATTGTAACCCTCAGGTCCTTTTCTGCAGAGCTGCTGCCCAGTTAGTCATCCCCACCTTGTACTGGTGCATGGGATTGTTCCATCTTAAGTGCAGGAGTTTTTACTTGTCCTTATTGAACATCATGAGATTCTTTTTGGCCCAATCCTCCAATTTGTCTAAGTTGCTCTGAATCCTAACCCTACTCTCCAGCGTAATCACCCCAACTGTCTTCTGTGAACTTGCTGTGGGTGCACTGTATGCCATCTTCCAGGTCACTGTTGGTAACCTAGCAGGGAGACCAAAAACATGCTCAGCTTCTTGTATTAAACTCTAATGATCACAATTTTGTTTTCAATTTATTCTTTGTTGATCTATAAGCATTAACATTCTAGATACAGTTGAGACTAATTAAACTCCTTTTGCAGGCTTTATGCACCAGTCATTCTTTTTACTGGGTAAGTTTATACTTTGTGAAGAGATGCACCTGTGATCCAGAGGAAAAAATTCTAGTATTTTCATTGCAACTCCAGCTCACTAATGAACAACGTTACTTCCTTCCTTATCTTATGGCTTAGCTCAGTCCATCTAGTAACTTTCCATAGTTTACCAAGACCCACTATGTTAGGCATGTTTTGAGGCCCTTTTAGCAGGTATGATAAGGACTGGCCTGGAGTAGCCATGGGTAGGTACTTAAGTATCTCTCTCAACATGAGCATTGAGAGACTAATAGAACTTCCAGGCAGTGTAAGCTGAATCAGTTATATGGGGAAAAGAATTCTCATAAGAATGGTAAGGAAATCTTGGCAAGTCCACCTATGCCATATTTTTAGAGCATTGTCTCCTGAAGGAAATATTTGGGCCTTACTTCAACATCTGCTGTGAACATGCAAACACATATGATCATTCTTTCAATACTAATATCTCTTGGTGCTGACAATAACTTCTATCACATGGATGTTCAGGGACAAGGGATGCTCAGGATATGAACAGGCATTCATTTCTAGCAGTAGAAATTTCTGAAAATTTGTTTCTGGGAGATGGAGCAGTACAGCACATACTCTGGTGGGAGGGCATGGGAAGCAGTGGGCTAATGGGGAAAGTGTCCCCACTTTTCTCCAGACCGGGGACACCTAGATCTTCTGACGGGCATTCCATTCTCCTCTTACAGACTGGAGTAAGAGGTGACTGGATCAGTGGAGCAAAGGTTCCTGCCCATACCTTAGAACAGGGACCTCGGTTGGGGGACCAAGTAGGGGGCTTTGCTTAGCTGCTCCAGTCTCCTTCCAGAGCGGACCAGGGGGAGAGCATACAGGTATTAACTTTTGTGAATGTCACTTGTAAGGGAGATCTTCCATCTTGACACCCGGAAGATTTTTTTTTTCTTGGAAGGGGCATGTTTTTCCCTGGGAGAAATAAAATGAACACTTGTAGTTTCAATGTGGAGATCAAGGATTCTCCCAGTAGAAACATAACACACATACATGGTCTCAAATGCACTTTTGGGTGTCCATCCTGTGATAGGAAATGCAAATCAGTATCAGGGTGTGCAGTTAGGTACAGATGAATGAAGACAAGTTATGATGACGTCTGTGGCAGGGCACTGTTGGTACCTGCCACTCTAAGGCCTGGGTCAGGCATCCAGCAGGTGCCTGATGGCAGCAGCCATCTTGAGAGCCTAGTACATAAAGGCTGTAGTCTGTTGCTGCCAGCCAGGCAGAAGCATTGCCTATCCAAGCTGCAGCAGGAACAACCCTGGAGGTAAGGGCAGGAGCTTAAGGGGATGGTTTGGAGGCTCATGCTCCTGGGTATGACCTAAAACTACCCTGCCAGAGGTGGGTGGCCTGATGGGACTCCTAGTGGCATGGGAGCCCCCAGGAAATGCCAGGCCAGTTACCCCAACCCACCTTTTACCAGGGTGGTGCCTTAATAACCCCATCTCCTACAACCAGGTGGGTTACCCCCTAGTAGGGCCAAGAAGGTGGACCCAGGTTAGAGAGTGGGCTAGAGGCTCAGAAGCCTGACTTGAAACACCTTTCTGGTCCTGGCTGGGCCAGGGGCCCACCACAAGGGATGCCCAGAGCTAAGGGCCTGGGGTTCCAACTGGCCTTGGAGATGAGGCCAGGGCCTGTGTGGCTAAAGGTCCTGGGGGGCTGGGGGGGCATGCCCAAGAGGGAGAAGAGTTCAGGGAGCTGGGAAACCCAGAATGAGGGTGGAGTAGGCTGCCTGATTTGGAGGGATCTGTTTGGGATCTTGACTCAAGGATTCTAGGGCCCAGTATGCAGTCAGTGATGTTAAGAACTGAGGATGCCATCTGCGAGGCTTGGGCTGAAGTGTAGGGGAGTAATGGAATCACAGACAGCACCCCCTGGCATCAGGCCAAGAAGGCGAGGAGGCAGGTAGTTGGCTGAGAACAGATGGGTGGACTAATGGAAGACTGGCCCTGAGAAGGCCCCCCCCACCCCATTACAAGGTCTTTAAAAATGTAAGCCCACTACTTAGAGAGACAGCATTTCAAGTATTGTACTTACTCAAATATAAGACTAGACTTTTTTCCCCTCAATCAGCGTGGAAGAAAAAAGTTTTTCATCTTTACAATCACATACAAGGAAACTACATTAAATACATTTGCTACTGTTAAACTGTTGTATGTGCTCAGTAAGGGAAAATCACCTATGACAGAGGGTCTCAAACTCCATTCAGGTGGGCCACAGAAAGTTTGGAGAATAACTGAGACTAGCTGTACTTGTAAGGCAAGACTACTGATATTAAAACATGAGTTGTGTGCTATGATTTGTAGAAAAAAAAAAGTTTATTACATGGTCCACCAAGACCCTCAGCAATTTTCAAGGGGTCTGCAGGAAAAAAAGTTTGGAAATCACTGACCTATGAAGTTGATTAGAATGCAGCCAACACCTGAGCATGACTATAAAACACACAATCCATATGAGGCAAGCATAATGGGTGCCAGTAGATGTCCGGAGACACTGCTCCAACATGCTATAATGACAGCACATTGGAGCATACTCGATTAATTGAGTCTGCTGAAATGTGTTAATTAGTGTGCTTCAGCAACCTCTGCATCTTGCATGTTCAGCATCCCTACGCTTCAAAATTGGTGGCTGGGGCACTTTAACTATAGCTCATTGAACTGATGAGGAAAAACACTAGAGCAAGCAAAATAAAGTTAGGCCATAATAAGGAGCATAAGTAAAGGCCAAATAACAAAGAGACCTTGAAGATAAGCTTATTGAGAGACAGCTGGAGAAAACGCGTTTAGTCTAGCAAGACTCCAGGGTGAATTTTTGTCAGACTTCCAAGAGTGTATTAAGGGGGGCAGGCTGATCTGTGTCTTTTTTTCATAAGTATATAACAAAGCCTGTGCCCTGCCTCTGTTGAGAATTAGTCACTCTTGCTTCTTCTCCCGTGGCCGTGAAAAATAAAGTGCTTCTGTTAGCCAAGCAGTAATTCTGTCGTGATTTCCACATCAGAACGATCTTTAGTTAAAACAGCCCCACTGCCATTTTGAAGCACTGGTGCTTTAATTAGAGTGGCTCTTGGAACTACTCTAATTAAAGCATCCCCCATCCCAAAAGAGCATGTATAAAGATACCCACTGATAGGAACTTTTTTTTTTTTTCCTGTTTTTTTGCATCTGTCCTGGAAGCACTGTTATACCAGGTCAATGCATGGAGTTGATGGAGCAAGCTCCGGTTCCACCACCCAACAGCAAAAAGAATCTGCTCAATATAGACCTCCAATGGAGGACATATCAGAGACAATCACCTGCCCTGGGGAGCCTACCTATATGGTCACGCTGCTTCCGCCTGTCTACGTGGTCATGGTGCTTCCCCTGCTAGGTAAGTATGATCAAGCACTGTGTTAGCAAGCACTGTGTTAGCAAGGCTTTTTTTTTTTTTTTTTTCCCCCCATGTTTTTTTGCACCGGTCCTGGACCAGGTCAAAGATAGGTTAGTCTAGTGCATCTGAACAAGATATATGGTAGTGCCTATTATGCTCAGTCCCCCTGAGTGCTGACTCTTTAAAGTTATGGTGAGACACTACACTGAATAGATTTTGACTTCCTCTTCACTCCCACAGATGAGATTTCATTTTCTTTCATATTTCAAACAATTCCTGTTTCCTCACAATACTAAAATGTCTGGCAAACATCACTAAAAAGGGCCCCAAACAGTTTATCCAGAATCCCTCTTCTTTCATTGTGTCGCATATGATTAGTGTAGCCCTGCCCCCCCTTAAAGCAAAACCAAAACATGTTGCCCTGCATTTCTACATATACATTTTTAGAGGTTCCCAGGTCTCCTGACATGAACATCCAGTTCCAGTCATGAATGGGGGCTAATTTGCACGTTAATCTTGTGTGTGTGTGTGTGGCAGGGGGGTGGGGGGTATCTGGAGTACATACACAAGAAAGAAAATGCTGGGGCTAAATGAACTGTATGATAAATTGTGAGTCTTTTGGCTTTGGACTGATATCATGCATAGTTTATATTTTATATAAGTAGGTATAAAAGTGCTGCTTAAAAGTTTGTGTGTGGAGTACCTATGCTAAAACTTGCATCAGTTAAAAAAAAAACAAAAATGCATTAGTTCATCCATCCAGTGTTTTCAAATTTACCCCTCACTTCCATGTGCCTATGGAGAGCCAGGGTTGGTTTTTGGGGAGGGGAGAGGGGGGTTCACCTGATACCTCCAGATTTAATTTTCCCTGCTGTAGCAGTGGGAAGAGGACAAAATCAAGGCAAACCTCCAGTAATAAATTATATACTGGAAAATTATAACAAATGTATATATGGGAAATATAAATTGTCATTACTGGGGGGTCATTTTATCATCAGGATCAAGTCATCTTA
Source organism: Crocodylus porosus (assembly GCF_001723895.1). Lineage (NCBI taxonomy): Eukaryota > Metazoa > Chordata > Crocodylia > Crocodylidae > Crocodylus > Crocodylus porosus. The sequence continues at coordinate 53,020,510 of NW_017728950.1, forward strand.
TATTGAATTAAATACGTTCTTTAGGGCCTATATATAAATCAATGAAATCAACAGATTCTTTTCTTTGACTTCAATGAAATTTTGATCAGATTTTTAATCTCCATGCATGAGAATAATTTAATTACTTGGATTACTTAAATGTGTTTGATTTCATTTTAAGGGCCCCCTCTCTGTTTCTGAAACTGTTAGCCATAGGGACTTGTATGAAATAAACAGCTGAATTTTTGTAAATAAGCATAATTCTATTGACCTGAATGAAATAATGCTGTTTATGCCAGTTACATTTATGACTATATACTTTTATTTATTTAAAAATTAGAATAAAAGAGCCTTACCTTAATCTCCAGCCAGGATGAGGGGCATATATAGGGACAGATCAAAAATATGACAGTATTTCTGCAGCTTAATACTTTATAATATGTGCACTTTTATATTAGTATCTTAGCCCAGTATAACACATGTCATTCTGAAGTCATATATGCAGCAATGTTTGAGGTGGAACATGGGAACTCCTTTAATACCTTATAGTAATATTATAGAACATGCTGGATCAGGATGAATGCCAGGATATTAGATGAGATGCAGGGAGAATATATGTAGGATTAAAGATATTACCAAGATAAGAATTTATTCAGGATACCACCTCAGTTTACAATTAAGGTTCCATCCCTATTCGTAAAGGATGCTTCATGGGAATTAATGTCTACCTGTATATACAGTCTTCCAATTGTAACTGAAAATGAAGAGCAGACTCTACCAAATACTGGCATCTTTTTGCATATGCTGTCTTTTGATTTGCTGTGTTTATCAGTGTCATCAATGTTCTTTGTCAGCTTTGTTATCACACATTTTTGGTACAAAATTCAATTAGATTGCTGATCCTGGCCCATGTGAATCAGAGACCAGGCATCATTGCTGATTCTCTGACTACCCATTTAAGATAATTCCCAGTCCTATCAAGGTGTATATCAAAGGATGTAGAATGGTAGATGGCCTTCCTAGGGCAGCTTAATAAAAAAATTTAGATTATTGTAGCTGCATTCCAACATGAGTTTGCTGTATATATTTTTTTCCCTTTACTTGGATTTGCTTTTCATCTGGCTCACCTACTGCAAGGTCACATTTCACTAATGAAAAGAAACTTATCCAAAGTTTCACTCCAGTGTTCCTTTGAGACTGCAGAACAGAGACACACACACATGCACACACAAAGAGCAAAAATGGAGAAAATCTGCCCTATTTCAGCTACAGTGAAATCCTAGCTGAAATAATTATCCTTGGAACTGAGAAAGCACCTGCTAGGCAGCTTGTCAAAATAGACTGTGACTGTGAGCTGGAGAAAAACATCTGACCACAAGAATTAAAGATGACAAAAGCTTAACAAATATATAGAGCAATTTGTTTTAGCTGCAGAAAAGTGCTTTCACTGGAATATTTTCACTCTGTGTTGCAAGCTTTGTTCGCAAAGTTATCAGGAACTCAGAACAGAAGTGTCGATTATTTCTTGGGTTTGTATTACCATTTGGTGCTGTTATATTTTAAGGCTGGTTGGATAGAAATAAGAAGTATCCATTAAAGTCTTCTTTCCATATAATAAGTGCACACAGAATGCATGTCAAAGAGGGGGAAAAAGTGAATAAGGACGGTAGCAGTCATATGTGTTTATATATTTTTACCACACTCATTCACTTTTTCCCTTCTTTGACATGCATTGTGTGTGTGCTTATTATATGGAAAGAGGACTTTAATGGATACTTTTAATGTCTGGCTGGGTAAAAATACAAATGAGGCTGCTTTGGTGGAACTATGAGTGTGTGTATGTGTATCTTTTTTACACACACACATTATGCAGTATACAAAAAGATCTTCAAACAAGAAAAACAATAGCAAAATCTGCATTTAAAGACTGTTAAATTTGTAATGTTCATTATTCCTAAATTAGGACGTGTAGAATTAAGGCTGCCTATGCAAATTTTAATGTGATCCCCTTGTGCTTATGCATTAAGATATGATCTATATATAGTATACAATATCAGATTCTACTTTTTCCATAGGGGCCTTGTTTCATTCAGTGGGGATGTATCTATTCAATATTTTATTTTATTCTAATAGAATCATAGAAAAGCAGGGCTGGAGGGAATGTCAGGAGGGCACTGAATCCAACCACAAGGTCATTTAATTTGGGGCAGGAGCATCCCTGTTCAAGACATTCTAGTGAACTATTCTATTATCCCAGTAGCATAGGCTGGGGAGAGCAAGTGTGGCAGCAACTTAGAGGTGACACCAAAATAGCAACTCCTTGAGGAGTCCATGGTGCTGCAGCAATAGTTGGGTGCAGGCACATTGTGTCACAGCTGTGGGAGGAACAGCAACAACCAGAGGGCAGACTGTTCCATGCTTGCTTTAGCCAGGGATTTTGAATCTACAGGGCAGGTAGAACTAACTGTCCCTGCTTTTTGGCACTCACCCCTTCCCATTCCCACTGACAGGAGTTCGACCAGCCTGGTGTAACCAGTTCTAAAAACTTGCCAAGGATGGAGATTCCACAACCTAAGTAATTTCTTTGAAAGATTAACCATACCCATAAGGGGAAAGATTTTACCTAATAATCAGCCTAAATTTCCTTTGTTGCAATTTAAGACTATTTTTCTTGTCCTGGCTCTTACAGCCATAGAAATAGTGTCCTCAACTGCACCTAGCTTGGTTCCATTTGCATATTTGCTAAGTATGTACTTAATCCTATCCTTTAAATCATTAATGAAGATACTAAACAGTACTGGACCAAGGACAGACCCATGGCAAACTTTGCTTGACACCTCCTTTGAATTAGACATCAAGTCACTGATGTACTATTTTTTTAATCATAACTAGTTATGTATCCACGTTACAGTAATTTCACCTAGTCTGTATTTCCTTAGTTTACTAATGATAATATCATCCTCCAACATTTCTCTGAAGTTTAAATGGAAATAGCAGGACCACGTTTTTCACTTCAGAGATGAAAACACACTGAGGTTCTCCCTGGGGCTATTAGAGGGTAGGGATTGTGAGGAAGAAGTCACAACTCATCCTGGGCCCTTGTCCTGGGGAAGGATTAGACAGCTTGAATAGGCAAACCTCAAAGATTTGAATAGTTCAGGACCCAGGGAGGAAAAGCTTTCCTTCCTTATGTGAACCCAACCTGAGCTCCAAACCCACTGAACTCTTCCCTTTATTACTAACAACAACATAGCTCTGGTCTTAATCCAAAAATGTTATGCTGATGTAGCAGAAAAAGAACCAGTCAATTTGTCCCTTATTTTATATAGATGAAAGAGTAAATTACTTCCTTCAGATTATTTCTTCCTTCAAGGTACAAGTAGAAATAAAAGAAACATGATATTTGTTCTTGGTAAACAATTCATCTTAGATGACAAGAATATTTCAGGACAGCAAAATGTTTCCAAGGCCCAGGGAGTTTTAAAACAATCCCACTCTTTTCCCCATCCAGTTTAGATTCTATTCTAAAACTTGGAAATATTTTATGGCTTTTAAAAAGAAAAATGAGATCTGGTTAGTTGGAGACATTTTTTATTTGATTTGAATAAAGTTAGCATATCTACCTGACAAGTCAGTGAGTGCATCTACATGTGTGCCTTACCGTGGAGTTGACTAATTAGTCGGGCTGTAGGAAGCTTTGATCCCTGATTCAGACATAGACACAGCTTTAAATGTTTTTTTCTATAAACCTCAAGGTAGCAGGTAGCTTGTAAATGCTGTGATGGTGGGGTAGGTGGAGTGTCCCATAGGAGTGTGAAGCCCACTTCTGGGTCCACCAGGGCGTGTGCTGGAGGGCTCCCCTGTGTCCCCCTGGCTTGGCAACAGGTGCCTCCTGAGTCTGGGGGGGCACCCAGGGCCCCCCTGTAGCCACTTCTGGGTCCGCTGCTGAGCACATGGGGGTCCACTGCTGAGCACATCTGTGCTCTTATGAGATGCTCCATCTGCCCCACCATCTCGGCATTTATGAGCCATGCCTGGTACCTTGAGGTATGTTGAAAACCCATATAAAGCTGTACCTATGGCTGAATTGCTGATTTTTCTGAATCAGAATTAAATCTTCAGATTCAGCCAAATGGAATCGGGAGGGTGATCCAAGTCAGCGAACTGAATCACTGTCCCCCAAATCAGGCCAAATCTGAATTGAATACTATCTACTTTGCACATCCCTTCTGGCTAGCTCCATACTGTAGCACCCTCTTGCCTCAGCATATTGAACCAGGGTGGAGCAGCTGGCAGGCTGACCCCCCAGGCTTCCTGCCAGCTGGTGTACTCCACCCCAGTTCAACAGCAGCCAGCCTTGTGCACACGTGTAAATGTGCCCAGGAGTAATAAACTCTAGCCCAAAGTGTGCCAGAGTTTATTTAGGTGCATTACTAGCACATGTCATTGTGCCCACTGTCAGCATTGTGTAAAGGTGGTTCTTCCTAAGTGATGTGAGTGTAGTGGTCACTCAGTAGTCTAAAATGCCTTAGCTTGGATAATAAGGCATTTTAGATTGGTATACCTGTAGACATAAAAATCATTTTTACATGTATGGACCTCTTACAATTCTACAAAAGTAAAAAAGAAGATTGAGTGACATTAGACCGCCTAATTAAAGCCCCACACAGATTTAATCTAACACAGAATAGAGTAGCTCATTTGTTAAAAAGTTCTCTCTCACTGTGCTTGACTCACCATCCATCAGGAACCTCAATTGGTTTCCCCTTGGAGTTGGGAGGGAACCACAAAGTGCATATACATTTGGCTGGAGTGTGGTGATTGTTTGCTATTAATTTGGGGGTGTTTAATTTTTTGGTCTTGAGGGAGTAAATACGTTGCCAGGCTTTATACTTGTTTATGTAATTGTGTTTTTAATATATCTAAAAAAAACACTTGCACTTGGATGTTTGGATTCCTCCCTCCTTCTGCATTACTATTATGAATAGAAATACATAGGGGTTTTTTTGGGTTTTTTTAGAATAAGATGCCTTTCCATAAACTTTGATGAATCTTGCTGAGTTTCTATTGCTCTGAAATTGCTTATCTTGAGGACTTATAAAGTGTCTATTAACATGGTATCTAATCTTAGAACAGAACTATAAGAGCATATGGGGAAAAAATGTGTGTTAATTTTCTCTATTCCCCAGAATACATGGGCCTGTGAATTAAATTATGACTGGATTTATTTTTATCCAGCCTGCACTTCCTTGGGGAAATCTCTCTTGAAAAGGTATTCCTGATATTGAGATCTAAACAATATTCAGACCTGGTTTTAGTTTAATCCCTTCTGGCAAAGTCAGTCAAGGTCTTTTGTGCTCCTCTCTCTTGGTGAAGCATAGTTGGTTTGGAGTTGTGGATATCTGTGAATGGCAAAACAATTTCTGAAGTAGATAGGGGCTACAGATGGGGTGGGCAATTATTTCAGCTGGAGGACTGCTTACTGAGTTTTGGCAAACTGTCAAGGGTTACCCTCCCCTTGGCACCTCCCCCACCCTCTGGTCACCATTTTGGGACCAGAAGTCCCACCCCCAACCCCTGACCTTTGCCACCAGAAGTCCCTCCCCTTGCCGCCAGAAGTACTTCTTTCAGCGAGGGGGTTTGCCATCTTGGAACCATAAAAATACCAAATTATATTCTATAAATGAAATGTCTACTACAACATTCATTAATTTGTTTTCAAAAAATACGTTTTTTGATTTACATGTATTTGTGTAGTGTACATAGACATAATTGTATAATAACTTAGGGGTGTGGGTAGGTGGGTATAGCTTTGCGGGGGACTGGGGATGTGGGGTGTAGGGTGTGTGTGTGGGAGGTCTGTGGGGGGCTGAACAGGTGTCGGGAATGTGGGTGTCTGTGGAGTGTGTGTATTTGTAACGTGATAAAATCTGCTATATTGGGCTAGTCCCTTGAGCGAATGAGAGTATGAGTCAGTAGATAATTAAATGACAAACCAAGGACCGCTGGCTGTTAATTGACAATAGCCTAGCCAGAAGAACTTACCATTACAAGACTCTACTCTACAAGCCATTTGAAGCTAAACAAGCCAAGAAACTGATTCCTGAAACTGAGCCTACACCCTATTCTTGTAACCCATGACAATACAACCATTGAGTCAATCAAGTCAAGGGTGGACTCCCAAAACTGCACCATCAAGTGGAACCCCCAGTGACAGTGACTGACAGCTGTCATGCACTACTCAAGACCCACATGGAACAGTGATCTCCAGATGGGGCAGCCAAAATGATGCTGGCGGAAATCACACAAGTCTGCCAGAAAGGGATAAGAGGCAGTGAAGCATGTCCTCAGTGGTGCCCCCTCATCCAGCACCCGACCCACCGAGACAGAAGGACAAGCTGGTGACCTTCTTCTGGAGAAGACATCATCCTGGGGGAAGCTGACCATCAACAGCAGAGTCCAGTGTCCTGGATAGGTATAAACCAACATCAGTGCTACAATATTATTGTAGCAATTGTGTGCATGTCAGTGTGTGTTAAGGTGGCCAGTACCCCCCCACCCCCCATAAAACTCAAAGTTTGCATTTATGATTTTATTGGTAACTTCACATCCTGTAAAATAAATTAGAATTGATTATAATCCTGGGAGTGGGTCCTTTGTGGCCAACATGTGGAACTCACCCTATGAACTCTCTCTCTCTCTCCCCTCATTGCCCATAGTCCCTGCTGGTGCTCCTCTAAGCCTGGGCTCTGCACTTCTGCTGGTCCTGGACCTGGGGCACTATCATGGGTCCCATGCTCACTCTCTTTCTCTGCCACTTCCCCCTCCCATCTGTCACTGCCACTGCTGCTTCCCCATCCCCTCCCCACACACCACTCTGGCACCAAGTCCCACCTGCATGGCTAAGACCACAGCATGCATCAGGAGCTGGCCCGGTGCAGCCCGGCTGGCACAGCACAGAGCCAAATGAGAATTGTGAGGGCTGGGCTGGCTCCTGCTGAGACTTACAGTCTGGTGATACAGCCAGGAACTACATGGTACTGGAGAAGCTGGGCGGGTGGGGAGAAGTGGCGACAGTGGGCAGGAAAGCAGGGAAATGGCAGCAGCAGGCAGGGTGGTGAGTGGCAGTGAGCAGTTGGGTGGCCATGCGTGCAACAACAGCTGGGTGGGAGCATGGGGCTTGCACTGGTGCCCCAGGGCCAATGGGGATCCAGGTCAGGGTGGCAGGGGTGTGGGGCCCAGGCTGACAGGGGCTATATGGAGTCAGGCTGGGATGTGCCAGCAGGGAGAGAGGGGAGCTGGCCTGGCTCCACAGAAGATTCAGAGAGCTTTGAATTGATTCAGACCTTTTAATTGGACTCCTGATTCAATTTGGATTTGGAAATTTGGCCACTGAATCTCCTCTGACTCAAATCACCACCCAAAGCTTCGCACAGCCCTACTTTCCAATTAAGAGGCAATTTCTGCTGTTTTGAATTTTGGTTTTAACCATCTACTGTGGCAGTTAGGTGTCACTGAGGAGGGCAAGTGCTTTTGTGGGTCTAGTCCTATGTTCCAGTCTATGAGGGGGTTTATTCATTTAGATTTATATTAACTATACTGAAAAAGTCTGTCTTCCAAGAGGAAAGGTCCTTTGATCTTGTTGAGTTCAGTGCTTTGAGAGTAGTTTTCCTGCCAATTGTCTTTTGTGTTCTGATTACATAAAAGAGGGTTCTTATCACGTTAGGATCATGGGAGTTGCAACTCTTGCTTTTGGGGAGCTATGAATGTAGCAGAGCTACGTTATTCCAGTGACATATCCAGACAACATAAACTCCTTTAGTGTGGTAATCCATTATAAGTGCAGGGTTTAGATAAAATCTGTATTACTGGGTTCCTTTGTGAAAATCAAAATCACCTGCAGCCATGAAAGAAAGGAAAGACTAGGCTGGAAAAAATGGATTCTTTGTTTCAGTATCATTGATGTCACTCTTGGAATGACATTGGCTTCAGTTTACTAACATAAATTGACAGTAGATTTTCTGATGTCAGCTGACCTACTTTGGATTTAACTTGGCAAAACTGAGGACAGAACATCACCTTTTGTCTTTAATATTTTCGGTCTCCATTGGAGATTTGCAAAGCACCTTTTCTTTGAATTGTATCAAAAGGTCTAGGTCAGTAGCTTAGTATGGAAATGACAGTCGTGGTATGCTAACTTTTACATTTCAATCACTGTTTATATCTGATGCCACAGCCACAATAGTTACTACATTTCTGAACTGCAGTTATACCAGGAAGCTCTGACAGGGATTGAAAACCATAGGTTAGATTTTATCTTATATTTTCCTTTCAGTTCTTAATTATTAGAACATCAAGACATAATGGTGTCTGTTACATCTTGCAAGTTGCCTGACCATTGGCATTATACAGCAAATAAATAAATAAATAAAAATCTTCTTGTATATGTCCGTGTGTGTATATAGATATATACATGTAGAGTATTCATAGAGCATTAGTAGATCTTTGGATCTAAAGGTAGTGGATTTAATCCCCAACTCCAGCAGCCTTTACTCCTGCATTTTTCTCTCAAAGAACTCTTTTCCTGTTGTTTCTCATGTCCCCTTCACCATTCAACCTCAATCCCTGGGTCCAAAGAGTATCTTACTTGCCATCACCATGTCCAAGATAAAAGGTTATTCAACCTTCACTTGAGAGAAGGAACTTAAGAACAAACTACTGTTTTCTTTTTTTAAAAGATCCTAATATCCAGTTCTCTCTAGTACTGAGGACTGATGATCTGTACCAAGTTATTACACACCCTAGCAATTCTAATATGTCTGCTTCTGCCTCAGTAGAAATACATGAGTTGATCAATTCCATTTGTAATTACATTTGGGAAAAGGGATTATGGAGACAAATATACTCAGCTGTTTTGTTCCCATGAGCCTAACACAAAATTAATCACTGAACCAATCTTCCCCATGCTCTGATAGTATTGATCAAGGCTAATCCTTTTCTAAGTCTGCTGCACCTTAGTCCTAACATCGAGATCTTTATGAACACAAAATGAAAGCATTAACTTCATGAAACAATTTGATTTCATACTTCTGAGATCATTGCTCAGTGTACCATTGTACTCTGATATATGCTAATTCTCCAGTTGGATTTATAAATGCCCAGTGTAACAGGGAACCAGCCACAGCCCCTGTTCCAAAAGGAGAAAAAAAACCTCTGTACCATGATACAGATCCATCCAGCCATTCCCTTGCTGAGCAGTGGTGAAGGCTTTACTGAAGAGGTGGTGGGGATTCCCTGGCACATGCTGAGGCCAGTGCTGGGTGCCAGCACTGATTGGCCAAGAGACCAGAAGGCAGGGAACAAAACCTGCCAGGACAAATTCCCTTGGAGGGGTATTGGAGTAGCAAGGCTGCTGCACAGTCTATGCAGAGGCACAGAATGAAGTTGATGGCTTGGAAGGCCCAGACTGACTGAGTACCCAGAAGCCAGGAGGAGGATCATAGAAAGTTAAGGTTGAAAGGGACCTGAGGAGGTCATCTAAACCAATCCCCTGCTCAAAGCAGGAACATCCTCAACTAGAACATCACAGACAAAGCTTTGGCTACCTGGGTCTTGAAAACCTCCAAGCAGGGAGCTTCTATCACCACTCTGAGTAACCTGTTCCAATGTTTTACTACCCTCTGTGGAAGAAATCGAACTTCACGTTGTGGTTGAATCAGAACTGACAGAGCCAGCTTTTCTTTATTTAGGGCTATACTGAATTCCAGACAGCAAGTGGAATCACCCATTTGTCTGTTTCAAAGGAATCCTCCTACTCTCTAAGTTTTCAAGTGTATTTATACTTAAGACAGATAAAGAGAAAAAAAAATGACCTTGGAGAAACCAAAACAAATTTACTTAATTGGACATCTGTGCACAGGGCAATAAGGCATGCAGGATTCCTTATCTCAGAACATGTAACTGAAATAAGCAGTATCAGCTCTTCTGGTCTTTGTCTGTTTTCCTAGTCAAGTAGGTCAGAAGCCTGACTAAATTTACTACTACACCTTCTAGTGAGAAAATTCTTCCTAAGTGTGACAGAGGTGAGATTGTATGCCCAGTGCAAGCCAGCCTCCTGTCTATGGGCCAGCTGCCCACCTCATTCTTCTGCCATGCCTTGATGTACTAGTATTGAGGTTTTAATTAGGTGGGAGGCTGCCCATTTTGCACCCCAATATTTAGGGGATATCCACAACTCTGTTCAACCTCTACAGAAAAGCCCAAGTCTTGTAGATAGCATCCCAGGCAGATAAACTCAGCTGTTCCCTTTGCCCATTAGTTGTGGTCCCCATTCTGGGACCTTTGGCTTCCCCTTAGGCCCTGGCTCCATCTCAGGCCAGTTAGGACCCTGAGCTTCTTTGCTTCATGGGCATCCTTCATGGTGGGCCCCTGATCCTTTTGACCTCTCTCTAGGCCTTGGCCCCAGCATGGACTAGTCTGGTCCCTCAGGTCAGGCCTAAGCTGCTTGCCTGGCTTTCAAGGATCAGGGGTCCCCCATTCCCAGCTCAGGCACTTCACAAAGCATGCCTGGCCCTGTGGGATCACTCACCCCAGCAGGCTCAGGAACTTCAAGAAGCTTACCTGGCTTTCCCTGCATTATAAAACCCACCCAAAGATGGGGGCTGAGGTTGAGGTGCCCCAACCCACCTTACACTGGTGAGGTGATCACTCCTGGCATTTACATGGGGCCTGCCACACCATCAGCAGTCCCACCAGGCCTTCCTGTCCTGGCAGGGTGCAGTTGTAGATCATGTCCAGGACCAATGAGGCCTGCAAGCTATCCCCACAGCCTCACCCTTACCTCCAAGGTGTTCCTAACAGAGCTCAGCAGAGAGATATATCTCCTTTGCTGGCTGATCATGAACTGCCCTCATCTCAGGGACCTGGGCCTTAAAATGGCCACCCTCATCAGCCACCTGCCCCTTCCTGGCCCAGTCCTTAAAGTGGTAGGCACTACCTGTGTCCTGCCACACTAATATCTAACCTAAGCTTCCCTTGCTGCAACATGAGGCCAGTTCTCCTTGTTCTGTCATTTGTCACCACTGACAACAGTTTAGCTACATTCTTTTTCAACCCCCCCTTTCAGGTAGTTGAATGCTACTATTAAGTCCCCTCTCAGTCTCCTCTTCTCTAGACTAAATCAGCCAAGTTCCCTCTGTCTTTCCTCATAAGTGATGTCCCCCAGCCCCCTCATGCTTTTTTGTTGTCTTTTGCTGGACTCTCTCCAATTTGTCTACATCCTTTTTGTTTTGGGGGCCCAAAACTCCACACAGTACTCCAGTGGACAATGAGCAATGAACAGGCCAGCTTCCAGGGAACAAGCAATTAAAAGGCTATCTTCTAAGCAAGTTTGCTAATGTAGGTCTCCTTGGAAGAAGAGCAGTAAAAGAGAGAAGGCAGATTAAGAGACCCAGGGAAATGGTTGGAGGATGTGGAAATACCAGAGACACTGCCACTGCCTCTGTTTGCACCTGTGAGGCTTCTGTCTAGGCAGAACTGCTCAACATTGACACTTCCCTTGAGGTCCAGATTTGGGGCTGTGGGGACTGTGGTTTGCAGTGACATCCAGGTGAAGGAGTGCCTGCAGTGTGAGCAGTGCCTCCTGGTGATGTCTCTCAGGCAACAAGCAAGAGAACTACAGGAGGAGGTGGCAAGGCTCCAAAACTTTTTCTGTCATGAGGAGTTCATTGATTTGATGCTGGAGGAGACCTCTGGGACTGTGGAGGAAGAAATGCCAGGCATAGCACTAGAGAAGAGAGGACATGGACACCCAAGAAGGTGGAAGCTGGAGGCTTGTGACTTCTGGCAGAGATCTTCACTTTTACCTGCAGTGGTTCATCTGGAGAACAGATATGCAGCCCTAGCAACAGAGAGGGAGGAGCATGTTCCATTGGTGGAAAAAAATAGGCCATGCCTTACTAAGGTCAAAAGGATCAAGATGACTGCCACCAAGAAGAAGCAATGGGTGGCGGTGGTTGGAGATTCCCTTTTGTAGGGGACAGAGGGAGCCATCTGTTGACCTGGCTTTTTCTCTCAGGAGATAAGCTGCTTGCCTTGAGCCCAGATCCAAGGTGGCAGGGAGGGACTACTGAGGTTCATCCAGCCCTCTGACTACTACCCCATGCTTCCCATCCATGTGGGCACCCATGATACTGCCAGGGAAGACCCTGAGTGTATCAAAAGTGACTACAGAACTCTGGGTGCAAGGGTGAGAGGGTCTAGGGCTCAAGTTGTGTTCTCATTGATCCTTCTGGTTAAAGAGGAAGGCCTGAGCAGGAGCAGGTTCATCCTGTAGATCAACACCTGGCTGCAGAGGTGGTGTCACCAGCAGGGCTTTGGCTTCTTGGACTATGGGATGTTCTTTTAAGAAAAAGGACTTCTGGGAAGAGAGAGGATCCACCTGATGAAAAGAGAGAAGAGCATCTTCACAGACAGGCTCACTGACCTAGTGAGGAGGGATTTAAATTAGGTTCGCTGGGGGATGGAGACCAAAGCTCTGAGGTAAGTAGGGAAGTGGGAGACCTGGAAGAAGATCAAGCAGGAGGGGGCAAAAGGGGAGGCTCTGTTATACTTCTTGAGAAATCAGGACAATCAACTAATTATCTACGGTGCCTGTATACAAATGCATGGAGCCTGGGAAACAGTTCCATGACTGTGCAAGGACATGCAATTCTTCCTGCTTATGATGTGATTGGAATAACAGGGACTTAGTGGGATAGCTTGCATGAATGGATCATTGTCATTGATAGGTACAAACTGTTCAGGAAGGACAGTCAGGGGAGAAGAGGAGGAGGAGTTGCATTTTATGTAAAAGAGCCATATGATTGCTTAGAGCTCCAGTATGAAGCTGGAGACAAGTCTGTTGAGAGTCTCTGGGTTAGGGTCAGAGAGGAAAGCAACAAGGATGGGGAGATGGTATACATCACCAGACCCAGACCAAATGGTGTATGAGGCTTTCTTCAAGCAGCTAGTGGAAGTTTCCTGATCACAGGCCCCAGTTCTCATGGGGGACTTTAAGCACCTTGACCGCTGCTGAGAGGGCAATACAGTAGTGCACAGGTAATACTGGAAGTTTTGGGGAGTAATGGGGACAACTCTGTGGTACAACCTCTGGAGTGGCCAACTAGGGGCCATGCTCTTCTTGAGCGGGTGCTCATAAACAGGGACAAATTGGTGGGGAATGGCAGTGGATGGCAACTTGAGTAGCAGTGACCATAAGATGATTGAGTTCAGGATCCTGAGGAAAGGAAAGCAGCAGAGCAGCTTCAGAATCCAGAGGATGGAAAGCAGCCTCAGGATCCTGAGGATGGAAAGCAGCAGTGTAAGGACCCTGGAATTCAGAAAAGCAGACTTTGATTCGCCCAGGGAACTCATGGCAGGATCCCCTGGAAAGCCAGACTGAGGGGGAGAAGTCCAGGATAGCTAGCTGTACTTCAAAGATGCCTTACTGAGAATGCAGGAACAAACCATTCTGATGTGCAGGAAGACTACCAATTATGACAGATGCCCACCCACAGCACTACTGGGACCCATTCCTTCCTGTCTTGGGCAGAGTGAAGCAAAACTGACATGGAAGGGGTCCAGACAGGGGCTCACCACTGTCTCTACATGAATACCCAGGTGAGTGCAGAGAAGGTGCAAGACATCTTCCCTTGTAGATCATTTTTAGAACCAAGAGTAGCAATTTCCCTCAAAGACTTTTTGTCTGCCCTGTTAGACTTGAGAGACACCACCTGTGCAAGGGAGGCCACTTCAGAGGGGATGCAGTGGTGGCCCAAGGCCAGTGGGCCATGCTGCTACAAAATGCATGCAGGGTGCCCATAGGAGATGTTGAAGAACCAAGGAACAAATACTGCAGGCCTTGATTCCTGCCTCCAAGCTCTGGGCATGCACGGCTGACTCCTGGTACCAGGAGTTGTGGGACTGGCATGTGAAGAGACTCAAGATTTGGAGTGGGGACAGAGAGATGCTAGGGGATGCCTACACCTAGGGTGCTGAGGTGCATGAATGGGGTGGTTGAAATGGCTATTCACTGCTTGGAGTTGACAACCCATGCCACTGAGGAGCTAAGAGAGTTTTGGCATTAGTCAGGGAGTTTAGGGACAGGATCCTGAACCACCTGGTGTCCAGCCATGATACCCCTGACTGGCACCAGCATGCAGTGGTGACACATAGGGGGTGCACGGGGGTGTATGTGCACTCCCTGAGAGCACTGGTGCATCCCCTGACCAGCCATGCTCACAACTTAGGCGATGGGCGGGGGGTCAGGTGGGAGCACCAGTCCCACCACTGCAAGCACTGGCCAATCACTTCAGCCGCTCCCAGAAGTGGCTGTTGTGGGTTCAGCCATGGGGGAGGATCCTCCCCCCGGGCAGCGAGATCGGATCCTGGGAAGGAAGATTAGCCCCCAGTCAGCAGGATCAGTCATGAGGGACCCATCCCCAGTCGGTGGGACTGGTCTTGAGGCGAGGACATGTGTCCCCCCTGACTAAGGCAGCACCCATTGCCTATGCCAGCATGGACCTCCCATGGAGAGCTCAGAGCCTTCAGGGCCAGGACTGGTGGGGGAAGCTGCTTCCTAGTCCACCACAGTATGCTTTGCCCCAGTCAAGAGACTCTTCCCCAGGGTGACAACACTGGAGATCCTGTGGTAGGGACCCTAGGATCCCATCCAGGGGGGAATGTTCCCCACCACACTCTGGCTGGAAGCTCTGGAGGTGGGACAAGGACAGAGGATGGGAGAGTTGTCACAAAGGAGCTGGTGACCTAGGGTCCAGCAAGAGAGAAATTCACAAGAAGAGCTTCATTCCAGGGGGCAGCAGTGGGCAAGGGGAGCAGGACCAAGCAGACTGGGACCCAATGTCAGGGTCACCAGAGACACCACCCTCCTCCCAGACTTGACCAACTCCCCTTCCACACTTGGGTAGTCACCCCATGTATGCAGGCCTCCCAAAAGGTTCCAGGTCAGTCCTAAATGGGGCACAGGAGTGTTCAGAAAAGGGGAGGGAGAATGCAGCCCACCAGTCTGCCCCTAAGAATGACAATAGAGCCAGACTCATTCTTGCTGAGTGACCTGAGCCCCAGACCTGGCCAAGGGTCATGTATCCAGGGTCCCCAAAGGGGAAGACTGCTCCAGGGACAGGGACCAAGGGGCAGGGTGTCCCATGATGGAGAGTCAGAAATCCACAGCCCCCACTGTGTTGATGCAACCCATTCTGCAGCTTCTCCTTTCCCTGGCCCAGCAGCCACCTCCTACAGCCCTCTCAGGCAAACAGTCAGTCCAGGATCACACATATGTGCAGCTCCTACATGGAGAACTCCTTGGTCCTTAGACTATAATCCAGGATTTACTGTGCCAGGTGTATCCCATGCTTCCCCTTGAAGGTTCTGCATTTCTTGAGTTGAGCTCCAGTGCATTTCCCCAGAACCAAACCACCTTCCCCCGCATTGTTCTAACCATCCCTTCCAGGTTCATTTGCCCCTTTCCCAAACCTCTGTTGCCACCCCACTAGTTTGATAGTTTGTGTTATTTGGGAAAGTGACCAAGTTCTGCAATGGGTAACATTTAATGTGTTTTCTTTATTAAACAAAACAACAGTTTGGCCCCCCAGTTTGAACCCAAGTCATGTTGCTCTCTTGTACCATATTGCCACCAATACCAGTATCTGCCTCTGGGGTGAGTGGGGTAGGGGAGGGAAAGGGAAATGGTATGTGGGAAGCCTTGGTTGTGGACATCAATGCCCAGAATGCAGGGGAAGAGGAGGCCAGAGCAAAAGAAAACCATAGATTCTTGAAAGAACATGGGCCCTGGAAGCCCTCTGATCCTACTTATCTGAGAAGGGTTCCTGATCCTCAAGAGTTAGGAGGTAGTCAGTCAGGGCTTCATGGATCTGCAATACCTGCCACTGTGTGGTGCCAGCACCCCCAACATCTGTGAGGTGTTTGCTCTCTTCCCTATCCCTGTGCCACATAAGCTCAAGCTGCAATGTCTAGTCCATGTGCTGTGGTTCCTCAGCCCAGGCTTTGCTGAAGACTTCCCACCTGGTCTCACAGATGTTATTGAGGACACATGCAGCAGCAATGAGTCATAGAAGATTTTTCTCATTTACTTTGAGGCATGTGCTGAGAGCTCACCAGCGTGCTTTTGAGGAGGCCAGAGGATCATTCCACCATTACGCAGCACTTAAACAGTAGTTGAAGTACTCTATCTGACAGTCCAACTGGCCCCCATAGGGAAAGATGGGTCCCCAATGATAAGTGGGGGGTGATGATTTTACAAGAAAACTCCATAGATGGGGACAGTAGGAGAGCCACTCCTGCAAGAGCTGAGGGAATAGTTCTCCTTGAGCATGACAGGAAGTTGAGAAGCTCAGTTGAAGGACTCAGGTGCCTGTACTTTAATGCCAGAAGCATGGGGAACAATCAGGAGGAGCTAGTCTTCCTACTCTCCAGTGGGCATTATGATATAGTAGGGAAATCTGGTGGGATGCCTCACATGGTTAGAATGTAGCCATAGAGGGTTACACCCTGCAGAGAAGGGATCGAGTAGGGAAGAAATGTGGAGGTCAAGCTTTCTAAGCGAGGAAGCAGGGCACCTTGTTGGAGGCCAACCTCGGCTCCAAAGAAGAACAGCTTGAAACCCTCTGGGTCAAATGGTGGAGGGGGGAAGACCACGGAGAGAGAAACCTAACTGTAGGTGTGTACTACAGACCACCAAACCATGGGGAGGAGCTCAATCTGGAGTTCTCTTGAGAACTGACAAAGGCTTTCAGTGTATGGGATATGGTTGTCATGGGTGACTTCAATTATCCAGACATCTCTTGGGAGGAACACTCAGCCAGGTTGGATTGGTCACATTCCAGGTCTTAATTCACAGTCTGTATAATCAGCCTCAGAACTGTCTAGACACTTTTTATGTCTCTAGGTCTGACAAATGAACCCGTCATGGGTCATTGAGCCTGGTTATCCTCCACCAGGCTTGAAGCAACACAAGGAACTGACTTGTATTTTACCAGTTTTTTCCTGGCCTATTGTCTGGATAGTTGTCTCTCACTATCCTGCTTGTCTGGGAGGAATCCTCTCCCACTCCAAAGAAAAGAAAACAAACTTTGATGTCTCATAGTCCAGTCTTTATGGTACCTCTTCTTAGAGCTGCTATTAGGGTCTTTACAGTGCCTTCTTCCCTGCATGTCTCCCAGGACTGTCCAGCAGTTTCAGTTTCCCTGAGAGCTGCTCCTTCAGGGTTTCTTCTCTGGCAGCTCCCTCAACAGAGATGCCTCTCTGAAAACCCTTCCTAACTGCTCCCTCTGTGCCTTCAGTCATCCCTGTTGCCTCTGGCTGAGTCAGCAACTTCCGGTTCCGGGCATCCCTCACTTGCCTGCTCTGGGTCTCTTTTTATCTTGAAGCTCATGCTTCCTCCCCCTTCCCTCCAGAAACACCGGGAGAAGAAAAATCCCTGCATGATTCTTTGCAGCCTTGGGGCTGGGGCAGTTGCTTGCAACTCTGGTGAGTGAATCTTTGCCCCCTGTGACTCTTCTCTTTCCTTACAGGCATGCTTAGCCAGTTTCAGCCATTTTGAAACTGGTTTATGTGTACTGAACTTCTGTTTTGTTACAAATTTAAACCAGTTTCTGATCACTTAAACCAGTTTATGTGTAACTTTGGTCCCACCATGGATCATTTCTTTAACCTTAATAAGTACTGTGTGCAGCAGACCAAAAGCAAAGTCAAACCATGCAGGGGAAGGTCCAGCCAGGCCAGCCACTCACAACACTAGTAAGGCTTACTGCCTCATGACTCGTGGCGTAGGCTCTCCACCACCTCCACCCTGTCAATGCTATAGTGTTATACAGGTGAATACCATGTCAGTGTGGATGCAGCCTCTTCTGTGGTAGTTTATCATGTGGCTACTCCCACTTGAACTAGGTAACACAAGAGTAAATAAAATATTAAGAAAAATTAAGAGTTATCTCAAGTTAACTGTAAAATGGAAACGTTTCTTAGAGAGATCAGCTGGCAGTGTAGGAACCTAACACTCCACTTTTACCATTCCACAGAGATTGTAGTTTTACAATGTGTCATATGCTAAATTTAACATTAGTCAATAAATATTGGGTTCTTAATGACTACCATGCAGCACTCGAAATGATTTTGATTCCTGTTGCAGATGCTAGTGAACACAGTCAAGTAGGACTTCCATGATCTTATCAGCTACTTCATTACCTGGGGCGGCTCAGGTGCTCCAAAGATCCTGCTCCATGCAGTGGCCTGTGCAATATGTCTCTGGCCACACACCAGAAGTTGCAGACCCGAGCCGCCTCACGCAGCTTCCAGGGTGTGGACGTCATGCTGCGCACCAAGAGCCTAACTGCTGGAGCTATGCCATGCTCCCCACTGAGAGAAATCTTCAGGAGCTTTTCCTGGGCTACTTCTTCACCCTGTGGAGCAGTTCTCCTCAGCTCTTCTAAGCCCTGCTCTTCTGTCTTCTCTGTCCCCGATGCAGCTGCCCCTTGTGCTGGGCACACAGATCCTTTTATATGGTCCAGGGCTCCACCCCTGAAGTCTTCAGGATCTGAAAGTTTGCAGTCTTCAATCAGGTCCAGGGGAGCTCTTTCCCCCTCTCCTCAGAAAAGGGGCATGATGTTATTTCTCTTGCTGCCTCCTGATTAGTGGATGGGCTCCACCAATCAAAACAGCAGGATCTCAAGCCTGGGATTCAATCCAAGGTCTGAAAGGTAAGTCTGCTACAACAATATATATCTAAAATCATTCAGTAGTGATCTACTACTCAGTGGGTGCATCTACATGTGACTAGTCTTGTGACGCAATAAGATCCAGCACAGTTCCTGCTGGAGTTTATTGCTCTCAGGCACAGTGTTTACATGTGCACCTGGGACCACAGCACGTTGAGCTGGGGCAGTGCAGTCCTGGCTGGCAGGGGGCCCTGGTGGTCTGCCTGCCTGTCTGGAGCTGCTCTAACCCATCTCAGCATGCGGCAGAGGATATGGCTGGGGCACTAATGTGCTTTAGTGTGGGGCTAGTCTGCAGGTCACCATTGCACTGAAGTACCCTCATGTCCCAGCCAGCCCCATCAGCATCTACATGTGTATTGTGGAGGAGTACATAATTCCACCGTAGGATAGTACTTGTATCTAGCAGTACTGACCTACAGTGGAGTTAATTAGTTTACTCCAGCCTACATGTACTCTGCACATGTAGACCAGAGCTTTTAGGAAACTCTGTAGGAAGCATCTCGCGTAGATGTGCCCAGTGTGAATAAAGGTGAAAGATCTGGCTGTATATTTGTAAGACAGTTGTAATATCCTGGTCTGAAAGTTTCTACATTGGTTTATTATTAGGTATGTTGTTGTTTTTTAAACCTTTTTAAAATTTATTTTCAAATTGTGTTGTTAATTACTTTCCCCTTTTGTTAATTTCTCATATTTCATTTATTTTAATTACTGTGTTTAATCAACCCCCACTTTCTTTTGCTTCATATCAATATCTCTGCCAAATTTTAAATTATGTTTATTTGTTAATAGGATTTGTTTACTTTCTCTTTTCTTTATACCTGCTATTTCTGTCATCTCTGACATCTGGGGAAGAGCAAACAGGATGAAAGTAAAAATGGAATTTAATCAACAGTTTGCAGAGTGGACTTCTCCATTTTTAAAAATGTTATTACATTAGTTTTACAGAACTCAGTTCCTTTAGATCAGCTAAATATAAATTAACCATTAGGATGAGTACATATAATTTTTTAAGTTGGTAGATAAATTCCAAATATATTTTAAAAGGGCTTTCTACATAATGGAAGCCACTGGTTCTGCTTTCAGGTGGACTTCATAAATTTATAACCCAATTTCTGAGCATAGCAGTTTTCACATACAAAAACACAGTGTTAGGTGAAAATTTCATTTGAATAGTTTATCTGCTGAATATAATCTGCATTTGGTTAACTGAAGCTATTGGAAAATTCATGCCAAATTCAGTTAACAGTTTCAAGCAAAAAAAAAAATTGGGTAAACATTTTTATTTTTGTTTTTCAATTTGAATTACAAAATTTCATAAGATTTATATTAACTAATAGTACTAATTAACAATTCCACTTAATATAGAATGTGTTGTAATTTGTGTTCATTTTTATGCATATTATAAAACAATACACTGTTTAGAACAATGGAGTGGAGTCAAACCACCAACATTTCCAGGCTTATCTTAAGGAGAAGTGTATGTAAAGCACAACATTACAAAATGGAAGTATTTACTAAGTAAGATGCATAGACTGAAGTGGGAGAGAAGTATTATTAGCATGGGATAGACCAGGGGTGAGCAATTATTTCCACTGGAGGGCCACTTAACGAGTTTTGGTGTGCTGATGAGGGCCACACATATAAAATCTTTCAGAAGATATAATTTTAACAAATTCTAGATAAAAAAACAAATCATGTACTAAAAATCCTGCTATAACATATTTTATTTAAAAAATAATTTTTCCCTGATACATTTTTTTTAGTATTGTATACAGAGGCAATTGCACAATAGCTCACAATAAAGTCTTATTCTTGTATATTGTGTGTATATGGGGAGGGGGGTGGGAGGAGCGGTGTGTGTGTGAGGGGGTGGGGGTTATGTGTATGTCTGTGGGGCTGCCATGTGTATGTCTGTGAGGCTGCCATGTGGGGCTAGGGGGAGTGGCAGGAGACTCATGCAGCAGTGTTTGCCTGGGTGATGCAGGTGCAGGTGTGGTCTGCCCCCCCCATCCAGTCTGCAGCTGCCTTTTCACTGCTGTGGCTCAGCCCTGCCCACTCCTGCCCAGGGCAATCCATGATGTGCTCCCACCCACACCCTCCAACACTGGACCTGGCCAGTTCCTAGGTTCCCAGTGGAGCTGCTCTCAGTGCGGTGCAGCTGTTTGGGTACAGTTCTGCTCCCTCTACCTCCAGAGGTTCCTCCTCTTTCTGTGGGGAAGCAACAGTGGCTGTGGGGGTGTATGCTGGACACCAGGGAAGGGGGGAAGCTGCATCTAGGTGGTTCCTATCCCAGCATATGTGGCTGCAGCTTCCAGTCACCTTCCACCCACTTGGCTACCTGCAGGTGGCTGCTCAACATGCCAGGTGGGTAGAATGGATGAAAGGTTTTCAGGAGTTGGAGACCCATGCACTGGGACATGAACTGCTAGGCTGCAGCTTCCCTACTGCTTGGCTGGGCATGTGGTGCCCACCATGCATCCCCATGGCCATCATTGCTTCTCCATGCTACCTGCTACCCAGAGTGACTCTGCACTGACAGGTGGAGAAGTAGCTGCTGGAAATGGGGGAAGTCAAGCAGTAACCTGACAGCTACAGTCTCACTGGAAGCAGCCCCACCAGGAAGCTGTGTGTGTTGGCTGGGGCCATCAGGGGCCATGGACGGAAGCATGGCATGGGCTGCTTTGGGCTGGATACAATAAACTGGAGGGCTGGATCTGGTCCACGGGCTATATTTTGTCCACCCCTGGGTAGACAAAAACTGAGGGAATAAGAGCATAAAAAGATTATGATAATTCTCATTCTTTATTGTTAATGAAATATACACTTGAAGGCCATAATTCATTTTGCCTATACTGCTTGAACAAGTACTGTAATGGCATAATGCTAAACAGTTCAGATAAAAATCACATACCAATAAACTATATTGTTATACAAGTAGCATAACATTGCCTTTTTATTGACAGAACTGTAATTCCAAACGTGAAAGTACAATTAACCTTTTTAGTTATAGTACTGGGATTAAAAAAAAAATTATAAATACATTAATTTTAATTTGACTACCCTCTGTGTTACTGTTTAAAAAGAGTTTCTATTATTCCCTCTCTCTGAGTAGCAGTTAGAGTTTTTTCAGTAATGTGGGTAGTTGTACTGCATTATTTTGTGGCTGATGGGGTGTTTTCGGCAGCTGTAAGAATACTCGTACACGTAGCAGTATGAATTTTCTTTAAATCAGACATTTTATGTAGTGGATCTGCCTAGCAAGAACTACCCTCATTTTCAAAATTACTTTCATTGTCAGGATCTGTGGCTTAAACTGCTGTGCTGCAGCAAGTCCAATAATTTTCCCCATGGGTGGTGGATAGCAGTGTTTGTGTTTGTTTTGTATATTGACAGGTTGCTTTTAAAATAAGAACCAGGCTTCTTCAATTTATTGTTGAACAAAATATTGAAAGAACAGGATCTATTTATATTCTCCTTGTTAGAAGCTTGTTTCTTCCTCTCTATGGGTGTGGTGATTGCTTGTTTCTTCCTCTATACACTTGTGTGGTAATTACTGTGCATTAAATTAATCTAATGCACTGATTGTTAGTACTAATACAGGTACTTAAAAATGGTGCATTAAACTTATGTGCTATATTGCATGTGTAGACACTGACTGGGAGCACATTGCTCCCATTCAGCCTAGGCAGCAAAGGACCACTCTGTTGCCTGGCTAAGATCTGAGCCCCAGGGAGAAGCTGTCCCTGACTCTGGGGGCAGGTCCCAGCCCTGTGGAGCTTGAGGTTGGTTTTGGCCGGTGCTCCTGGGAGAAGCAAGTGTGGGTCTGAACCACTAGCTGGGAAGGTGGGGTCCGTCACCCCCCAGCTGCAGTTTCCCCCAGGAGCTAAAATCACAATGGCAGTGGGGCCTGGAGCTTCCCTGCAGTGCATGTCCTACAGCTGAGGGGGAGGCACTGGGTGCAGGGCAGCAGGGACCATTGAACAGCCCCAGGGCTGGGAACTTCCCTCATAACATGGAGCAGTCAATCCCATCCTTGGCTGGGTGGTCCAGGCCCCTGTTCCCCTGCACTACATGGTATAATTGCACAGCCTGACTTGGCCTGTCACCAGCCATGTCTGGCTCTGGGGCTCCTGCACAGCAGGGGTCCATGCTGGCGTGCCTCCAGGCCTGCCTCCCCCTGCATGATTATGCACTGGTGCAGGGCTGCATCCAGTGCACCTACAGAGTTCTTGGCAGGGGCAGATAAATGCCAGTGTTCCCAGTCCTTGTGTCCTCATGCCTGCCTGTTCCTTGCTCTCTGTCTTGGGGTGTATGTTCCCTGCCCCTGGAGCCCAGGCCTGACTCCTATGCTCCCTGTGAGCCTGGGACTGCTCCAGAGCCCCCCCTGACAACTCAGAGCTGCCCTAAGTGCCCCCTGCCATCCCAGGGCTGACACCTGGGGGGGGAGCCTGGCGCTCCCCCTGGCAGCTGCAGGGGGGCAGATCAGGGCAGGAGCAGCTCTGAATTAGGCTGCTCCTACTGGATGCAAATCTGTACCTGACATGGGCTCACATGTAGATGCATTCCCATGCAAAGTTTAATGAGCCTGAATTTACTGTGCAGTAAATAGATGCGCCCCATGAGAACTTTTTTAGTTCAGGTAGTAAATTGTCTTTCTTTACTGGTTTTAGGCTTTTTGCACAAATACTATGACTTCCTTCAGCAAGAAATAGATAAAATACAGACATAAAGTATAAAGGCTCCTGGAAGAGAACCTTGTTTCAGAGAGATCAAGTGCTAGTATTTACCTGAGCAGAGCGAAATCCACATAAGTGTTAAAGAAGCTTTTGAGTAGTCAAGATATTATTCATATACAGAGCCAAATAGGGACAGGTCCAGTAAAGAATTTATGTTTCTACAGTGGGACAAAACTCTTAAGTGATAAGGTCCAAAGAAAACCCCCATTCAGTTGCTATCTAGATGCAGAGATGCCTAAGCTCAATTGGTGGCTGCAGTTTTTGATCTTAAAGCTCGTTAGATGCCAAAAAAGTCTTCCCTTGGGCATAGTCAGAAACACCTCAATTTTGACATAACTGAGCATATCGGTGTCTATGTCGTGCCTAAACTCCATTGTGATTCAGATGCTGGTGGCCAGATTTTATTCCACCTATTGAGGATATTCATAGATCTCACATTTAGATTGACCTAACCAGGATTAGGCTGATATAAATAAACATCTTTGCAGGCACTTAGGGGGGTTAAAATTGGGCCAAAAATGGTGGGCCCAAACTAAGTTGGGTCACCTGAGGAGGTGAACTGATTAGCTGAAGAATGGGTTAGCCTGATCTATCAGCTATTTGTACACATTCATAATGCAGCCTCAGGGCTGGAAAAACCCAGCCACTTGCCCCAGCCCCAGGGCTGCATTCTTTCTAGACCTTTGACCCTTACCAGGCTATTTTTAGACCTTAAAACCATCATATCCTTGGATGTATAACTCCCCACACAGACCTGCCAACCCCGCATGTAGACCCCGCCAACCCCGCATGCCGTCTTATCCTCTATCAAAAGTATTGAGAAGGAGAACACATTCACTTTTTAAATTAATGGTTATCTAGGGACTTGAACAGGATGGAAGAGAATCACATTTAGGCACCAAAGTCCTTGTAGAATGTGGGTCTAGGTGTTTCTCTGCCTAACTCTTCTGAGGGACTGAAGCCAATAGGATTTCTTAGAACAGGCCTAACCAGGGTGTTGGTTTCTAGATTAAGTTAGTCATGTCCACTACTTATTTTTAAAATGTGTCTGTGGGCATGCTCCCTCTTTATGAATGTAGTCTAGTGGTTAGAGAGATCACTTAGAATATGAGAGAGCTGGATTCAGTTCCCTGTTCAGCCTGAACCACATTTTTCACCCCAGGAGACTGCCCTAGCCACTGGGCTGTGTCTTTGAATGCAAGCGGCTGTGGCTTCAATGTTTTGTGGTGAATTCAGTGTTGTTGCTCCTAGACTTAGATGGGAAAGTGCCTTTTTTAAGAATCTTGATCAGGCTTAAGTATAAATTAGATACTGAGGGGTTTTTTAACCTGTGCTTTACCTTGATGGTATTCTAGGACACTCCCAGAAGCAGAAAAAAAGAAAAAAAGATGGATCACCAGTAGATGATTACTTCCTTACTCACAAACTTTTGTGTTCTATTGACAGTATACTTCATGGTGGTAGTTAATAAGAGGCTTAGAACTGACAGTGCAAGCTCCTATACCATTCACTGCAGAGTCTGTAACTGAAGAAGACATGATGAACATAGGGAGGGATGGCTGAACTGAGATGCACTCAGAGTATCCTCTATCATGTATGGTCCTTCTTCCTAGCTAGTATGAGTAAAGTCCAGGCTGTAAATTGTGCTAAGGCTAGCAGAGAAAATCAGGAAGCTCTAACCAGCTCTCTGACATCCATCACCTATTCTGCTGCACATAGTGGAAGTTGGAGGCAGTTAAGAATTTGTTCCACCTTGTCTAGATGCCACCACATAAAATACATTCTTTGCATGATAGCATGTAATCCCTACTATAAACTCAGCCATGTTGGTGACCAAACAATTGGCTTAGATTATACCATAGAGAGTTTCTACTTTACCTTTCCTTTTACTAAGCCTGTGCTGAAAGGTATCACTTTGCATTCCATTCTTTTCAGATTCACAGAATGTTTGCTGTATCAAATGGCCACAGTGCTGAGCTACAGATTGAGACAATGGCTTTGATGCCTTTTTAAAAAAAAGGCACGAAAGCTAAATGACAAGTAAGCAGTATAATAAGAGCAATTACATATATATGAGAACACCATTGAAATAAGTTTAATCACAGTGTGTCACTGAAATTAGAAATTATACTCCTTTGAAAAGGTAGTTTTGACATTGTCCATTTCTAGATTGCATTTTTCTCTTTTCACAATGCCAATGTGCCATCAAGGATAGTAGCAAAGAGGGTATTATGCTATTTTGAGTCACAGACATCCTTGAAAACTAGTAGTGGTTGAGGGACGTGTTTTATCTAAATCCTTAAAGAACAGCTGTGGAATATAATCCCACAAGACACCATTCATGGTCAATTGTGTTTTCTCTCCCTGTGGTAAACATTACAGAGACAAAGCTGATGGGGGCTGGCACCAGTCCTTGGCTCACATATAGTGATGTTTCACAATCCATTTTCATTTTGGATCCCATTTTAATTGAGCGCGTAGAGATACATTAATATTTGGCATCCCTTCCCTTTTCTGCCTAGCTTTTAAATTACCATGGATGCCATATGATGGCATGCTCATACAAAATTCACTCTGACTGGCAGGAGCCACAATAAAAAGACATGATCAAATATGGAACCTCAAAGACCTGCTTTGTGAAAGGGTTGCTTTAAAAAGACGTCATTTCTTGTTGAATTGCCTATATGGAATGTTGACAGCATAACACTCTTCACACTCGGTGCCATTTGTTTACTTATTGTTTTCAATTTCTCTTCATGTGCTTTGCAGCAGTGTTTACAATATCACCATCACAAATATAATTGTGTCTGCTAAAATTTACTCTCTCTGTATATATAATGCAAACTAACAAAGTAACAGGATTACAAAATCCCATTTGCCGTGAATGGTACCCATTCCCAAAATACCACAACACTAACATGTCACAACGGTGCAGAAACACTTTGCATTTTGTCATGAAATACAGAAAAGATGGGCACTTGCATCTGTAATTCTGGAACACTACACAACACATGCCAGAATAGCAAGGACATCAGTCATTTCAGTACAAAACTTTTCATAAACTCTATTCCACCTCTATTACATCACTTTGTGTGAAATCACTACAGTGTGGAAGGTAAGATCCATGCACCTCTTTAGTCCCATGGAAGACTACTAGGCAAAACTTATGGTGTACAAAAGTGTTGCATTATTTCTCTTCTCATCAGCTGCAGGGAGGTGAATTCCATTTCTTTTGAGCAAGGGAGATTGTCATGGGTATGACCCAGACATAGGGGGGTCAGGGTTCAGAAGCTGAGAGTGTCAGCCAACATGCTGGGAGTTGAAGCAGGTCTCTGGTCAATGCCAGGCCAGAAATCAGGAGTTGAGGAATTAAATATGCATGATAGGGTAAACAGGAGTGAGGTACTCTGTCAAAGGCAGGGGCGTGGCAAGGCCTCTCCATGGACTGCCACCTTGATGGGGTGGAAAGGCTTGCATGTACCAATGACTGTAAAAGCAACACTGTCAGGAGTCTTGTACTTTAGGTAGGGTCACTCGTGGTGGTAAGGTCAAAGGTGAGGTATCAGATGAAGAGCAGTCCAACTCAACACAAAGACCTCAATGATGGAGACAGTGGATTCAGAAGGCATATTTCTCAATACCTGTGAAGGTAGATGAAGGCTGCCATGGAAGAGTAACCCCAGTTAGCTTGTATCTCTTTGCCACTGAACACAGGTTTCTCCTCCACCAAGACCTGTGCAGTTGTTGATGCACAACAGCCTCCTCAGGTAAAACATGAAACACACAGGCTTCTCCCATTAGCCCATGGGAGTGATTGTCCTCAACCATGGACATGCCAACCATTGCTGCTGCCAACTGGGCTCCAAGACAGGGGTGTGGCAGGACCAAGGCTGGGGAAAGTCTAGAGGCAGAGCAAGAAGGTCTGAAGCAGAGGGAAGACAGGAAAAAGGCAGGAATTTTTAGCTTGAGATACAATCCAAGGGTTCAACAGCACAGCCAGGGTCAAGACAGTAGGGAGGACTCAAAACTGTGAGGCCTAAAATAGAAGCTGGAATACAGGAGTCAGGCAAGTTGATCATCACCAGAGGTACTAGAAATATTATTGCAGAGACAAGGTGCTTAAGGAAGTGGGAGGATTTTATGGCCTTCCCAAAGGGTGCTTGTGGCTCCTTTGGTCATGTGATCCCTTATTAGGGACCTCATGGGAGGGCCCAGACTGACCTGGAACAAATGTGTGGCCAGGGTCAGGTTTTGAATCCCAGGGGCCCTGACAAAGATAATAAAAAATGCCTATTTTTTATTATTGGGAACACCACGATCCGCTGGCTGGGGAATTGGGTCCATGGTCAGACCTAGAGGGTAGTGGTTGATGGAAGGCAATAGTCATGGTGCCCTGTGACCAGTGGGGTCCCTCAAGGCTCTGTTCTTGGACATGTATTGTTCAACATCTTCATTAATGATGTGGACATCGGAGTCAGAAGCAGACTGGCCAAGTTTGCTGATGATACCAAACTTGGGTAAAACATGCACACCTGAGGACAGGAGGGTGATCCAGGCTGATCTTGACAGGCTCAGAAAATGGGTGGATGAGAAGCTGATGGTGTTTAACACTGAAAAATGCAAGGTTCTGCACGTTGGGAGGAAAAACCTGCAGCATCCTGATAGGCTCAGCAGTGCTATGCTGACTAGCACCATGGATGAAAAGGATTTGCGGGTCATGATTGACCGCAAGATGAACATGAGCCTTCAATGTGATGCTGCGACTAGTAAGGTGAGCAAAACACTGGCTTGCAT
This sequence comes from Crocodylus porosus, assembly GCF_001723895.1. NCBI lineage: Eukaryota > Metazoa > Chordata > Crocodylia > Crocodylidae > Crocodylus > Crocodylus porosus. The sequence goes on from NW_017728950.1 coordinate 53,048,810, forward strand.
CCATAGATGCTTCTTAAGTAAATCCCAGGACGTCATACTCCTGTTGTACTTGGCCTTGGTGAGGCTGCAGCTGCAGTACTATGTCCAGTTTTGGGCTCCACAATTCAAAAAGGATGTGCAGAAGCTTGAGAGAGTCCAGAGAAGAGCCACACACATGATCAGAGGTCAGGAAAGCAGACCTTACAATGATAGGCTGAGAGCCATGGGGCTCTTTAGCCTGGAAAAGCGCAGGCTTAGGGGTGATCTGATGGCCACCTATAAGTTTATCAGGGGTGACCATCAGTATCTGGAGGAACGTTTGTTCACCAGAGCGCCCCAAGGGATGATGAGTTCAAATGGTTATAAACTACTGCAAGACTGTTTCAGGCTGGACATAAGGAAGAATTTCTTCACTGTCCAAGCCCCCAAGGTCTGGAAGAGCCTGCCATTGAAGGTGGTTCAAGCACCCACATTGAATGCCTTCAAGAGAAATTTGGATGCTTATCTTGCTGGGATCCAAGACCCCAGCTGATATCCTGCCCCTCGGGCAGGGGGCTGGACTCAATGATCTTCTGAGGTCCCTTCCAGCTCTAATGTCTGTGAAATCTATGAAATCTATTAGGGCTGTGTGAAATAGCATCGTTCTGCTTTGACTTCTGTTTCAACAATACAGTGGAACAGTGTTTCATTTTGAGTTTCATTTAATTTCAAAAGCACTGTTCCGTTTCATTTAGTGGAAACTATGATGCTGTTTCAATGTTTCACCCATAGGCTATAATGGGGAAGAACAAAAATGCATATAATTTTGTCATTTCTTGCTTGATTCAGATGAAATTTGCTGGGATGGTAGCCCCTTCTGATGGCAAAGAGACTGCTAAGATTCAAGGAGATAGGTGCAGAGGTTTCTGGGAAACTGCACCTCAAGCAGTGGACAAGCAAAACTGGCCGGCAGGCAGATCCAGGGGTCCGTACCCCCAGGAGGGCTGTGGGGCTGCACCATACTCCTCAGGGTGCAGGCCCCCAACCTGTCTGCCAGGTCACAGGAAGATGCTCCTGCAGCATGGGACCAGCACTGGGTGCAGCCTGCACCCAGTGTTGGGAAGACTGGTTTTGCCATTGGCCCCAGGACTGCCCACCCCCCAGGAGGGGTCTGGCAGAGCCCGTACTGCCCTTCCAGAGGATTATGGGGCCCTGCTTCTGACACCTGGGACCAGCGCTTGGCACAGCCTGCACCCAGGGCCAGAAAGATTGGTGCTGCTACTGGTCCTAGGAGGCAGGAGCAGCCTCCTGTGATCTGGCAGATAGATTGGCATCCTGCCCAAAACCCTGGGAAGGCTGCAGGGGCTCTGCCAGACTGCTTCTAGGGGTGCAGGTCCACAATCTGCCTGATGAATCACAGGAGGCTGCTCCTGACTCCTAGGATTAGTCACGCACCAGACTTTCTGGTGCTGGGTGCAGTCTGCCCCAGGTAGCAGCAACAGCATGCTGTCATCCAGCGTGCATATCCAGAGGCCCACACCCCCAGGAGGGCTGGGGGATGTGCCAGAATCCTCCTGAGGGGTGCAGCCCCTGGATCTGCGCCAATGACAGGAGGCTGCTGCTGCTAGCTGGGACCGGCGCTGAAGCCAAGTAAGCCCAGCTTCAAAACTCGAAATGTTTTGAAAATTTCAAAACATTTGAGTGCCCTTGTTTCATTCCAAAGCTGTTTTAAAGGTTGTTTATTTTTTCATTTCAATTTCTCTGTTTTGAGCTTGAAACACATCAAAACAGCTTCAAAATGAAACACCTGGCAAAATTTTGTGTGGCCCTAATGCCTGTGTATATTAAATTTCTTAACTACAGTAGGTGAATGGAAATTTTGCTCCTAATTTCTGTGGGGTCAGGATTCTATCAGTATTCCTTTTTTTGCTTCCTAGAGAGTGCCTTGTACCCTTTCCATTCTACTTGCATACCCACAAAGAAAGCCCAATGCTTTTTTTCTTAGTGTTTCCATGATTTCAACCTTACACAGGAGAAAAATAACTTCCTCTGCTGGCTCTGGCTGTGAACAGCCAAGGCAGACACTTATTCTCAAGGGGACAGCTTTTGCTCCAAACTTCTTCTTTGAAGGTCTCAGGTTTTCCTCTTTTGAAGGCCTTTTTGAATAAGATAACATTAAAGTGTGTGGGGGAGCTTGAAGATGGAGTTCAGGAGAAGTTGGCCTTGGAAGCAGATACATTTGTTTTTTAGTTATTCCTGTGGATAGAGGCAAATAGAATGGTGGTGATAGTAGGCTGTGGGGGAGAGGGGAGCAGCTAATTAGTGGTACAACAGCTTGGAGTTGATGGATTTGGAGGGCGGTGGGAGGGGCATGATGCATGGATTAGTGTTGAGAGTGATACATTTTTGCCTGGGGAAGTTGGAGAAAAAGATGCAGGTGATAGCAGTTCTTATAGAGGAGTATTAGCAATGCTATAATTAAGGTTGCAGCAGATTTCAATTTGACAGGAGCGTTAAGCATTATTTTTAAGAAATGTTGGGAAAGTGACAACATCCCCATCCCCCCAAAATAGCAATTAAACTTAACATAGTATTGATTTTCTCATGTTGATTGGGCAGACAGGGTTGATACATATGGACTAATTAAAGACATCAAAATGTCTGTTTTTTTTTTAAGTATGAGAGGATCTTTTAAAAAAAGAATCTCTGGATTCTGACTTTTGCCTCTCATGTGTTCATTAGGGTATTATCATTTAGGACTAACTACTCTTTTTCTACTTCATTTAATCTAAAAGGTGTAATTCTAAATATGTCAACAGGTGGTTGATGTATTTATCATTTGTGACACTTTCAATCTCAGAGCAGCTTAGGTGACATTGCTGTGTGCTTAGGACTTCTGGCAACCAATCAAAATAATTGATATAGCTAACAGAATAAGGTACAGTTTAATGTGAGCAAAGGCATAAAAGTGAAATCCTGATGCATGTTACTTACCATATATTAATATATATATATTTTAAATGATAGAACTTCCCCCCTTCATTTATTGTTCTTTATGCCCTTCATATGCATTCATCACCCATTTAGTAAGTGATCTTTCAGTGTATCTTTCCAATATGCCACTATTTCTCGGGGTTATGTTCATAACTATGTCTGAGGTTTTCTGAGGTTTGGGTTTTCAGATTTTTTTTTACATGTCTCTTCTACTGACAGATAAAACATTTGCTTTCCAAATATGAACAACAAGAGTAGTTTATAAGATCACGATTTGTGAAAACATCAGCAAGAACTCAGAATTTAATCCAAACATTATAAACTACATTGGGCATGTCAACACACTCTACAAAGGCTTATTGTACAGTAAAATAACGCTCAGTAAGCCTTCCTCGGGAGCGTGTCTACATGTGTGTCACAGGGGTACAAACATGAGGGAGCGAGGAGCCCCACCCATCAGGGAACCTGGGACAAGGGGAACACAACTCCTAAAGAAGAACCCTGAAAAGGAAGAAAACTTACTCTTGGTAGGACACCGACAGTCCAGGGAGACAGAAGAAAGACCCACATGGTTTATCAGCTGTGCTTATCTGCAGCTGCAGCTGGGTGACATCAGTGGGAGATGCTGCCCTGAGGATTCAAAAGCCAACACCGAGAGGGAGTGATGGAAATGCCAGGAGTGAGAGGAGCATTGAGGATCCCCCACGCTGAGCGCATCCAGCACTGGTAAGAGTGGGAAGACCAGACAAGGAGGCTGATGTTGGCACTGATGGCATCGGGGGAGGCATCCTGCACCAGCAGCGAGCAACACAGGAATGCGGTACTTGAGTCAGCTTAGCGAGGAGCCGCAGAAGAACCTGGCCTGGGCAAGGTGGGACAGCCAGAATCCCTGGCTTAAAAAAAAAAGGAAGAGCTGGGACTAACACCACTGGAAGGCAAGCCTCATAAAGAGCTTGGGCTTGCCTTGAGGGCTGGCATATGGATGAGGTATAGGGGAGGCGGAGCCCTGCATACATCTGCTGGGAAACGCGACAATCCCGGAGGTCCCCTCAATGGGAATCCCCACCACTGAATAACCATCCGAAGTCATGGCAGGTGAGTTTCAGAGTTTCCCAGGGAGTGACTGAGGGGCTTCTCCAGGATTGCATGGGACCTCATCGCACCCAAAAGCAGGCACACATGCTAGAGCAGCACGGGAGCAGATAATCAAACAGAGGCGGGCACAAAGTGGTGCATTGGCTGGGAATCTGCAGGGATACCCGGGTACTGAAGACTACAACATCATGCAACCCATGGCCATGGCCTCTCTGGACATCCTGACCCAGATCCTGGATGCCCAGCAGCAAATGATGGACCAGCAGCAGGACTGGCTGTGGCATAGCCTGGTATCCTTCAAAATGCCGAAGATGACTCAGGATGACAACCCAGAGGCCTATATTGAGGCTTTTGAATGCCACACTATTATGATGGGGCTCGATAAAGGGTACTGGTCTAGTCAACTTGGTGTGCTTGTGGTGGCCAAAGCCCAGGCGGCATACCGGGCTCTCCCTAGGGATGAAGACCCTGATTATGAGAGTGTGAAAACAGCCATCTTGTACAGGCTGCAGATCAACCCAGACCAATACTGTAAATTGTTCCGAACAAAGAAAGGGCCAGAAGAAAGGCGGCCCAGGATAATATTGAAGCTGCTGTGGGACCTCCTGAATAAATGGGTGAACCCCGTGGTGTATGATAGGGATATGCTAGCAGATCAGGTCCTTGTAGAACAGTTCCAAGATGACTTAGAGGAATGTACACAACGATGGGTCCGTCATCACTCCCCAGTCATGTGTGATGAAGCTTAGAAGCTAGCAGAGGCATTCGCAGCATCAGAAGTGGGGTAGTCCTGTGAAAAACAGAATTCAGGACCTCCAATGCCACCACTGAGGGGACCCAAGCAGAGACGACTACCCAGCCAAGGAGCAATGAAGAAAATGATATGCTTCCAGTGTGGCAAAAATCGCCACTTCTCATGGGATTGCCCTAGTAACTCCACAGATCGGTGGCACCCAGATGATAGCCCCAGGATGCAAGTTGAAGGACGAAGAGAGGTGGAAACAAGTGAGCCCATGGACTGCAGTTATGCGACCAGGGGAGATGGTGAAACTTGGGGATTGGCCCATTGTGAAAGCCTGGGTAGAAGGCTGCCCTGTACAAGCCATGTTAGATTCAGGATGCACGCAGTCCCTGATAAGGGCTGATCTGGTGAAGCTCAGGAAGGATCCAAGATCCAACCCAGTAAAGGTAGCATGCCTCCACAGAGAAATGAAACTGGTCGACTGACAGTGGATACAACTCTGAGTGATGGAGCACCAGGGTGAACTCCCAGATGGCGTTGTGCCCAGGCTGGCCTGTGACATGCTGTTGGGATGCGACTGGGCACCAATTTATGATACCCTGGATAAAGTGCATAATGCAGAAGCAGAGGGTAAGAGGATCCAGGAAGGATGGTTAGAAGAACTTGAGGAAGGCAGGGAGTTGACCAATGAAGTAGACAAAATAGACCTTCATAACATTGCCAGTAGCCTAGTTTTGGGAAGCTCAAAAGGAGGATCAAGAACTTCAGACTCTCAGGGTACAGGCTTGCAGTGCCAGTCACCACCCTACACTGACACCAATTGAAGCTCCATGGTTTGAGGGAAGAAATCAACTTTTGTTTCGCATGCAGCGAGGTAGGCCAAGCAGATCTGAGAACACGCAGTTGGTAGTTCCTACATGGTTCCACCAAACTATATGGCAATTGGCTCATTCCAGCCCCACTGGGGGACACCTGGGTTGATAAAAAAAAAAACCATCGCTAGGGTAACCCAGTATTTTTTTTTGCTGGGGTTAGAGGAGGATATTGCTCATCAGTGCACAGCCTGCCCCAAATGCCAAAAGACAAGGGAGGACCACCCAGCACAGGCACCACTCCAACCTATGCCCATCAAGGACGTCCTTTTCTCATGAATAGCTATGGACATGGTGCAACCCCCTTCCCGCAGCAGCATGGGGCATCAATATATCTTGGTATATCTTGGTATTTGTGGACTATGCCACCCATTACCCCGAGGCGGTGCCACTTAGGATGGTGACCGACCCTTGGATAGCTGAGGAACTTGTTAGGTGGATATCCAGTGATCTCATAGAATGTTTTAACAGGAGCATAAAGCAGACGTTACATCTATGCATACAAGGGTATCCTTGAAAGTGGGACTTGCTCATCCCACTAATATTGTTCACTATCTGGGACACTCCCCAGGATTCAACAAAATATTCACCCTTTGAATTGGCACTTGGACATTGACTGAGGGGTCTCCTCCAAGCCCTAAGGGAAGATTGGGAACAAGACTTGGGGAATTTACAAGAACCGACGGCTTATCAGCAAGAGTTCCAGCAGAGAGTCTGAGTAGCCCAGGACTTGGCCAAACACAATACATAGGAGGCACAACTTTGCCAAAAGGAAAGATATGATAGCCATACCAAGGAAATAGAATTTGAATCCAGACAGAGGGTGTTGATGTTGTTGCCCACATCCACAAGTAAGCTACTGACTCGGTGGCAGGGGCCATTTGAGTTAATTTGCAGGGTCAGGCCTGTGGACTCTGAGGTCCACCGGCCGGGCCAACTACAAGAAAGGCAGATTTATCAAGTAAATCTCTTACAAAAGTGGTGGGACCCTGAGGGATGGGCCAGTTTCATGGAATTAGATACTGAAGACCTTGGACCCCAAGGGCTGACCAAGAGAAGGGATGACTAGGGCAGAAGAGCAGATCCATACAGGAGAATTATTGATTCCTCAGAGACATGAAATCCAGGTGTTGGTGCAGGAGTTTTGGGATGTATTCTGTGAAGAACCCAGGTGGGTCCAGGGCACCTATCACTCAATAAAAACTCCACCAGGGGCCATAGTGCGGTAAAGATGGTGACCAGTACGCAACAATCCCAGAGGTCCCCTCAATGGGAATTCCCACCACTGAAGAACCATCCAAAGTCATGGCAGGAAAGTTTTGGGGTTTCCCCGGGAGTGACCGAGGGGCTTCTCCAGGATTTCATGGGATCTCATTGTACCCAAAACCAGGCGCACATGCTAGAGTGGCACAGGAGTGGATAACTGAACAGAGGTGGGCACAATGTGTTCCCTGTTGGGAGCAAATCTGCTCCCAATGGGAGCACCCAGTACAGGAATGTCTCAACCCTGCTCTGGCCTCTGCAGCAGCTAGGGAGAGTTCCAGGTGTTCTCCAAGTCCTAGCCTGGGGGCTGACAGGGAGCACGGGGATGTTCTCCATCCCCATGCATATGCAGCCTGGATAGCTCTGCTGGTTGCACTGGCAGTTGTCTCTTGGCCCCTTCTTGACCCCAGTGGGGCTTCCATATGCAGTTTGGGGCTCGCCAAGATCTGTCCCAATTTTGGGGCAGCTATTAGCCAGTGCTGGGCTGTACAGGCATGTCTCTGCTCAGCCTGGGGCTGACCAGGAACTGTCCTGCTTCTGGGGAAGGTCCCAGTCAACTCAAAGCTGTGCAAGGATTCCCCCATGCAGACCAGAGCTGGTTGGGATCTATGCCAGAAGAGCTGACAGCTGCCCCAGGTTGCTGTCAGTTTCCAGCCAGCACTGGGCTGAACAAGGAAGCAGAGAGCCCCCAAGTCCCTGTGCTGCTTGGTTCTCAGCTCCTGTGGGGAGCCCAGAGCTGAGCAGTGCTGGGACACAGGAAGCAGAGAGTTGCACTGTCCTCATGCTACTCAGCTCCCAGATCCTGGCAGCACTTAGTAGCACCAGGATTGGGGTAGTTCCCCATTTCCTGTGGCCCCCTACTGTCGGGGCTGACCAGGATCAAATTTGATCCAGGTCAGCATCTACACATGTGCTACTGAGCAGTATCTGCTGTACAGTCAATTTACTACCTGTATTTACAGGTAGTAGCTAACTGCACAGTAGATTAACTTATTGTGCAGTAAATGTGTGCACATGTGTACAGTGATGCTTTACTGTGCAGTAGATTAGTCTACTGAGCAGTAAAGCATGTCATGTAGACACATCCTCTAGCAGTGCTTATTTGTGATTATCTAGCTTGGTTTTGTCTAGATGGTCTCTATATTTATTGGGCTACCACAAATATTTCACCTCAAATGTAAAAATATAATCCTAGGGCTTACTTTATGTAATTTACAAAAAGAGCATGAGTGGGAGGTTTTTGGGTTTTTTTGTTTTCTCCTAAATATATTTCAATTCGATATTCTAATCACACGAACAGGTTAAACTTAATATTTTTTCCACTTCTGGTTCATTTCTATTTAGTAATCAGCTGTGCTGGCAACTATACTTAAGAACCAGGCATTTGTCAAGGGACTGATCCAAAGTCCACTGAACTGAGTGGAATGATTCCCATTGACTTAAATGGCTTTAAGATCAGGCCCCAACTAGTTCTGATTTTGCTAAGTTTAGCAGAAATGACTCACCCAAAGTAATAAATTATTCATTTTCCCTGCCTGGTTTGAGTCTTCTCTATGCAAGGCTCAGGCCTAACCATGAAAACTATCTTACAGTTTGACGAATGCTGCACTAAATCATGCCACCAGACTTGAGACATTTAGAAGATTATTGAACAGAGTGATTTTTTTTTTACACTGTATGAGTAGAAAGTGCTTTCAATAGCTTTCAAACACAATTAGAGCACAATTTATTATGATACATCATCCATCCTAGAAAGTATCACTAAACATTTTATCATGAGAGTTGATAATAAATTTGCATGTGTATTGTGTGATGGGTTTGTATTTATGCACTGGGCTGTTAGAAAGCATATTAGTTCATGATGGATAAATGAAAAGATAATTAACTTTAAGATCTGCCTGCTGCATTTATCTAGTGAGGGTTGGGAATATAAAGGTAGGTGGGGATTTAGAGTGTACACAGAAGCATATTTGTAAAAAAAGGAAAAAGTACAGGGTAGCAAAGCACGTGCTGTAATCACACCACAGTGTAAAGTAAGGTTGTTGGGCAAACTTCAGTGAAGTGATTTTAATAAAATAGATTTAGTAAGTTATAGCACAATAAATATTCATCTGCAAAGCTGCTTACTAAAAGTTTTATATTCTCTATTTCCCAATCACTAATCACTTCCTGCCCACCAGATCTCCTGGCCTGGTCCCTGCTGGCAGGGGCAGCAACAGGGGCTGCCAGGGCATGGGGAAGCAGGGTGTGCAAGGAGGGAGTTGCCATGTCCTGACCCTTTTCTGGGCATGAGTCTCCTGGGCAGGGAAGGGGTTGGTCGGGGATCAGAGTTCCCAAGATGGCTGCCAAATGCTGACAGCTGGGCCTGGCTTCAACATGGCTGCCAAGTGCTGGCAAGCCATGTGGCCAAAGGCTAGCGCTCCCCCTGGTGACCACAGGGGGACATGGCAGGACTGGAGGGAACTGGCACTAACTTTAGTGCCATTCGCTTGCAGGTGTATTCACCTGCCAAAATCAGTTAATGCACATTCGGCTAATGCGCAGTAACTTTAATCGCAGCTAATTGCACTTGTAGATGCATTCCATAAATTAAAAATAGCAATTAGCTGAATTCAGTAGTTTAGAAAAAAATCTATTGGGTATTGTTTGTTAGAACATTTAGCAAATACTTATAGTGTCCGGATAAACACACACATTTACAAAAATCATAACATGTTCTGAGCAGTAAGTCCTAGGCTTCTTCTGTAATCAGTTGATCCCCTTGAGTCCCCTTGCAAATTCCAACAACAAAAATGTGAAAAAATGTTTACTATTCTACTTAATTTATGTGAGGGAATGGGGTACAGGAAATGAAGTTCAGAGTACTCCATTTATACACCGCTTTATGCTGTCCTTTCATAGCTTCTGATGAACTGAGCTCGAGTTCATGAAACCTTGTGTTCTTTCTCTCTATATCTGTTATTTTCATTAGTCTATAAGGGCCCCGCTACATGAGCAGTTAAAGGTGCAGGGGGATCTAATGCACAATCCACATAATTGCATATCCTGCCATGCCATACATGCATGGGAGGAGGAGTGATTGCCGGATTATGTGTTAGATCCTATTGCACCTTCTTGCCAGTGCAGGGAGAGCCTGATCCCAGACTCCCCCTGCACCAGCAAGAAGCAAGCTGCCACGGCTGGGCTCCCAGCCACATGGGCACCCCATGTATTCTTGGGGCTGGGGGATTTTACGTACCCCCAGGGCAGCCACGTCCCACCAGCTGCCATACCCCAGCTGGTTCCTGGTACTTAGCATCCACAGCCGGGACCCAGACTCAACAGCTGCTGGGGCTAAGAGTTCCTTCAGCTGATGGGGCTCCCAGCCACAGGGGAGACCCTGCTACACATGCAAAATAAAGCTCAGTAGCAACCAGCTATAACGTTAGTACACATTTTCAAGGTCTATCTTTATAGCTGGTTGGAGTCATAGCAACTTTCCATGTGTAGTGGGTATTTAGGTAATTGCTCAATTAACCACTATTTCCTATAGAAGAAGGGACTAAAATGTGGGCCTTCAGTGCTTTACCCACAGCTCCTATGTAAATGCAGTGAGAACAGACTAAGCTCCAATTTTCTGGAGCCTCGTATAATACAAAGTAAAAACTGAAAGCTGCTATAGTGTATAATTCTGCTTTCCTTTTCAAATGAATATAGAGAGAATATACTAATAAATGGATAAAATTAAGATCTGGGTAATGTGACACTTATATGAAAATACTGAATTCCTGTATTTCAATACATCACAGTAATCACTGTACGTAGCCCTGCGTGTACACTGAAAATATCCTTTGCATTGTGATAAAGATTTCCTTGAATGGAACTGACACTGGACACTGTATACGCAACTGAGTAACCTCATAAGAGTATTAAAAGAGAGTGAGAGCGAGAGCATGCCATTAAATCAACCTCAAAATCCTCTGTGCAAGATTCTACTTTATTTAATTTTGTTCTTCTGTTTTGGGTTTCACGTCTGAGACTCTGTAATCTTATCTTTATCAAACCAGTTTGCTCTTTCTCACTTTAACAATCAAGAATCCTTGATGGTTGGCTTTAGACTCCATCTCAGGGGAGTGCAGCAGTGCCTGTGAAAAGCCTTATCTGGAAACCACAGAACATTTAGTTTGCTTCTATCTCATCTCATCTCATCTCTGAATTTTGCCTTCATGGCTGTCATTGGACAGTGGAGAATTAACTGATACTGTGCTGTGATTTCGTCAGTGCCTCAGTAAAAATTCATCACATGAAGAAAGTATCTTATTTAGAACAAAAACCAAACAGACTTACAGATAGCAATTAAATCCCCCGAAGTCCTAAAATGAATATTAACTACTTCTCTCTTTTCCTCCTCAGCCCCAAAAACACACACTGCTTAGGTTTTTGTTAATGTATTTTCTAAGTGAGCCATCAAAATAATATTGAAACATGAACTGTGGCGATGGGGAAAGGGTTCTAGTCATCTGGTCACAGGGGAGTAAGCATACATGGAGCTAATAATATGATACTGTATGGCTCCTAGTGGATGAGATAATTCCATCAGGAGGATAACCTCACACACCAAGCTAGTCAGAAAATTGTCAGTACCTTTTGCTATCTGTGTCAGCGCCCACCTGAAGAGGTGATATTGATTACAGAGAAATTAAAGATGAAAAAGAAAAAAGCTGCAAAGGAAAATATCATGCTATATAGTTGGTTCACATCCTTGGGCTTGTGGATAAAAACTTAATGTAAAATAAAGTAAGAAACAAAATAATATTCTCTAATTGTTCAATATAACAATTGGATATTGATGAGAAAGGGATTGCAGAACTCATTTGCTTGCAAAACCTCATACATTTTGTTATGGTGTTGCACAGAGGGAAGGCAAAAAGGAATGGAGAGAGAAGTCACACAGAACCTTCTAAGCTACTGCTGAAAGAAATCACCATGAAGTAATTTCTTTGGCAAATAAAAATGCACACCTCCACAGAAAGAAAGTGGAATTAAAAATGCCCAGCCTGCTTGGGAACTTCTTGACTGTTTACTGTCAGGAAACAGGGTCTTAGTGGTGAGTCAGGTTAAGGCAAGGATAAAAGGTGGAATTTCACTGAAAATTACCCTTGCTTCTTGCCTTCCTTTGGATGCCTTTTTTCATTTATCTCCACTGAACCATAGATGTCACATGCAGCTGAGGAAAATAATGAAGTTCTATTGTATTAAAGCCTTTGAAAAAATAAATAAAACTTCATAGGAAGAAAATGATATATTATGACATAACTCTTGATCCAGCAAAATATTTAAGCATGTGTAACTTTGAGATTGACTTCAGTTGGATTATATCAGTGCTTAAAATTGCACATGTAATTCCATGCTTTGCTGGGGCCATAAAAAGACTCCTAGGGTGCCTTCACATATGCTTTGAGGTGTTTTGATTAGAACGTGTCAGAGCAGACTCGATTAATTGAGTCTGGTTGAGCCTTCTAATTAGAAACCTCCAGCATGCTGCAATGCCTCGTATATTCAATGTCCTGCTTTTCAAAATAGAAGTGGGGTCATTTTAACGTACCCCTGCAGCATTTTGAAATGCAGGACTCTGAATACACAAGATGCTGCAGCATTTTAATTAGAGCGGCTCCCAAGAGTCACTGTAATTACAACGTGTGTCCCCCAACCCCGAGCATGTGTATAGGCATCCATAGACTAGATGGACAAGAAAGATTAAGATGTCTGAATCTAACATTATGGCTCCTTTTTCCTTTACAGAACCCCTGCCTAAACCTCTACAACTGTTTCAGCTGATTACATCCTTACGTGCTCAAGTTTCTGATGCTGCACATGTGTTCAACTGCCTAAGCTGTTCTGTGGCTTCCTCAAACCAAAGCTGAGGAAGATTCACAGAGTAGAATTTCACCTTTCTATTTCACTTGCCAGATTGGTACATTTCCTAAAATCCGTTTAACAACGCTACAAAGTGGTATAATCCCCCTGTCATTTAGAAGTTCAATGGTTAACCCCCCCATCCAAGATGTGGGGCATCCAGATTCAACCCCCTTCTTTGCCTTACGGGATTTGAAATGACATCTCTCACCCCACCCAGAGAGTGTTGTAAGCCATAGATTTTAGGATAGTCTTGGGTTGGGTTCTCTCCCTGTCTCCTGTTCAAACTGTTCCATTTTTTTTGCATACATCTTCATTAGGACAAAAAAAAGCTGTCTACCCTAAAGGCTATGACACTGGAGGTGGGGGTGGGGTGGGGGAGATGGGGCTACATTTTAAACCCTGCCCCAATTAATACATTAATATTTAATGTTAAATAGGTCATTGGAATGAGGAACCCTAGATTATAGAACCCTACTCCAGTAAATAACAGTTTCAACAGAGTGAACTGAGAGACCCATGCCACTATACAGTACAGCCTAGTCATTAAGGCATTCTCCTGAGTAGTAGAAGGGGTGGATTCAAATCCCTTCAATCACATGAGGATATTGAATCCATGTCTCCCACAACCTGGATGCTGTGTCTAACCTATTTGGCTCGTGGTGGGGACCTTTAAAGGACTCTGCAGCCATGCAGTTCTGTTAGGGCATGGCTGTAGAGTGTTTTCAAGGGGCTGATCATGCAACAAATGTAACTTCTGTCTGTGCCAGGGGACTATGATATTGTAGATTCCACTAAACAGCAGATGTCCAACTGTGAGGTGGTACTGTAGCACCTAAGTCCTACTTGTGAATCTAGCCCACAGTATAACTTGTGTACTTTAAAATATCTGTTAGAAATAGCTCTACAGATACACAATCTTCCCTCCCCCTTCACAAACTACAAACTGTAACTTCCTCTCATGGATACTGCTCTTAATTAGGGAAAAATTGCTGGAACAGTATTTCAAGAAAATTATATGTGAACTAGCAAAGCTTATCAGATAATTACCCTACTGATATTTAGCTTTTGTTTCACAGCTTTATGGAGCTAGTGTGAATAGCATTGTAAAATGCTGACTGAAATGCTAAAACCAACAGGAAATGATTTGATATACTTGTTAAAATACATGTAATTTTCTCCACTCACTGAAATTATGGCCATTAATGGAATTTAGATTAATACTCCTAAAAGATGACTTCATCTTCAGCACTGTTTGGACTTTAATGATAATTTATGATGCAGTTGCTGAAGCAATGAAAATAAATAGATCTTGATGTCATAAAATGTCATAATACACCCATATGAATGAATGGGATGAAATTAAATATAAGCAGTCAAACCGTTGACAAATTTAAAACTTTATTGCACTCCCTTTCTATCAAATTAAACTTTTTAACTCAACCACATAGATCTTGTCAAAACAGGAATGAGGCTGTGGTTATAGGAGGGAACAATTCAGCCATCTTTCTATTATAGAAGATAATAATAAGCAAAGAATATTTCAGCGTTACTAGAAATTGTGTGTGTGAACATATATATGTTCACAATCTAGCTGAAGTATTTTTTTTTACCGATCTTCTTTCTAACCACTGGGTAATATATCTTTCAAGGGTATACTTAATTTTCTGTTACATTTTCTGATTTCTTCAGAAGACAGAAACAACTGAAAAGGGCAACCAACCATTCATTCAAACTGTCTAAAGGATGTGTGGACTCTAGGTAGATCAAGACCAGCCCCTGGTTTCTGGGAAAATTATTTTCAGAAAAGCCCTACTCAGTTTATGTAGTTTATGTACAGCTTTTGCTAATATGACACAGCAAAATTAACAATAACATATAGATATATATGTTATGTAGATATAGATATTAGGGCTGTGTGAAACTTCAGTCGCTGATTCGATTTGGCCCGATTCGGCAGCTGAATCTCCAAATCCAAATTGAATCAAGAGACCCATTAATCTCTCTGAATTGGGCTCAGTGTTGAATAAACTAGCTTGGGTACCTGAAATACTCTAGCTGTTTTCATGCAGTTTTAGTGCAGTACTCCGCCAAGGTTATTTATCCCTCCTGAGAAGCAGGGTACATTAACCCAGGCAGAGTGTCATATTAATGTAGCTGGACTGCTTCTCTGCACAAACTAGCTTGGGTATCTCTGCACGTTGTTGCCTGACAGTGCCAGGACCTATTCCACTTATTAGGTACCTAAAGACTTGTACAGAAGTTACACTTATTGCACATTAAGGGCATTATACATATGCCCAGTGCCTGGTCTGATGTGTTCTAAGTAGTTCCACTTAAGCTGGGTGGAATAGGATCGTGCTTGGGAATCTAAATCCAGTTTATACAGGTAATAGGATCTGGTGGTAGTTACTCCCTCACTATGGTGCTTGGACAGTCTGCTGACATGTCAGAGTTATAACAGAATGGAAGTATGCTTAAGGCTGATGAAATCTTTAGGGAATGTACTTGGTGAACTACAGCTCCCTATGCAACATGTGCGAATGGTGATAATTGGGGATTTGTCAAATGCTGGCAGCATTTAATGGGAACAGCAAAGGGCCAATCCATCACCCTTCTACCTAATATCAAGTCTCTGCTCCAAAGCATGGAACTGCTGGATATTCTCAATGACCTCATTCTTGGAAATGCGTGGACAATTGTAATTGTATCTTTCTAAATAAATAAATAAATAAAATCAGCTGGTGGCAGACAGACCGTCACCATGAGAAATTTCCACTTGAATAGTGTACATTTTTCAAAGTCATCAGTAACTGTAAATGGGGTCTCCTGTTGACAAGGTTGGTCAGCCTTAAAACACTGCTTAAAATAGTTTCCCTCTTTCTTGGCTTTCTGAGTGTACTGTATGTCCAACCTTATCCTTTACATATAACATGCAAATCTCTCATTTTCCCCCATCATATTCTTTCTGAATAAAAACAATCTTTTCAATGATGCCTACTGTGTATATACAATGTGAAATACTGGAATAGGTGGATAAATCAAGTGTAGAACAGATCTCCCACTGTCTTAAGAAATGTCTGGCTTTATGGGATACTTTTTCAAACAGCCATCTCAAAAATGAGTTCATATACCCAACTTATTCTCTGCATCCTATAGATGGAGATGACAGTGTTGTCAGTTTTTCTGAATATCAGTACCAAGCTGGGGTCTCTGTACTCCGTTATGAATATGGTCTGCCTTGATAAACTTCTACTACTTTAGTTCCTAGCTGACCCAGAAAACAAGCATTATAAAACTCCCCTGATTATTTTTTAAAGTTATGAAACAGATATATAAAGCACTGTTGCTACATAAACTGCCTCAGATTAAATCTGAACAAGTTATTATTTCCCAGACCCAGCTCTGGTCTTTGAATTATAAAACTCTGACACACAAAAACTGGCATGGAAAAAATATAAAGGATTTCCAAGACCTTGACATTGAAAGATTTTGCTTTATAATCCGTTATGTTTCCAATCCCTTCAGCTAGATACATAATTTACTTCTTCCTTCCCCATCCTTTCCCTCCCATACATGGCAGTGATTCTAGCCCTGTATTTGTTTTCAAAAAGCTCCCCAGAGTCCACGAGCAAACAAAAGGCATGTTTTGTTTGCCAATAAAATGGTTCCCTCATTATTTTCAGTAAAGCTTGGATCTAGGTCAGGGCTAGAGCTAGATACTGAGCTATAATATTTAAACTGTGACTTTTATACTATATTTTAGAAGACACCCTTAAATTATGCCTTGAAAATTAGGAATGACAGGATGCTGATAGTATAGCACACCTTTAACTTGCCTTATGCACATGCATTCACAGAAATTAAAGATGGAATAAAACTACAGGAGCAAACACCTGAAATCTTTTCATTTCAGAACAAAGTATTACAGCACATCCAAAGAAATAAGGCTTTGCTGATTCTTTATATAGCTCTTTAAGCTCCAGATTCTGCATATTTGGTTAAGTGGATGCATAAACAAAGAAACTGGCTGTTTAAAAGCTCTCTGTTACTGTCTTACATGTCTGTGACTCCAATCTGCATTCAGCTGATAATAAAGAGAGGGGAATGGATTGACTCATCATTGAGAGAGAAGTAAAAATTACACAATACTGAATTTGTCCTACTGCTTGAAGTAACTCATTATACTATTTTTAACATTTCACAAAAATAGAAGAGGATTTTGAATGATATATATTTCTAATTTAGAATACCCTCTTTTGGGTTGTTCAAACTGAGCTACCTTGAGGTTGATTTTACAAAGTGCTGAGCTCCAGTTGAGGTCAGCAAAAGCTGCAAGTGCTTTGTACCTCTGAATTAGTGATTTTAGATGCAGCTCTAATGATCTTGTGAGGTCACAGCTAAGAGGCAACTGTGCTCAAGTGCAAGTAAGAGATTTTATAGATTTTATAGCCATTAGGGCTGGAAGGGACCTTGGAAGATCATCGAGTCCAGCCCCCCGCCCGAAGGGCAGGAAGTCAGCTGGGGTCATAAGATCCCAGCAAGATAAGCATCCAATTTGCTCTAGAAGGCATTCAGTGTAGGTGCTTGAACCACCTCTGATGGCAGGCTTTTCCAGACCTTGGGGGCTCAGACAGTAAAGAAATTCTTCCTTATGTCCAGCCTGAAATGGTCTTGTAGTAGTTTATGACCGTTCAACCTCGTCAATCCTTGGGGCGCTCTGGTGAACAAATGTTCCCTCAGATACTCTTGGTCACCCCTGATATACTTATAGGTGGCCATCAGATCACCCCTGAGCCTGCGCTTTTCCAGGCTAAAGAGCCCCATGGCACTCAGCCTGTTATCATAAGGTCTGCTTTCCTGACCACTGATCATGCGCATGGCTCTCTTCTGGACTCTCTCAGGCTTCTCCACATCCTTTTTGAATTGTGGAGCCCAAAACTGGACGCAGTACTCCAGCTGCGGCCTCACCAAGGCCGAGTACAAGGGGAGAATGATGTCCCCGGGATTTGCTCGAGAAGCATCTATGGATGCAAGCCAGCATTTTGGTCGCTTTACTAGCCGCAGCATCGCATTGCAGGCTCATGTTCATCTTGTGGCCAATCATGACCCCCAACTGAGATGTATTTCAGTTTTCTATTTCTTGATTTTCTGAAGTTTAAATATGCATTATCTTCAACTTCCAAAAATCCTGATTCTGACAGTGGCAGGAAGAGGGTTTAGAACTACCCAGGGGTGTATCCAGAGAAGTGCAGCAATACAGACATACCCTATTTTGGCACAGTTAGCTCTTTGAGCTCACAGGGCATTTGTACACAACATGGGGGGTTAATTCTCCCTAAATTGAAACATTCTCCCCTTGTACTTCATGTTAAAGGTCAATCCTTACCTGCCTCTCCAGCAGTGGGGTGGGGAGAATGAATTGCCGGCGGGCAGAGTGGTCCCTGAGCTCTAAGGGGGATGGGGGATGGTGCTTACCTCCGTGGCAGTGGCTACCCACCCCAGGTGACACCTCCCCAAAGGCACCCAGGTCGAGCAGTCCCAGGGGCACTGCAGCCAGACAGGGAAGCATCAAGCCCCTGTGCAGCTCAGGCAGGTAGGCAGGCTCAGGGGGAGAAAAAAATATCAGGCTTGCCAATTTTCTTTTTTTCCTTCTGTGGAGCCTGCCTTCCTGGGCTGCTGCCAGGCTGCCTGAACAGTCTGCCTGCATAGCCCCTGAGCCGCACAGAACCCGGTGCTTCCCTCCATGACCGTAGGTAAGAAACTAAAACTCCTCAGAGGTGTTTTACTTTGCAGTTCACCGAAGTCATTTAAGGTGTGTTATGCCACTGAATGTGCTACAGCAGGTGCAATTAATGCACAATACGCTGCTTAATGTACAAACAAGAATGCTGTTAAAGTGGTGCAAAAGGCATTTAACCCTCTTTGAACCTGCTTTAAAATGTCATCTAAAATGCCCATAGATATGTCATTGTGGGTTCCTGCTGAAGCTCCACATACACTTGGGTTTTAAGCTAACCTTTTGGTCAGTACAGGGTCTGGCTCAAGCCTCTGCTTTCATGTAGCTCTGGAACTTAGGATGCAAGTGCTACTGCTTTTCACCTTATCCTCCCCTTCGTTATCCTCCCCTTTATGCTGAATTCAACTCCACAGGAGAAGATGAAATGAGCCATTGAGGTATTCAGTCCCTGGCCTCTGGAGACACCTGAAAGCAGAGGCTGACTGCTGCTGCCACTCATCCCTGCTTTTCCCTGATGCTGGACAAGGGAAGGGGGTTGGAGGAGAGAGAGGAAAGGGTAACAACAGTGGCACTCATCTCCTGGGCTCCAGAGCCATGGTATAGGTCTCCCAGCATGAGGTCAGCACTGAGAGGGGAGGTCCCTTCTTAACTCCTGAAGGCCTGCAGCAAATCCTGTCTCCCACATGGAAGAACTGTGAGTGTGGCTCAAGCACAACCAGAGCAGTAGGGACCCTAGATATGGAACAGTAGACTTATGCCTATCTGTAAACCACACAGCTCATATATTAAATTACCAGTGAAGTACAACAAGTTTAACATATTGTTGTTTTTACTTGAAGGCATTAATTTGTCAAAGCTCAAAATGATACAAGATTATTAGATTTCTTTAAAATTCTTTTTAATGGCCAATATTGCCATTTGCCAGTTTATTGAACTGTATTGGAATCTATGTCATCCTATTTTTCTCAATTACCAAATGATATAAGGCATGACGAATTAAGTCCTCATACAAGACTGCTATATGATATTGAAAGCTTTTCTTTTTATTTGCAGATGGTTCCATTTATTTAAGTTTAAAGCATGATAGAGCACATACTCCTATATTCTAGAGTCACATCCTATTACTTTCTAGTTTTACAAGGATATGAATCACATATTCTGGCATTTTATATTTGATTGAGAGCTTTCATGGAATGCTGAATAAGGATTTTCATATACGCTAAACTAGGGGCAGCTATGGTAGTGCTTTGGCAATTGTAGCTCTGTACTGTGGGCTTAGACTAGAGGCAATAATTTAGCCAGAAATGGTCTAGTGGGGTGCCTGTAGATATGCGGGGACGTTGCTCTGACACACTGAAATTACAGCATGTTGGAGAAGATTTGATTAATCGAGCCTGCTGGAGCATGCTAATTAGTGTGCTCCAACAGCCTCTACATCTCATGTATTCAGTGTCCTCACACTTCAAAATGGTGGTGGGGGTGTTTTAACTAAATCTCATTGAACGAGCTTTAGTTAAAGCACCCCCACCACCATTTTGAAGCATGGGATGCTAAATACATGAGACATTGTGAGCACTTTAATGAGAGCCACTCTAATTAATGTTCCACCCGCACTCCTTCGGAGCATGTGTAAAGATACCCATGGTTTTCACACCTGCTTTTTTATCTTAACTCTTCTATACTCGTTCTCTTCATAAAGGCTGATCAGACTTTTTTATTTATTAAGTGTACTAATAAGGTAGAACTCTTGTCATTCGGTACCTCATATTTATGAAAAAATTCAACTTCATTTTGGTCCTTTGGTGTTTGCTCCAGTCAGTAACATGAGGCTGAGACAGTCATGAAAGAAGAATAAAGAACTGTCCTATCCAGAGAAACATAAAAATAATGTTGCATGGGCCTCCAAGTTAGTAGCACAAGATTTTCAAAAATGGCCACTGATCTTGTGTCTTCTGGTTTTCTGGGTGTCCAGCTTTGACACATGTAAGTCCCAGTTTTCAGATGTACTGAAGACCTGCAGTTGCCACTGACATTAAAGAATTCTTGAATACATGGCAGAACCAAAAACTGAAATTAAGTCTGCCTGTTGTTGTATGCATGTTTGGGGGGGGAGCTGGTTTAATTAGAGCAGTTCCTGGACAACTACTCTAATTAAAACAGTTCACTGGGCACATCTACACATGATGCTACATTGTCATAGCAACATGCTATGGCAACGTAGTATTGTTAGGCTGATGCTACATCGCCATAGCTTCTAAAAATAACTGTGCACCACCTGAATGGTGCAGTAACAACAGTACCATGGGGGACAGGTATAGACGTGCTCACTATCATGTGTATTAAGCCCCTATGCATTTCAGAATGGCCACAGGATGCTTTAACTAAAGCTCATTCAATGAGGTTTAGAAAAAAGTGTCCTTGTGGCCATTTTAAAACATGTGAGGGGTTAATATATGTGACGGTGAGGCAATGTTGGAGTGTTCTGACTCAAACGTGGTTAATTGAGTCTACTCTGATGTGTTTTAATTAGAAAACAAGTGAGCACATCTATAGGCAGCCAAGATGGCCCAAACCATATTTTTTATGAAAGTTGGCCCTGTCACTGTGGAACAGTTAAGTATTGATACCATTTCATTACTGGGTCACAGATCTTTGAACAAAAAGCAGAAATTGAAGCCTTAAGCAGTGGACTCTCAGTGGGCCACATACCGTTGGCGTTTATGATTCCCCCAGACAAGAAGGAGAAACACACATGCCTTCAAATATATGCATGGAATTTCATGATAATTAATAATCCATTATTACTGATTATTGTTGTTACACACATTTTATTGTGGTAGGAGTATGTATTAGCAATGATACAGCAGACTGAAAAGGTGCATCATCTCATGGAATGATATAATGCATTAGAAATAGTCGTTTTGAGCCAAAGCATGTGGGAGAGCTGGAGCTTTCACCTCAGACACCAAATTCTTCATCTCAGTTTCCTTTGGAATATGAGCAGGTGGACAAAAGCTGATTTCATTGCTTTCTAGCAGAAACCGAAAAAAGCTGCCTTAGTTTAGTGATGGTGCTGAATTATTAGCCCTGTCAGCTATTTCTGTATCAACTTGCATTCCGTTGTTCACATTTACTATTCTAGGATTTAATGTACTGAATGCACATTCATAAATCCATGTTCTTCCAGCTACTTAATAGATATTTCTTGAAAGACAATAGACCAGGGTAAAATGAATAATTTAGTCATTGTGCACTGGAAACACTGCTGCAAAATTGATTTTAAAAATTAGCCTGAATTTAAGTGGTTTATAATTCCTATGCATTAGTAACTGTCAGCATAGGTAATGGAACATGAGATGTTTAAAAATACATGGCATCAAGAGAGCCCATGATAGAAAATAGAAGCATAGTATAGAAAGATTCATTGTTCTGCATTATATTGGGATAAAGTAATTTGCTTGTGCATTTCTATACCAAAGCATATTGTCATACAGGACAATTCACTTCTTAGTTTAGAAAGAAACACTTAAATGCAAAATAAAAGCCATTCTAATCATGGTAAATAATGAAAAAGAAGACTAAATCACAAACAAAGTGTTCTAATAAAAAGTAGCAGAGCTTTTTTCTTGTACAGGCAGAAAATGGGTCAGTCTTCTTTAAAAGCCACTCTAACAAAAATTCTAAGGGGCATCTACTTAGGCCATGTATAGGTGTTAAAATTTGTACTAAAACAGTCAGGGTTCAAATTACAGGGGAGCTTGGGGGAAGAGGGTGAGCCCCACCCCCATAAGAGATGAGATCCCCCCCTGTAAAGTTTAAAAATCATAACCTGGAAAGTCTCTGATTTTAAGGCATCATGATGAGCAGCCCAATATTTTTTTTTTTTGTAGACTACCCCAAGAGTCAAAGTGTAATTCAAACCCTGAGGAGAATCATCACTCTCCCAGTAGAAAGTAGACGTGTCCACAGATTCATTCATTTCTTCTGGAGTAAACATGCCCTTTCCAGGAGAAAGTACTTTCAGGTTTATACTTGGAAGGTCTCCCCTGTGAAAGCATTTCTCTTGCAGGAATAAATACCTGTATCCTGTATGCTTCTTATCAACTCCATTATGATCCTGATGAGTCATATAGTAGATCGCCCAGTGCCTTCCTCAGACCAGGGACACCCCAGTCTGGAGAGGGCATGGGGGCATTGTACTGCTGCTTTCTTCCTATTCCACAGATCAGCATGATCCCAGTCAAGAACAGGCAGGATGAGGGGCAGGGGCTACTGCCCTGCTGCTATACATCCCTTCTGGTTTTGTGCAGGGCTGTGGACACTGCTTTCACCATGCTGTGAAGACTGAGCCAATTGGCTCCTCTCTGGGTAGCACTTGCAAAACCACATGCCAGCAACCCACCACATGGGGAGACGGGCACCAACTTTGAGCACACTGTGCAGGGGGGATCCAATCAGCTCACCCCCATGGAACACTTGCAGAGATGTGATTCCCAGGGGAACACCCTGATTTGATGAATGGGTGGGTGGGGGCGGGGGGGTTGCCCTGCTGCTCTACTCCTCTCCCAGTCTGGTCTATGGGAGGGGAGTGGAACAGCGGGGAAGACTCCCATCCCAGGGTGGTGCAGGGAGTCTTTCCCTGTTGCTTCATTCACCTTTCCCAGCCTGGGATCACCTGGTCTAAGGATGGTGCAGGGAACAGGGAAGAGGGGATGGTTGTAAGTTTAGCATCTATACTGCTCTTTCTGTAGAAAGATTTCCATTTGTGGAAATTTTTCAGAAATTTCAATTGCTAGAAATGAATGCCTATTAGCCAAAAGTTAGGCCTACTGCTTTGAAGTTGAAGCACCATAATGTTTGTCAAGGAGAGAATGTAATCATGACCACTTTTGAGGAAATAAGAGAGTTAGAGATATTTCTAAAAAAAAAAAAAAAATTAAAGTTCTGTGGTTCATACAATTCTACATTATGAGCCTTCATTATTCCTTAAAAATCTACCTCAGATATGACATCTGTGGTAAAATACCTAGTGATAACTGCTAGGTGGACAACCTGTATTCATTTTCTCATCTCCTCCTCTAATCCATTGGATCTATTTGTCCATTGTATCTTTCTGGTGCATCTTATCTATCATTTTGATAGTGACCTACCTGGGGGAGTGTGTGTTTTTTGTTATTTATCTGCATGATGTCTGGCATAATAGTTCCTTGGTCCATCCTAACTGCTGTAATTACTATTAATATGTTGTCATTTATGTTGGAGTTCTTACTCCCTTACATTTTAAAATAAGCTTTCAAGCTTTCAACATATTCTTTTTGGCCAATATGCTCAAAATTGACTAATGCTTTGAACTTGGGTGCCTAAAAGGAGCTTGGTTTTCAAAGGGTTTGGCTTTCATAGTAAGTAGTGAAAAATTAATGTATCTCAAGTTGAGCACTCCAAATTAGAAATAGCCCTAGTTTCTGATCAATTTAGAAAAACATTATATAGCCTTCTGTTCCCATTACTAGTACTTCCTCTCTCACTATAGTCTAGACTTACCTAACCAGTTCCATTTCTATGTAGACTATAATCTCTTTGGGGATGACAGTATTTACAATATGTTTGTACAGTGGATAGTAGGATGGCGCTTCAATTCTAATTGTGGATTTGGTCATAATCACAGAGCTATTATTTTCCACCCTAATTTTCCACAGCAATTTTTGTTGGCCACCTAAATCCTTCAGCAAAGAGGATAAATGTAGAGCTAGCTTCTCTGGTGTTAGGAGGTACCATCTGTCTTTGCAGACTGACTAGTTATAATGGAACATTATCTAGTTAGTTCACTGAGTTGGCTACCTTATTCTTTTCACTACTCTGAGCTTGGAGACATGAAACACAGTCTCTCCTCCTGTGCTGGGCTTGGGCAAGTCAGCCAGCTTCAAAGGAGCCAGATGATGGCTTCTGGGTGCAAGGAACCTGGACCATAGTCTCTCCTCTAATGCCAGCTGATTTTGTGTGAGCCAGATGGCTCTCTTTTTTTCCCCCGATAGGCAGCCTTGTGTAAGTCAGCTGGCAGAACTTCACTGCACTGTGGATCTGTAGAATCTGGAAGTGCAACGAAAGGTACAGTACAATCTCAGGGACAAAACCAAGCCCTATTTAATCAAGTGTTCCAGTACCATTACTAAGATAATCAGGGTTGCAGTGGAATGTAGCAATGCTTATTTAGCTCTTTAAGGTGTTGTAATTAGAGATCAGCCTGAACTTGTATCCCAGAACCAAACTCTCTAGAATGCTGGAAGTGTTCAGCTTTGAGACCTCAGTTCTGGACCAATTTTTAGATCATAGCTTATATGGATGAAAGGAAGTTGGGATGCCAATGGAATTCATAGAGGTATGGAGGGACACAGGGGAAGCATATAGGAGACAGCTCCTCTTCTGCAAGGGCGAGCCTGCCTTTCCAATTGCACAGCTGGACCTCAAGCCCTCCTCAGCATCTGGCTTCTTTTCAAGCTTTTCTATTTCTTTTTCTCTACAAATGAATCTCTGCTGATGATTTCAATTAATGAGGGAGGCAGGAGTGCAAAGAACTCCATCCTCTTGATGGGTTAGCGGCTACCCTCATATTCAGCAGTATGAACACTGGAAATTGCACTGTGATATTGGGATATACAGCTTTAGCACGATACCTTTATTTTATTTAAAATACATAAAAATCTATATAATAAACATTTTCTTTAATGCTTATGCATTAAAAATATACTACAACTAAAGCTCACAAAAGTTGAATCTCAAAGGTCATGGTAAAATATGCATGTAAGCACTTGGGGTGAAATCCACCTTTGTCTAATGAGATCAGGATAAAGGTTTAAGCAGTTCTTGTATTTTGAGGTTGTGAGCAGCATGGAAGTCCACTAATCTCACCTATTTTCTCTAGTCTTTAGAGTTCTTTGACATAGGTTATTTTATTGTTCTTTTCTCAGATGACTGTGGGAAAGTATGAGTGATATACTGTCACTGGAAAGAAGGTCTTGTGCTTAAATACCTTGACTGGGACTCAGGAGACCAGTTTCAATTTCTAGCTTTGCCAAACACCTCCGATGTGACCTTGGTCAAGTCACTTTATATTGCTGTGCCTCAGAGAAATGGGAATAATATTCCCTAATTAACACAGGTTTTTCATTTAATGCAGGTAAGTCACTTAATGCTTGTGACTTATCCAGATAACAGGGTAACTGGGGCCATTCATAGGCAAACAGGCTGTGGGAAAGGAGAGGGGAGATGTGTTTTCTCTAATTTAGAGTCCTCTAGCACAATGTGAGTTCTATTTAGAGCAGAACTTAGAACATTTGTGTTTTATTATCTGCCTGTTCCGAAAGATATGCAAGTGTGGGCCTGCAGCTTGGTTGTTTATAAATTTACCTCTATGGTAATTTTAGAAAGAGGGAAAACATTCCTTTCAGCTGAGACTTTTGTTTCCACAATACAAGCTACCATTGCTTACATGTACATGATTATTTAATTATATTTTCCTTGATTTAAGGGGAATTGTTTTTTGAAACCAGACTGGCACACAAAGCTTAGTACTTAAAAATAGAGGCATAGAAGTTTTGTTAGCTGCAACATTTTACTGAAAATAGCAGTTTCTTGTTAAAGATAAAAGGCACTGCTGGAATACGTACGCACATGTTCATACATGTAAGTGCATGCACTGCCATTGGTTATTACCAAAAGAATTAAATAAAAAAATGTGTGTGTGTGGGGGGGTTGCTCTTTAGGATCATATTGTTAATATAGCTGTGACACATTTTATCTTCCCACACCTCCAGAGTATCAGTAGATAATGAAATCAAGTTGAAGGCTGCAGACAAGCAAGCAGGAATTGTCACTTACACAGTGACATACTTCTTAAAAAATTCCAATTGTAAGACCCTGTGTATGCACACTGATGTAGCATGTTTTTGTGGTCTAACACAAATTTGGTGTAGTTTCTAATTAGTAATGGTGTCTTTTCACCTATACCCCCTCTCTTTCTCTACTCTTATCAACATAAAGAAAAACAGTTGGTGAAAAAAGGAACATATTGAAAAATAATAAGGCCCCATAACAAATGGTTAATAATCCTTTTGTTCTAATTTACCCTCTTTCCACAAAAATCTGGTATATCATCTGATTAGTTTGTATTGTTTCATATAGGTTAGATAAAGAACTACATATTTGTAGAGATCTAATTAAAGTGCACATAGGTGAAGTAAAAATCATGAACCGATCATGGCTCCTGGTGCCATTTTCACGGTCCTTTTATACCCCCCCCGTGCTTGGCCAAAGATCCCTGGTGGCCCCACCCCTTGTCACTGATTGGCTAAGAGTGCTGCCTTTCATGTGGTGCCACCCCTCACCACTCATTGGCATAGAGGGAGAGGGCCACCCAAAAGGCAGCCCCCTAGTTACCATTGTGGCTGCTCCCCTTTGTGCTGGTGGCTTCCCCCCCACCCCTGCAAGTTACAAGGCCAGGTCTCAATAACTATGGGCTCCCACTGTGGGGGGTGGGGGGGGCAGCATTTTATTTTTAGTACATTTTTTTTTCTAGAAATTCCATGCAAAATCACAGGGAATGACAGTTTTCACGGTAATTGGGAAAACTGCCTTTTCTTTGGTTTCCGCAAAAATTGCAAAATCACAAATTGATTAGATCCCTACTTATTTGTTTTCCAGAAAAATAATTACAGGAAGTTATTGGGTGCATACTGTGGAATTTCTACATATAAATAATGTGAATAGGCAATAATACTGGGGTATTGGCAGCTTATTTGTACACTGGTAACTGGAAATGAAGCCTATATATTCTGCATAGAAGATGCCATAGGGATTCAGAGGGATTATTCAAAGGAATTAAACAAATAGAAGGAAACAGAAGAATATTAGCCAGCTATTTTTATCCTGGTAACTGAAAATTAAACTAGTGATTGTTGCAAAACATAAATGTTATAAAAGTAAATAGATTTGCAAGTGTAGCAAAACGGCACTTTGAAGTGAAATCATTATCAAACATAGGCACTCTTAATTCAAATGCTTAGTGCAGACATACTGTATTTTCCCAAAAAGATGAAGTTTTCTTTGTCTAAAAATTAAAAGAAAATTGTAGCATCATATTTTCTATTTAATAAAGTATTTCCACATAATTACAATCATCCTATGTTATTACTTATGAAGTATCTTTCATGTCTATCACAAGTCTGGGTCTTAGAGAATAGTAGACAATATAATAAAGCTTAACTCATAACTTCTCTTTCTTTATTTCCACATAAAATTCAGGCAGGCAGAGCCCACAGCTCAGGCACAAATGACCTTTATCAGGGATTACAATGAAGTAAAACTGTCTTTAAACCAGTTAAGCTGTGGCCTTTGTTGTATACAAACTACCCTCCTGAGGAAGGCTGTTTGTGGCTGAAAAGTCGGGTCTACCCTCTGGTACAAACCTTCTCTGGAAGTGAAAAATAAGTTATGCCTAAAGCATTATTTTTTAATGAGTTTTTCTCTTCACTTGGAATGCTTTGGGACTCACCATTAGCTCCATGGCTCTTCATGCCAGGATAGATGATTATGTATTACCCTACACATTTCATATGTCAGCAGGCTGTCAGCCTTTCTGTGGGCAAAATAGGATAACTTCTCCAATCTATATTTTGTTTCCCTGATGGAGAATCCATGACTTAAACCTGTGTTAGGCTATATGTCTTCAATTTTTATATCTAAGAAACTTACAGTTAATTTGGAAGATACATAACATCAGTGGAAATGCATATAAGTTTATGCTTCTAACTTCTTGTTATAAAAAAGATAATACCCAGGAGCTGATGTTATTAAGGAAAATGATATTGCTTAATATCACAGTGCATAAATGACGATATAATTAATCCATAATTGCAATATAACTACTGCCCATGTAGATACAAGGCATTGCAAATACCATGTAACTGTAGGATAATTACTTGTTTATTTCTATGTTCTAAATTTAAGCCTTGCCCTAAGATCTAAAACTTGAAATAGTATGCTCATTAGTTTGAACTATTTAATAATGCTAAATATAATTGCTAAATAAGCTTAAAGAAAACTGTAATTACTGTTCTGTGTTTAGGGCCTGGTCCCAAGCCCTCTAAAGGTGGTAAAAAACTTTCCATTGGTTTTAATGGATTTTGGGTCAGGGCCTTGCAGCATATTACTTTTGCCTACACAATTCAGATATATCCCTGAATATGCATTGGACAGTGAAGTTTTTCAGTGCGTGACAGGGGTGATTCACCAACACAATGATACCCTGAGTTCCTCACTTGAACACAGTAGAGTGAAACAGAGTAGCCACCAAGTTCAGGTGAAAGAAGGGACCAATGATGTAGTCACGACTTGTCTGGGGATATGATATGAAGAATCTTCATATCTTCTCTTGCAAACTATTCAGGGGACTGACTGCAAAAATATCCCCTATTAAAACTCTCCTTGGCCTATAAAAAAATACATTTCACAAAAGCTAGGCACTTCCAGGAAACATACTTTGCAGGACAAAGTGGCTCCAGGACTTGCTTTAATCCTGCTGCTGCTGTATCTGAGGTTGAACTTGGTGCAGGATTTCTTTCTGCTGAATATAACTCATTTGTTGGAGCTGAGTCTGTCCAACACATAATGCCAGGAACACATGTTGTAACCTTTAAAATCTTCTTAATTTATTAAATTAGTGATTATTTATGTTTTTGTTGTTAATAAAGTTTGATCCAAACAAAAAGTCTGTCGATGCCTACAAACAGGACAGTCTCCTTTCTAATTTTACATAATGACAGCAAAAATGTATTTATTGACAAAAGTAACAATATAATCAAAAATCTGAATCCTTGCTCTGTACATATATTAACACTCTTGGTAACACAATGACATTTTCTTTGTCATTAACTGTGTCATTTTTTATTTTTGCTCATCTGTGTTTAGTAAACAGGTGTCTTCACAAGCTTCCAAATAAGTTTTCATACTGGTAGGTAATTGTAAAATGACTGCTCATCTCTGATATCCATGTCATAAAACGATGAAGATATAATAGTTTCAGCTTTCCTAGTTTTGTGCTGCCTTATGCTCCCTGAGCTCTATGACATTATTCTGATTTGGAAAAACCAGAAAACTGAAACTCCACCTGCTGATGAGGTTCTGTGAGATTATAATATAGAAGGAAAGTAACTGAGCTTTTGATGATCATTTTATAAACTTTGGCTAAATATCAAGGGGTTGATTCACTCTTAAGTTATTTCAGATTTACATTTGGTTTGAAATTCTAGACTAGAATATTGCAGTGAATGACTGTAATAAGATAAGAAAACAGAAATATAATTTCAGAATTCATTGCTAAAAGATTTGTGAAACTCCTCTTTCAAAATCTATTTTAATCTTCATTTTTTTGTGAACACTTATAAGACAAAGTTATTCAAAAAGAAATTATTACCAAATATCAAGTAATGGAGAGGTTGACACCAATTCAGCTCTCACATCTGCACCTATGATGTTCAGAACATGAGGAAGAAAACAGGAATAGCTGTGCACAAGTAAAGCAATATCTAATATCTTTCCTCTGGCTGTGACACCATAATGAATGCTTCAGAGAAGGGAAATCTGTCCCCATGTATGTTCAGTACTCTAGTCTGGTTGGGATGAAGAGAAATATATTTTTCTTCCTAACTTCAATCATCTTATTCCCTGAAGGTCTGGGGTTAACAGCAGTTACATTTAATTTCTTGGAGAGTGTATAAGCAGATCCAGAGAAGAATATTTTTCTGAATCTTACCAAGCCACAGGGATACATCAGACATCAGAATACATTAATATTCCACTGCATACTAAATTAGTAAAATATTATTTGGCCAAGGCAGAGTAGAAACACAAACCATGGCTATGATATAGGAAGCTAAGCGAGCATGCATCTGGTTCTACCCTTTAACATATTTTTGGCCATCTGCTCCACCTTGCAACTGTTTAAGAAATATCTCCTTTTACTCTGGTGCAATTTGTGTTGATGTAGGAGTTCAAGATAATTGTCTTCAGAGGCACATAGAAGTTGACTGACAATATTTAAAGTTTCAGAACAGGATTGTCATGATAGAATTCTGTTTTAAATGAGTTCTGTTCAGAAATTCTGTTTTGAAAAAAACCTTATTTTTTAAAAATTGTGTAACCTGGGCGGTATTGTGTAACGCACCTACTGAATCCCTCTCCAACTGAAGGGATTCAGTAGGTGTGTTACGCTGGGGGGAGAGTGGCTGCCAAGCTGCAGGGCAGCTCACCTCCTTTTCCTACAGAGCTGTTCAAAGACCAAGGACACCCAGTGATAATGAACTATTTACAGGTTTAATAATACAGCATTATATAAAGATTGCAAACATGAACTTACATACTTATGTCTATTATTAAGGAAAAAATCATTAAGGCTCACATTTGTGGGAGCCCAGCAGGGGAAATAATGTTGACAGGAAAACAGCATGGGTCCACTGCAGGTAGATCCTGCCTGACTAACTTTATTTCTTTTTATGACCAGGTCACGAAATGCTTAGACTCAAGAGTCAAGGTAGATGTCATCTACCTAGCCTTTAAGAAGGCCTTTGATACAGTAACACATTCTGTTCTCATAAATAAACTGACAGGCTGTGATGTAGGTGGTTACACAGTCAGGTTGGTGGCAAATTGGTTTAGGGGTCATACCCAGAGAGTAGTGGTTGAAAGGTCGATATTGACCTGGAAAGATGTGGACAGTGGAGTCCCACAAGGCTCAGTCCTTAGACCGGTGCTATTCAATGTCTTCATCAGTGACTTGGACGAGGGCTTAGAGAGCACCATGTCCAAGTTTGCAGATGGTACCAAATTATGGGGCAAAGTTAACACACCAGAGGGTAGGGAATGGATCCAGGTGGATCTGGACAGGTTGGAAAAATGGGCAGAACTTAATAGGGTGTAGTTCAACAAAGACAAGTGCAAAGTGCTGCCCCTGGGCAAAAAGAACCACCAACACACTTACAGGCTGGGGAATGACCCTCTCAGCAGCACAGCAGTGGAAAGGGATCTTGGAGTCATAGTTGAACATGAGTCATCAATGTGATGAAATGATCAACAAGGCTAACTGCACTTTGTCATGCATTAGCTGATGCATGATGAACAGGTCCAGGGAGGTGATGCTTCTCCTCTATGTGGCACTGGTCAGGCCTAAGTTGGAGTACTGCATCCCGTTTTGGATGCCTCTCTTCTAGAGGGACACAGAAAATCTTGAGAGGGTTCAGAGGAGGGCCACTCATATGGTCAGAGGCCTGCAGGCAAGGCCCTACGAGGAGAGACTGCGGGACCTAGATCTCTTCAGCTTTTGCAAGAGAAGGCTGAGAGGTGATCTTGTGGCTGCCTATAAATTCATCAGGGGAGGGCAGCAGGGAACAGGAGATGCTCTATTTACTAGGGTACCCCCCTGGAGTAACTAGAAATAATGGCCACAAATTGATGGAGAACAGATTTAGGTTGGACATTAGAAAGAACTTCGTCACAGTAAGGGTTGCCAGAATCTGGAAAGGAATTCCAAGGGAGGTGGTGCTCTCCCCTACCCTGGGGGTCTTCAGGAGGAGACTGGACCTCTGGCTGGGGTAATCACACCCCAGCACTTTTTCCTGCCCGGGGCAGGGGGTCGGACTCGATGACCTACTGAGGTCCCTTCTGACCCTAATATCTATGAATATATATATATACATACACACATATGTATATATACACATACACACACACACATATACATACACACATGTACACATACACCTGCTATTTACAGATATAAATTTACACAGGCAATAGCACTTATTAACCTTTGACTTGGGCACAGACCTAGTCCTCTGTGGCCTTCCGATTACATGCTACCTCTTCCCCTCCCCTTTCCCCCGACAGGGGGTCTTTAGGCAACAAGCAAAGGAGCACTTAATGGTGAAACACAGGTTAATCAACAAACAATGACAAGAATATCTGGCAATGATGGGACAAGAATTGTATGTACATAATCAGGTCACATAAAATGAAATACACGTGTATACAGATAACCTGTACAATGAGTTCAGATATAAAAAAAAAACAGCTTAGAGTTCTTTACAGTACAATAATAAGAATGCAGGATTACAACATGAATCCCAACAGCATAAGGAACCAGACCAGAACAATGGCACAGCAGCTGTGCCCAAAGAAGAAATGGCAACCCAGGGAAAGATCCTGTTACCTAATAAAACATTATTACCCCTTTCCCAGGTTGCTTAACTAGGAGGGGGCCTGTAACTATGACACTACCCTTAACAAACAGGGGCCCTAGACTGTCCTCTGTGCCCAAAGATGAATTGTCCCCACTCCTTAGGGGCTTCCCCTTGATCCCCGCAGTAAGGAAGTCCCCTCCTCCCCTTTGGGAATCCCTTTTCTGGGTAACTTATGACTCTCAGAGTCCTCCCTCATAGGGGTGGTCAACCCATCTAGTCGCTACTCATGGCAGGAGGGCCCAAGCTGCTTAGTGCAATCACTGGGGCCCATCAGCCCTCTCTCAGCCTACCATGCACCACCCTGTGCACCAGAACCCATGCTGCCGCAGCATCCTATCGGCTCTATGGCCCTAGGCACCAATGACCCAGCTCCTGCCTCCTGCAGGGTTGGGAATCTGCACTCTGTTGTGCAGCCACTGCAGTCCCTTCCAGCTCTTCAGCAGCCCTGTGCATCATTCTGTGCATCGCGGAAGCTGGGTTCCTTCCTTGTGCAGGGTTAGGGACCCGTCAGCTCTTGTTTCCTCTGTGCACTGATCTGTGCACTGTCACTCCTGCCTTGTGCAGGGTTGGAGACCCGCACTGCTTTGTGCAGCCGCTGGGTCCCATCTGGTCCCAGATTCTCCATGCACCGATCTGTGCACCAATGCTGTTGTTCCTTCCATGGTGGGGGTGAGTAGCCGCTTGCTGCTCCCTGCTCGGTGGCACAGACTTCTGGGGAACTTCTGGGGCAACTGCTCCACCCTGCTGGTCAGCTCTAACAGCTCCTCACAAGCCCCATTTTTGTCATCCCTTGCCAACAGATCCCCATGTGCTGGGCATGTGGGCTTATATCCCTTCTGGAGGCTCCATCTTTAGATTGAAAATAGACCAGTAGGATACCCTGAGGGGTTAGTTCCCCCTCAGGTCCTCTTCTTCACCCTACCCTTGGGTCAGGGCAGGGCAGACTTATCTTCTGCCTCCTCCTGATTGGTGGAAATGCTCCACCAATTGGTCCGAGCCATTTTGGGCTCAAGTTAACAATCCGGGCTGCCAGTGAGCCCACCGGCCAGCCTTCCACAATTGTAACTTGGGTTATTTTTTGAGTAAATGTGGTAAATGAAAATTTTCTTTAAAATGCAATCTCCTGTAGTCTCAGGGTAACAGGTCTTCAGTAACATGGATGGTTCTGGGCTGATGCTACAGAGGTTCTTGGCCCAGTTTGCCACCAGGCCCCAACCTCCTCAACCTCACTTCTGGGCTATCTGAGTCCTGCCCCATCACAGTAAACTCACCTGCCACAACTAGAAGTTAATAGGTTCAGAAGGAGGCTGCCCCAGAAGGCATGTATAGGGATTGGAATGGGTGCCTGTCTGAACTCAGGGCTTTCTGGGTCTCAACTCACTATTACTCTGGGTGGGTCCTTTGGCCTGGGGTCCACAGTAGCTGGACCCTAGGTTCTCAGGCCCCGGATCCAGTTTAGCCCTCTGTGGGCTCTAGGCCACTTTTGTGGGCAAGGGGTTTACACTCCCCTTCAGTTTTTGCTGCCAGATACCCAGACCTCTGACATACTACAGTCTTCCAGGTTATAAAGTACTTAGGCTGCTGTCCTCATGTAACACCCCAGGGCTCCATTCCCCTAGGAGTGCTGTAAACTGAGTGCTTCAGTTGTACCCATGTGGCCTCTGATCTGCCCCTTACAGCCACCCTGATTCTCCAGTGTAAATGGAAATCAAGTATGAGTGCCCACTCTCAAACACCAAGTTTGCCAAACACAAGCTCCTTTGTTAGGGTAAACTCTCACCTCAAGGTAATATAAATGCAAAAGTTCCAAAATACTATCACATGTTGCTTGCAACATAGAGTCTCTTCTGCCCATCAGTGGCACATAATCCTTGCCTCCAGGCAGTCTGGATTGGATTTGTTCTGGAGCTCTGCCTCCAGTGGCTCCTACAGCCAGATTCTCTCTTTTGGGCTAGGCTCTGGGCTTTTGAGCTGCTCCATGGGTCACCTCCCCTTTACTTCCACCCCAGGCCTGCAAATCACTGCCTATACCTGTGGCCCGTGGCAATCTTATTTAGGTCTTTTTCACAATTAAGTCTGTTCAAAGGGGCTGGGCTGGCCAGCAAGCTCTGGGCTCCCCCGCCCTTGTCAGTAATGGGACAGAGGCCCTGTTACACCCTCAAAGGCCCATTAAGACACTATCAAAAAGGTAATGGAAAATTTCCAACAACTTGAGAAGGTATATTGAGTTACTGCTTATACTAGCTGCAGTTAAAATATTGCTAAAGTTAATGTTGCTAAGCAGAAGACCACAATGAATACTGAAAATATCTGTATATGTGTATATAGTCACATAATGGGGGCAATGTTGATTCCATACAGGGCCAGTGTCAGGACAAAGCTGAGGTATGTGTGGTGTTTAAACTCACTGTATGCTGTGACTTAAGAATGTACCAATATACTGTCATATTGAATGTCCTATACAAGATATTCTACTCTACCTGTTCTAATAACTCATTTTGACCAGGCCTCTTCCCCTCAGAAAGGCAGACTCATAACACCTTAAAAATTGAAGGGTCAAAATTAAATTAGACAAAAAAAGAAAAGATTACATAAAACAAAGCAAAAAGACCATGGCCATGGTATGTAGTTAATTTAAAATGGTAATTTAATAGGATAGCATTGTAATGGTTGGGCTTCAGGAGCTTGTTTCTGGCAGTATGGCTAGAAGCTGTAGTTTTTCGCTAATGCGCTACAGTATTTCAACTCAGACATATTGTCTATAAGTATTGCCACCTCAGTAACTAGTTTAATATTGCTATAACAATATCTATTATCAGCAAGTGCAAGAGCTGAAGGTGCTGTATTTAATGTCCAGGTATATGGGAATTTTATGACCCAATATCATCATAAAGGAAGATAATAATTACAATACAAGACAAGGCTAAGTATCTGACAAGTCCTAAAAAGCAGCTGTAAATAGAGAATGGCCACTGAGCATGTACATTTCTAGTGACATCCTTCAGGAATTTTAGGTCCTTTTTACTTGTTACTTCTGGCACATTGAGATGATAAATATAAAAAAAACTGTTTAGTGCACTGTTGCAAAATGTTCTGGATCTCTTGTTTACAGGGATGCAGTTGAACAGTATGTGTTGCAGTACAGTCAAGCGTAAGGTCTTATATCAAGGAACAAAGAATGTAGGACACACTTTAAAATGATAGGGAACTGTATTTTGGGAAATAGCATTTCTGAAAAGTCCTTGGGGAATTATGGCAAATAATCAGCTGAACACGAGCTTGCAGTGTGACACATTGTGAGCAAAAGGGCTAATGTGATCTTTTGTATATATAAACCAAGAAACCTTTGAAAAGTAGCAGGTTGGTAAAATTATCTCTGTACTTGTCACTGGCATGATCATTTCAAGAGCACTGTACCTTGTTCTGGTGCCCAAATACATGAAGAATGTTGAGAACTATAGAAAATTTGATAAGGATGGTTAGAAAAAAGCAAGATAGTGAAATATTACAAGAATTCAGTCTACTCAGCTAGGAGCCAGTCTACTGTGGCTAATGGGCGATTTAATCACTTTATAACAATCTTGAATTTGAACAAACCAGAATTTTGACAAGAGGGTTTGTCAGTCTAATAGATAAATTAAGTTAAACAAACTAAAACAATAAATAAGGCATGCATTTTTAATAATGAAGGCAATTAACTATTAGAACTAGTTTTCAAGGGTTGTGCTGAGTTTTCCATACAGGCAATTTTTAAACTGATAGGTATATTCCTAATAGAGGAGCTTTAGTTCTAGGGTGACCATATGGGACGATGTGAAATCTGGGGCACTGCCCTCACCACCTCTGCAGCTTCAGGCAGCTAAGGAGTCAATGGCCCATAATGACCCATTTTTTTCTTCACAGGTGTTAAAATACCCTTTTTAGCAGTCATTCCACTAATAAAGCTAACTTATTAGGGCAATTTTGCTGTCTGCTAAGCTTCTTATTTCACAGCTCCTGCAGCGACATTTCCCTGCCCCAGGGCCTGTGTCTGGGATGCTGGTTTTAATTTTCATTGGCAGGCAGGGATCAGCCTCCAAAATCTAGGATTGTCCTAGACAATCTTGGATGTATGGTCACCCTATTCATTTCAGACAATTAATTTAGACAAGTGACAAGACTTGTTTATTCTGGAGGTGAGAGCAGATGATCACAATAATTCTTTATGCTGGTATTATCCATTTCTGTATTATTTAAGTGAATATTTTGCCTTTATTAGTGTATTCTACACCTCAAAGGAAGATGAAACATCCCACAATGCATGTGGTTAAAACTGAAATTGGAGGGAATTATTTTTCACTTATCATGATAGCTTTGTCTGTATTACTATTTTTGGTAAGGCTGTTATTACTGAAAATAGAAACTTGGTAAGATTAGTATTCCTAAGTGTGGCAATGTGGGTGGTCCTCAACCAGTCACAGTGCTGGTCTCCCACTGCCTCTTGGCAGCTGCCCACCTCTCTCGCTTGCCATGCCTTGCCATTAAGTCATTGGTTGGTAATTAGGCAGGAGGCTGCCCTTCAAGGGCTCTGATGTCTAAGGGCTGAAAGTACATGCTCCTACCACCCCTTTAACATGTCCCATGCCTTGCAGATATTTCTAACAGCAGTGCTGTGCTCCAGCCTCAGGCCAGGCCCAACTCAACACAGTGTTAGACCTCTTGTGTTCTGCCCTATTACAGGCCACACTAGTACTGCCTCCCCCTGACTAAGGCCTCTCTCACTCCACTGGCTCTCACCTGGTTTCTTTCATACTGCCCTTCCTGGGCCTCACTCATATTTCCCCTCCTTTCCCTGGGGCCACACTCACACTGCCCTATCCCAGGGAGGTCCTTGGGCTTGATTCCTATTACTCCCCAGCCAGCAAGTGCACAACCTTCTGGGTATCTCCCACTACCATCCTCTGAGCGAGTGCTGGGTGGTTCGCAGAACACTAGTCTTATTCAGCCTCTGGTCTCTGGCTGGGTCACTCACCCAGCTGCTCTCAGTCAAGGGGCTCCTGAATAGCCCCATTGTTTCCCTGCAGCTCCTCCTCTGCTGCACCTCCTAATTGGCCTCAGGCCCATTTGCAGCTTCAGGCACCCAAAGGCTTACCTGACTCAGCCCCCCTGCTAGCAGGACCTGTCCTCAAGCCCCCTGTTCACAGGGACCCAGATCATGCTCCTTACTCACAGCATCTTCTATCATGACCCTGTGTCCAAAGGCCTCACAACTACCACTCTCTTCAGGGCTTCACAGCTACCACTCTTGTACAGGCCTTCAGGTGTCCCCCTGCATCCCACTCTGCACCTCTGCCTCCACTGAGGCACCTAGTTTGCCCCCGATTTTGGGGCCTAGGGTTGAACACCCCCGCAGGCTCAGGTGCCACTTGTTGGCATGCCTGACCCACAATTATCCTTCTCTGGGGTCTTGCATCCCAAGTGGGCTCAGATGGCTGCAGCCATGCCTGGCCCCACTATCCACTGCCCAGGGTCTTGCACCCCACACAGGCTCAGGTGGCCACAGCCATGCCTGGCCCTACTACTCACTCTCCAGGGTCTTTCACCTACCACAGGCTCCGGTGCCACACCGGGGAATGTTTGGCCCTCTGCTCCCTCTGGTGTTAAGTAACCCACCTGAAGGCAGGGGCTGGGGTTAAGGAGCCTCCCCTCACCTTCTACTGGGGAGGTAACTGTCCTGGCATTTCCTGGGGGCTCCCATGCCACTAGGAGCCTCACTGGGCCACCCTTCCCCAGCAGGGTGCAGTTTCAATTCATGCCCAGGACCAGGAGCTTACAAGTCATCCCTATAAGCTCCTGCCCTTACCTCCTAGTTGTTGCAGAAGCAGCAGCTGCACCATGAGATGTTCATTCCATGGCATCAGGCAGCAATCTGCTGCCTCGAGCTTTGCAGGCCTGGATCTACAATGGCCACTAATCAGAGCTGGAGCAGCACCTGCTGCCAGCTCTTAAAATGGCAGACACCAGATGTGCTCTGCCACCCACCTTCCCCCTTAAAATGGTTCCTGTGGGAGGCTTTCCCCTGCTGCTCCACAAGTAAGCTCCCACCATGCTTATAACAGCCCCAAAGTGATGAGCTGTGCTGGTGCTCCATCACATACCTTCCCCCTTAAAAAAATGACCCTCGGGGTATCTCCCAGCTGCCTTCACTTCTGGCTCTTCTCCAGCCTGCTGCCTGTAGAGTCATGTGGTGAGCACCCCAACTGTGCTCCATCAGACTAAGTTTAACAAAATATAAAAAAGTAGTATTTGGCTAGGTCAGAGGTGGCCAAGCTGCAGTACATATACCACAATGTAGCACAAGCAACTTTTGTGTGTGGCATGGGACAGACAGGGGAGGAGACAGGCAGCAGAAGGGTGGATAGGGCAGGAAGTCAAAAGCAGAGCAGCAGATTGTGCAGAGACCACAGGACTGGTAGTTGATAGTGGAGCAGCAAATGAGGCAGGGGAAGGGCATCAGAATAGCACTTAGGGAGCACAAAAAGCTGAGGCTGAAAGCTACTGGACTCTTCAGCCTGGAAGAGCACAGGCTCAGGGGGGACCCGGTGGCTGCCTATAAGTATATAAGGGGTATACATCAGGATCCGGGGGAACGCCTGTTCACCAGAGCGTCCCATGGGACGACAAGGTCAAACGGTCACAAACTTCTCCATGACTATTTCAGGCTGGACATAAGGAAGAACTTTTTTATAGTCTGAGTCCCCAAGGCCTGGAACAGACTGCTGCCAGAGGTGGTTCAAGCACCTCCTCTGGATTCCTGTAAGAGTCAATTGGATGTTTATCTTGTTGGGATCCTGTGACCACAGCTGACTAACTGCCCCTGGGGCAGGGGGCTGGACTCAATGATCTTCCAAGGTCCCTTCCAGCCCCAATGTGTATGAAATCTATGAAAGCAAATTCGGGGCATGGCTGCCACTGGGTTAGGTGAATATTTAAGACCTGAAGAAAACTTGATTTTAAGATTTAGAGATTCCTTTAGTTTACTGGTCACTAATAGGGGGGCACTGACATAGAGAAACATTCTGATCTAGTATTGCAATTATAATATGCTTGCATTAGGCCTAGTACTGGATTATTGGAAAATTTTTAGCAAACTTTAAGCAGATAAATAAAAACTCAGCTTGTAATTGAGTTGAACTGAAATATTATAGAGTTTTATCTATGCAGTCATTTGCTCTGTGCCTTGATTTCTTTGTAAGAAGCATGCTTAAAGGCATCTTTGAGCTTGATAATTTAGATCTTGTTCTGAGTTTAGCAGATGATTGAAAATTAAAGAATAACATGATTTTATTAACATGCTGACTGATGATAAGTACAAGAGGGAAGATTTTACAAGGCAATGGGTTACTTTTAAGACACAACCGAAAAAATCAGATAGAGAACTGTCACAATGTAGGAGAAATTCTGTGTAATAGTTTGATCAGTATGTAGTAAGAGTTGTAAAAATAATTAAAAGCATTAGCTTGATGGTGATATACGGCCAATGAAACAGTCATTGGAGTCCTAAATCCACTTGTCATTCTATACATGTTTTATGAATGTATTTTATTTACTTGTTCTTTATGACCCTGGATAGGACTGTACCTAGACATTCTTATAGTTTATGTGTGATTAATTAAAAGATAGCTTGCATATAGGTTTGTACTGTCATCAGTTTGAAGGTTAGATATGAAAAAGTAATATATAGACTTAGGTTACATACAAGTGTTCCATTTAGATGGACCTAACCAGAGTTAGGTCCATCTAAATGCCCAATTGTACAGGGGGCTTAAATCACCCGAAAATTGCACTTCTCGTCTAAGTAGGTGCACTAGGATTAGATTAACCCAATGTAAGAAAGCATTAACGTAATCCCACCAATGTCTGTACATGTTTGCAGCATACCTCCAGTACTGGAAAAGCCCAGCCACTTGACCCAGCCCTGGGGCTATGATATTTTCACCCCTTGATGACCTTCACCTGGGCCACTTTTAGCCCTTTTGCCACCATCAAATGGGCCTCCACCAGCAGACCCACCAGCCTCCCCTTCGATCATGTCAACCCCTTCTGAAACCACCAAGTACTATCTCCTGTAGACCTAGTAGTCCTACTCCCAGCAGTGACAAACAGCTACATGTACCACTCCCAGTCTACATACATGTGGCTTAAAGTAAATTGCATGTAAACTGCACATGGCAAATAACTGTACACATCCTTAGAGATTCTTTTGTTTTTCTTACACCTGATCTTTGTGGGTTTGATCTTACTTCCTCTGAGATAAATAAAACTTTGCTCACTGCAGAGTAACCTGCCTGTGGGAATTTCATGTACTCTTATGGATGGTATTTCAATCCTGACTCATGAATTTTGGTAGCTCAGTTGTGGGTACACAGCTAAACATTTAAGGGGGACAAGGGGCATGTCTACACAAGATGCTAAATGAGCAATAGATTAATTCTACTATGCATTAGTGAATCATGGCAAAGCTGTGCTAATGTGCAG
>NW_017728950.1:53091493-53116907 GCF_001723895.1 Crocodylus porosus
TGAAGAAAACTTGATTTTAAGATTTAGAGATTCCTTTAGTTTACTGGTCACTAATAGGGGGGCACTGACATAGAGAAACATTCTGATCTAGTATTGCAATTATAATATGCTTGCATTAGGCCTAGTACTGGATTATTGGAAAATTTTTAGCAAACTTTAAGCAGATAAATAAAAACTCAGCTTGTAATTGAGTTGAACTGAAATATTATAGAGTTTTATCTATGCAGTCATTTGCTCTGTGCCTTGATTTCTTTGTAAGAAGCATGCTTAAAGGCATCTTTGAGCTTGATAATTTAGATCTTGTTCTGAGTTTAGCAGATGATTGAAAATTAAAGAATAACATGATTTTATTAACATGCTGACTGATGATAAGTACAAGAGGGAAGATTTTACAAGGCAATGGGTTACTTTTAAGACACAACCGAAAAAATCAGATAGAGAACTGTCACAATGTAGGAGAAATTCTGTGTAATAGTTTGATCAGTATGTAGTAAGAGTTGTAAAAATAATTAAAAG
Source organism: Crocodylus porosus (assembly GCF_001723895.1). Lineage (NCBI taxonomy): Eukaryota > Metazoa > Chordata > Crocodylia > Crocodylidae > Crocodylus > Crocodylus porosus. The sequence continues at coordinate 53,092,010 of NW_017728950.1, forward strand.
CATTAGCTTGATGGTGATATACGGCCAATGAAACAGTCATTGGAGTCCTAAATCCACTTGTCATTCTATACATGTTTTATGAATGTATTTTATTTACTTGTTCTTTATGACCCTGGATAGGACTGTACCTAGACATTCTTATAGTTTATGTGTGATTAATTAAAAGATAGCTTGCATATAGGTTTGTACTGTCATCAGTTTGAAGGTTAGATATGAAAAAGTAATATATAGACTTAGGTTACATACAAGTGTTCCATTTAGATGGACCTAACCAGAGTTAGGTCCATCTAAATGCCCAATTGTACAGGGGGCTTAAATCACCCGAAAATTGCACTTCTCGTCTAAGTAGGTGCACTAGGATTAGATTAACCCAATGTAAGAAAGCATTAACGTAATCCCACCAATGTCTGTACATGTTTGCAGCATACCTCCAGTACTGGAAAAGCCCAGCCACTTGACCCAGCCCTGGGGCTATGATATTTTCACCCCTTGATGACCTTCACCTGGGCCACTTTTAGCCCTTTTGCCACCATCAAATGGGCCTCCACCAGCAGACCCACCAGCCTCCCCTTCGATCATGTCAACCCCTTCTGAAACCACCAAGTACTATCTCCTGTAGACCTAGTAGTCCTACTCCCAGCAGTGACAAACAGCTACATGTACCACTCCCAGTCTACATACATGTGGCTTAAAGTAAATTGCATGTAAACTGCACATGGCAAATAACTGTACACATCCTTAGAGATTCTTTTGTTTTTCTTACACCTGATCTTTGTGGGTTTGATCTTACTTCCTCTGAGATAAATAAAACTTTGCTCACTGCAGAGTAACCTGCCTGTGGGAATTTCATGTACTCTTATGGATGGTATTTCAATCCTGACTCATGAATTTTGGTAGCTCAGTTGTGGGTACACAGCTAAACATTTAAGGGGGACAAGGGGCATGTCTACACAAGATGCTAAATGAGCAATAGATTAATTCTACTATGCATTAGTGAATCATGGCAAAGCTGTGCTAATGTGCAGCAGAATTTGCTGCGCATTAGCTTTACTAAAAAGGCATGCATCAGTGTTATTGTGCAATAGCATTGGTTATCCTGCATTGAGTTAGTACCTGTTATTACAGGTACTAAATTAAAATGCACCATAACAATGGCACTTTAATACACGTGTAGACATAAGCAGAAAGTATTAACACCCTTCCCTTTGAAAATCAAATCCATTTAAGATGTCTCATGTTGGGAATCTAAAAACAGAGGCACCTAAAATCACTTGTTACTTTTTAAAATCTTGGCCCTATTACTTTATAACATACCCTCAATTCATGGCACAGCAGGAAATGTACATTAATTCTACTTTAAGTTTTTTCACTTAAACTTCAGACTGACACATTTAATGTTTAAAAACACTGTTGCTAAGAAATGCATAATGGGCTAGAATAACCTGACCACTATGGAAAGGGATATTGATAAAAAATAGAAGTTCTTAAAAAAACTATGAATACATATTTAGTTTATCATCATCTCCAACTAAAGTGTATTGCTCCCTTTCCCCCCATAAATCCTCTTACCTCTCAAGTAAGTCCAAAGTATCTTACTAAACCTGTGCTATTTTCTGCCTAGACTTAGTATCTTGTTCCAACTTTTGGTCTGTCCTTCTTTCCTTGGAGCTGTTCCCCCCGATCCCTTAGCATGCCTTGAGCATCCCTGCATCCTTTAGGTATTGCCTTTCCTCATCCTATAGAAGAGGGGTGGCCAAAATATGGCCCACAGGCCAGATGTGTCTGGCCAGGCAATTTCATCTGGCCCTCAGGTGCCCAAAAACTAATTGTACCCTGCCCAGCCCACACTTCAACCCTTGTGGGTGGAAGGGGCTGGCCCAGCTAGAACAGAGCTTCCAGGTGGGGTTGCTGCTGCCCCTGCTGCAGCTGCTGAGGGCCCTACTTGGCTTCCCAGGTGTCCTGCTCACTCCAAGCACCAGATAGGGAAGCAGCAGGGGAAGGGGAGCTGCAGATAGGTGGGAGTCCATGAAGCTGGGGCTTGTGGCAGCACAGAGCCCACATCAGGGGGGCAGCGGGAGTGCACAGCTTGGCTGAGCAGGGTGTGGGTGTGAGGGAGGGTGGGGGGATGTAGGAATCTCCCACAAACTCTCCCCCATGATACACAGCCCCTCCTGCCAGCAGCAGCTGCAGCAGCAGGTGGCAGGTGCTTGGGGCACTCATGACCCATGCAGGTACTGCTGCCTGATGGTACATGGCACCAGCTAGTGCTGTACATAGTATCAAGGAACACAGCCTGGCTGGCTTTCCTGTATCATGCAGGATTCCCTGTGGCACATGTTCAGCTCCCAGTACTTGCATGCCACCAGGGGAAGCCCCACACAATGGAGCCTGCTGCCTTCTCCGCTCCCTGACGTGAAGGTCCCTGGACTCTGACGGGTGTGGAGGGGAGTGCCCCCCCGCCTTGATTCCTGGTGGAGTCCAGGGGCCTGCATGGTAGAGAGAAGCTTAGGGAGCTGGCTTCGTGGTGCTGGGCTTCCCTTGCTGTTGTGCAAGTACAAGGAGCTGCATGTGTGCTGTGTGGAGCCCCAGAAGATAGAGGTGGGGACTGTGTATCATGGGGAGGGAGTGTGTGGGAGGTCCCCACACACCCCACTTCCCAACACACTCCACAAACGCACACCCTGTCCCCACAACCCCCCCCACAAATTCCCCCCCATACACCCATTTTCTCCCCTCCACACACACTCCACACCTCACCATACACACCCACCCACCCCCAACTACACCTCACACACCCACACACAATAAACAAGAGTAAGACTTTATTTTTGAGTTATTTTGCAATCATCCCTATATACACTATGGAAACACAAATCATGACAAAAATATTTTTGTAATACAACTAAAATAAGTTATAGTAGCTGTTTGACTTTTAGTATACAATTTGATTTTTTTCTGGTTCCAAGATAACAACCCTCCCCTCCAAAAGAAGTACTTCTGAGGGGCAAGGGGAGGGACTTCTGGTGGCAAGGGTCTGGGGTTAGAGGTGGGATTCTTGGTCCCAAGATGACAGCCAGGAGGTTGGGCATCTCTCAAGGGGTGAGGCTACCTTTGTGGCCCTCAGCGGCTCACCAAAATTCATTAGGTGGCCCTACAGCCAAAATAATTGTCTGCTCCTGCTCTAGAATGGGCTGGGTCTGGCCTCTGGCCTCAGTCCTAGCAGACTATGAGATCATTGCTTAACTGGAGCTAGCTGCTTAGGTTCTTTCCCTCCTTTTCCCCATTCATTTCATTCCAGTTTCTCACAAATACCTAAATGATTCCCTGAACTAAAATGTATCCTATGAGGAAGCATGTTGTACTACAATTAATGTTTAAGAAAAATCTTCTCTTCCTCTGTAGTTTGTATCAGAACCAGCCAAGGTGCAAATCTGTCAAGAATTAGTTGGTAAATAAGCATAAATGTCACCTCCTCCATCTCTGGGGTAGAGGTCATGAGGTTTTTCAAGCTACTTCACTATGTGTTGAACATCCTTCATTTTCTGCTGGGCAAACCCAATTCTCTTTCTTCATGTGTTTTGGAAGATCAGAACTTCTATATTAAGCTCTGTAGGAGAGGAACTGCTTCTTATCATTTGTTATCTGTGTGTGTACTGTGTCTAGCACAACTAAACCCTAACCACATTTGAGTCTCTACCATAACTGCAGCATTATATTACTGAATATTGCTCCTTCTGGATTTGGGAGGAAAATTCTACAATTGAAAGAAGAAAAAAACCTTTCTATGTTAAGCTGATTTTAAAAGAAAATTAAACTGTCATGTGTCTGAAGTTGTAAAGGGAGTTGGAATGTTAGAATAAGTCCAAGGAAAAAAGATTAATGGGCAGAGTGCAGGTGAGGCAGACAAAGGTGCATAATAAACTCCTTTAGTGTATGGCTTTCTCATCTATCATAAGACTCTTAATCATTGTAAGCACAGGCTGTTATGCAGTTTATCCCCTGGATGTCACCTCAACATATTCAGGGTGGAAAAAGAGTGGAGAGCTTGATGAACTTTAGAAAACTGGAGGGCTACATTTATCATCCGTGAAACTTTAGTAGAGTTAGATCAAAAATGCGTTGGGCCCAAAGCCTCTACTTCAGTTATTCCCCTCAGACAGTTCTCAACATTTTTACTTGTAGTCACTATCCCCACACCATTATGTAACCTTTAACAACTTGCTACCTTTAACATTATTTTATACAGAGATGCTTACCTGTTAAAAAGTCACTAAAGGTGTTAGGAAAAAATACCCTAAATATAAAACAGATGTCCAAGTGCTGCTTGAGCTGAATTTATTATAGGTACACAGCTGTTATCACCCTCTTCAGCCTCTCATTTTCACCTACTCATTTGGTGTACACCTGTGGATTGCTGGCAAGAAATGAAGCTATGAACTCCTGTAAATTTGATTCAATACTTCATTTTTCTGAGGAAACATGTAATTGATATCACATAGCTTATTCTTTGAAAATATTTTTGGATGAGGTTTCGAAAGGCAAGGTACTGTGTATTCTTTGCAGACATTAAAGATTATTTTTAAAATGAGGGGTTTGTCCCAGTATCCAAAGCCCATGGCAGTTTTACAGGGGTTTTGGTGCCTTTTATATACAAAGATAAATCCAGATGGACCAACACTGTAGGTCTTCCCTGCATATGTTTTTATACCTTTGTACTTATCTTTAGGAAGATACACATGAGAATCCCCTGCTAATTGGCTGCTTTCCCCTCTTCTTCTTCCTCCTTGAAAAAAGTAATTAACTGTTAATGCTGCACTCTGGGGTTTCCTCTCTATCTCCTCCTCTGCACATCAAGGGCTGAAGTTGGCTGAAATATTCAGCCTTGTGTACGCTGAGCTTTCTGGGGAGTAGCTGATCCTGATGGCTCTATAGCTCCTCTCTCTGGCTTCCCCTGTCCCTTCATGTGCAGTCCAGGGTCTGTTGTGTGTATTAAGAACCCTAGGGCTAGGGACAGAAGTTACATGTAAACCGGCTTCAGTGATCAGAAACTGGTTTAAGCCAGTAATAGAACAGAAGCTCAGTGCATAAACCAGTTTCAAAATGACTGAAACTGGTTTAAGGTAAACCTGGTTCAATGTAGTATCAGACTTAACTGATTTGGGTCAAACTGGTTTATGAAACTTCTGTCCCAGACCTAGGAGATAAACAAATTAAGTGCCATACTCAAACTTGGGAGATGGAGGTGTTAGATGTGGCACAGATGTTTGATAAGGACCTGGATGGCAGGTGAAGAAAATGTTTCTACGGTTGTGGAGGGGTAAAAGTAGATACATACTGAAGCTGGGAAAGGGAAAATGGCAGATGCATAGATCAGAAATATTGTGCCACTATGGGATATAGCTGCAAGCTGGGGAACCATAGAATAAACTGATGTGACAAACACAGAATTAATCGATGTGGTGCTGGGGCAGATGGAGGAGTGACAGAATCTGCAGAATTAATTGACATTTATGTTTTCTGGGAGGAGCTGGAAGCCTTCATGCTGCTTGTACAATTCACAACCAAAGGCAATATTTTTGAAAGGAAGGAAGCACTGCAGTCTCAGTTGGAAGATCAAGCTTCAGAATCTGGTGCTATGTGATCTGCAGTGCTCATTTGCAACCATTTGGATATTTATTCTTTGGAGAAACAATTCCTGTGAACACGCTTTTCCAATGCAACATATAATAACGTTATGCACTCATTCTTTCTGAGCTTATGATTCTACCAACACATCTTTTACAACTCAATTTGTCAAGTGAGCTGGCCCAGCCCTTTTTCTCAGTCAGTCCAAAGAATCTTCACAAGATCAAAGAAGCATCTGTTTCATAAAAGACCTGCATTGGGTTTCAGTTCAGTTAGGAACAACACCAAATAATCATATTTCGTTCCAACGAAGAGTCACATCAATGTAGTTTCTTTATAGTTATTGCCAATCAGTGGGTATGTTTCTTGTTACAGAGGGTGTCAGAGTGGTTTTTACTTAACACAAAGAAAAGCTGTAGCTATCACTGTAGATAAATGGTGCAATTAGTAATATGTTCAAATGATCAAGCCACCAAGAGAGCAGTATGTTCTTTTTTACTTTCAGAGGCAAGATATAAAACAGAAATCTCTGCCAATATCAGCCTTTAGTCACAAGGCAAGTTTTTGTTCTCTTATAATTGTGAATGGATGGCACTGTATGTGGCTGACAATGGGACTTTATTGTTTCTTTAGCTTTGAACAAAATGAAGGCTTGGATCTGATTAGGGAATAAAAAGGTAAAGCATCACCCTGTGGGTTAAAACTAGATCAACCAAACCATCCATGGGCATCATGCCATCTCCTCCCCTTTTACCTTCTACTTGAAGCCCTTCTCATCTGGCAATATTTATCACAGATATCCAATTTCAAAGTAACAAATTTTCAATTTGTTAATAAGTAGTCTTAACATGCTGGGCATATTTTTGTCTGTGACTTCAAGCAACGTACGTTTCTTTACCCAGGAGTCAAGTTAAAAAGGAACACAATGAAGTGGTCTAGCTATAGAAAAAGATACCCAAAGGTTTCTTAATTGTGATGCAATAGGACTCTTACTATTGAAAGTAAAAAAAAACTACCCTCCTCATCTTTTTTAATAGAGTGGATCGTGTTTTCTGCATTTCATTTTAATAGCTCTCTGCTTAGTTCCACAGTACCCAGGGTTTTTTTGTTTGTTTATTTGTTTTTAATACTTGTTAACTAATTTATGTATTCTAAGTCCTTTTTATTTCCTTGATCAACAGTCAAACCTATATAGACACACAATGGTACAGGTGATGCTTGATAGGAACTGCACTGTCCTGAAACACCACTAATTTCTCTCTCTCTCTTTCTCTCATTTGTGCAAGCTAAACAGCACAAGATCATTCAATCATCATCCTTAAAGTCTCCTAGAGGCTGCTATTCTTTACATTATTATTTACAGTTTGATTCAGAAGTGCATTTTAATGATTTATTTATATGGCACATCAAGCCTTAAATAAAACATGCGACTGAATTCTAAGTTCTATCTCTAATGTGCAAGTTATGTGACTAATTCATTAGGTTTGTCACTGATTTATGAATTATAGAACTGACTTTTAAGCCATGAAGCTGATTTGGATCCATATTTCATACTCTGGAATGTAAATATCTATTTTATTAATAGCAGTTTATTTATAAAAAATGAGCTTAAAAGTTAACCTTCAGTCCTGCCGTTCCAGAGAAGGGCTGCCCCCAGTGTACTATTCAAAGACAGAGCTACCTATGAAGATTTATGTCAGGCATACAACATTTTAAGCATTCGGTGTTGGTTTGCCCTTACCAAGATAGATTCTTTCCTTCTTTTTTTGGGGGGGTGGTTGGGGGTGCAGGGGGTGGGAGGAGGGAAGGCAGAAGAGAGAAGTGGGGATGGAAAAGGCAGGAAGGGAATAATACATCAAGTTCACACTGTCAGCAAGAGAGCCTGTGCTTTCCTTTTCTGCCTTTCCTACTGGTTCTGTCTGTAGTACAGGACAGGCAAATCAATCAGTGTTTTGGATCTCTGGACTTAGGATGTCATGTCTCAATTCCCTCCTTGCTGCAGCTATAGGGAAACAGCTGCAGGGAGTCAGAAACAAACTATTCAACTGAAGATGAGGAATAGTAGAAGCAACTTGTCCCACCCTATAGGAGGCAAGATATCTTTAAATAAAATTGAACAATCACTTAATTCACTTATTTTCTGTTTTCAGCCATTATTTGAATATGTTCTTTAAGAATAGGGAGCATTAATCAATTAATGATGTCCTTAATTCTAATAAGTTTTGTCTGAGCAAAGGGTGGTCAAAGTCTGTCTCCTAATTTTTTTTTAGGTGAGTGATTCTCAACCAGGGCACTGGGGTGCTTCTAGATTGTTTGAAGGTATAAGGACATGTGAGGAGATAAGCAAGGTGTAAGCCGATAAGCATAGGATAAGGTTAGCACCTGCTTGGCTGACCTCCTCCACCAATGCCCAGTCTTTGCAAGGAGGTAAGCACTGTAATACTGAGTACCATTCCATTCAATTCACAAAAGTTATGGAGGCATGTCTTGAGTCTGGTGAGGTGTGCCTCAAGTGAAGAGGTTGAGAATCACTGCTTTAGGTTAATTTAGTATTTACCAATTATACTATCCAAACATCATCTAATATGTTGTATGTGGTGGGAGGCAAAACATCAGATTTGTGAGCCCATGAAAAGCAAGCATGTTGGTAGGATCAGCAGTTAAGTCCCATGAATCTGAGGGTATCCAATGTAGCCAAGAGTTAACAAGAAATTATGTTTGTCAAACTAAAGGGAATTTGTAGTAGTGAAAGGACATTAATTTAGCAACAATGTTGCAAACACCTAATGCAGACATTCTATGTTAGGACATAATGGGGTTTCCAGTGATGCATGCTATTTTAATAATTTACCAAAGTTAGTGAGATGAGTGCCAGCCCCTCTGTGCACCAGTATAATCTAAAATAGATATTCTGGAGCACAGTATAGAAATGACCCAAGAAACTGTTCTATGGACAGGAGAACTACATGGATAAACAGGGAATTTGAGGAGAGGTTTTAGACAGTAGGATGAGAAGGAAGGGTCCTAGCAAGAGGCCTGATGTTTTTCACGATCTTGTTGTTCTAGTAGAGGAGCCAGCGATTTATAGCCTGCCTACAGAACCATTTTATCCAGCCCAATGAGCTGAGGGCTTCTGTGGTATTTTGACAGCAGAGAGTTTTGTCAGTGTTTTTGCAGCAGGGGCCTTTGACCAGGCAATTGTGAAAAGCAGCAGCAATGGCAGCAGCACTGAGAGGTGGAAGAGCAATGACTTTAGCTCCAGCCCAGTTAGAAGTAGTCCATGATCAAAACTAAGCTCAATTAAAGTGGCTCCTGCCACACAAATTTTGCCAACCATTTCTGGTAGATTTAACATTTAGGTGGGGTATCTTAGAGATATTTACCATACTTACTGCCAAGAATCTCTCTTGCTTCAAGAACAAGAGTACGTAGTTCACCAAAACCTAGAAATCAACCCTTTCTTTCCCCCGTCTTGTTAATATAATGTGAATAGAATACCATCTGCTTGGTCCTTCTTTTAGAAGCTCCAGCTTGAAAGCTGTACCTAAAACAAAATGGAAACTGGAACCTAAACCATCTAAAAACATTCCCTCACGTCCTTTTCTAATTCTTTGATTGTTTGCCGCCTTGATTGCTGGTAATGTTTCTCAAGTACCAGCATGTCATTTCATTCACTGAATACGGAAAGATAAAAATTTACTTTTTATTATTCAAATGTTCTAAGAACAAGGCCAGTTTTTAAGGGATTAAGCAATTCCACAATAATAAATATCCTATTTGTGTTATCTGTTCAAGAGCTTTCTGACTGTCATTATGAAAAGCCCATCCATCTATCATAAGTATTGAGATTGTTACTTGTATGTTAAATAGACCTTTGCTCTGCAAATAGTCCCAGTGAAATAAGACACTGCTTGATATGAATATGGGTGGGAAAATCAAGTTTTACATCAAAGATTGCCGAGGTACAAAATAATCACTTAAATAATCTACAGTGCTGAAATCTATCTCCAGCCAGTGCTGACTCGTCCCACTCTTTCTCTCAATTCTTATGCTTTAGCACATCAAACTTTAAATGTATCAAATGATGAGTCTTCTTATCTATATTAAGTGCCATAGGGGATTTTTCATTCTCAATCAGAGGTTCATTTCACAGCCTCTTTTTGTCAATAACTTCATCTGCCACTGGACCACATTATCCTTTCCATTTTACTTAGCCCTGTTTTCTTAGCATCATTCATTTAGTCCTGTTTTCTTCTTTCTATAATGGGTTTTGTACCCATATACCTCCCTGTATTTCAGCATAATTAATCCTGATTTACAACAGCATGAAAAGGAAATTATGCTTACTGAGTTCTATAAGAACTGGATCATAGTCACTGACAATTTTTGGCCCGGAAAGTTTTACAAGAGGACCAATTTTCACAGTGTCTAGGCATCACAGCAGGTCATGCAACACAAATAAAGGGCTTATGAGTTGCTCACTCTCACTGATTCAATAAGGCATTAAATATGTGTAACCTTCATCTGCTAATGCATTCCCCCAAAGAGCTCGCATTTTCTGTATCAAACATAGAAGAGATGCAATATACTGCATTTGCTTGAATTTTAAATTCCAGCCACTTAAAGCTTTTAAACTGTTCAGCTAAAAATGGTTCTTTCATGCATGCATGCAGTTTCTCCCCTGAAATTATTCTGCTAGAAATACAGAATTCTGTCGCTGTCTTTCTTGACCTGGAACTGCTCCGTCTTTGCTCCCTAGGACATTCTCTCTAATTAATGAAACATCATTAGAATACAGAAGTAGAAAAGGTGACATTTCATACATCTGCCTCTGTCTCTCCTCCTGATATTATTATTGGAATTAGACCCAGAAAAGAAAAGGCTAAGGTATCCTGTGATCCTTTTGCTGCATATTACAGCTTGCAACCATTCTGTCTAAAGCTGTGTTCTCATTAGCACTCCAGCAAACCAGGCCAGTTCCATTCGGTATTTAGATGGGAGAATTCCAGAGAATGCCAAGCCACTTTGAGGAGCTCTGTTGGTGAATGTTATTCTTTTGAATACAATCTGAATTTGGGCCATGCTGTGGTACAAAAAGGGTTTCCAGAATCAGTCACTTAAATAAGAATTTTGAAACCTTTGACCTAGTAATGGATCTACACCCTGTGTATTTGCTCAGATTAACTTGTGAAATACAGTCATCTCTCATGGTAGATGTCCTGGCTCTTTAACAGTATGCCTAGACCACAGTTGAAAAGGAGAAAGGCAATGAAGAAGAAGAATTTAGCTAGGTGAAAGTGCACAAAAGAATTTAGCTTTAGAGAAATAGCTACTTAAAATGAATTTGACACAACACTAGAGCTTAAAATCACACTTGTTTCTATGAAAAGTATCATGGACCTTTAAGGGCAAATGGTTGGCATCTTTGCTTTACACCTCATTTGACATGTGGTAGCTCCTACTGCACCCTGTTATGAGATTCTAGGGTTGCTGTGTGTTGGTGAAGTGTAAAACAAGGACTCAGAGAGTTTTAGCATAATGGTGTTTTTTATAGCTTGGCATTACAATAATGAAAAACACACAATATCACATGATTTTCACGTGCAACCATATTTAAATGTGATGGGTTTTAAAGGTGTTAGTTCCAATTTGAAATCTAGTCTCTAAACTATGTATTTGTGCATACTTACATATTCACATAAGCAACCTGAATCAAATCCAGGGGAGTGGGTGTTTCTGAAAATGAATTTCACACAGGATTACTCAAAAATAACCTAGCTACTTCTGAAACTTTGTAGCAGCCAGGTAGGATAGAAATGCATGGTTTGAAGTTTGGTTGTCTATGATCAACAGCACTTTGCAGGTGGTTGAAATTCAGAGGAAGATTTTGTATTTCTGCTTTGGCCTGGCTGTTTCATACTGCAGGGCTCGAGAGGCAATGGTTCTGTTTCACTTCTGTTTAAATCAAGGAGCTAAAGCAAGTGAAAATTACTGCACTGTAAGTGAACTTTGCACCTGTGTATTTGTGTAGAATTCATAGTCACATATTTATGTATATTGATGTTGAGCTTGAAGTAATAATTTATTTTTGGTGCAATAATGTAAGGATATTACAGTACTCTTTGTGCACGCGTGTGCATTCCTGTGGGCTTGTACACACCATTACTTCTACTGCACCATCAGAGTTCCTCTGATGTAGCCCCTAAGGGCTGGATCCACAAAGAGACTTGGGTGGAATTTATGGAGCCAAAAGTATGGTCCTTAAAACCTCTGCCTAAAACTACAGGTACCTCAACCCTATAAGTTCTTAAGTTTTGTCTGTAGTGTTCCCTAGATACAATCTGGTTTGTGGGTATGTCAAGCAGCTTTTCAGGATTCTTGGTTCAAACATTAAATGTCTAAGCCCCATCAGCATCAAGGCATTATATTGCTTCTACTCCTTATACAAGCTGTGGATTCAATTCCTCTCAACTTGCAGAGGACTCCAGTCTAGTAACCTAGAAGTCTAGCTTCCATGCTCAGTGAACTCTTTCTTCAAGTTCTAAGGAGGGTTAATCCTTGTAGTCTGGTCATTGAAGCCTGCCCTTTAGGAGCAGGTGGGTTTGAATTTTGTGCTTTCTGCCGCTGTGACGTTCTAACTCACTGCTCATCATGTTCTTGTTGGTCATAGACTTATTACACTATGATTAAAAAAACTTCAATATTTTTCCTGTGGTTCAGTATCTCCCACTTTGTAATTTCAACAAGGCATTTAACACATTAGTTTTGGTATAATAATTCAAACCTCGCTGACTTGAATAGAACCAGGATCTGGTCCCTCATGCATTTAACGGCAGCTGATTAATTTCTTCCAAGCTGCACATAAATGATTACACTGTAACTCACACCCTGTCTTGTCTTTCTGCTTCATTTCTTTTACATTTTTGGAGTGGCACCTAGTCAAAAGTATGAATAATGTCAAAAGAAAAAAATACACTGCTTCCTAAAATCATCATTTGCTTTAATACTTGCTATTTATTTGGTTAAAACTGGGAGTGAAAGGCTACTGTGATTACGTAGCAATTAAAAAGGTGGTTTTAGGAAACAGCACACAATACTTGAAAAGAGTAAAAGTCTAATTATCACACATTTCTTCCCTCCCCTGCACAGACAAGGTGGTGTTAGCCATAGATAATGAGAAATGAATGCAGTGAAGGTGTGCAGGTGAATATAGTCATTCTAATCACATTCTCCCCCACATTGTAAGGTAGCCAACGTTTACAACAACCCATTCAGCAAATCTCTGGTGAAACATTTCAGTAACAGGACTTATAAATCTATGGACTGTTTCATTAATCAGAAAAGAAGCTGTGCAGCTATTAAAATAACTCCTCAAAAATGGCTAATGTGCCATGCTGCACCATCATTCCTAAAAAACAGTGCCTCCAGGGCTGATGATATAGTACTAGTAAATTAGTGGGTCTGGCACAAAAAAATTGTTGGTAGAAGCATCATTTCTCAGAAGCAGTGCTTGCATGATGCATGGGCAGTTTCCATTACCAAAAGGACATTGCTCTACCAAACAACATACTCTTGAAGGTGAGTTCTTTGCATCCCTTCCATGCTGTTCTGCTTGCCTGAACTGGTATGTTCTGAACCCTGGGTCTTCTGCTCCATTAGTAGCCATCTTTAATGACTCCTGGATAGATTCAGGTGAGGAAAGGGAAGTGAAGAGAAAGCACATCAAGAGAAACATAGAAGATTTTTTTTTCAGCACTAAACATGATCGATAATTTTCTTGTTAATGAATGTCAACCAAAATATCAGTTTTATTATAGGTAGCAAATCACTCTGGTATTTGAATGCTTGACAACAAATAGTTAATGAGGTACTCCCATGACACCAGCGTAACATAATATCCTTGATGGGTAGGATAGGGTAGGACACATCTCCTGACTGCTGGCTGGTGCCTTAACTAAGGCTGTGTTCCCTATTTTTGCATTTAATCACTAGTTTTCAAGAATCACAACTGTGTTTCTCACACAAGAAAACTTCCACTGATATTAAAAAGGGTTCAGGTTTAGCCTGACAGTGTTGTTCAGACACCCTCAATTCAAGTCTTCTTATATCACTTTGCTCCAAAGAAGATTAATATAAACAAAACATAAGCAAAAACATCAAAGTGTAGTTCTCTCACTAAAAGACATCATAACTGCTAACTGAAAATCCACCATGGAAAGACTAAGAAAAAGAAAACCTGTCAGTTTTTAAGTAGTTGCCTTGCATATGCAGGCAACCAAAATCTAGGATGTGTAAGAAATTTAATACAGGCTTGCACTCCCCTATCCTTCCTTAGCCAAGTGGAAAGAAGAATTTTTCTACTTCAGCACTAATTTGTACAATTCCTACCTCCTGGATTCTTTGGAGGCTTTATGCATGAAAGTTTTTGAGATAGAGATTGAGATAGTGGAATCTAGATGGCCATTAAATACAAACATAGTAGAAATGTATATTATTGGTGGGATATCTATCTAAATGAAGGCAGCCTCAAGAAGTGATGTCCTTCTATATGCCTTTACCCTTTCCAGGAGCCATAATCTTAGAAGAGAGGGAAACCCCTGGAGCAGCACAGAGGCCCAGGCCTTTTCAGAACTACTATACATTTCTTAAGGATCTCATCTATACTTCTTACCCATCTGATTCAAAAGAAAAACATGTCAATCCTTATACGTTGTCCCATACATACTATCTCCTTTGCCAAGAAACCCACAGGAAACAAACTTACTGTAGCCTACAATTAGTTCCAAATGATATATACTCCATTCAGAGGGTTTGAGTTTGTGACATATCAGATGGATATAATTTTTCTTTCGAGAATAAATGTTTTCTTACAACAACCAAACAGTGGGTGACAAGGAGCTTAGTATGACTTCTGTTATAATGAAACAGCTTCATAATATGGTTTTATTGCCTTAATTTTCCTGATGGTGAGAGACTAGTGAGCATCCTCATTCCAAGAGATGGGGAAGAAAACTGGTTGCATATATAAAATTGGACTAGAACTGAAGCAATTTCTTCACAACAGCATTGTGCTGCATCAGATTTCATTTCTGTAGCTTTAAAATGCTCTATTAGAGTTACCAGATTTAGGAAATATAAAACATCAGTTGTCAGGGCTAATACTTTTGCAACCTCATTCATGAATCAACCAATATATATCTATCTTGTGAGTCATGTAATGGTTAAAGTATTTGCTTGGATAAAAAGGACAATAGGTTCATAGGTTCAAATGTACTAAGGAGTTCATTTAAAAAGTAATACAACCAAGAGGAACAGCAGAAGAAGATTTAAAATGATTTCAAAAAGCAATTTTACATTATTTTGAATGCAAAATAAAAATAGGAAGCTACAATCTAGGCACACTAGTTTTCTCCATGGGGTGGGGGGAGAGGAATGTGAGAAGTAGCATTTAGGTCTTGTTCTAATTCCCTTTAAGTCAGTGGAAAACTCCCAGCAGGCCCTTAAAATCCTATAGGTAAAGATCAATGTGCCTATATAGAATAGACATAAGAAAATAAGGATACAGAATGAAAGTCAGCTTAATATGAACTGCACCCAGCTGGCTTGTTCCTGGGTTAGCAGATCCCCAAGATGCCTGCACTGCACCTGGTTTTATGCAAAGAAGTATATGGGGCTTGAACTGTCAAGTGAGTTATTAATGTCAAATTAATCCCTTTTATCTAAGACATTCTTACATTTCCTAAAAGGCCCAAATACTTGAGCATTGCTTCAGCTAATGTGGCAGCAATTAATATTGCTTCAGATATGCCTATTCACTGGGCTTTTTATAAAGCAATTTTCATGGAGTCATACCTTTTGGCTGATACACAGTATGCCCAGCTGAATGACTGGGGTAAGGCTGATGGTTCAGAGCTGTAGAAGTAAAATGTGCAAACAGTAGAGCTTATTAAGAGAAAATAAGTGTTGGTTGCAGTTTCTCCAATTTCAAGGTACATCAAAATTCTATTACTTCAGGTCCTGAAGTTCTTTTCTTTTCTTTTCTTTTCTTTAAGATTAATCAAGTCTGCTGGAGCATGCTAATTAGTGTACTCCAGCAGCCTCTGCATCTCATGTATCAGCATCCCTGTTCTTCAAAATGGTGGTGGGGGTGCTTTAACTAAATCTCATTCAATGAGCTTTAGTTAAAGCGCCCCCACTGCACCCCCACCTCCCACTCCCAGACCACATGAAAAAACACCCACAGAATCTGATGAGGAATCATCTCATGTTTTAGAATGTCAAAGCCAAAAGAAAACAACTTAACAGGAACTGACAATAGCAAAAATAAGAAACAATTTGTTCCCTTTTTAATTTATTTATGAGACATAAGCAGTGTGCATCAAAACTAGCTCTAAACCTGGAAGACGGATATACACTGGATGTGGATTTACAGCTTATTTTTTTCCATGTGATACCTTTCACATTGCAGTTCTGACTTCAACACAATGATGAGATGGTGTTTGCTGAAGTAGGAGCCATATTACCGCTTATTATCTATCAAAGGAAGAGCATTCATGGAGTTCTGTTCTCTGATATAGCCTTAAAGCAAGATGGGATTATTATTACATTCAAAATATAGCAATTATTTATGTATTTAATATGTACTGGGGTATTGAACCTTAGTGATAACCACTCCCATCAAACTACAAATCCAACAGAATCAAAGGTTCAGGAAACTAATGCAATGGGAAATTAGAGGAGAGTTAGTGAAAAACAGAAATGGATGACTGTATATTGTGATGCTGGAATTACAACAAATTAATAATCACATAGTTGTAGTTAACTAATAGGAAGATGAAACTGACATAGTTGTGACTACAGTTATTATTTTCCCTAGAATTTTTTTCTAACTGTGGCTTTCCCTGGTCCTGATGCTGTTTGTGATTAGAATGGTCAAATGTAAGACAAGTACATTGGTTCCTTTACCTTTGTGGATGGCTACAATTCTCTTGCTTTTAAAATAACTTGTCCTGGTGACTGAAGTATTGTAAAACAATCCCTGCTAAATATATTTCAAGCAGCCAACAGCATGGATTTTTTGTTTAGTTGTAGTAACGCCATGTGGCACCCAGGGAAAGATATTCATTATTTTGTACTCTGTGTGTTTACACCACTTAGAAATAGAACTGCTACAAGTCCTGGCCTTAAATCTATAAATCTATGACACAGCATGTGTGTAAAACTTAGAATTAAGATAATGATTTGTACTTGTGCAGTGCCTTTCATCTGAAAACCTCAAAACACTGTACAAACATTAAAACTCATATAGTCTATATGAATTATTTATAGAAGGAACCAATAATACCTGTTTTCAAGGAATGTCACCCAGTGGCCTCATGATTTATATTATTTTTTACTCCTTGTCTTCAAGGGACTGGCCATTGCCAGGCTAAGAACAATGCATTTTATTGACTAAATCTCCGTCTCTGAATGGTACACTCTTCTATTTCCAAAACTACAGATTCAGATCTGAATTCTAACTTGACGCATCGTCAAAGTTTAGGTATGTTTAAATTCATGTTTTAGATTGGAGTCTATTTATATTTAACATTTTGAGGCAGTGGGTGGGTTGCAAATACTCCTATGGAGAATTTAATACAACTATAAAAATGCTGTTTTAATTAATTTTATCTTAAATTTCTTGAAAACAATTTCCTGTTTTCGTCAAACCATTTCAGTTATTTTTAAACAGTACTTCAGTTAAGCAGCTAAACTACCTTTTATCTGTACAAATTGATTTTGGGGCGGTGGTGAACAAGATACGAATGCCTAAGTATACAATGAATTGTAATGTAAAAGCAGGAAACAGGACAGTGCAGGAAGAAGCATGGTTGTCTGAGAAACCCATTCTAAAAGTACATTTGATCACATGCAATCTAACAGTTAACTTTTTAAGGTCTTAGCTGTAAACAGCCAGCAATGGAGTCCCATGGTGAGGAAGGTATAAACCTTCTGGAGTAGCAAGAGACAGGATATTTGTGGGTGATATCTTCTATTGCTCCAGCTGCATGGTTGGGATAGACTTTGACAAGCTTTTGCATGGAGTGCATTCTTCATCAGGTCTGAGGGATAAGCAGGTACAGTAAAAGATTAAAAACAGTTTGTGGAACTGTGAAATAGAGAATAGGGAAATTTTCAGGGGTGGCAGGTAAGCAAATCACAGAAGAAAGAATAGCTTTTGTTTAGTGGACCATTAAGGCATTTCAACAAGGAAGAAGGTTATTATTATGTATATTGTTAAAAAAGATTATCTGGAGTTAGGTAGACCTGTAACATGCCATGAAGTCAGTGTTCAGTCCTTGGTTGTAGCTGTCCAGGCAGCTTCTAAATGTTTGTTCCCAGAATTGCCATTTGAAGGTATTTTATAAATTTTCCCTGAGCACAAGGATAGCGCAGTCAGAAAGTGAGCACTTGCTCTGTGAAAAATGTCCTCCTACATGTGTTCCACTGTGTCTTTAATCTGTTTCCTGTGATCGTTCATACTGGTATGTAGTTTTACTATAGTTTCACCCACATAAGTTCCATGGGAACATCTGGTGCACTGAACGAAAGGTATCACCTTTTAGGATGTGAATATGCATGTGACTAGCAAGGGCATTCCATAGGCAGGAGTCTGACTTTCAGTGATTCTGCAAGCTTTTAACAAAAGGTAATGGGTTTACTTCTGCCTGGTCATCTGCATGCCTATGACACCTGACCACTCCCAGTACAGTGCTGTCATTCTGAGGTACAAGAGCTTCACACCAATGGCATTAGTCCTTGGTCAAAACACCTTTTCCCATCTTTTCTTGAATGGGTTTTAGTCTTGTACAAAGGGCTAATAGTAGCAGTTATTTCTCATCATGTTAGGAAATACAGAAGCACAACAAAAGCAGGGCAAGCAGATAATTTCAGAAGTGGCTGGGCAGGAAGATGAGTAAAAGTAATTACGTCAGACTACAGAAGATGGTTATGCCTTATGGCTATGCTGAAGGCTATGGTTTTTGGAAGAAAGTTTAAAAGGTCAGTGTGCAAATTAAGTTGCAAAAAATGAACTAGGATCTGCAAGTCCAAATTTACCTTTCTCAGATGTATTTTTAAACTCTATTAAAAACCACAGAACAGTATTTTAACTGAGTCACTGGGGTAAGCCTTCCTGAATAGCACCCCACCCATGGTCCTCCCCCATCCACCCACACCTACCCATATACCCTACAGCCCCCCTTGTCCCTCCACAGCCACCCACATCCCCCCACCCCTCTTCCCACCCCCGTTCTGCAAACCCCACATCCCCCCAGCACACACCCTGTGTGCCCAGCTGCCAGACAGGATGAGAGTTGCTGGCAGGAGTTGTGGCTGCAGGGGCAGCTGTCTTCACATCCTGGTTAGTGAAGGGGTCATGGGGAGCTCTAACTGCTCTATGGTAAAAAAACCAAAGACAAGCAGCAAAACATAAAGTTATTTAGAATTCATTTTATTATGATGATAGAGACACTGGTAGGCTTGCAAATTGCTTTAACACTGTAGCTATATCAATAAATCATTGCCCAACTGCTCACTCTCTCTCTGTCTCACTCTCTCTCTCTATATATAGTGGTCTTTTGTTTTAATTGTGGAGGAACATGGATTTCAGAGTATTTTACAGAGTGACTTTGGGATTTTTTTATCAGGGGCTTTTCAGTTTTCAAATAGGGAACACCAGAATTCCTGTTAGGGAGGCAAGTGGCAAGACCCGGGCAGAGGAGCCTGCTCACAGCTGGCACCTTGGACCCAGCTGGAGGTGACTGACCTGCTGGCCAGTTGGGGCCAGGAGGACATGCTTTGACAGTTCAAAGCAGGCCACCACGCTGGGAACGTCTTCTGGGCAGTAGCTCCACAGATGGCTGAACAGGGGCACACATGGCAGTAGTGCTGCACAAAGGCCAACTCTGTAGCCACAGCCAGAGGGTCAGATGCCTCTCCTGGCCCTGCAGTCCCCGTCTGGGTCTGGCAGGTGCACAGCAGGTCACAGACAGGCAGTAGCCCACACTGCCAGACTGCTGCAGTGGGTAAAGGGTGCAGGGAACTCTCAGGGCTGCTTCAGCAGTCCAGCTGGCACAAGGGGTAGTGTCCGAAGCTCCTGAGAGCAAGTAGCCCTGAGCTACTTGACAGGACAGCTTTTTGTACTGATGGGGCCAGGACAGGGCAGCGTTTTACACTGCTCCTAGCTGGAAATACAGGAGGCAAGGTTATTTGGTCCCAAGTGACACAACTTGTACCACATCAAAATGCATGTGCGGGCACGTTCCCTGAGGCAAAAGGTCCCAGCTCAAATTTTCACCGCTTGTATTTGAGCTGCTGCAAGCGTACATGCCTGCATGTGTGGACACTCCCCTTAAAGTGAAATCACATCATCCTCAATTTATTCACTGGAAACTAGAAAAGCAAAATAAAAAAAAAAAATACCAAAGGTCCCAGAAGTAGGATTGTGCAGACCCTCCCAAATTGAGTTAAACTGGAACATAAATGCACATTTTTATGAACTGGCTTGTGAGCTCTAACTGTTAATAATATGGTACTTGAACGAAATGATGTTTTTCCTAGCAAACTCAATAACAGCTTAAGTTTGGCAGGCCTTTATTTTTACTCATTTACTAAGTGAACAAAACTGCTCTTACCTCAGTCCAGTATTCCCTTCTAGAACATGAACTTCTGTCCTTTGTGACCCACACACAGACACATATGTGCAGACACTTGAATTCATCTTTTTTTAAATAGGAGATGCTCTCAGCAGGCTAAAGGAATGAGAATTTGTTGACATTCAGTTTAACATGAGCTTTTAGTTTATTTACTGAGAAGAAATCTCTGATCATTACCTTTTCAGAGGGATCTTGGACCATAAAGAAACATAAGATGACCTGAAATATGCCTTTCGTTTATAATAATGTAACTTGGTAGCATATCAACTGAAGTCAATGAAATATGCCTACTGTAGGTTAGTCAGAACTGAATGACTAATATTATTCTGCTCAGTCAGATTGCCCTACAGATCTCTGGACAGAATGAATTAGTGAGATAAATGAAAAACAGAAAAAACAAATTTGAGAGACAGCATACAAGAAAGTCTCAGGAATGACACTTCCGTGTATTTCTTACACAATGTTACTACCAAACCCCCCAAACTATTTGGTCTGTAGAGAGACAAGACTATATAAGCTGTATGTGATCAGGACTTGTATCTTTTTTTGTGTACCAAAGCAAGATACAATTACATTTCCCAGTGATCCTCCATTCCACCTTAGCAGGTGGCTATTACTACTTCAAAGACTGATAAAGAGGCAAGAGACAGGTTTATAGCCTATCTTCGTATTGCTTACACCCCAAAGCACAAGCATAAACACTTGTCTATTTACCCAAAAGAACACAATACCTTATTTACACCAGCTGGTTAGATGCAGGAAGGGGGAGGAAGGTGGTATACAGATTGGCAGCAGGTCATTTGGAATTATCTGAAGTCTCCAAAATCTTCCCCATCCCCTGCCCTTGCAAGGGTTGACAGGTGATTTTGGTGGTAACAGTGACTTTCTTATCTTCCTCTCTTGTTCCTGGATTCACAGTCCTAGAGTACCTTTTAAATTCTCACTTTCATTTTTTTCTATATAAAACATTATGTTGACATTAGTATACTCAGTTAAAAAAGACACATTATTTCAGTAAGATTCTAGTTGACTACATACAATTCAAACTTTATCATAAAACAAAATATCAGTTTTTACTTTTAACTATTATTAAATGCTTTATAAGAAAGCAGTTATCTGCACTTGTCGTAGACTAATATTAGCAGCCTTCATAAATAGATTCTTATTCTACTTTCCCAGTCTTCTGCTTAGGGCTTACATACAAGTATATTGATTATTGATAATATGCAAATTTATGGGCATATTATTCATAACTTAGGCTTTTATTAGGTTTGCAGTCTGCATCTGTCACTGTAGTTTGTCAGTCACTGACTATGTGACATCCTACATTTTAGTCTTCCACCGACTGTTTAGTGAAAAACGAAGGAAGCTCACTTTCTAGGCTGTTGTAATTACATATTTTGTTAGGTTCACACTGGACATAGCAAAAGGAATTCTAATGCATACCTCCAGTTCACATATGGCTGATGAGCTGAAAAGAGTAGGAGGTATGTAGGACCTTGCAGTCTACCTTGAGTTTTCCATTAACTCCCCGTTACCTAGTGAACAAACACTTTTCTGGATACAATGATATATTGGATTATGTGCTGTAAGATTTGTGAACTGTATAATCTCAGAGCTACAAAAAATTGGATGTAAAGACTATCTGCATTTTTCTTTGGCTTTTCTGGCTAAGACTCTGAAAGATTATATGGTATAGCATAACATATGATTTCCATGTCCCACTAGCTGGGTTGCATGTGAGTATGGTTTGACAAGGATGGTGAAGGAATAAAAAGCTGAGACTGTCCTGGGGGAGAGGTGTTCCACCCTATTTAACAGTTCTAGAGGAGACAGATACTACTGTCTTTGAGGGCTCAGGCTCAGTAAAGTTTATTGCATGTGTCTGAAAATGTGTCTTCCCTTCAGACACCCTTGAACAGCCTAATATTTTTAGGGACTCCTATCTGTAATATTGCCAATTATCACGATTTTATCATAAATCTTGCAATATTTGGTGTTCTGCTTAAAGTTCCACTTCCTGAAGAAAGAGATTATTAAAGAATCACTGAGTTCATTAAAAAGAACAAGTAAGTTTCCAGTCGTTATGATTATAGATGAAAGCTCAAACTTGTGACCTGAGAGTAACTGAAGGATTCCAAAACAGAAGAAAAATACACAGAAAATAGTGGTTTCCATTTCGAAACAAACTTTATGATTTCTAAGCCAGTCTTATTAATTTTGCATGTTAAATGTTAACAGTACTATCTATAACTATTAGGGCTCAGTACATCTACACATTGCTGTATGGCGCACTATGGTGATGTAGCAATCACGTGGGTCTACACCTGATTGACAGCTATGTCGCTATAGAGGTGCACTCCCCCATTGTAGCAAGCCACTACAGTGATGTAGCAGCAAAAGCTAACTGTGCACTACAGTAAGGGCGGTCACTGCACCATGGTTTGAACTTCTCATAGGCAATGTGTACCTCCCAAGGCTGGCGGGGGCACAGCGACTGCCCGCAGGCAGTGACAGCAGTGTCGGTGTTGGGGGCATGGCAATGGCAAGCAGGGACCGCCTGCCAGCAGCCGTGCTGACGCCAGTGATGAGGGCAGGCCAAGCAGGGACTGGGGGGGGGGGGGTCCCCCCACGGCTGCACACTGAGCCTAGAAGTAGGGGGAGGGGGCACCAGCGCTCCACCTGCGCCCCTTGCCTGTCACCTAAGCTGAAAGCGCTTGCTCTTGGTGGGGGGGAGGGGAAGGCACCAGCGCTTTCAGGGGGTGTACGGACACCTCTGTGCACCCCCTACGCATCACTTATGACTATTTGAGACAACTGCAAGAGCCTGTATACACTAATGACCAGCAGATAGTGCTTAGGGATCATTAAAGCACAATTAACCCTTAAATAGAATGTGAAATACGAACACAGACAACTCAAATGTCCTAAAACCAGTCTAACTTTATTAGTACAAGAAATACTATCTTAGCAATTTCTATATTCAGAGAGAGAAAAACAGTACAATGATCTCACCCAATCCCAGATGTTACTTTGCTTCACAGAAAAAACGGCCACTCAGTTCCTGAAGCAAAGGGTGTGTTGCTAGCTGGGGCAATCCAGACAGGTGTTGAAAGCTGGATTCATGATGAAAATGATGATGACAATGATAACACACTTAATTTTATTGCTCCCCCCCTTTTATACTTTTATTTAACTTGACTCCTTTGATGACTCCTTGCTTTTGGATTGGTCTCTCTGCAGTCAGCATATTGTCCATTTTTTATCCTGTCAGCATATTCCTTTATTCAACAGACCCATTATGAGCACACTACTTAATTTGGCCTTTTTCCACTGTCTTACTTTGAGCATTGTCCACTGGTCTCCCTTATCACCTTTCATTAACATATCAAATCATTTCATCCCTCTGATTCAACTGGTCAGTGCCAAATTTAGTTAATTTGAGCTAGTAACAAAACTATTACTGTTATATTAGAAAAATGTCTCACAGTGATAGAAAAAGGAAAGAAACATTATGTGTGCAAACTCAAGAACATAAGCTGGTTGCAAGGCCAGCTGATATTGCAAACACCAGCAAAATGAAAAGTTCAGATAACAATAAGTCTATACAGATCTTTAGGCTGAACATAAAAGAAAACTTTAAACAATACTATAATTCACCACTCGATAAACAGGTGCAGCTTTAAAGCATAAAATTTGACAAGCTACCCTTACAGAGCCCAGCTGCCAAAGGATTTTTTGAACTAAAGGGTCAACTGGATCTTTTCATTACGATTTCAATAGTTCTCATTTGCCAGGACTGACAGTGGGACCTCATTATTCTAGATCCTTTCCAGAATATGCTGAGCATCCAGCACTATATGGAAGGTGCCTAAATACTAATGTATTAGCCTAATTTTAGCCATATATTTTGAAAAATCTTTGCCACTCTATGTGTCACCCTTTACTGACTAACCTGTGTTTCAAAGGAATGATACCAGAATGATCCAGGGTTTCCTTTCTATATCACCATTTTTCCTATCCACTGTGGTACCCGCTTGAAGGAATGTTACCATAGTGCATTCATTACAGAAGTAACAGTTACTTCTTGTTGGTCAAGGGAACAGAAATATCTTATTTGCTGCATCACTATATAAGCATGTTTATTTCATCCCAAGACAAGCCAGTTATGAACCATTATAATGTCTATTTGGATGTCTATTAAAAATTCCAGACTGCATTATGCAGGTGTACTTTCCAGACCTGATGGGTGGAAACTCCATATAAGTCTTATGTGCCTGTTTTACTGAGGGTGCAGAAACAAGCAGTGATTAAGTCCAGCAAACTGAACTAAGCAGAATATCTTTAGATCAGTTTAGGGTCTATAAAGATACTGAATTTCACATGAAGCTGAAACTGTCTAGCAAGTAAACACATAGCATGGAAAACTTCTCCCGTATGTGTTCACAAATGGTCTTGATATTAATAAATGATTATTTATTGTCTGTTCCCCATACTAAAACCAGCAGTGAAAATGCCAATTATGTTACAAGGCAGTGTGTGCATGCATGCACAGGTGGCAGGAGGGGAAGGGCAGG
>NW_017728950.1:53117007-53158249 GCF_001723895.1 Crocodylus porosus
GAGAAAGCTGGGGGGGGGGGGAGGGAGAGGAGAGAGATCAGTATTTTCCATTTGGGATTGGTGTAAGGCACCACTTTTATTAACCATATAAATTAACTGGTAGAGGTTTTTATTACTGGATGATGCAGCTACTACAAATTGAAGTTCTCCTTTTAACTGGGGTACATTACTTCTAATGTCTGGTCAAGCTGCATTGAAATCTTACCGTCTTTTTGTGAAAGGCAATTCAATCCCATCAAAGAGAAAAAGAGGGCATGAAGTAGTCAAATTATAAGTCTCATGAGACCCCCTGGAATTTCAGGTAGACACAGAAGAGATTCAAATTAAAACATTTCAATTTATTTTGACAAACCAATATGTTTCAATTTAGGTCAAGCTAGTCCAAAATTAAATACTCCAGTTGGCTGTTGCTAAGTCAGAATGGGAAACTTTGACAAATTCAAAAAATCTGCTTAGGCAGTCATGATCCAATCGCAATCTGTGACCAAATGAAATATATCAGTATTGCTTAATCTACTTTTTTCAAACCTTTCATTCCATTAAAAATGTTAATTTTCTGCTGCAGATTTGTTTTGTTTTGAGTGAGGTAAAAACAAACCTTATAATTTTAGAATTGTCCCTGGGACAGAAATTGTATTTTTTTTAACCATATCTAGCTATTGGGAGTCACCAGATGGTCCTACTAGTTTTATTTATCTGAATATACTATATAGGAGTTAAACCTTGAAAAAATCTTTAATGTCAGCAGCAGCCATTTATTTTTAGAAGCTGATCATAATACACACATTTTAAAAATCTGTTCTGCCTTAGTCTGTTCCTTTAGCAGATTTATTTTAATAATTCTACAGATGTTGTCTAAAAGGTACATCCCTATGATCAAACAAGGCATTTCTATCACTGACTGCCTATGATATGGTTGTGTTTGGTAAGTCCTGGCTTGCTTAACTAGATGTCCTCTATAAGTGCACCAATAGTGCTCTAGATGTAGAAAGGTGCCTGTTGTCCCTGAGTTATCCAGTTCTTAGTGTAAAATGAATTGGGCTCTACAGCCACGCTTGCAGATGTCTGGAGAGCTGATGCTTCACATGGTGCAAATCTATTGTCTCAGGAGACAGTCATAGGCCCGGGATATGCACCTTCTAATACACCTTCCTTAGAGAGTGCATCATGTATATGCAAAAATATTTGGACCTCCTCCAACAAGGGTGTGTCTACATGTGATGCTATATCACCAGAGCAACAGGTTATGGTGATGTAGCATCCGCGGGCATTTACATGTGACCAGCATCTACTTCACCATAGCAACATACTCTCTTGGGATAAGCTCTTGGGATAAGCACTGGTGAAAAAGTTGCTAAATATAACCATGCTCTGTGAGTATGGCGCAGTATGGCCTGTTACTGCGCCATGATTTAGTACTTCCTTATGAAAGTACTAAATCACAGGGCAGTAACTAAGTTGCCATAGCAACATGTGTAGATGTGCCCAGTGTTGTAAATGAACCATGTGGCTAAACTCATTTTACGGATAATCCCATGTCAGTCTATTGCAGGGAAGCATATACTGGGGACTTTGTTAAAGACATTCAACCAAATTCAGTTGAACCAATAGTGCTATTAGAATAGCAGAACTATAATAAGATAGCACTAGCTTGCCAGTTATTTTTTAAGGTGATAGCCTTGGCATTCTGGATTAACAGATTTCTTGTTTATCAATTACCAGGTTTCTTTTAAAACTGTCAAAAATGTTTGTAGCTTATTGTGCTTCAGTGTGATGCCATGAAGTCAAGAATTTTGCTTCTTTGCTTTGATTGCTATGCTAATATGCTAAAAGACAGAAGCACTGCTTTTACTTGATGTATTTCAGCTTCCAATCTCACTATTGCATTGAAACAGAATTCAAAAGAAAAATCCTGTAATCAGCAGCAGGACCTTTAATATTTGCGATTTGAAATTATTCCTCTTTGCTCACTTTCTGAAAATAGCTATTTCCACAAAGGGAGAATAAAGATATTGTCATGTAACTGAAAGCCATTTAATTTTTTTTAAACCCTAGTAATACTCAAGTAATGGCAGTTGCTTGCATGTGTCTTTCAAAAGGCTGTCAGTAAAAAACCCATCATCGAATTGCCCTGGGCTATGTGCAAGTAGTGGGACAATAGCAGCATACAAGACATAAACAAAACACAGGTTGCATTTTGTCTTCAGGACACCAGATGGAGCTCCTACATTTTTAATCAGCTTTGGTAATTTCTGAACTGTTTTTTCCCCTTCAAATGGGTGCTCGTCACGGGGTTTAACTTGTACACAACTATTTCCTCTGAAATAAATTTCAGTTGATAGACTTCTTATATTGATCAAAGTTTGTGGCCCATAAAACAGTGTTTCTCAGTGTTTCCCTTGATCATGTGGTTGTTTGTAAGGCATGCTGTGTTTTATGAGGTACAGGGCTTTATTCCCGAGTATCTGTCAGGAGCCCCTAGGGGTTGCTCCTACTCCCTTTGAAGTCAGTGGCTAAAACTATTATTTAAATTCACATTAACTCCTGCAAATTCAGATTATTTATGGATGTGCTTCATAATTCCAAAGAATCTTGGCTTTCACTGTCAAGTTATTTTTTTGATGAAAATATTTTTACAATGCTGAATGACAACAACAAAATTACAGTAAGGGAGTTCATCTGTAGCTAAGAAGAGGATCTCCGCCAACTATCTGCTATATCTGCAAGGCCATCAGACAGTTGTATGACCATGTTACTGTTGCTCATATCGATGAGGCTACTGTGGCTTTGTTCTGCTGTTCTGACATGAAACTGCGACAAGTAATAGACTCCACACAGTTTCCTACTATGTATGTCCAGTTCTGTATTTCACTTCGTCTTTTGAAAGTTTACTATGCCTTGGCTTTCAAATATAAGGAAGCCATTAAAATTAATTGCCCTAGTTACTACAACAAAAACTACCGTGTTCTTTATAGCATTTATGGCTGGGCAAGGTTCCAGATGATGTTGTTACAAAAATAGGCTGCAGTGTGCTCTGGTCAGGGCTTTGTTCAAGCAAAGACCTTTTCTTGAATGCAATAGACCTTTGCAATAGCCTCTTTCTACCACCTTGAAATTATGTATTTACTAACTAACTCCAAGGCAGAAATGGTTTTTTTCCTCACAGAGTTTAACCTTAGCACCTTCAAGTGTTACCAATAGAACTCAGATCCTGAAAAGCTTGCCATACACCTTTCTCGATATGTTATACTATGTCAATGAAGAACAAGAAAAAAGATGAGGAACAAAAGATTGCTATAGAATAAGCAGCTGAAATGAAGAGGTTTGTGTCATTTGCCGAAAGCATACAGTTCTGACATGCTTCACTCTCACAATTTAGCTGAGTGACTCAAGCTATTTTTGGCTTAAAAATAAACTGTTTTTCCTCAGACAAAAATCAAAGCATCCCATTTATGTCGGTGGATCTCTCCAGATATTTTACTTGCACCTGAAGAATTTTCCCATTAATGGTTGAAAAGTATATTGATCTACAATATACATGTTATTTTGTTATGTTAATCCCATTTGTGTAAGAATTAAAAAAGCTGTGCTCAGAATGCAAGCAAGACTAGCACTACATAAACACACAGAAGTAAGACTATACACTTTTCAAATATTGTCATTATGCCTCATCCAGATACAACTTTGTGTGTGTGGTTTGAGCTGAGTGATGAAAATCCTTCAAACTTGTAATCCTGTTATCACTTCTTGCTCTGTCTTCTATCTCAGTATTATTTAGTTTCTACTGACTGATATATCTGCTCATCAGAAAACAACCTGTGATCTAAAAAGCTAAAGGTCTAAATTAACAGCCTAATCTTCACTTTAGCTTGGTGATCTATGCATCTAGATAAGCAGACTCTCCTTTCCTAGTTTAAGATTTACAGTCTATAATTTTAGAATAATGTTTGTTATAGCAGGATATATTTGATCATTTTTTCTAATCTTTTCTCACCTCATACTTGCTTCTGGATATTTGTTTCTGCTTTCTACTCTTCCTTCTTTCTCTCTGTCTTCCCTCATGCTTTGTCATTGTCACCCTTGTCCCTTTCTGTTTCCGTCTTTTCCTGTTCCTTAACCATTTCCTATTGCTGATACCTATGAATACTCTGCTAAAGCATTTTAGCTGAAAATGGTGCCAGATGCAGTGATGGCTTCTTTTTCATCACTGCCTCTTACTGACTGTGATTGACAGGAATCATGTTGTCAAGCTTAATAGCCCTTAAGTGGTGATCAGCTAGACTAATGTGGATGGGGCTTAATAGAGACCTAAACTTCCCATGTGCTCATGTACCCATATATCTAGTTCTTCTTATTCTCTTCCATCTCAGACTGAAACAGTAACACCACTAGTGTGATTAACAACTCTCCTGGTAACCTAGCTGTTGTTTTATTTGTTGTTGTTATCGTTTTTGCCTTTATTCTCCTCTGCTCATGACCTCTGTAGGGTACAATTCCTTCAGTAAATATAAATTTCAGGAGTGGTGTGAAATGAAGAAAAAAAGAGAAGGAAGTCATCTCAACAGCATCTTGCAAAAGGTTACAACTGTTCCAGCTTTCTGCAAGGTCATTTCAACAAGGAGCTGTAGCTTAACAATTCTTTCTTTTTTCTCCACCTGCATGCAGCCTCCTTCCCTTTAAATTCTAATCAACACGATTCCCTCTCATCATTTGTCTTATTCCTTCTCTTCCTGCTCTTCCATTCTATTTCTAACCCCAATACCAGGATAACTTAGGACCTTTTTAAATGAACACCTTGATTTTTAAATTCATGTTGGCCTTCTAGCACTCTTTTTGAATGCTAACAATGCTAACAAAAGGATTTTCTTTTTCACACAGCATGTAATTCACATATGGAACTCATTGCCGCAAGATGTTGTGTATGCTGACAGTTTAGCCTGATTCAAAAAGGGATTGGACAAATTCTTGGAAAGAAGGGATATCATTAGCTATTGAGCATAGAACTTACAGATATAGCCTCTGTATTAGAACTTCCTAGACCTTAAATGCTGGAGGCTGCTTGTGAGAGAGAGACAGTAGAAAAAACCCTGGTCATACCCAGTTCACTCTCCCTTTCAGTATCTACTCCCTGCCATTGTGAGACACAGGATACTGGACAAGATGGACCCATGGTCTGACCCACTAAATAGCAGTTTTTATGTTCTTGTCTACTCTCGGTCAATACTAATGCTACAGGCAGAGTGCTGACTGAAGGAAGTAACGTAGAATGAGATTTGCCATTTGTCATTAGAATGCAATGTCATGACTGTGGTCAAGATGGAATAGAGACAGAATTAGAGTATCACACTCAACCTCATATCTGAACATAATGCTCTGAAAGATGTGTTTGTGTAGAAGGCACTTTAATGAGAACCTGGGGATGCAGTTCAACTACCAACACTGCCACTACAATCTTTGTCACTGTCACTCCACTCTGGCAATTGAGTGATCCTCCTAGTATCATAGTTTTCCACTGGTAATTTATGACAATGCATCCATATCTAATAGGGCTTATATGAGGCAAATTAGTCAATATTTTTTTACTTGCTTAGTTACTACGGTGAAAGGCCTAAAAAAAAATATTCCAAATTATACTTATGATAAGACTGGTGTGTGTGTGTGTAAGGGTGTGTTATAAGACCAAGTTTAAGTTATGATTGATGATATTGTTATTAGTATGCTCTGGAATTGCAATAGCACAATCTTTCTTTTAATTTTGTTGTTGAGAAGTAACTGCATTTTACTGCTTGTTCTTGCAGTTTGGGAGAGCTAAGTGAAAATCACATCAAAATGCATATGGCATTTGTGGTACAACCACTTAATATTTATTAGGAATATATAAATAAGAGAATCAGAGAGAAGGGCTTTTCTCTGATTACTGTGTCAAGTATATCCATTCAAGCACTCTTCAGGAGTGATTTTTTAATTACCAAAGGTATATATAGGAAAATGCCATGGCTCAGAGACAACCATTTCTACCATTCGTGTCTAGCATGTCATTCCTACAAAGCAGAGAAAGCCTAGTGCATAGGTGGACAACAATGGAAAATATGCTTATGGCAATGAAATCAGTGCATGTGACTAGGAGTTTGATCTTACCTATCTTATAGTCAGATCTGACAGCTATTTCAGTGTTTAGACAGAAAATATTCTTTGCTCAGATGCTGGTCTTGATTCAAGTAAATCCTCATGTAAAGCATGGAAATACATAAAAGCTGGAGTGCATGGCTCCTGAAGTCCCTTCCCACCCTGTGATTCTGTGAACTAGCACTGTCCAACAGCGATAACAGTCTTATGCTGTGTTACCCTACATATGCAGCTACCCACTTTTGCTGCTTTGTAGTCTAAGGCACAAGTAACCCATGTGTGCCTGAGTTCCCTAGTCTGCAAAACTGCGATAACAATACACACTTCCTAGATACAGAGTGATAATAAGTGCACGGATGTAAATGGTAGATTTTCAAAGGGGACTAATACATGCTAAATATTTATTAAAATAATGCTCTAATGAATACGAGGTACTAACACAACTCAAGTGACTACTTTGTTGCATTCACATGCACTGTAGTAATAGGCAGCAACATACACATACATTTGAACTGGGGACTTAAATGAAGACCTGTTGTAAACATAGACATTGCATCTATTTAATAACACTCTTAATTCAAGCAGTGAAATGCCAGACTAGACAAGGCCAAAGCGACAGTTGTTTTAAATGTCTTTTTATCTTGAATAGTTAGTTGAAATAAATACACATCGTTATTTTTTGGCCACTTCCCTAATATTTTCCTGCAGTATTTTTCATTAATAGTCCCAAAGCAAAACACTGTATGAGAACAATGCTGAAAGTGCTTAGATTTTTACTTCAGACTACTGTCATATATTTTAATGAAGGAATGCTGGACCAGGTGTTTGGTGCTAAACTAAATCAAGTTTGTCTATTTTCTCATCAGATTTCTGTCATTACTTTGATTGTCAGTTGAATTAGAAATGTTCTGGTATTGTTACCCTTATTCCTGTGTTTGCTTTTTAAAAACGTTTTATTGATGATATAAAATCCAAGAAGCATATCTGGAACAAAATTAAAAGTAAAAAATATTTGTGGGTTCCTGGAAGCAAATTTTTCTTCTATAAGTACAAGTTGGGGATCAAAAGCTGATATTTTGTCCTTCTCAAGCAACAGTATTAACATAAACCTAATAGAAATTAATAGGAAATTTTAACCAGTATTTGTATATGGATACATGCAAATTACAACAGTCTAAAAGTTTTTTAAAATAAATTCTTTAATAGACAAAATAATTTTCTCTTATTTTTTAAAGAGAATGTGTTTCTTTCAGGCTAGGAACAGAAATTACACATAAACCAGTATAAGTGCTCAGAAACTAGTTCAAATCCACAACACAGCAGAAGTTCAGTGTACATAAACCGTTTTCAAAATGGCCAAAACTGGTTTCAGATAAACCTGGATGGACATAGTATCAGACTTAATCAGTTGGGTTAAATCAGTAGATTATATCAGTTTATTGAACTTCTGTCCCAGATCCTTTACATATTCAAATTAACTCACAGTCCCCCAGCATCCCAGGATGGTTTGCATCTCCCCCACAACCCTCCCCCCCACCTCCTTACAGAGTGATCCGGCTCCCCTTGGCCCAACCGGTTGGCTCCAATACAGCAGGGAGTTGTGCTGTAACACCTCCTGACTTCTGGCCTGAGCTACTAAAGGTACATGGCTGCATTTCTGGAATCAAAAGAGAAAGGCTGTTCACTTGCTTATCGATTCAATTTATGTACTTTAGACTAACCTTTGGCTTTTTGACTGTCTGTATTTAGTCCCAAGGATAACTAGTTTACTGCTACCATATATATGCACCAAACAGTCTTATGCACCAAGAATGTAGTAGCATATGAAGTACCAGTGAAGTAAGGACACAGTGGCATTTCAAAGGACACTTTGTCTTGCTCTAAGGATATGAAAAGAGGAATGAAAAAAGTATACTTCTATTTCCAGGATACTGACTTTAAACTCTGTGTAAAGGCAAATAGAGGTCTAGATCCTGAGCCAATACTACTGAGGTTGGTGGAAATCTTTCCACAGGTTTCAGTGGGTAGGGATCAGGCCCTCAGTGTGCAAAAGTGGTGTCAGTATTCATCAGTATAGAGCACTGTGTACAAAAAATGAATCAGTAAGTCAAGGTGAAGAGGTAAGGTTACCATACTTAAGTGAAAGATGGATAAAAATCCCCTGTTGTCAAAAACACTTCTCTTCATAAAGGTGAAAACTAGTTCAATGGGAAAAGGAAGCTGTTATTTCAGCTTGACATTTGTAGATAATTTTCTACATTTTTGATTTGTATAACTCAATTGATTCCATTAGCAATAAGCCAAAAGTAGATTTGTCCCACTTGTATTCAATAACTAGCATGACTAGGTAGAACTTATATAAGAGTTATGACTCCAGGCATTAGCCAAAACACATGTCCAGGTTAATATGTGCCTGTTAACATGCACAAATGAGAGCAAGAGGCAGTAATACAGAAAGAATCCATAAGATCTGATGACTCTTTTTCCTTGAAATTCTATAAGTCCTCTGAATGTGGGCAGTACACACATCTTACAATCAGTTGTGCTTTGTGGATATTGTGTGATTTGTTTGGGAGAAGGCTTACTTGCTGTTGTGCTGGATATTGTGTACAGTTTTGCATGCATTTCCCTAGCTAAATGATCTCTACTTCTTCAAAGCAGCAGCTACTGGTGTTTGTTGCTGGCAGGTGATCTTTGCATTTTGCACAACTAGCCTAAATACTGTTCTATTCCCCTTTATGTCCTTTGTACTTAATGTAAGGGTGGCAAAAATGCAGGCACTAATTCAGTATCATACTCATTAGCTGGCTTTGGGGATTTAGTTGTATGGAAAAGAACTTACCTTAAAAAAAAAAAGTCACACCACAGGCAGCAGAATCTACAGATCTGCCACTTACACACTGTTGTGGTGTACTTCTTAATTGACACTTGGGCTATGGGCCAATATGTGGGCCTATTTCTTGCTGTCTTCTGTGTGGGGCTCCTTGTAGTCTAACCTGGCTAGGCTGAATCACTTTGTAACTGCACAGACATCCCAGACATGCAGGCACATGCCTGCAGTGACTCAGGCTAGAAGCCAGGGAGTGCTAGAGCAACCCTCCCTTCCCTTGCACACTGCTGAGCTAAGGGTGGGCATGGCCAGGCCCTGGCAGGATGCTTTGATTAGGGTGGGGTCCTCCTCTCCTTCTGAACAGCCCAGCAGGGAATTGATAACAGTGTTTATTATCAGCCTTAACTCAGCGTTTATCACCACATTAACAAAACATTAGAGGGGTATTACCAGCTACCTGTTAATTGTCCCTTTGTCCTGTCTGCTACAGCATGGACCAAAGCCAGCATGTAGTCTCCTAGCTAATACTGAGAGGTGTCTGTAAGGCATGGGAATGGGAAGGGGGGAGCAGGGATACCTGCAGTCTGTGCTGAGCTCTAGCCAGGGAGCAGAGGGGAGAGGCCAGCTCTGCTGTGGAGCAGAGAGCCCTGCCCAGCCCAGAGAGCATGCCAGGATGGTGTCTGATTTAACTTAAAACAGGAAGGGGTCTGGGACAGATATTGCATAAACCAGTTTGACCCAAATCAGTTAATTCTGATACTACAGTCATCCAGTTTTATCTCATACTGGTTTCAGCCATTTTCAAACCGGTTTATGTTCACTGGACATTACAGGTTTAAACCAGATTCTGATCACTTAAACTGGCTTATGTGTAATGTCTGTCCCTAGCCCAAGTGTGTAGCTATAGTACATGTCTAGAATCTTCTTTAAAAAAATGGACATCAGAGAGGTTTTCCAATGGATATTGTGAATTTTTGAGAGTTGGAGATACCTGCATTTATCTGAGCAAAATAAAATAATCAAAAGTATTTCTTTTTTAAAGACTTGGTTCTAGGAAGATAAATATAATATTTTAGCAATAAAATAATTGATAAAAGCTGATAGCTGGCAATTGAAAGTGTCAGAAAAGGCATCTTGTTTTCATACTGCTAAAAATGCACAGGTTTTTCCCATTCCTGTGCAAGGCTGAAATTATTAGTCATATATGCAATCTGCTATTACATCTTGTAAGGGATGACTTTTTTTTAAGATTGTAAATATGTTGATTTTCAAAAAGTAACACTTTCCAGGAGGAAATACACCAGCTGAAAAATAATTCATGTCCCAATTAAAATTAAATTAAACATGAGCTTCCTATTTGTAGTTAATTCTTGTGTGTGTGTGTGTGTGTGTGTATTAAATGAAGGCTAGAAACAGACATTCAAAAATCCTGAGGTGGAACTGATCTAAGTTATGTGACTTTCTGAGGTTAGATTGGTAGTGAACAGAACACGTTTGCCCTTTGGTAGGGGAGAGGGTGGCATAAGCATGCTACGTGCACTGGCTGAGGCTAACAGGTTGGGGATGTTCCTGCACACTTCCCAAAATTCCCTGGGGGCTGTCCATGCTGTTGAAGACTGCTGAGTGCAGCCGAGCACCTAAGCCACCCCTGGAGCACCTCTTGGCTGACAGGCACAAGCAATCGTGCCCTCAACCCTCTGCCATGTTATGTGTCAACCACAGGCACCTGTCAGCCTCAGGCATATAGTGGGAGTGTAGAAGGGAGGCATCTATTTTCCCATGCATGAGCCCTGGCATCCACAGCCTGCACTGTTCCCCACATCCTATCATGAAGCCCCCCACAATGTACATACAGACCTGACACAGGGCATGTGGAGCAATACCAGGCTGCTGGGCATGGACAAGAATGCTTCCTTCCACTGTCTGCCTGTGACTAATGACACAGCAGTAGGAGGAGGCATGTTCACCCATGCCTAGCTGCCAGATGAGCTCCATGGGGCTGTGCCCAAGCCCTGGGTTATGCATCAAGTCTGTGTATACATTGTGGGGTGTTTCATAATGATGTATGGGGACATAGCCTGGGGATGTGGGTGCCCAGGTGCTGGGGCTTGTACATGGGAAAGCAGATGCCTCCCTTTCCCACTTCTTCTGTCCACCTGCAGCTGACAGCTGGCTGGAGGCAGGAGGCGAGGCTGCAGAAAGGGTCTGTGCTAGAAAGGTTTTGTGCTGACTTGGCTCTGTAACAGCTCAGGGCGTGGGCTCCGCTGTACATTGGGCTGGAGCAGCTGAACACAGGGTGAGTGCTAGTGTGGTCCCCTGTGAGTGGAGAATATGTGGAAGCTGCGAAGGAGCCTGCGACTTGTCTTGAATCACTAGGGCAAATGGTACTGATGTTCAGTGCACCAGTCTAACCTAAATCAATTAACTATGATTTCACATTGATCTAGGTCTATCTTAGACTGGGTTCTGCCACTTTTAGACCAGTCTATGTGCATAAAACTTCTGTTCTGTTGCAGATTTAGACTGGTTGATCACTTAGATTGCTAAAACTATAATGTCTGTACCTGGCTGAAGTTCACAAACCTAATAATTCTTTGGCAAGTATGTTTTCCCCATACTCTCCACCTCTCTTTTCTTTGGTATAAATCTCTCCTTGAGTCATGCCCATGAAAATCAAATACAGAACAATCCATGCTGCTACTATTGTTGCTAGCTGCTTGAAACATCATTGCCATGGATCAAAAAAGTCAGCACACACTATCAATAGACAAATGACAAAACCTGAGATATCCTAATGATGGAAAAAAATGACTTGTATCAGAGAAGACTCATACAATAGCTGCCTACAGGGTTTCACTTTGTTAACAATGTCAAAATACTGAAGCATATAAATTGAACATGGTGACAAATTTAACTTTCCACAAAGCTTGTTACTGTTACATTATCAGCATTTTCTTGTAAAATACTAATTGCATTCTGCAATCGTGGCCCACAACATTTGAACAATACCTTTGGAAAATGCTGTGTTTTGGACTATTATTGAGGTATATCCAATATAATAAAGCCTTTGAAGAGAGGAGCTGAATGACTGACACACTTTTTTTTTCATGGTTCCATAATACTATCTTCATGCAATATATATCCATTCTTCTTGAATTCAGGAGGGGGAGAAGCTCTGATTGAATCTCAGACCTTGCCATCAAGATTTGTGTATCTTTTCTGCTGAATTCCAAATATCCATATACCACTTTGAGAGAGAATCTTGTGTAATCTTTATTAATGACTACAAAAATGCACAAAGAAAAAATCTGTTATTTTTACATCTCCCAACGTGACAAATAGATTTACAACAATTGTATTATAGTCCTATTTAAACTGGTAAATATTGTATGTGTGTCCTCCAATTTGAGGGGGGAAAAAAGGTTTGTAAACTAAGATCACTAAATCTATTTCAATGGATTTCAGCTGAGAAAATTGTGAGAAAGGAAGTGATTGTGTGACATGTGCTGTATCTGTTAGAACTATGCTATAATGCTACGAGTGGTCAAAAATATTAAATGAAGTCTTACCTGTCCTGAGGCTGTGATGATACATGCCATAGTGTATTCATTATCACTGCCACTTCTAATTAGAAACAACAACTTTCATCAAACATTGGTAGGATTTTGGAGAAAAAAATGTGTTAATATTCACTAAATCAGCTTAAATTGTTGTAGAACACATAATATGTGATAAAAGCTAAAGACAGACAACTGAAATGTGTTGCCCATTGCATAGCAAAATAAATAAATAAAGGTGATGACAATGAAGCATTTTTCTAGTTTGCAATCATGTCATGAGCCTGAACTATCATTTACTTTAATTATGCTAATCTGGTTGCTTTGCAGAGTTAAAAAATAACAAAACTGAAGTCCATTTCTCCTGTGTGGTTTATTAATTGGCAGTTTCTCCTTCAGTGGGATGAGGCTTTTGCTTCAGAAGTCAGCAGGGGTTTTGTCAGTGACTTCAATGGCTTCAAGATTTGGTTCTCACTTAGAAAAAGAAAGTTCAAGTTAACTGGGAATTATGAAAGTGTAAACAGGGATCAGTCATGAGAGAGACCCCTTGCAGAATCCTGAAGTTCTTTTCTGGAAAAATCCCTTTGTAGTGAATGGGAAGTGAATATGAAATAAGGAGTGCAGGAAATACAATGCCAGAATATAAATAATATAGACCTGCACTGTCCAACTAACAAAGAATGGAAAACTGAGGGGGAAGCAGGGGATTGTACATAAAGTAGCTGCATTTGTAGCTTTGCTAGTCATACTGAGAAGAGAAAGGTGGGAAATGGCCAAATATTGAGTATTTACTTTTTTGAATAAACAGAAAGAGCATAGCAGAGCTGGACTTGCTTAGAACGGTAGCTACTAGACAAAGACTGCCCATCGGAACACTCCGGAGTAGGACTTTCAAAATTTACACTAGTTCATTACTTCAAAACCAACACACTGGAAAATTTCTAAGAATTGTAATATCTAAGAATATTAATATTATTAATATAATAATAGTATCTTACATATTGAATATATCTAGATTCTGTGACTTAACATAATAACACCTTTTTTTTAAACTGATGCAAAACCCATGCTGTGAACAGGAGGTTTTCACACTTTAACATAGTGGTACCATGGTGCCCATAAATGTTTGTACTTACCACTAGAGAACCCATAGTTTGCCAAGTGTTTGGCTGAACCTAAGGCACTAGTTCATAACTTTCAGTCACCATATTGTGTGTTTTTTGCCATGAAAGCAAATGAGGATGTCTAATATCACTGAAGTCACAATTATGCACAAGCAACTGTCACACTGGGCATGTCTACACGTTGCTGTATGTTGATGTTGCTACAGCACCGTGCTTTAGTACTTCCTTCTGGTGGTGCATGGATTTCCCCACAATGGCAACGTAGCAGCATGCTGTATCCAGGGAATGTGCCACTACAGCGATGTTACTGGTGATTACATGTTGACCTGCATGATTGCTATGTCATCACAACACACCGTACTATGACATAGCGCATTGCTGCGTCACCATAGTGCAAATGTATAGATGCACCCACTAATGCAAAAATCAGCTATTTGACATTTTATAGTGACATTAGGGATGGAACCCAAGCTCCTTGTTCCAGAAATGGTAAAGTGCTTTGAGGTACTAAAATAAGAGGGTGCGAGGGTGATGTTAGCGTGTAGATTCATAGATTCATGGATTGTAGAGTTGGAAGGACCACAAAATGGATCATCGTGTCTGTGTAAGTGTGATATTTGTGATTGTGCATAAATATGATAGAAATGCAGTCATTTATTCCTGGAAGATGTGATGCTAAGGAGATTCAAAAAGCGATTGCATGATAAAATTATCTGGACTGGAACAGATTTTTTTTTTTTTAATCAGATCTCAGCAGTATACATATTCTCCTTTGTTTCAGCTAAGGATCAAGTCCCAAGTGTTTTATAATGGATATAAACCCTTGTGCTTTGAGCCAAAAATCAGCCTATAACTAATAGGGTTTAGGAAGAATCTTCTCCTTGAGCATTTTGTCCATTACTGCCTTCTGTAACTTTGCTACAAGGTTTTTTTTTCCCCCTTTGAAAACTAGTGTTGGCTGTTACTGGAGATTGAACATTGGAATGGATGTGCATGAACTAATATCATACATCCAGCATTTTTAACCATTTTCATTTCTCCATTCTCTACTTTTTAGGTGTCATCTATGCTATTACTACTTCTTTTTATAGATGTAGCAAGTCAATCTAGATTAAGTTTACTCTCTGATATATGCAAAAATAGAAATTTATTGGTACAGTGTTTAGCTATGCTGGGGGTGGCCAGCCTGAGGTACGAGTGCCACATGGGCAGCCTCTGTGTGTGGCACATGGCAAATTGAGGAGGGTTCAGGCAGCACAGTGGCAGTAGGGCAGGCAACAAAAACCAAAGGAATAGATGAGGCAAAGGAAAGGGACTGAAGTGGCCCTTGGGCAGGGTGCAGAGCCAATTTATGGCAAACCTGCCAAAGGTTGGCCCCCACTGAGCTATGCAATAAGGAAACTACTGCTTGCGTTACTGCTAAGATATTCCTTTTCTAAAATCATATTTCAGTAATTTTTAACTCATAATATTAAATAGACAATATATTTAGAGTATTATAAATATATGCACTTAATTTATATTTATTATAAAATTTCAGCTTTTTTAAACCTAGAGATAATATAATCTTGTGGGGTTAATTTATTTTTAACAAATCATGTTCATCTCTCTGTGAGATTGTCTCAGCATAAACTAGAAAACAACAATTTTTCAATTTCACTGCTAACAAAATTTTCTGGGACTTCAATTTGCATTCAAATGACTCAAAAATGGCTTTGTGATAAAACTTAAAATTTGGCATGTACAGGCACATAATTCAGAATGAGGATTAATGCATTTGCTGTGTTTGAAAAAACTTGCTTGTTCTGTAGAATAATGGACATTTTAAAATAGCATCTGAGAATATGAAAGTCATTGATTTCTCTAATTTCAGAAGGACATGCCAGGATTTGATTGTCCACATGTTCTGATGTAAAGGTATTTGGAAGACAATATTTGGCTATGTTTTGTGGTGTGTGTTCATTCTCATAAGTGCAAATGACACATTATTCAGCAAATACAGTCAAATATAAGCAAAACACTGAAGTTTTCAGTAGAACTTTAGAAATACAAACAGAGGATATTATATGACTGCATTTATGTAGACTGGCGATTTACTGAAAGAACCTGTTATCTGCCCATAAGAAATTCGGAAGTAGAGGTTTCAGTTGCAGTGGAAAATTTCCCTTTTCGAACTTCCATGATTAAACTCTAAGACTTCTATTGCAGTTCTTAACTTTATCTGTTTTGTTTTATTAGTTAGCCTTTAGAGAGAATCAATAGTATTTTTATGGTAACTAATATATGTAGTGCCATTAGCTTACTAATTAACTCTGCCACAATATAGTACTGCCCAACTCAAGTACTATCCTATGGTGGAGTTATTTATTGCACCACAACTCATGTTGATGATGACCAGGGATGACTGGGGCACTCACTGTAGCATACTTGTGTTCCAGCCAGTCCCTCCACAGCCCATTACCAGCTGGTGCTGTGCTGCCCCAGCTCATTGTGTTCCAGTCCTGGGTGCACATGTAAATGCTGTGCCTGGGAACAATAAACTCTGGCATGAACTGTGCCTGAGGTTATTCAGGCGTATTCATAGCACGTGTAGATGTGCCTGCTGAGAGAAAGACAACAGGATTAAGGCCTACAGGCCATGGAAACACATCCTGGCACCCAAAAACTGAAGCAAAATGTAGAAAATTAAATTATTGCTTCCAAATAGGAAACAAAGTACCCTTCTGCTACTGGTTTTAGAAGAAATTATATAGGTGCTCCAAAATCTTGTGCCTTAAGTTCCCTCCAATGATCCAAACTGCTAGAATATTTATTATTTAAAAATAATTCAGAGACAGAAGTAATACTATGTCCTTAGACTACTGCATTTCCCTGATCCTTGCACTTTTCACAGTAGCTTTGTACTGTAACTCTCACTGTCCCTGGCCCTTTAAAAAAGTAAAAATAAACTTTCCATTTCCAGTCTATTCAATCTGTGCAACTAACTGATTGAAATATAAGCTGCAAAAAGATTTTTTTGGTTAGGACTTTCATTTTAGTTAAAGTCTCCCACTGCCATTTTTCAGTGCAGGGATGCACATGGCGCTCTGGGCGCTTTAACTAGAGAGGTTCTTGGAGCCAATCTAGTTAAAGTGCCATTCCCTACCCCTATTCCTGGAGCACATGTATAAATATCCCTAGGTATCCAAAGTAGCAAACTGTCAGGTAAGTGTTCACATCATGTTTGCCTTCAGTATTTTGAGAAATGGAGAGGCAGGTGTTGACAAGTGTACGTGAGGGCAAAAGAATGGTGTAAAAAGGTTTAATTTCTTAACACATTTCTGAAATGAAGCAAAGACTTTCTACTGTTCTATGTACACTGTCAGTCATTCATCTGCATTACTACAAATATATACGGTAGCCCATCCTAACAGAAAGAATTTGGCTCATGTCACTGCACAAATAAACTAATGAATGAATTGGACATCTGTGCCTGGGCTGATTTTTCTTTTGTTTGCCTGAGTGGTTTTTAAGGCCTTTCCAGTGATGGTGGATAATCACTGAGTTTTTCTAGCTTCTTCCAGACTGTGACACCGAGATCCACCCTCTAGTGATTATGACCTCTTATATCCTTCTCCTACTGTTCCAGGGTACAGACATCTTTATATTTCTATAGAGGATTCACCTTCCAGGCTTCAGCTACTGAGGAATAAATGACAGTGCTGTGACCTTTTTACACTAGCACTTCACAGTCTCATATAAGCTACAGTTACACTTTCTCTTTTTGGCATGTGCGGCCCCTCAAGGTTTTACACAGCTGAAACTGTGTGGCAGCTTTCCCTCGAGCAACAGAAACAGGATTGTCCAGATGAACAGCAGCTGTACACTGAAGTATGGCATTATTTCTCATGTGAGACAATATTCCTCCTTCCTGGAAAACATAACAACATTGAAATAATCAAGAATGAATGAGGTATGTGTTAACAATGAATTACTTGTAAAGCTGATGCAAGAGAAAATCTGTCCATGGAAAAACTTGATGCTTCTAATTTAATTATATGTGTTCATAATCTACACTTACAGAACTTCCCTGAAAGTACTTCATTTTTCTTATTCAGTGATATGTGAAAAAATATAGGTAACTGACCTGTAAAATGATGATCTGAGGGAATATTATGTACTACATGCAATGAAGAGAGTTTTAATGAAATGGACTCTTGGAATTAAAATTGGAGATATAGAGATATCAGACTCAAAGTACATTCAGAAAAGTATAGGAAAGCTGAGCCTACTTCAGAAGGTTTTGAAGTTCAGTTGAGATAAGTGCTTGTCATGGGATGGGGTCCTCAAGGACAGCCGTGATCTCTTAAGGCCCCTCGACTGTGCCCATTTTGGCTCAATGGACACCCTCAGTTCTCACCCACCATGTCTTTGATGGAAATATAAAAATAGGGAGGCTGCCTTTAAGTCCTCTTGGACATGGTTTGGTGGACTCTCTGAACCCCATGGGTTCCCAGACCCCTTGTAGGTCCCATTTCACAATGGGTGTTTTGGAAGCACCCTAGCCTTATGCGCTATATGCGTGGCTCCAACCACCCCTTTACCACGCCCCAAGCCTTGCAGATGGTACTGGCATTGTCTTGTCTAGGCCTCATTATAATTCGGCCCCTTGTCCTCACTGGGCTTTCTGCAGCCCTGTCTCTGTGCTCCTTGGCGCTGGGCTCTGTGCACCGTAAAGTGTTGCGCCCTCTCTGGCATTGGGATCTGTGCACCTCAAATGCCGTGTCCTCTCTGGCACCCGGGTCTGTGCACCCCAAATGCCATGCCCTCTCTGGCACCTGGGTCCCCACGCTGCAGTGGGCCCCCAGTGAGGCCTCCTCCTTCCCCAAACAGCCTCACCCAAACCACCAGTCTTATAAAATGGCAAACAAAACATAAGCCCCTGGGCTCTAACATAACACAAGCTACATAAGGTGTACTCGGCCCCTTTACATTACCCAGAGCAGAACTTAGGACTCTTCCCTTCACTTGCTCTAGGAGGACTCCTTCGCCCTTGGCCACCACCAGAAAACTGCCTCCCTGGCCTGGGGTTTATGTGGGCCCAGGGCCCTGCCCCTTCTGGCCAGCTGACCAGGTGCAGGTGCAGGTGCAGGCTAATTTCCTCATTATCTGGTTGCCATGGCAACTTGTACCTGGTCTCGTGTCTGGTTCTTTGGCCTCTTCCCAGGCAGTTTCTGCTCTTTAGGAGCAGGCACCTAAGTGCCCTGCTACAGTGCTCAAAAGTCAGCATGCTCATTTCATTAAATAAATTTTCCATGTCCAGTTTGGTCAATAAATTGAGGTAAGAAACTCAGACATGGAACTCTTGGTAATTCCTATTTAAGCCTAAAATGTTGAAAAATACCTGTGTGAAGCTTTGTTACTCTGGATTCTCTTTTAACAGCATCAGAGAGATGCATTGAACTTACCCATATAAAGTAATAAATGGAGCTCTAAAGGAAAGACCCATGTTAAAACATGAGGAAATTGCAGAATTACTCTCTAGACTACTGACAGAAGTTCACTTTCTGAGGCCCTGCAATAGTCTCTTGCTAGATCGCTGCTAGCTGTACCGCTG
This sequence comes from Crocodylus porosus, assembly GCF_001723895.1. Taxonomy (NCBI): domain Eukaryota; kingdom Metazoa; phylum Chordata; order Crocodylia; family Crocodylidae; genus Crocodylus; species Crocodylus porosus. Next base: position 53,136,241 of record NW_017728950.1, read on the forward strand.
GCAGATCGGGGCTGGAGGCTAGGACCTACAGCACCCCTGCAGCTCTTTCCAAGCCCTGTGCTTTGATCACCCAATCAAGGCATGGGCCTGGGACCTGCCCCTGACTGGGAAAGTTCCCAGTCCCTACTCTGTGATCATAGAGCTGAGTGCCTGTTCTGCACTCAGCTCTGTGACTGCAGTTGCTGGGCTGGCACTGGGAGATTCTTATCTCCCAGCACCACCTCTTCCACAACAGTGGGACCTGTGCTGGGAGATCCTTATATCTCAGTGCCAACTCCAAGACCATGGGGCTGGTGCTGGGAAATCCTTATAAGGATCCCAGCACTGGCCCCCTCGATCCCTCAGAACCAGCCCTATGGATAAGAATCTCTCAGCAGTAGCCCCGTGACAGCAGAGCTGGTGCTGGGAGATAAGGATCTCCCAGCACCCTGCTTCCCAAACGTGATCTCAGAGTGGGGGGCTTGGAGCTCCCTGATGCTGGAGCAGTGGGTCACAGTCCCCACCTAGGCTCAGGTGGTGGATCCCACCCCAGCACCAGACAGTTCCTGGGGGCACAGATTAATCTCCCATCTCCTGGAGGCCGGCTGACCGAGAGCAGATTTGCTCCCGGTCAGGTGTTTACACAAGCACTACTGTGCAGTAAGTAATGGCAAGTAAATTTGCTACTTGCATTTGCAGATAGCAAATTTATTCATGATTAGCAAGGTTTACTGAGCAGTAAGTGTGTGCATGTGTAGACAAACATGCTTACTGTGTAGTAAACTACACTACTGTGTAGTAAAGCATCTTGTGTAGATACAACCATTATGACTTGCAAATAGTAGGCAAATAATAAAGTAATTGTTTTACTGAACAGGTTTGCTGTTTAACTGAGTTCTCTTGCTATATTATAAATTGACATAGGAAAAGCAATTGCACAATTTAGGGGCAAATTCCTGACTACTTTTGGAGGCCTTTTCACTGATACTTGCTTTATGTTACAGACATTGTAAAGCAGTACTAGAAAAAAAAGCAAAGTAAAAAAATAACATCTAACTGACTTTGTTACAATTTCATTTTGCCATTCTTCTTCAGTTCTGGATTTTATGGGTCAAACATTCAAAATATGGTTTGTGTATGCACAGAATTTATCTGATCTTTAACAATATTGTCTCTTCATGCAAGTAATGGCAGTCAAAACATTCATGGGACAGCTGTTACCTTTTTCAGATTGTGCATGAGAATCTGACAACCCATATTTAAATAGGGCAAACAGTACAATACAGTAAAAGCTCGGTTATCCCGCATCCCCCATTTCTGGGGGATGCCAGATAACAAAATACTCCAGTTAATTAAGTGGCCCTGGCTGCCACTTCTCCCTGCACGTCTGGGGCATCCCTCCACCCCTCCCACGGCATTGCCACCACTCCCTCCACCCCTCCCTGAAGGTGCTGTGGGACAAGTAGGCAGGTCCCACACAGCCCCACACAGCCTGTTATGCTCCCGAGCCCTAGGGGCTCAGCAGCACAGGCTGCTTTGCCCCAAGCCGTAGGGGCTTGGAAAAACCAGCAGTGCCATGGTGGGCACTTCCTGTTTCACTTTATCTTACAAGCTGGCATGCCAGTTAGTGGAGCATGCCAGCTCGTAAGATGACGGATAACAGAACTTTTACTGTATATAGAAATCCTTAGGGATTATAGTACTGAGACAATTTTTTTCTATGTCATGTTTTATACATAAATCTACATTGGTAGGGGTTTATTTTGGTTGCTTGTTTTTCTCTTACATTTAAACATTTGACTAAAAGGGCACATGCATGCTTGCAAGCATGTGTGCTTGAAGCAGCTCACACAGAAGTGGTGCAAATTTGAGTAAGGGCTTTTTGCCTCAGCGCATGTGCCTGGAAATGCACTTTGTTGTGGAGCAAAAAAAAACAACCCCTGCCTGGCTCCTCCCAGATCTGCAGCTAGGGCCTGTGCTGGCCCCAGCAGTATGAAAGCTTGCCCTAACCAACAGCCCAGGGGTACTTGCCCTCAGGATCTTGTTGGTGTCACTGGGCATAACCCTAGGTAACTCAGAGGGACGGAAGACCACGAGTGTCGATGAAGCCCCTCTGCTTTAGGCCCAGGCGAGCCAGAGCCCCCCCTTGCCCAACCTTTGGAACCCTTTCTTTGGCTCCTGTAATCTCCTGTCCTTCTGGAAAACAGGCAAGCTGAAACTGTTATCTGTGGAATGCAAGGGCATCGCTCAGAGAGAGAAGGGAGGAGGGAAAGGGGGATGGGGGGGGCAACTAGTGGAAAACTTCTGTAGAAATGACCAAGGTATATATATACATTGTTGCAGGGCTAGGCGCGCAGGATTTGAGACAATACAGTCTCCCTGTGCCTTTTACTTGAGCTCAAATAAACTCTGTCTACTTCTCCCCCCAGTGTGTTTATTTGGCGCGACGCACACCGGGCAACGAACCCAACTGTTGCCTCCCTCAGGCACCTTGTGCCAGCAACACTGTGGTCCACTCCCCCTGCCCTGGTGTTTGTTGTGTGGCTGAGTAAGCCAGCTCGAGTCTCCCCAGCCCTTGTGTATGTGTGTGTTTCCCCACCCCCACAATCCCCAAGCACAGCCTTCCTGGCTTTTTTCCTGTAAGGATGTAGCTCAATGAGCTTCAGCCCCATTCCCCACATATTTCCACCACAACTGCATCCTGCCCCTATTAGATTCACCAGCACCACCATACATTTTTGGGTTTCTTTCTTGTTTTCTCCTCCCTGATGTGAAGCAATGACAGGCCAGGCACCTTCTGTGGTGGAAGATGCCCCCAGAGAACTTCCTGCAGACCCGACTATGGGGGCAGATCCCAGGCAAGCCACTGCAGCCCTCACCCCAGGGGTGGAGAAGCCTGAGACCTCTGCTGTGGGGGCAGGCAAAACTCTAGCGGGGAGCCAGCAGGCCCAGGGGGGTCTTCCCTGGACAGGCCCCTCCTGGAGGAGTTTCCAAGCCCCCTTCCCCACCATCAGGGATCAAGGGAAAGGGCAGTGGGAAGGGCTTCTCTTCAGGCTCCTCCACAGCTGGGGGTGGGAAGGGGCCCTGCTCCCGAGCCTAGACCACCAGCGAATGAAGGGACCAGGTGTGCCACACCAACTGACACACCCACTCAAGCTGTCCCTGACCCTAGCCCTGGCCCCACCAATGTAGCCCTCCAGCAGGGGAACTGCAGCTATGCACAGATGGCTGTGGAGTGACCCACAGCTGGGGGGGCCTGGACCCACCACTGCTGGCCCTTCCAGCTTGGGCAGTGGGGCCCCCTTTCCTGTATTCATCCATAGGCAATGGGTGAAGTGCCAGCTGCCTAGGTGGGAGAACCTGCATTTGGAGACCTGGGTGCAGGCCCTGGCTTGAGTAGTGGGGTCCCCAAGACCATGGCAGCCTTCCGCTTTCATGGCAAGGGGGTCTTTTTCCTTGCCTCGGAGGCCACCTCACAAAAGGTGGTGGAGAAGGACCTCATGGTGAGGAGCAAGTACATCCTCCTTGAGCTCCTAGAAGAGCTGGGGACCAGACGGGTCTACAGCTATGTCCCACCTTATATCCCCAGTTGTGCCCTGCTCCCAAATCTCCAAACCCTGAGAAGACTTATTTCCCTGGTGGAGGACCTCTTGCTGGAGTGCTGAGATCCTAGCTTCCCCCCTGTGCTCATTCCATCATCAGGTCATGATCCAGCTGGTGGTGGGAGTGTAGCTGGAGGCTGAGGACAGCCTCCGTAATTCCTTTTCAGGGGGCCCTAGTGAGGATTTTCTATATGCTGGGGGACCTGCGGTGTTTCCGGTGCCATACCCCAGGGCACTTGCTTCATAAGTGCCCCATGGGTCAGGCAGGGAGGGCATCCGCAGGTCCCACTGGCAAAAGGCGTGTCCCTACTACCAGCGTCCCTTCCCATTCAGGCCCACCTGGCATCTCAGTCACAATTACCAGCCCCCCCGAGCTCAGGGGATCCCACCCCCCAACCAAGTTTGATGGAGTCCTGGGGAGGGGGGCAGCACCTGAGGGAAGAGAGGGAGAATCCCCCCGCCCCCAGGAGTGCCCCACTGCCCCAACCCTCACCTTCTAATGCAGCCTGTCCACCTGAGGACCACTTCATGGCTAAGTGGGTGCAGGTCCCCTCCAGGCACAAAGCAAAGAGAAAGGCCTGGGTGCAGCTGAAGCCCTCTGATGTAGAGGACCCCCCCCAACCTCCCAAGACCATCTCATGGGGAGGAGGAGTGGTTCAGCTTCTGGGGGCCTCTCCAGCTGCTCCTGACACCCCACCTCCAGGGAAGATTAAACAGGTTATCCCAACAGAGGAGGCTTTGGGGCTGTTGGACACTCCTGAACAGGAGCCCATGCAGCAAGCCTCTCCCTCCACTGGCCAGGGCCTACCTGCTGAGACCAAAGGCACTGAGACTGAGGCTGAGGCCGACCCAAAAGAAGGTCTGCTAGCCTGCCCCATGGTCCCTCACCAGAGTGGATTGGGGTTGGGTTCCCAATCAACAAGCCGATCTTGTCAGGGACCCTGACCAGACCCCCTCAGAACTCCAGCTCTACCCTGCCATCTTGTGAAGGAGCCCCATCCCCATCCTTACCCCCACCCCTGTCCGAAGTGGCTGCAGAGCTCTCCCAATCCCAACCAGAGTCTGGGGCCTTAGCAGACTGGGGAGTTCAGATGGCGCCTAAGGAGCCCACTGAACCCCAGGACCACACTGAGCATTGAGATGTGTGAGGCCCCTGCTGAACCATCTACTCCACTCCCCCAGCCATGAGGTCATTTAAGATTGCAACCCTCAATATCCATGGCTGCAGGAAGGATGCTGGATGCTCTCCTTACTTCGGAAGGGAGGGTACCCCGTGGTATTCTTGTAGGAGACCCTGATGACTACAGCCAATGAACATAATTGGTGGCTGGAGTGGGGAGGCAGGGTTTTTTTTAGTCACCTCATGGTCACTTCTTGCAGGATGACCACCCTGTTCTTCCCAGGCCTGCAGCTGGAGGTTTTCCAGGATGCTGAGGTGATGCCAGGCCACCCGATGCACCTCTGGGTCCAGGTGCAGGGGCCCATCCTGAACCTTCTGAACATGTATGCCCCTGGGAGAGACCCAGAGTTGGAGGATTTTTTCCACCAGGTGGCCACTTACCCTTGACCCTCAAAAGTGCCTGGTCCTTGGTGGGGACTTTAATGTAACCGTAGATGTGAAAGACTGGTCAGGTAGGAAGTGGAACCAAGCCACCATGGGCATTCTTGGGGAGATCCTGATGGACTACTCCCTGGTGGATGTCCAGCATGCCTGTCACCCTACCAACCCCCCTGCCTTCACCTATGTGGGGGTAGGAGAGGAGCAGGCATGCCACTCCTATTTGGACCAGATTTGTATCTCTTTGCCTGGACCCACTCCTCTGGAATGCAGCCAACCCCCAGTTTCCACTGGGGTCTTTTAGCAATCAGCATCTTTTCTGGACCCAGGCCATGCTAGGGCCTGGGCGCCTGGGGTTGGCCTACTGGCATTTGAGTGCCAGTTTGCTGGAGGATATGGGCTTCAGGGAGGCCTTCAAGGAGTTCTGGCTGGCCTGGCAGGAGCAATGGGCAAACTTCCCATCGGCTTGGAGACGGTGGGATGTGGGGAAAGTGAATATCTGGCTTTTTGTCACAGATACACTTAAGGGCACATGCAGCAGAGGGAGGTGGTCTGTAAGCAGCTTGAGCAGGAAATGCTAGAGCTGGAGAGGTGCCTGGCCACTGACCCAACCAACCCGTCCCTCTGTGGGGAGTGTCAGGAGAGGCAGGAAGAGCTTTGTGCTCTGGAAGACCACTGTGCCTCCGGTGTGTTTGTCTTCTTGTGTGTCGTGCTCCTTCATGAGATGGACCGTGGCTCCCACTTCTTTTCTTCCATGGAGAGGAAGCAGGGGGCCAAGAGGTACATCACCTTCCTTCTTTGGGGTACTGGCACCCTCCCTACAGATCCAGGTTTGATGTATCAGTGCACCCAGGCCTTCTATGAAGAGCTCTTCTCCCTGGATCTGCTTGATGCTGAAGCCTGTCAGACCCTGTGGGAGGGACTCCTGCAGGTCAGTGTAGGTAACCAGGACTGGCTGGAAGCTCCTCTCACTGTGGCTAAGTTTTTGGCTGCTGTCTGTTTGATGCCTGGCAACAAGACTTTGGACATCAATGGGCTGATTGCAGAGTTCTACTGGGCCTTCTGGGACGTTCTCAGCCCAGACCTTGGCAAGGTCTGGGCTGAATCCAAGGGAAGTGGGGAACTCCCCCTGTCATGCTGGAGGGCCATAAAGAAGGGGGATCCCCATGAGGAACTGGTGTCCTGTGTCCTTCCTAGTCACGAACTACAAGGTGGCAGTGAAGGCCATCTCACGGTATCTGTAGTCCATGCTGATGGACCTTCCAGGAGGGCCTGTCTTTTGCCCTCATATCCCTGGATCAGGAGAAGGCATTTGACAGAGTGGATCATGGGTACCTCACAGGCACTGTGAAGGTCTTCCGCTTTGGGCCCTGCTTCATGCGGGCTCTCCAGGTGCTGTACGCCTCTGCAGAGTGTTTGGTCAAGCTCAACTGGACCCTGACATAGCCCATCTCTTTCAGGAGAGGGGTGCGTCAAGGCTGCCCATTGTCAAGTCAGCTGTTTGCCTTGGATCTGGAGCCCTTCCTCATTCTCCTGTGGAGGTGGGTGGTGGGGTTGATACTCAGGGAGCTGGTAGTGTGGCTGGTCCTGTCAGCATATACTGACAATGTACTCCTTGTGGTCCTGGAGGCCTGCCAGGCATTTTACTCAGTGGCCTCCTCTGCCTGGGTCACCTGTGTCAAGAGCTTTGGACTGGCAGTGGGTGATGGGTTTACTCCCACCCGTGCTCCACAGGATCCACAGGAGTGTGGGCTCGCTGCTCTACTTGTGGATTAATCTGTCCCCCACAGACCCCTCCCTGCCAGAGATCCGGACACAAGCTGGAGGCACCAGCTGGAGGCAAGGGTGGTGGAGCAGCTCTGGATATGGGCAGGGCTCCTGAGATGTCTCTCCCTATGTGGGAGGGTGCTAGTGATGAACCGGCTGGTCCTGTCTATGCTTTAGCACCATTTGCATACCCTGCCTGTTCCCCCTGAGATCCAGGTGGGACTACAGAGATGAGCACTGGAGTTTTTCTGGCTGCGATGGAACTGGGTCACTACAGAAGTCCTAAGCCTCCCCTTGCGGGGGGGCGGGGGAGGGGTGGCCAGGGCCTGGTTTGCCTATGGAGCCAGGTTCTGGTGTTTCACGTTCAGGCCCTGCAATGACTGCTATACAGTGTTGGTAGCCATGCAGCATGAGGCCACCTGGGGTGCACTTTCCTTTGCCACTTCTGGGGACTCTGATAACAATGGCAGCTCCTCAGCCTGTGGGGCTTCTCCCTGCAGGATCTCTGAGTGCTACTAGATTTCTACCAGGACCTCCTCCTGGCCTGGAGGCTGGTCTCCACCTCTAGGTCCCCTGCAACAGTCACCCAGGGTGCCAACCTGCTCGTCGAGCCCCTCCCCTGGAAGCTGGAGGTGCCAAAGGCAGAGGCATCTCAGTTGCAACAGAGGTTGATCCTGGCTGGTGTCACCCACATTGGAGACCTCCTGGACTATGATAAGCAGGAGTGGGTGGACCCCACCCACTGTGCTGGCTTGGCACATGGGTCTACCCATTGCATGTGTAACTTGCCATTTGGTCCAGGAGGTGAAATCTGCCTTACCTCCCAATGCCCTTGCCTTTGTTGACCAGGTCCTGTTCAGTGGCAGTCCCCACACCCCTGTAACCTCCAGCCCATCGGAGTTTGTCATGTGGCCGGCGCCTCGCCCAGCCTCACAGTGTTCCCCACTCCACCACCTGAGTCAGCTGAAGGACATCAGACCAGTCAGCTTTTCCACCATCCATCGCCATGACCTCTATGTGCTCATGCGCCTCACTGTCCATCATGCCGCGCTTGCGTCCTGCCCATATACCAGGTGGTGGAACCTGCTCAGCAAGGGCATGGCTGGGGCACCCCAGCGGCTGAGTCTGTACTCCACCCTCATCCCACAAACCACTGGGGACCTCAGCTGGCAGCTCCTCCATAGAGCCATCGCCATTGGCATCCAAGCTTCATGGATATCCCTGTCTCCTGCCCCTTCTGAGACAGAAGGAGACCCTTGTGCACATGACCCTTGAGTGTGCCAGGCTACACCCCTCCACCTCCACCTCCTGAACCTCCTCCTGAGGTTCTGGTTGAATTTCACCCACTACCTTTTTGTTTTTGGTTACCCCATCTGCAGCCCCAGCAAGTCCGGGGACCTCCTGGTCAACCTCCTCCTGGCCCTGGCCAGGGGGGCCTTTACTTGACCAGGATGGAGGCTGTGGCCAGGAAGGTGCCCAGAGACTGCAGGGCTGCTTTCCTGTCATTTGTCTGTGCATGTTTCCAGGCAGAGCACCAGTGGGTAGCGTCCACCAGCTCTTTGGATGCCTTTGAGGACCAGTGGGTGTGGCCTGGGGAGCTTTGCTCAGTGTCCCCTTCAGGCACACTTATTTTCATGTTTTGAGCCTGTGACTCACATGGCACTCCTATCCTGTTTTTTCATTAGTTGGCCCAAGTATGTTGTTGTAGTATTCACCTATTAGCACTCCTATAATGGAGGCTACTAGTTAGCCGGGTGGGCTTTATGGCCCATGGTATTTGAATGTTACAAATAGACTGGATCTTCTGAGGCCCAGCCACTTGCTATCTGGGGACACTAGCCACTTGTGTTAGCTAGATTGTTGAAGCAGCATCCCAAATTCACTTTTTAAAATACCCCCAAATCCACATTTTGCCACAATTGGAACAAAAGGGAGAGGGGAGGAGATTGATCAGATGGGCAATGTTTTATTGCTATATTTACAATGTTAAATAAATTTAGAAGTCTACCAGGATCTCTAGCATCATAATAAAAAAATCCTAAATATCTATGGTTTAGTGTTTGATTTTGATTTCCTTATCAGATGGTGGGTGTGTGATGGGGGGAGGTTTGCAGGAAAGGGTGGGAAGTGGGGTGGGGAGATGTGGGTCAGAGTGTGGGTGGGTGTGGAGGGATGTGAAGGGATGTAAGTCAGTGTGTGGGTAGGTGTGGGGGGACTGTGATTGTGGGGGCTGCTTAGGAGGTGTGGGTACCCTGCATGAATGCTGTGTGCCCCCAGCAGCACTGAAGGCAGTGGGAGCATGGTGGCAGTAGTGAATGGGCAGCTCCCATGGGGTTATATCTTTTACCAAAATCGCAAAAGACAAATGAAAAATGATGTTTATTAATAAACTATTATTAGTGGAGGCTCTGATGTGCTGAGAGATACAGTATATTTTGAAAGAAAAGACCTAATTATAATAGTGGCTAAATCACAAAGCTCTCAGCCTATATAGACTGGGACTATTTCAAGAATGTTAATAAAATCTGCATGATTAAAGATATTCAAGGAAACAAATGGTATTTGCTGAACCAAAACTTTTAGGTTGATTTAAATATAAGCATGAAATGTTATTTCAATAGGATTGTGTTAATTTTTTGGGAAAGGAAATGGAATCCTCAGGGAAATGAAATCTGAGTGCTGGACAGGAAAACAAAAAAGAACAGCAGTATTTCTGTTTTCAATATGTACAGTAATTATATTACTATATATTAGTCCCTTGTGTGTGTGTATGTATGTGTGTGTGTGTGTGTGTGTGTGTGTATGTATATGTGTTATTCTGCTCTTATAAATCCAAGTATTGCAGTTATGCAGAGAACTAAATACTCATTTTGAACTTTTCTGAAACCAGATTTATGTTAAAATTTGGAAATGTTAGTTGCATAGAAGCTTACTATCTCCACTCAGTCAAAAAACCTGAGGCTATACTGGGCTCAATTTCAAGCTTTAAACTATACTGCCCTACAAGAACTCTTTGATTTATTTAGCTTTAAGCCTTGTGGCATTCCTGTTCCCTGTCTCAAAAAATACTGGCCACCTTAAAATATGTTTCATCTTATGTGCCTGTCGCCTTTCAGGGAGTGTATTCTGTTACCACACTTCATCTGGTTGCAAGCTTTCCTCTAAAGCAGGGGTGGGCAATTATTTCAGCTGGAGGGCCATATACCAAGTTTTGGTAAGAAGTTGAGGACTGAATGGGTAGCCCCATGCCTTGACAGGTGCCTTGCCCCCTGGTTGCCATCTTGTGACCAGAAGTCCCACTCCCTAAACTCTGACCTTTGCCACCAGAAGTCCCTCTCCTTCCCCCAAAAGTACTCCTTTCAGCAAGGGATTTTGCCATCTTGGAACCAGAAAAATACCAAATTAAATTCTAAAAAGTAAACATTTAAAGCATTCTTTAATTTGATTTCAAAAATACATTTTTGTCCCGATTTAAATAGGTTTGTGTAGTATGCACAGAGGTGATTGCACAGTAGCTTAAAATGAAATCTTACTCTCGTAAATTGTGTGGGGGGTATAGGTTTACGGGAGACTGCATATATGGCAGTTCAAGGGGGTGTGTGGGTGCATGTGTATGGTGGGGTGCATGTATGGGACTTACCCTATGAACACACACACACTGCCCTTGCCTGCATGCGTGTGCGTGCGCGCACACACACACACACACACACACATACACTCCAGCTTGCTGAGTTCCATCAGTTTTTAGCGTTGTTGTGCAGAACTAGAGGTATGCCTAGATCAACCTGCCAAAATCAAGCCTGCATCAACCTTCAGTGTGTTCATGTGAGTTTTAGCCTTAATCTGCCAAATATGAGACTTTAGTCTGCCATTAGAATCTCAACCTCATCTCATGCATTATGCTTGCTATTTTGTCTTAGCAACAATGAACTATAACTGTTTCGAAAGACTATGAAAAAAGAGACATTATATTAACAAGAAAACCCTGCATGCTGGTCATGTAAGGTATAATTTTTTTTTTTATTTTGCTTGGAAATGGACTTTTGGAGAGTACTATGGCATGGCATTCATCCTTTTGTTTTATTGCCTCAACACTTTTTTGAGTTGAAAACAAAAAAGTGCAACCTTTGATCTTCCTCCTCTTCCTCTCCATTAAAGTTTGCATCTGCACATCAGTGCAGCCCCATGCTCCCTGGTCTGGCAATGCAGCTGACAGCCACATGCTGCCAGAGCATGATGCGGGGCAGGAAGAGAGTGAAATATCTGGGGGTGGGGCAGGGCTGGGCTGCTCAATCCTGCTAAGGGCTCTCTCTGGGTCCTACTGCCCTTGGCTCCTGTCAGCTTTGACAGGCAGCCAAGAGCAAATACATATTAATTTACTAATATTTTAGGGGCCCCATGGGCTAGATAGAATTGCCTGACAGACCAAATCTGACCTGCAGGTCATATTTTGTCCACCTTTGCTCTAAATTATCACATCTTGCTGTCATTGTTATTAGCTCTCCATCAGAAAGTAGAAGTTATACATTATTGGTTTGCATCTTTCTGATCTTTTAATAAGTCTTACATCTGGATTCATATAAAAATGGGTTGAAAAGAATGTACTGTAATAAATATCAAAGCTTGAAATTAACTCTGAAAAATACTATGGGTGGATTTCCAAAACAAATGCTACTTCTCTTTCAGGCCCCAAATTAGGAGTTATTGGGTGGTCACCATGCATTAAACTCAAATCCTACCTACTATGTGAAGCCAATCCAAGTCAAGAATTCCCCTGATAGCAATGCAACTATACAGGTGTGTGTGTGTGTGTGTGTGTGTGTGTGTATAGAAGAACTGAGAATAATGTTATATCCTGTAGAGATCTCGACCTGTATTGCTGCATATACACATACTATGAGCAACAGCTATAAGTTCATGACTAGTTTATCTACACTTTCACTTTTATGGGGTACGGGGGGACAAAAAACCATGACTTTCCTATCCATGCTCCAGAAAGCCAAACAAATACAAATGAAAAGGAAACAATGATTAGGAAGGGAATATATATTAGCAAGTGTTCAATAAGTATCCAATTGAGAAAGATACTTAAGCACAGGAAGATACTTCTGTCACCATGTAATATCACTTTATTTTCTATTTGATCTAGTTCTCTGATGTCAGAGATATATTTAGGATTCAAATGGATAGATTCAGCCCTGAATTCTTTAATGCAGGAACATTTCCTTTGATATTAATGGAAGTCTTCAGTTTCATGCCCCAAAAACATGCACATAGAGAATTGTTACAAAGCATAGACAGGGTAATTGAAATTAAAGATTAGTTTAAAATGATCAGAGGAAACTATTGTGGCATTGAAAAAGTATATCAGGAAGTGCTCAAATATATACAGCAGTTACTGATTAAGAATTTCAATTATACTGACATTCATTGTCATAAGAATTGATGAATGACTAAAAAGGGTGCATATCTATAAAGGTTGTTAAGACTCATTCTCTCTCTAATTTAATATGAAACCAACAAACTCAGATAGTGTTCAAAACTCAACAAGAGATGATAAAAAAGGAGAAAAATGAAAAGAAAAAAGTTGCTGGAATTTAATCATAATACCACTGAGCATAAAATAGAATGTACAAAAAGTAGCAGAACAGAACATGAACTTACAGAAAACTGATTTTAAGATAGGAAAAATTTGGGAATCAATTATTGTCTAGAAAATATAGAATAGAAAAAAGTAAAATGCCAATGCATTTAAATTAAAGTTAAAGATGAAACAGTCTGGTTGTTCTAATAGGATACAGTTGTCAGAAAATGGCAACAAAAAGTCTTGTTCAGCACTGAGATAGGTAAGGAGCAGTGTTCTGAAAAGAAAAAAAGGAACTGACATATGAGGGGAAACTGATTTTTTTCATACTGTTATAAAATGTATAAGAAAATATATTTAAAAATAGTTAAATAGCTCTCACCAAATTGCTCGCAATCCTACGAGTTTTAGTTTGTTTGAAGTCTATGAACAGGAGAACAATCATGTGGAATGGCTATTCTAGAAGAACATCCTTCTGTAAAGTGCTAAGCATTTTTGTGATATGCCATGGAATCACAAAGGCTAGGTACAGATGTTATACTTATCACACATTAAATGTGCTGAAAGTGCTTAACACCCATAACAGAACAGACATTTACAGCACATAAAGTCCTTAAAATGGATGTGGTATCAGACTAAAGCACTTCAGGGTTCAGCACTTTATAAAACCTTATGTCTGTTTTTCTTTCTGTACCATACCGTCTCTCTAGTCAAGGTAGATTGCAATCTCCCAGCATCCCAGGGGCCCCTTACCAGGTAGTTTTCTAGCCTCAGCCAGTGCTCTTCTGTTTCAGGCAAGCACTGGCTCAGCCTCAATCCAAGTCTGTCACAGAGTGGAGGCAGAAATGGCTTTTTCTCTTCTCTGCATGGCCAGGCAGGGTCTGGGGGAAAGGAGCCCTCCTGCCACACAGATCCCCTGCCAAGATTGCTGGGTTGGGTCTTGGGGATGTGGGAGGGAGGCAGGCTGGGTCACATAACAAGAGGGCTCTGTTCCTAGCATGATGAAAAGCTGGGCTAGGCAGCCCTGTAATGTAGCTCCTGGTTGCAGTTGTCAAAAGCCTGAAGTGGGGGTTGAGGGAGCCCCTCTGCCATGAAGGCCACCTCCATATTGCTGAGGTGGGGGGCAAGTCAGATTTGCATGGCAGGAGGGCTCCAGCTCCCATTCTTCCTCCCACCAGCTGCTACTGACAATTGCCAGCTGGCAGAAGGGCAGGGCTGGGGAGAAGGGCCACTCATGCAACCTCCTAGGAGGCAGGCGAGTGTGTCCCCAAGCTTCTGGGCTCAGCCAGTGCAGGCAGGCTCTGAGCCCTGCCCTCCCCCAACCAAACAGCAAATGCATTTGGTTCTCTCCCACTCTAACTTACAGTACTCTAAGTAAAATGTGATAATTAGTGTACTTCCTCCAGGGGCTTTTTGAATGCCTGTACATAGCCAAAATCATACAAAAGAAGGACTCAGAAGGTCATCTAGTCCAACCCCCATGCAAGGCAGAATCATCCCTGTTGAAACCATTCTACGCAAGTGTTTGTCTAATGTACTCTTAAAGACTTTTAAGAATTGTGATTCCATAACTTCTCTATGTAGCCCATTCTCATGTTAACCACCTTCCTAGTTAGAATGTTCTTCCCAAAATTCATTGCCCTTGTGCTGCTGATCCTCTGCGTAATAGATACTGTTTTTGTCTACAGTGAGAGGGTGAGAAGTGAACCCCCCCTGCTATTTCCAAGTTTGTACAGTGTATGACATCCACACAGTTGATGAAGAGCCCTCAGCAACCACTGGCTCCCCCAGAAATGTCCAGCAACATATATGACTTAGCCAGAAATTCTCATCTTATTCATATTTTATGGCAGTTTATGCTTGAGTTTGCTTTTCAGACATGCTGAGCACCTATAGTTTTCATTGACTTCAACAGGAATTTTGGTTGCTCAGTACTTCTGAAAAATCCAGCTGAATCCCAGGGAAGCAAAATCAGAGTCTCAAGTGCAGTAACATAGTTAGCATTTTGGTGTTAGCACATGAAAAAGGAGTCTGTAAATTGATCTAAATGGGAAATCATATGGAAAGGTGCTAATGCTGAGACCATTCTGGAAATATCAGGTCATCTTGAAGTGACAATAAATAATAATTTGTGCTGTATTTGTGTCTAAGACTGGATACTAGGATAGTACAAATAATTCATGGTAACAGAAGTCAAGCTGATGAAACTAGGAGCAAGGAGAGGGCTTAGGAAAACAAATTATAATGTAGAGGTTAAGTTTCTTGAGCTACTGAAAGGTTGACTAATGCCTGCATGAGAAAACGTAGCAAGTTTCCAGAAATGTAGGATGGAGAGAAAAGTACAGAAAGCCTCAGTATGAAAACATACTTAGTATGAAAACTGAGGGCAATGAGGAATCATTACAATGGGTGAAATCCTGCCTCCAGTAAAGCAAATGGGAGTTTTGCTGGTGTTTTCACTGCAGTCTGAGTTTCATGTTTTCATAAAACTAAAACTTCCACAGCTTTACTGGGACAAAACAATGAAATGGAAGGTTTGTAGTAACAAAATATTTATTAAAAAAAATATCTCTTACCATTCTAAATTAGAGAGGGTGGTCCTTTGCAAAATAGTTCAACACTGCAATCTAGTTCTAATAGATTGTCAACGTTTCATGGAAAGTGTTTCCTGTACATAAGAACTGTAGCACTTCAGATGTGCCCTTGTGTGTTATATGTGAGTTTAGCATGACAGACATAATCCAATTAAAAATCACAATAGCTTCATCACTGCACTCAGTTCAAAGAACAAATGACTGCAAAGAATCCAATTAAAATTACTGATGTATCAGGCTGTTTAATCTATTGTTTAATCTATAGTGTTTTATCTTAATTTAAATTTGAGTGAAAATTTCTCTGTGGCTTATCTTCCTTGTTAGCTTGGATGCTTAATAATTCAGTATTTGCCTAACCCACACGTGAGCAGCCACACTGTAAAACCAAGTTTAAATGGATTCACTCATCCACATGGAAATTGGCTTCTCAAGTGTCATATTAAGATGTCTGAAGATATATCCAGCAATTGTTAACATTATAGTAAGCTAAACTAGCAAAGTGATTCATTCCAAGTGAATTGTAAGATAACTTGTTGCTTCTTCTTGGCATGTAGGGAATTGGAAGACTATCAGCATCAGAGGGCATGTCTTGTCTACTTCACAGTGGCTGTATGTCCCAATCTCTCTTGAGCACATCCCACTCACCCCTTCTCAGTGGTATACTCAGTAGGGGTGTGCAAAACAGGTTGTATTTGATTTGGATTTGGCCCAAATCAGGGACAATGATTCAATTTGTTGATTCATATCACTGTCCCTGATTTTACCGTATCCAAATCTGAGGATTCGATGCTGATTTGGAGAATCAGTGATTTAGCTATAGACACTGCTTTAAATGTTTTTTCTACATACCTCAAGGTACCAGGTGCAGCTTGAGAATGCTGTGATGCTGGGGCGGATGCAGCATCCCACAGAAGTGCTGGGGGGGGGGCCCATGTGCTCAGTGGGGGAACTATTTCCAGTGCACTTCAGGGTCCCCCCAGGAGGATGCAGCCCTCCCCCTCCCCGTGCACTTCTCTGGGACACTCCATCTGCCCCACCATCTCAGCATTCACAAGCCACCTGGTACCTTGAGGTATGTAGAGAAAACACTTAAAGCTGTGTCTATGTCTGAATCATCAAATCTTTCCAAATCTCTCTGAATTGATTTGAAGTTTTCCAATTTGATTTGGAGAGATTAAAAGGTCTTGTGATTCAATCCAGATTCAGAGATTTGGCCACTTTGCACAGCTTTAATACTCGGAACACAGGTGAGGCTGCTTCAGAGTAACCATTTACACCTGAGCCCAAGACATCTTTCTTCCATGTGCTTAAATGAAGCTACTGGGGGCACAGCCACAACCCTGGTTACATTTTCAGGTTTAGAACATGAGAGTTGGAGAGCTGGCATGCTTGGGAAAGTTCTAGTCAGGACACACTGCTGCCATGTTCTGGACATATCATGGTTTAATTGGCATCCATACTGGCAAGCAGTTGCACTAAATTTTAACTGCAGGTGAGAGAAGATTGATTGACCAGTGAAACCAGTCCAGTCACAACTCAAGTGTTTTATTATGCTATGCAATAGCAAAGACCTATTTGGATCAATAAATACTATGTTGACATAGCCTCAGATTCAGGGAATAAACAGGTCTTCTAGCCTGGCTTCACTGTTCCCCTGGGGTCTTGAATTGATTCACTGAGCTCTGAAGAAGTCCAAAAGTAAAAGTCCAAATTTCCTTTTAGCCCATGCTCCATATTTATAGATGGCTGGCTCTAATATTCTAATGAATGATCCTTGATTGGTTTTATTAAATTTCTTAGTTTCAACTAAGTTGAAACTTTTGGAACTGGATTGAACTAGATTTTTGTTGGACCTGGAAGGTGTCAATTAGGTGAGATTTATATCCTTGGGAAAACAGAAGGAAGGGTTTATCTCCTTTCCTCTTCCACCGTGGCATGTTGTTTCACACTGGTTTATTACTTCTTCATCTTACTTAATGATCTGATAAGAATGCTTTATTTTTACAACTTATCTAAGCATTCTAACAAAAATACATCTATTATAGCCAAATAACATTAAATACATTTGGTTACGTTAATTACTACTTCTATTATTTTAAGATCAAGCTATAACATAATGTATTTAGATTATGTGATGCATAGTTTTTTCTTATCCTCGTCCTTTGCTGGATTGTGTCTAGTTAAATATACAGATGGCTTCCTTTACTTTGCTGACCAAGCTAGTTGCTGTATTTGCAAAGGTTTGTGCTACAGTCACTTAAAAACAGGCTTCTGAGGCCTTTTGCTTTAGCTACACTTCTGCAGCTTTGGCCTAGATATTGCAAAACCAAGCCTAAAGTGCATATCGCAAGTCAAGCCAGTCAGTCAGAATGGAAAGCACCACCAATGACATATGCAGATAGGAGCTAGATTGTTGGCAACATGTAAATAAGATCCAAGTCAATTTTGCAGTAATACAAGTCCTGGATGGTCTCTTTGGGCACCTATACAAGTGTTCTGGGGTGGGACATTTTAATTAGAGTGGCTCTCGGATGCTGCTTTAATGCAAACATCCACATTGACTCATATTCAGCATCTTGCATTTCAAAATGGTGGCAGGGGAGGTTTAACTAAAGCTTATTCAATGGCCTTTAGTTAAAGCACCCCCACCAGAATTTTGAAATGCAGGGACATTGAATACATGAGATGCTCCAGCAGACTCTGTTAATCAAGTCTGTTTCAATGTGTTCTAATCAGAACGTGTTGGAGTACATGTGAAAGTGCCTATTACAATTGTGGCCTATTTGTTCAATGTTTAACTTCAGTTTCTTCTTCCTTCTAATTGTTTCCCAAATCCAAAAGAAAATATTTGGCATCTTTGAATATGGCTCAGGGTTATTCTTCAACAGCTTATTTAGTGAGAGCTAACTTTGCTATTTATAGCTTTGCAGCAGCTGATTGCTACCCGCTTTGCAAAAATTAGACCAACATCAGCTGGTAAAATATATAAAAAGCTTGTTACATGGATGTTTCTCACTATTAAACAAATCAAACTTGTATATAAAATAGGTCACTTTCCTCCATACTCCATGGAACCTAATATAGATTGTTTCTCAAAAAAAATGTTACTATTATGTATTTAAAATAACGTTTATATTTACAAATCCAATAGTAATAATTCCCACAGTTCTCATTATCAGAATGTGCTAGATCATTATATTTTGCTATCTGGCATTGTATTATATGTAAGTGTCCGTAACGATTTATTTTTATTTTTAGATGTGAAAGATTCTAGGGCCCTCTTCCATGCCTAATATTCTATTCCGACTGTGCTATTATACCCTGTTTCTCCTTGAAGTTCAGTCAGTAACTAAGGGTATGGACAAAGGTATATTTGGAACCATTTCAAAAGGGAAATGTTTCAAAAGGTGACCTGCTGATCAGGAGGGCAGTGGATGAAGCAGTGTTAAAGATGGACCAGTTTTGCTATATTTGTATTGTTTTCAGCTTTTCCACACGTACCTGTTAGAATGTGACAAATGCTGCATGGTTTAGAGCAAGATTCCCCTCCTCCCCTTTTGAAATGGTTCCATATGTACATTTGCCCATACCTTGATATTTTATATTTTCCTGAATTATCTCAAAGTACCATGGAAATAAGTGTGAAAGTATTCAGTATTTTATGTACTTACTTCCTTAGATCCTAGTGAGAAACTGCCAGGGTTATCCATCTGGTTAAATTGTAGACTCCAGGTTCCTGCCTGAACTTCCCTCCCACCATCACTTTGGATGCACAAGCATGCAGTGCAGAGGCTCCAGGTGCACAGTTGTGGGGAATCATGAGTACATGGTACAGTAGGGGTGGGTCTGTGGGGTGTGGGCCCAGGGGGCCATAGCTTGCCTTGGGATGGCCCACGGGCCATGTGGGCCTTGCTGGTGGTGCCTGTGGGGCATGTGGCCCATGGTTGCTTGGAAGCTGGACAGACCTGACATATGGAATGCTTCAGTCACTGTATTACTGAAAAAAACAAGGGTAACAAACCAAAGCTTTAACCTAAATATCCTTTGTTTGCTTCCATCCAGTATATGTACAGTATTGGTTTAATTTATTTTTGGCATAAGTGACAGGAGTACTTCTACTAGAGCCTTTCTATCAGTGGCTCCTCCCTCCTGTTATGGGCCAGCTGCCTGCCTACTCGCCTGCCATGCCTTGAGCTTAATTGATTAATTAATAAATGTAATTAGCGGGAGGCTGCCCATTGTTTTTGCCCCAGGGCCAGGGGTGCTATCTGTGGTTCCTTTTCCTCCCCTGCACTGCAGCCCAAGCCTCGCAGATGGTACTGACGTAGTTTTGACCTGGGCCCTGCTGTAATTCGGCCCTCTCTTTGACTTCCCTGGGCTTCTACTGCCCTGTCTCATCCTCTGCTTTCCTGGTGCTCTGCTGCCCCCTCGCCCTGGGGCTTCTCACTCCTTGCGGCCCTCTCTCTGGGGCTTCTCACTGCCCCCCTTTTCTCTGGGACATCTCGCTCCTCATGGCCTTTTCTCTGGGGATGGGGTCAGTGCACCCCAAAATGCCATGCCCTCTCTAGCGCCAGGGTCCCCATGCTACCATGGAGCCCCTATGAGGCCGCCTCCATCCCCTAATAGCCTCACCTGGTCCTCCAGTTAAAACAGTGAACACAAAAACACAAAGCCTCTGGGCTATAACATAAAAAGCTAAACCATCTGGTCAAACAACATTCGATCCCTACCAGGAAAACACCCCAACCCCAGCAGGGACCAAGGGATGCTCACGCAGTCAGGGTTCTCCCCTCTGTCTGCACTGGCTGAGCTCCTCCTCCCTTGGTCTCCAGGGGGAACTGCCCTCCTGGCCTCCTGTTACTCTGGCTGCCCTGGTAACTGACAGCTGGGCCTCCCCCTTCTTGCCACTAGAGGTCTCTCCCGAGCTGTTTTCTGCTCTCAGGTGCAGGGCCCCTGAGTGTTCTGTGACAGCATACAAAGTGTGTGCGTGTAAAATTCAGTGTGCAAGAATGAACAGTGCAATAGTCAGTCTCTCACACTGAAATGATAGTGTGCAAATGGTGCACGTGCAGTTGGAAACCTGTACTGATTGTTTTGAAATTCTTTCTTTCAGTATACAAGTTACAAGCCCACTCTGCTCATCACTGGACAGCCATCAATATGTTGGTCCCTAAAAGTAGGAAAGAAATAATGTTAGCAGCATATCCACCAACTATATATAGTGGAACAGTCTTCAAGGTGTCATATCAAACCCTGGCATTGCTAGTTATTTACTGTTATAGAGTCTCAATCCAATGAGCTAAACATTGTTAATGAATGCTGAGATGTCGGTAATTCTTACCTTTCTTCCTTTACCTTGATAGGAAGTGTCAGGAGCAAGACTTTCAGAAAATAATGTCCAAGTCAGCCTTGAAAAGGACAACAGTAGCTACCCCATTGTTTCTATAAGGGGACAACAGAAGCAGTTCTATAAATGTAGTGAGAGACAATTTTGAATTTGACATTGTTAGGGATACAACTGACATTGAACTCTTGTGTTATGTTGTTTTATGTATTATGTCTTTTACTTCAGTCACAAAGATGCTGTCATGGGGGAGGAGTGTCTCTTTTTTCTACAGCTTTCTAGTAAAGTATCTTAGTAAAGAGCTACCTCCTCATTATTTTAATGGGTTCTGTCACCACTTCCACTCTTCTTTAAACTGCTATCCTCTGTTGCATTGGCTATGGAATTTACAAACTCCAACATTTCATCCACTTATTAAAGACTCCAACATGTTAAGTGCTTACTTTCATTCTCTTTTATAAGATTTCAAGCATTTTAGCCCCAGTGAAAAGTGCAGGCTGCCTTTAAAATAATGCACTGCCCATTGATTCTAAGAAGGCTCTTCTTAATTAGTTGCTCAAGTAAGTATCTCAGGACTGAAAGTCATGCTAGCTGCCTTTTTTTAATTCACTTGAACTATTTGATCCACAGCAAGAGAAATAGATAAAATAGATCAAAAAGCATGAGTAATACTGTGGTTAGTTACATAAGTTCATTTCAATGCCCACACAAAGTATTGGAAGTTAACACAGGAAACATTATTCTCTGGTGTTGTCTACCCAAGGAAAAGAAGATTTTCCCCTCTAAGTCTTAGCTTACATAGTTTAACTAATTTGTTTAGAAACCATGTGTTAACAATTTTTTTGCATCTTTAAATACCTTTTAACTGGGAAAACATTGGAAATAAATTTGACAAACTGGGTGAACCATGTAAAATTTGAGAGAGAGGGCCACGATGGTGCTTGGCATAACCAGGGTACAGATAGAGGGATTTGCTTGGTAAGAAGAAAGCCAGAGCACAAAACTCTTGGGACACAGGGACAAATTCTGCTCCATCACACCAGTCTGCCAGCTGGGGGTAGAATTTAGGATCACTTTGTGAGGCGTTTGTGGAAGAAACTTCCTAATAGGGTTTGAGTACATAGTTTTAGAAGAAATAAAATAATCTTTTTCTCCTCTCTTTGAACTTGTAGCCATTTCTACAGCCACAACTGACTCGACCTATTTTTAAAGATTCTATTAATTTATATCTTACTACTAACACCTGTTTTTATTCTTTTTTATAGGCTATGTTTTCACTCCAAATATTAGCCTGTGCAGAAAACTTGTAAAAAACTGCCTTTTTTCAGTTTTTACACATCCCATTGTTCTGTCTGGACCATCTCTATTCACTAGATGATACCTTTAATTTAAAGACTATCTTTGTCAAAAAATGAACAAGTAGAAACTATTCTTCTACTACTTAGCAAAAGGAGCATAAAGAAATATTTGGAACTAGACAGTCATAAAATTTAAGGAGATTTCATAGATTTCATAGACATTAGGGCTGGAAGGGACCTCGGGAGATCATCGAGTCCAGCCCCCTGCCCAAAGGGCAGGAAG
>NW_017728950.1:53158260-53162294 GCF_001723895.1 Crocodylus porosus
CCAGGTCAAGCAGCGCTTTGCCTCTCGTTGGCCCATAGACTTCTTGAGTCAGGTAGAGGTCATCCACGCACGAGAGAAAGCTTTGCGCCCGCTCAGATTTAGCTGAGTGATCTTCCCATGAGATGTCCGGGTAATTGAAGTCCCCCATGACAACCAAAGTCCTGGAGCAAGCGGCTTCAGTCAGTTCCTGGGCGAACTCCTGGTCAAGCTCGGGACTTTGAGTGGGAATTCTGTAGTGGACTCCCACAGTTGTGTCCCCTGTGCCGAATTCCCCACGAATTTTTACCCAGAGAAGTGCTGAAATATGAGGAGAAATGACCTGGAAAGAGGGCCTGCAACATTGTTACAATAAAGTAAGTTTGCTCAAGACTTTTAGCCAAATTTTGTTCAGTCAGGGCTGAACTAGATGACCTCATGAGTTCCTTCTAGCCATACCTTCCTTGACCCTATGATCGTTTAATCCAGCATTTTTCAGCTGCAGGTCACGACCCAAATGAGGATCACAGGGACTATGCCAGCAGTGCTACACACAGAAGACAAGCCATATTGCGTGCTGGGAGCTTCCCCTCCCCCAAGCCACTGCCGCTGCTGCCGCACTCTACTCCCAGCAACAGATTGCAGCAAAAAAAGGTTGGGAACCCCTGCTCTAATCAAACCTGAACAACAGACTCTCTGAAGTTAGAAAGCTAAATAGGAATGGCTTTCTTTGATTCTACAGTGAAAATAATGGAGCAGAAATGATGAAACTTGACTAAATGTCATGCATATTGTTTTAGCAGTGCCCTAAAGGCACATTGAAGTAAGGAGTTGCCCAGTCCTAGTTTGGTATAATGGGCATGGTCAAGACAAGGGAAGGGGAAGATTTACAAGCACTGTAGCCTTGTCCTTCTCTGCTCCTTTTCAGGAGCAAGGACAAGGCTACAGTACCCAGCATTTTGTTTTAGCCTCATCTAGCAGAGTAAAACCTAGAGGACTCACAACAATGTGTGTTTCTTGGCCTCTTGAAGGTTCAGATGAAGCACAGTCTATGCTCGCCTGGCAAGGGAAACACCGTGACCAGGGAGGTAGCTTTCCTATCTACACTAGGGCAGACTATATGCCTGTCATGGGGATAGTACCTGCCAAAGTAATGTATAGTAAACCTCCCACTTAGCTGCTGGACTGGGAATGTTTTAGCTTTAAGCCCATTTTATGGAAAAAGGAGACTTCTCCCTGGCTTGCCCCTAGGGCGTTATATCTGAGGGCAAGGAAAACTCAAGGGCATCCCAATCTCAAGTCTCTGGGCTTGGGCCTGCAAGTAGGATGCCCACCTAAGGTTTTGGGAACATCTGAAGCTCCAGATGGGAGCGGGGAATGTTTGTCAGTAGTAGGGCCTCTTATGGTTCAGGACTCTTGGATTTGGAATTAGTTTTGGCTAATTTGGCCTGGGATACATACAATTTAAGCAGAAAAGTTTTAAATTCTGCTGGGGCATTTTTATAATGTTATAACTGAGTACAAAAACATTTGTTTTGGCTGAGTAATGATAGCAGCAGCAGTTCTGTCTACCCAAGTAGGACTGCAACAGAGTAGGAGAGAGATGCAAAATTATGCCTGAAATGGAACAGTTTACACTGGTAATATAATCATTATGTTTTATTTAAACATCAAGGACCAAAACTTTATAATTATTTTGCTTGATTATATAATATTAAATGTTAACTACTAAAACATAGGTATAACAATACATGCAATTGTTTAAGGAAGGGGAACGGAGATATTTATTTTTTAAATGTTAAATTAGTGAAGCCTGTTGTTTTTGATACTTCTATGAAACCACCAAGCAAAATAATAATTGCTAGTTTTACCTGTGATTAAAGCAGTTCAAATTGTTTGATTTTATTTCTCTTCAGGGAAATCACACTTTGAGAAAGACTATATTCTTATATAACACATTCAGAGCAGTAGCGGCAGTTCTTATCATCAACTATATGACACCTTTTGTTATATATAATACTAGTAACTTTCTTTCTATTAATTGAGTGATGATCAGCAAATAATTGGTTTGTGAGTATTTTTTTCAACAGAAATAAAAATGATTTTGTAAGGGTACACATTTTCATTAATGTACCTCATTAATTTATTAATCTGTTTGTAATACGGGGTGGGGGGAGTTGTCAGGAAAGAGGATAAAATAAGGGGGTACTTTTTGTTTGAGATATGAGCTTTTTTATTTATAACTCCTTGTGATCTGTTTTGGATGTAGAGAAGTCCATTTCAGCTGCAACCTGTAAGTAAGTGCTACTTGGGTAAAATAATCATATAATTGCAGTTCTCAACATTTTCTCTTTAACGTCTTTTTTTCCTGAAAGGAAAAACACAATTGCATACAATGTAAGAAGGTAATAATTAAATTTTGTCAGATGCTTTCTATTTTACATGCCAAGATACTAAATTGTTTCTAAAGAAATGAAGAAAAAAATTCAATGTTTTGACCATTATCCAAGATTTTTTTCCTGGTTTATAATTATAAGATTGTAGGCTGTTTCATATCAAACATTCTCTGAAGGTCTTACAGCGTGCATGGTTGCAAAACTCTGCTTGCAAGTTCCTGTACTTACTCCTGTGGAATAGATGACCACTTTCTACTTTTTTTTCAAACAAGGGAGGTGTGTGCAGAATGAATTGTTCTAGTAATCCTCCCAATATGTGAGTGTTTATTCAAGCAAGATATGATTTGTGAGCCACCTGTAAGGAATTGTGGTGGAAATCTCTTTGCTGATAGAACTCTGGGAAGCTACTTTGTCAGCAATCAAATATATCGGTTATGGGATCAAATATATCCCAAATATGGATACAGGAAATGTAAAACTGATTGCATTATTTAATTTATGAAAACATATGGCCAGATCTTCATCTAATGTAGATCATGGTGGCTGCAGTGACTTTAGTGGAAATAATTTGTACAGGGGAGATAAAAAGAATTCAAGACATTTCAAGCCTTAGTTATTTTAAAATTCCTGGGAACATGTATTCAGATGGTTAAGTATCATTCTATTTTCACATGTATTTTTTAAATCACATTTTACTAAAGCTTGGCATTATGGTCTAATATAACAAAGCATCACTATTTTAAGATATTAGTCAAATGTTTAGTGAGAGACCTGCACCGTTACAAACATATTTCCCACAAAAAAGTCATTTTCATTTTCTTCCCAAATGACAGTGCAGTTATTAGGCTCCTTCACTGCAATGCCTACAAGCAAATTTAATTAGTCAGTTAAATGAAACTGTCAGAAATTTAGGAAACATTTTTGTAGTAAATTATAGCCTTAGGTATTTCTTAATTTGCTTTGTGTAACTTCAACTGGAAAGTCTGTTTATAATATTCTATTTGTTCAGCATGGATGAAGGTCGCTTCACATTTACTTTCATCTTCATGCCGTCTGGCCATTTCACAGCTGTTTGAATTTTAATAAGAGGGAAAGTGTTTGGAGGGATCCAGCAAAAAAAAAAAAAGTGTTTGGCATTTATGAGTTTTATAATAATTCTGCTCTTGCCAGCAACAGAACAAGGCTGGTGTTTTTGTTTCAAATCACAGACAAAAATTAATAGGTGTAAAATTATGGTAATTATAGCCATGGTAACCAGATTTACTTATGCATTAGGAGGTAAGTCTTGTAGGTCAGGGACAGTATCACTGAATCACAGCATGTCTACTTACAATAACCCTTTTATGAAACATATTTAAGTGCTCTATTAAGATTAAAAGAAGAGCTTAAGGATTAACAAATGACACCTGGAAGAATGGAAAAGAGAAAAGACTACATTCGGCAGGGCTGCTGGAATACAGTACGTACTTATTAAAACATCTGCAGCTTTTCACTTTCATTGTGTATTTACTGACTTGAAACTCACAGCAGTTTGTCCCTTTTTTTTTTAAGTTGTTATTTAAAAGATAGTAGCATAGAATCATTTGGAACACTTCTTGGTCAAGTATAACGGAGACCTGGTGGGACTCCACCCATGACTGGACCACAGGTATAGAGGGCTAT
>NW_017728950.1:53162305-53175430 GCF_001723895.1 Crocodylus porosus
CCAGCTGACTTCCTGCCCTTTGGGCAGGGGGCTGGACTCGATGATCTCCCGAGGTCCCTTCCAGCCCTAATGTCTATGAAATCTATGAAGTATTTTGCATTGTCAACATATTTGTGTGCGTAGTGCATCTTCCAGTATGAGCAGATTTCTATGAGAGAAAGCATTTGTTGATCACAAAATAGAAGCTGCATTACCTTGATCAGGGTGCTTCCAGATAAGATAGAAACAAAAAATATGACAATGTGAACATTGCTTCTTCAAGTGCCATAATCACTTTGTACATATAACTCTCTTATTTTTTAGGTATGACTTCCTTTACTTCAAGAATTGAATCTCTTCAGGTTTCTTTTATCTTTTTCCACTGATGTTTGCAACACCCCTAAAATGATGAATGTGGCATTTATCAGTCTTATTGGTAATAAAGAAGTTAATAAAAAGCAGACCTTAGAATAATCCCTTTGGTAAGCCACTGAATGCTACACGTCATTGGCCGTGTCCTCACATGCAGGCATATGTGTTTTGTGGCACCACAAACCTCTTTGTGACACCACAAATTGCAAGCGTGGAATGTTAAAATGTGCTTCACATTTCAAATTTGCAATTTGGGGGTAAACTTTGCTACTGGGATTATTCCAGTAGCAAAACCCTCCCCCCAGAAAAAGGTGACATGTGTGCAATACTGTGCTCTGGAACAAGCTGAGGCTTTGTCCTCCAGAGAGACACTCTATCTGCTGGCCAGAGCATCTCCACTCCTCCATTTGTGTCCTGGCTGTTCCAGCATGCCAGGAGGTGGGAGGAGCCGAGCAAGGAAAGTTTGCCCAAAGCTGGACACAGTGGGTGCATCTACATGTGATGCTGCTTTGTTGTAGCAACACACTACTGTGATGTAGCATCCATGGGCAAAACCTGTGATGTCACAGCTACATTGCCATAGTGACATGCCCCCACCATTATAGAGCATCAGTATGGTAATGTAGTGCCTAAAAATAATCCTGTGTGGTACTCATGGTGCAGTGCCAGCTGTTATTGCACCATCTTTTAGAACTTCTAAGAGGAAATACTAAATGGTGGCGCAGTAACAACAATGCCATAGAGGCATGTGTAGATATGCCCAGTTTCCTGGCACAAAGCTCACATACGGGGCATACACTGCAGCACAAAGTAGCAGCACAAATTTGTGCTGCAGCAGGTGCATGCCCCTGGACATCTGGATGTGGCCATAGGGTTCCAATTTATAAAGTGAAGGTGGTTATATCTAAACAAAAATAAAAGATACTTTATTAAAGTACTAATGAAATGAAAAACTGATACCCCCTGGTTCATTCCAGGAAAATATTAATGTCTACCAATATCAATGAAAGTTGAGTGCAGTTGTTGGTTATGTGTTAGGTTGCTTGACCAGAGGCAGAGGAAATGGATAGATATGGATCTCCCAGAAGTGTTCTGTGGGGAATTTAAAATCTTCCCAAAGGTGAAGCCTATCAAATTTGTTTCAGCATGACACATTAACATTTTTGCAGTCTTAAATGACCTTTGACTAGATTACAGTCAACTTGAAAATGTTATTTTCCAAAGCCATTTCAATTTATTGTTTGTTTAAAGAAGTCCAGAATCCAAACGTTAATATCCTTCCTTCTGTGATTAAATCCCCCACAAATAGGCATTTTGAGACCTACTGGTGAAAATTATTCCATAATAACAGCAGCAGCAGTTGTTGTTACTATTATTGTTCCACATCATTATAAATCACAGTTTAGTTATTCCCTAACATTTGGAAAATTTTCCTTCTCTGTTTTTGTTCCATTATTTTATTTACCTCTGTGTTTTGCTCACAAGGGCTGTGTCTACATTAGATATTGACTGTGCAGTAACCTAAAACTATTGTGCAGTAGCATCGTGTGGCAGAAACCATGATATGATGCTACCACTCAGTAGTCTGGGGCTACTGCACAGTAGCATCACAAAAAAAGCTGTTCATCAGCTCTACTGCTCAATAACTTGAGTTACTAGTGTTTCTCAAACACTAAATCACTTTGTAGTAATAACTGCACAGTCAGCTTCTCATGCAGACACGGCCAAGCAGAGTTTGGGTAAATCTGGCATTAGAAATGAGAACTTAGAGTGTCTCCTTAACAAGAAACCAAGGGAGTTGGGAATTGGGAGATGGTCCCTTTGTGACAGAGTAGCCAGCTAGTTAGAACCAGACAGTGCTGAGTCTGGCTGAGTCAATGTGCTGAGTTTGCACATTATTTCAGGATTAAACCTCTTGTGTCATTCTTATCATTCTTGTAAACCTGCAATTACTGAACTCAGTGATCATTACATGGTGTCAGGAATGGCAAATGAGAGAGAAACTGAGAGAATTTGAGATCCAAATTGAAACAGAATTTGGAAACTGAGAGCAACTGGAGCTGCACAGCCATGTGCAAGGACAAGGGCCTCTGGAAATGCACAGCTATAGTTTAAGAACAGTTGGTCATAGAGTTTTGCAACTTTCACCTGCTCTTTCCTCCATTGGTAGCTGAAGAGGGTGGAGGGGGGGGGCTTACAGGGTTTAGCCCCCCCCACAAATGCAGGTCAGAAGTAGGGTTGCAAGGCAGCCTGGCTGCAAGCTTCTGGCAGCTGCAGCAGGGGTGGGGAAGGGCATGCACACAGTGGTTAAGAAGGGGGTGGGCTGGGGCAGGCACTGCACAGCCAGGGTGGAGTGTGGGACTGGAGCCACAATCAACTTGTCCAGAGGGTGTGGCTCCTGCTGCTGCGTGCACCCTGGGAAGCATGGGGGTGAAGCTGGCACAGTGCTGAGCTCTTCCCAGTGCAGGGGGTGGGGGGTCTGGGCTGCATTGCACTCAGGGTGGGTGGCGGCGGCAGTGAGAGGGGGACTATGAGGGGGGCTGCAACCGTGCCAAAATTTGCCATAGCCCCCCCAACCCCCACTTCTAGCACTGCTGCCACCTGCCCACAGCATACCACACCACAGCCCAACCCCCACCCCTCCCCCGCCACTAGAAAGATCCTGGCAGAGCCCCGACCCCAGCCCACAGCTGCAGCCTGCCCTGCCCCACACAGATCCTGGGCACACGCCCCCCATGCTTCCCAGAGTGTGTGCAGCAGTGGGAGCTGCCAGCCCTTCCTCACTCCAGGCACTGGCTGGATGAGCCATCTGCAGCTCAGTCCCATGCCCCATGCCCTGTCCCAGCTGTGCAGGGGCAGCCTCAGCAGTCCAAGTGCAGAGGACCTGTAACAAGTGTCATCTTTCCTAAGCCATCTTTCCTCCCCAGCAGCTTTTACATGTTCCTCAGAATTCCACTGAATGTGTTACTTTTCTGGTTTCTGGTTTACCTCTTAAGAGATGCATGCTAGAAAAAGTAAAGAGATATGAACCTAGCAAAGGAGACCAAGCTCAATTTCTTTTTTAGTTGACAGGTAAATCACAGAAAGACTACAGGTCATTTAGAACAGGGCTGTCTAATTTCTGAGTGGCTTGGGGCCACATGCCAAACCAGATGTAGGCCCTGGGCCTCAAGTATTTCAAGCTGCATGCTGTGCCAGTGAGGCAAGTACCACCCCTCTTTACTATCACTGCTGCAAGGATAGCATGAAGCCCCCCATCCCTGTGTCGCTGCCAAATATACAGTGTGAAATGCTCTGTGTCAGCACCAAGCAGGCAATGGTCTCACCAGCCTCCCTGCTTCTGTACTGCTGTACCCCAGAAAGCCTGGCAACTGCACCAGCAGGAGTAATGGTAAGAGTGGTGCCTGGGCAGGAACGCTCAGGTTGCACATCAATCCCTTGTAGGATAAGTGCAACCCACAGGTCACCAGTTGGACAGCCTTGATTTAGAAAAGACAAGTACCTTAAACAAAAACAATCACCTTAAACCACAACAACAGATTCTTATTTATACCTGACTGATAGCAATGATAGAACTATTGTGGCTTTGATTTCAGGTAGGCCAAACTCCTGTAACAGCTACCCTCAGAGATCAGATCAGAGGAGCTTCAGCCCTTTCATAACCATATAGTCGCCTCTGTTATACAACCTTTTGATCAGCTTGAATAGGTGGCCACAGACCCATCAGATGACTTTGTTGCTATGTGACTTCTCTTTTAATAAACCAGTAGGAAACAGCCTAATGACTACTGTGGTTCCATTTCAGTTGGAGAGCACTTATCTTACTAACCCTCCATTGTTAATCCTGAGCCATAAGCCCTTAGATTTCTATTTCCACTTGAAGGCAAAAGGACAAAAGAGAAGGCAAACAAAGCCTGGATTCAGAAGGCAGTCTGTAGGATTTACAGGCACATGGCAAGACTCATAGTATCAAACAATATCTGTAAACTGCCCAGGCAGATTCCCCATATTGTCACACAAGCCTTATCTCAGTTATCCAAAACAATGGAAGACCCAAGCCACATCCATATATTTCTCACTTCCATGTAGTCACCTATTCCCTGAAGTCTCTTCACCTGCCCATCCCTACTTCCAACCCAGTTGCTCTTATGATGTACTCTTGTATGATGGTCACTATTCTGCTTCTTTATTCAAGTCTCCTTGGACGTTGCCATTCACATTTTATTAAGCAGTCTCTTTAGGGGTAAGGAGAAACAGGAATGGGCAAGTAAAGATTTTTTTTTCTCCACGTAGTGCATTAGCTGTGATAGCCATGCAGAGTCACTTTCTTAGATGAAATGAAGTTCCTTAGGATTGCATTTGAACCAGGGAGACAAGTACTTGTGGTTTACATGAGTTTGCATATATAGAAATCCACATGCAGAGGCAAAATGGGCAACTGCATATGCAAGTGCCAAATTGCATGCACAAGTGGCCATTTACCATACCATAAGTTTCGGGAATATGCAAACAGATGTGCTGTAAGTATCATGGAACAGAGTTTTTATTGTTTGTTTATTCAAAGGAATAGAAGTGGAAAATATGCTGCTTATGAACATTTGCACAGCAGATGTTTTGCCACTACTCACAGGTAGATAGAGATAGTCATCGTCAGTTTAATGGAGCATGTTTTTGTATGACATACAACTTTAAGAATCTTACACTTCAAAAACATTTTAATGAACTTTGATCATAGTATATAATAACATTTTCCAGAATATAACACAGTTCTAAGTTGTCTCCTTGAAATGAAAGGGCCTTTTATTTTCTTCTCCGGGGGAAAGATTTCAGAACAGCAGCCACTCATTTATACCTGTCTGATAGTATTGTTCTCATTATGCAAAGAACAATAGTCACTGGAGGAACTTAGAGCTAAGCAAATAATTGATAGTGAATAATTGACAAATTAAATCTTCTTTCAGTTCACAAAATGCCCACGAGCAGTTTATACGAAATAATAATTCCTGTGAATTATTCCAGATCCGTAGCAGTGAGCGGTTTATTGCAAGTTTTTAATCCTTTTAGTTTTGATGGAATGTGTAAATCACGTGGCATTTTGTTTCCCACTGAAGGAGTGGCTATAACCCTAGGAATTAGTTTGCTGGAGAAAATATTTACATTTCTATATTTAATATTTGTTTGCCTTGAAGATTCTCTAGTATTAATTTAAAATGTGTTCTTTCCATAAGCCTTCCTATCAGTAAACTTATTTACTAGAACATTCATGAAAAACAAATGCAAAATAGGAACTTTTGAAAATAAAAATGCCATCTTCATATTATAAAGCTGAATTTGAGATACTATCACTATGTCAATTCCATTTAATACTTTTTCTAGCATTTTTCATCTTGCAGCATTTCTAAAAGGAAGGTAATTATGACTATCTTTATAGGTAGGAAACTGAAGCACTAAAAGATAAAATAACCTGATTGTCACTGTGATAAATTGGTTAGAGCCAGATCTCTTGACTCCTGGTCCACAACTCTGTCCATTGGAACATACTGCCTTTCATGCTGAGCTGCTTTAGTTTCTAAAAAGTGCTGAATTATTCAAATACTGAATTAATTAATATTAGGAAACTACAGTAGGTGTCTTCAGTATTACTGAATTAGTTTTCCTGGGTCAAATATGATAGATTAGGCAAAAGTTGTCAGAGATATTTGAATTAAAAAATGGACTTTGACAGGACTTTTTTTGCAGTTTTGTTGAATGGGGTCTTCACTAGACTTTTCATTTTGATAATACTCCTTTTGTGTTATCATGAAACCAGAAACAATGCCAAAAAACATGGCTTCTATCAGCAGGAATCTTTGAATAGACCTTCTATCAAAAACACCTAATTGAGATATTTCCTTTC
Organism: Crocodylus porosus; assembly: GCF_001723895.1. NCBI lineage: Eukaryota > Metazoa > Chordata > Crocodylia > Crocodylidae > Crocodylus > Crocodylus porosus. The sequence continues at coordinate 53,168,553 of NW_017728950.1, forward strand.
TCTTTTTTTGATATATAAGCTCCTGGTCAGTGTATTTGGAATGAAGAAACCAGTTCATAGATGAGTTCTGTTCAGCTTCTCGATGAACTTGATAATGGTGTATGCCATTCCAGGGTGCATCCAGATGAGTGTGGACTTGTGGTATGTAGTGCAACAAACCTGTCTGCAGTGCCACACACCGCACATGGAAGTGTTCCCTCTCCTGCTTTGCAGTCCGGGGGGTGAAAGGGGGGGAGGAGGGAGGTTGATAGCATGTGCCACTGAAAATTAGATCCTGGTTGGTTGGAGGCACGCTCCAGCTGCTAGCCAGGCAACCTGCTTCAGGAGTGACACAGCTGCACTCCCACAAGCCCCCAGGCTGCCAGGTAAAGCTGCTGGGGCCAGCACAGTTGGTGGCCCCAGCCTTCCCTACCCCATCCGGGGTGACCTGCCAGAGTGTGCATGGGCATTCTCCAGGGACAAGTAGCAGCTGCACAAGGTATGCCACTGGTACTTGCCCCCCAGGGAAACAGACGTTCTCATTCATCTGGATGTAGGGTTGCCAACCCTCCAGGATTCCCCTGGAATCTCTAGGAATTAAAGATAAATTTCCAGGAGACTGCTGAGAGTCACCTGGGAGACAAATGATAGGGCATTCATTAAAATAAATATTAAATGTCTAGTGGGTTTTTAAAGTGTGATAGTAATATATATTTGCCTTCCTGATGTAAAGTCATTAATGTCATTACATCATATGATGAAACCTCCTGGAATAGATTCAAACAGAGTTGGCAACCCTATTTGGATGTACCCCCCAAAGTCCAGTAGGGGAATAAAGATTTGTCTGAAAATAAAAAGAGAAAGAAGCATACTGTCACCTCTCTCCCATGGGGTGGCATCTGTAAGCTTTCTGGTTGGTATTGTCTTAGAAGAAGAAATGGGGATGGATAGAACTCTGACTACTTATTTTCAACGTGCACAAACAGCATGCAGTCAGTTCTCCCTTTCAGGAATCTTAGCCTGAGCACAAATACCTCCTTTCCTTGGCAGTAACCCTAAATTAGCAATTGAATCTGCTGAGATTAAGGCAGTAGTGTAAGAAAGGTAAAGCAGGGCATAAGGGGTGGGAGGAAAGGGAGAGATGCTGAAATGGAGGTAGGGATGTATCTACATGTGCTATTACCATGCATGAATAAACTGTGAAGTTTATTTCTTCAGAGTTAATTGCCCCCAGATGCACCATCTGAACATGCACTGGGTAGCAATTAACTCCAGAGCAATAATCTCCACAGTTTATTCATGCACAGCCTGTGGAGCCAGGTTGGAGCAGCCCTGGCTGGTAGCGGGCCTCAGGGCTTAGCCTGCCAGCCTGGAGCTTCTCACTCCATCTCAATATGCTGCGGAAGGGCTGGCTGGGGTATGAGGGAGCTTCAGTGTGGGGCTAACTGGCAGGCTGTCCCTGCACTGCAGCACCCTTGTGCCCTAACCAGCCCCTTCAGCATCCACATGTGTGCTGCTGTGAAGTTTTCTACTTCACAGCAGGATCCAGCTGCAGAGTAAAATAGATTACTCCTGCCTAATAGGGGCACATGTGCACCAAAAGGTTGCTTCAACCTCTCAATGCTCCTTTCCTCCCTTGCACCCTTTACCTTCCCTGCAGTGGCTCTGGCTCCAGCTCTATCAGTAGGTAAGGCACAGCAGCAGTGGTTTCATGCAGTGCGGAAGGAGTTGCTGGCAGTGTGTGGTTGCTCAGGGCTTGGGAGAGGGGTCATTACCTTGTTTTTTTGCTGCTGGGCTAGGGACAGGCATTCAAAAAGCCTGAGCATGATAAGATTCAATCTTTGTAGGTTAGTCTAACCTGGCTAGGCTAAACCGGCTTATAATTGTGCAGACATCTCCTCTGGACTGAAAAAATGCAAACACAGGCCTGCAATGGCTCAGGCTAGAAACCAGAGGGACGGAGGGGAAGGGGGCTACAGCAGCCCTCCCTTCCTTTCCAAAATGCTGAGCTGATGGGACCATGGCCAGGTCCCAGTAGGACCTCTGATTAGGGAGGTTTTCCCCACCTCCTGAGCAGCCCAGCAGGGAATTTAACAGTGTTTATCACCCCTAACTCAGTATTTATCACCCCATTAAGAAAACAACAGAGGGGCATTCCACCAACCTGTTGATTCTGCCTTTGTCCTGTCTGCCACAGCACAGACTGTAGTCAGAATGTGGTCTGCTAGCTAATACTGTGTGTTTGTGTAAGGCAGAGGAGATGGTGGAGTCCTTGCTTAGAGGGAAGGGTGGGGCAGAAGCCGGGCAGATGTCTGCAGTCTTTGCCAGAGCTGCAGTCAGGGAGCAGAGGGGAGGGGCCAGCCCTGTTATGGAGCAGAAAGCCCAGCCCAGAGACCATGCCGGGGTGTTGGGGGGAGTCTGATTTAACTTAAACCAGCAAGGTCTGGGATAGACATTGCATAAGCCACTTTGAGTCAAACCAGTTAAGTCTGATACTACATTCAACCAGGTTTATTTCAAACTGGTTTCAGTCATTTTCAAAATGGTTTATGTGCACTGAACATCTGTTCTGTTACAGGTTTAAACCAGTTTCTGATCGCTTAAACCAGCTTATGTGTAATGTCTATCCCAAGCCCTGGTGTTTATATGACCACTTGGCACACATGTTAGCAACAAAAGACAATGTCTTCCAGAAGCAAACTCTGGGCCACTGTTCTGGCACCATATGTCATCACCACCCAGGGTGCAGAACCAGCCTGTTATGCCTCTGGATTAAGGCATCTTCTTTGCTAGATCTCTGAGTGCTCGTATTACAGAACAATACAAACATTTATTTCAAGATTAAAAAGTGCTCACAAAGCTTTTGGGCCTGATTCCAGGTAGCAAAAATGATGGTGTGTGAAATGGCTTAAGTGAAAAATAAGAATCAGGCCCAAAGTGTAGAGCTATCTCTTATTCATATGTGCCTCTCAGACTAATGTTAATGCTTGACTGTTTACTGACACTGCCTCAGTGGCCACTGCTGGAAGGTATCTAAGAATCAGAATATACATTTGGGCAGAAAATCTGAATGGGGAGCAGGAAAATGAGATTACAAATTTGGTCCCTAAAACTTTCCATCACTAGGTAGAAGTCTCTCATGACTGGAGAAACATTTTCTAAGCTTGAGTCCCTTACATGCTTCCATTCTTCCACTGCAAGTTCTGTATATTTCAGATTTTCTGAAATGGGAGAGAATTGATTGTATGCCGTTTTTTTGGTGGGTGTATTCCGTATGGCATCAGCTCTGCATCTGAGAAATTATTCTAGTCAGGGAGGCTTAGGCAGTAAACAAACTTTTACTGGCAGTATGTCACAGTTTCCTGTAAGTACTGTGCCAGAATTACTATCTGATATTTTTTGAAGATGCATTTAGTTAAGCAGTCTCTGGTCACTGGGTACACTGCCTCTCCTGGGTTCCTTTCTCTTGTCCCCCCAGAACCATTGCTTTCAAATAGCAAGCTTACATCCCTATTTTGCTTTGGGATGGAGTCCCAGGATCCAATTGCTTTCAGACTGGGGTGCTGCTCTTTTGGTTACTAGCCATGTTACCTCGGTTTTAGCAGGGTTTGGTAATTGCAAGAGTTTTCCTTTGGGAGTCTGTAGTTGCAGTATACAGCTATTCAGAAGCAGCTTCAAAATATTTTTACCAAAAGGCACTCAGAGAAATGGACTTAAACACATACACATACTTGTGTTTGGCATTCCCCTCAAGCTCCTATGAGACAGGACTTAGTGTTTATGCTTCTCATTCTCTTGAGAACTAAGGTGCAGCCTGCTGATGCAGACTCCGACATTCGGTCAATCTATATACTGTCTGTGTGTCAGATGACAGCTTTACCCTTTCTTCTCTCTGGAGCAGATCTGTTAGCAGGCCTGTTTCTCTGGAGCTGCTAATCTTGGGCTTTAGCAAAGAGATCAGTTACCACTGCTAATGCTGAGGAGTCCTTTTTCACAGCCATGATCCTGGCTATTTTGTTGGAAAGGATGCTCCTTATCCAAACCAGTGTTTATCTTTCCCACAAGCTTTCTTTACCATCCCCTTCTGATCTATAGCAATTCCATAGCAAGTAATCCATCCTAAACAAACACAGAGGTATGCACTATATTCATTCACCAAAAAAAAAGTAGAGTTATTTCCTAGTTTCCAAAACTATCCATATTTGTTTCCATAATGTGACTCCTGATAATTCCTTCAGTTGCCACTTAAACAATGCATCAGACAACATCTCAATGGTGTCTGTTTCATCTTCTGTTTGCAGCCCAGGTTGACTCCCTCATTCTCTGTCCTATCAGTTTTTAAGTAACTAGACTGTACTTTGACCTGTCATGACCTAATAGCCTTTTCCTGTCATTTTTCTTTTATTATTGAGAAATAAGGGTCTGCCTCTGTTATGCCACTCCATCATCTGACTGTCAGATTTTCAAAGAAGCAACAATAGATTCCTTCAAACAAGCACTATTGCACTGTGCTCTCGTCCTCAGGCTTTGAGTAGACCTGGCAGGGGAAATACCACGACCACCAAGTTGGTTTTCCTACTGGCAGGGGAAAACCATGAATGTGGCAGGAGACAGTACCCTGACTGAGGTAATGCAATTAGTAGTAGAGGGTTGCACCCTTGTCTGCTTGTGGACAGGACTCCCTATGACAGCCTCATAGTTAGCCTCCCACTTATACTTCCAGTGGGAGGATCTCAGCTACACTCCAACATTATGGAAATGGGAGACTCCTCCCTAGCTTGCTCCTGGGCCCATATGGCTGAGGGCAAGTGAAACTCAGGGAAATTGAAACCCCAAGTCTCTGGACTTGGGCCTGCATGTAGGATGCCCGCCAAAGGATTTGGAAGTATCTGAAGCCCCAGGGAGGAATGAAGGATGCTTGCCAGTAGCAAGGCCACATACGGTTCCTGAATGATTCACATGGATTTGGAACTGATTTGGCTGATTTGACTTGGTACGCAAAAAAATTTCCATTAACGCCCCCCCCCCCCAAATAAACATGTAGAAAGTACTTTACTGTTCTTCCTCAAATTCCTCTTGCAAAATGTCCTGTGCAAAAACCTCAAGAGCAGTTAGGCTGACATTCTCCCCACCGCCCAACAGTATTTCATTTTTTCCCTTGTACTTCCTTTTCTGTCTGTACCCATCTCTTATATTTAGCATGTAAGCTTCTTGGGGAAGTAACTATTCCTTTTGTTCTGCATTTGTACAGCAGCTAGCACAGAGGTGCCATTGTGCAGGGCTGGGGCTGCTAGGTGCCATACAAATACAAATAATACTAACCAGTAATAATAAACACTCATTGAAATCTATGGTATTAACAGTGCTGAGCAATACCCAGAAAATGCCCTTTGCTTAAAAGACCCAGGCTCTAAGGATTTTGATCAGCATTAATTTCTTACAAGAAGGATAAAATTGACTTACTATTTTTCAATTCATTAAGTACATCTTATTTTAGTAATGAGATGGATGACTCTGCTGGTAATAATGAGTGGGATGTGATAGCTCTTAGGAGGATAATCATATTTTTGTTGTTCACACCATTTCTAATGAAAATAGCTTCCTCCTCTGATTTGTAAAACTGACCTGTTTCCTAGGAAAAGTTTCACTTTATGTGATTTGAACCTCAGATTTGTTGTTACTTAATTTACAACGCCCCCCCGCCTCAACAACAAAAAAACCCCCAACAAACCAAAAACAACAAAAAGAAATCTCCTTATGCTGGTCTGTATTTATTTCTTTTTGTACCTTCTTCCCTCATCTGCAGTTTTCAGTAATTTACCGGTGCATACAGCTATTACTCATCATCTCTGTATCTTAGGTTTTTATCTGGCCTTCATTACTGCGGCATACAAGTGTTTTACAGTCTTTAAAGGATTTATTGTCTCAGTGTCCCTGTGAGGTAGGGAAATAGGATTTATCCCACTTAATAAATAGAGAACCGATTCACAAAGTGGTTGAGCAGGAGTCTGTAATGGAGCCAGATTTTGAGCACAAGGGTTCCTGGGCTAGCACCCTAATCATCTATCTGATTATTCAGCTAGGTTCTTATCTGGTCCACATTGTTCCTTGCCACAAACAAATTCATTTTCAGCTATGAATGCTAATTGTTTACCATCAGTCTTGGCCATGGACAAAAATTCTCTGATTCATTCATGGAGGGAAGGTTTTGGGTACCTGCCTGCATACTAGCAAAACCCTGAATATGCCATTCTTGTTGTTCAAATGACTACATTCCCTCTAGGCATTTGCTTTCATCAATAAAATGAGACAGTTAATCAAATCCATATTCTTCAAGATAATCCTTAGTCAAGTGGAGCACTTTTTAAATCCTTTCCTTCACATAATATAGTAATCCAACCTGTAAAATGACATTGGTATAAAAGAAAATTTTATTAAAAACATGGAGGTGTTCCAGTTGCCTAATATCCACCCCTGGAACTGTGCAAACAGACTGACTTGAAATGTGAATATACAGATTTTTTTCCAGTGTTTTAAAACTGTCTGGATATCTGCTATTCACAGAGTGTTTGGAATCTCTTTCATTGACAAACAAAGCCTGACCAGGAATAAAATCAGCCCTCTTCATTAGATGCCTCAGAAAGGTGCATTCTAGTTGAGCCTAGTCTACTTCGTTTTGAGTCTACTGCATTTTGACATGTCTCTTTTTTTGTATTATTATTTGTCCTACAGGAACACTAGAGGCCCCACTCTAGGCAAAGATTGAAGCATGATTTCTATCTTGGATGGATTTTTGTAAACAACCCTTTGAAAGCAAACTGAGTAATGCAGGATAGAAATAAGAAACTGCTCAACATTTAATTAATGGGTTGTTTTTGTTTGTTGGGGGGGGGGGGGGG
>NW_017728950.1:53175530-53182103 GCF_001723895.1 Crocodylus porosus
CCTGCCACAAAATCCCCCAGCATTTGCTACTAAAAAAATAGTAGTGATTCCCTTCTTAGTTACACTTTTCCAGCAATGTAATTCTACCGAATTTAACAGAAATACTCCCAATTTTCATCCATGTAAATAGGAGAAGGAAGGAACTCACAGATTATTTCCCCCTTATACTGGCTTGGTAGGTTTAATGTATTCATTTTGATAGGCACCTGAATAGTTGTGAATGAACAGCGGCTGCACTCTCCAGTCATGTCTAACACATGCCACCTATCTAAGTGGACAGAAGAAACTGCTGTCATTAAATGAACTTATAAAGACCATTTCAGGATCAAGACAAATAATTGAAATTGATGTAGCAAATTAAAGTAAAACAATGAATATTTTCTGTGCCAAGAGGCAAGAAGGATTTGCAATTAAGAATTTACCTTTGTTATTAACCTCTAGTTATTCTTGTACAGTTTAAACAAATCACAAGGTTTACAACTGGTGGGCAAAAGGAGGACTAACATTCATATTGTTTACACTTCCTTTTTTTGAAGGGAATCAGCTATGTCAAACTAATTAATACTATAGCTGTAGTTACGATATGAAAACCTAGAAGGAATATAATAGTGAATAGCTAGCAGAAAGAGCTTTTAAATGATTTATTACTTATTCTTTCATTGTATCTACATTCTGAAATAGAATGTGACTGTGTTTCCTGAGATGGTAGATGTGTTAATGCATTTATTCTTCTGAAACTGAGTCATATTTTCATAATTCTATAGGTGAGGAATTAAAGGAGGATCTGATCCAAATTTTACTAAAGTTATTTGGAGCACTTGAGTGAATGTTTCCAGATAATGAAAAGTATAATTTTTAATGGTTTTACCAAGTATTTTGATTATTAATACAGTAAAAAATGTAAATTGTTTGAAAAAGTCTGATGATTTTATTAAATGAGTTTTTTTCACAAAAACGCTTGTGCTCAGTGGTCCATGCATATATTCAGAGGTATAGTCTATGTTATGTTAAACCCCCTCGGTACTGCTCTGAATATGCAGAAAGACTGACTTAAAGTGGTAGATTTTTTTTTTTTTTGCTATGCCAAGGGGGCACAATGCCAATTTCGTAACTTGCACATCACATACTTCTAATCCCCACAGCAAAATAGGTGTGTTGAGGGCATACCCTATGTGTTGCTGCTGCAATTTGTGTTGCAGGTTAAATCAAACCATAGTTTCCTATGGGAATGAAGAAAGCGTGAAGGGAAGTTTTAGTACATCTGGGCTAAGTACAGAGAGTCAAAAAGCCAGAGGCTGAACTGATTCAATCTCCGCAGGTTTCTCTAAACTGTGTAGATTGAACCAATAATGAAGTGAACTGATGTTAAAGTCTGATACTACATTCAACCAGGTTTATCTTAAACCAGTTTGGGCCATTTTGAAAGAGTTGTATGTGCACTGAACTTCTGTTCTGTCACAGGTTTAAACCAGTTTCTGATCACTTAAACTGGTTTATATGTAATACCTGTACCTTCTGAAGATTAAGCTTGCAACTCTTCCTGTTGTTATCCAGCACAATCTGTGAATATGATGGCTCTGTATCTTGTCTCCCCAGCTAGTCAAACAGTTGTCTTGCTTTGGAATATCATCCTTAATCCAGTCCAGTAGAACCCCAGACATATGGAATAATGAAGTGCACTTCTGAAGCAGAAATTTGACACTGAAGTTTTGGCAGGTTTGCTGGTATTGTATTTGGCATCAACTTTTTGATGCCTCATTTACTGTGCACTTTTTTACTTTGCACTTACTGTGCACTTTCTGTATGTTCTGTCTTGTTATACCCTGTTTCTTAGTATTGTTGTCAGCTTTCTCTCTCTGACACATTTCAGTAAAGAGAAAGCATAAAAATGAATAGCTCCCTTAAGGCCATTAAAGTCGATCATCAGTAGGATAGTTGTAGGCTTCCACAGTATCTTTAAATTTGAGTCATTAAAGTCCACTATTTTTCACCACCTCCTCTAAGCCCTACCAGCCACTCTCCCTGGCAGGTTTTATTTGAGAGCAAGCAGTTTCTACTGTAAAAGGAAAAAAACAGGGTGTCTTTTAAAACTGTAAACAAGGTAAGTTATGGTTCTGCAAAACACAGAATGTAAGTGCTTAGTTTATAACAGTTGGGAATTGTATATTTTTCAACAAAACATCCAGAACAAGATTGAATTATGCTCAGATATCAGAAATGTATGTAAGATATGGATACCCACAAACTAATGGGGAGAAGGAGACAGTCTAAACACAATTTCTGACAGAAGAAAGCCCAGTGCCAGCTGCAGATGCTGATATCACAAACTGAATACTCCATTGAGGATAAACTTCAGACTTACAAACTAAGGACGTTCTTTCTTTTAGACAGACAAAGGTGGGAAGTCCATCAGCCTGGGGTTAGAGGTGGCAGAATTAACTGCAGCTGTATTTGATTTTTTATATCTGGTATACAGTAGATGAAATATTGACCTATTTATGTTTAGTTCATTTTACTTTTTTAAAGCCTGATTGGACTATTTAGCACCACAAACCATCTATAATTATGAACCAACTGCTACTTTTTATTTATGACTGCTGCCAAGTTTTTTTTTTTTATAAGGAGTCCAGTTTTCTAACTCCTTCCTGGAAATTAAGACCCAAGAGGCTAGCCCCAGAAATTATATAGTGTTCACATGGTGAAAGCCCTATGTCCTGCATTAGGACTGAGAGGGGGACAAGAAATGCTATAATGGTCCTACATCCTCAAAGGATTTCTGCATTCCAAGTTTACACCAAGTTTAAACCTTAGCAATTTCCAGATTGTCACAAAATGGCCACGGATCTAGACAAACTCCTAAAGGTATAAGGCTTCCTTGGCTTCCTGGGCCATATCCAGACCATGGGACTCCATAGGCACATCCACACGAGAACTATTAATGTGCATTAGCCTAAGTTAATGCACATTACAGATGCACATCTACATGTGCACACCATTAATGTATATTAACTTAGGCTAATTGCACCTAAATTTGATACCTGCAAATGCAGGTATCAAATTTAGCCATGAATAGTTAATGTTCATTAACACATGTGTAGACATGACCTGGCACTAACTTTAGTGCTGGGTCTGCCCTGACACTAGGGGGCTGACCTGAGCCAGCCCCAAAGAACATCCAGGGGCTGGGGTGCTGGGCATCTGCTGGGCAGAGGCAGGTGCTGGGCAGGAAAGGGGCTGGCTAGGGATCTGAGTTTTGTAGGGGGCTTCCAGGTGCTGGCAGCTGGGTCTAGCTTCAACATGACTGCCAAGTGCGGGCAGACATGTGGCCCAAGGCCAGAGCTCCCCCCCAGTGGCCACAGGGGCACATGGCAGGGCTGCAGGGGCTTGGATTAACTGTAGTGCCAAGTCCCTGCACATGTAGCCACCTGCCAAAAATTCCTTAATGCATGTTAAATCCATGCATAGACACAATCTATGAGCCACAGAAATTGATGCAAGTGCTTCTCCTTCTGCTACTGCTACTTCTGCTACTGATATGCATCCCTAATAAGGCTTTGTACACTGCTAATCAGCAGCAGGACCACCTCGGTCATCTCACTCCCCAGTTTCTGGCCCCACCAAGAGTCTGCAGGCTGGGTGATATGGCTCTGCAGGCCAGATCCCTGACACCCCTGATCTAGATGATGGCAAGCACAGAAAATACTTAGCAACTTTGTTTAATGTTTTTTGTCAAACGTCCATGAGTATGATCCTTCCTGTAATGCACTGTAGCTTCATTCCAAGAGAGTAGTGATAGGATTATCTAAACAGGGAGACCAGATTAGGTAGAGCAGATTGGGAATCAGGATTAATACAGGTAGTTCTTGTTGAAGAAGAATATTTAGTGAAATATAGAATAGTGTGTGAATGCAAGAAGGGAATACCTGTGGGAGATGGTATAAACTGGAATTGCCTTGCACATAGCCCTGAAGGTCAATATTAGGACTTTAAATGGGATGTATTCTCTCACTGGAGAAATGAAAACAGGAGACAACAGAGAGAAGCAAACCAAATTGATTTAGAGAGCAGGGGTCTAGAAAGATTTGAGAGGGGCTAGACAGGAACTGATGATACCAGAGAGGGTGAAGTAATTAGGCATGAGAAATACCAACAGACATGGCTTTAGGAGATTCTTTAAAGCAACAGTTGGCAACCTGTCCAGGTTGCAGGCCACACTGACCCAGTTCAGGTCAGAGGTGAATGGCTGTACAGGTGCCAAGTCCTGGCCACCATCTTCTCTGCTTCTCTCCATGGCATCTCTTGTGGCTCCTGCTTCTTCCCTGCAGTGATAGCTCCTGAAGCCACCACTTTTCCTGATGGTGGCAAAGGAAGAGCACCTGCTGCCAAAGCTCCCTACCACTAAATGATGCCAGAGCCACACTTCTATAGAATGAATCCAACAGCTCCATGGTTTGGATCCAGCTTGCCAAAAATAGTTTTCTGACCCCTGCTCTAAAGTTGTTCTGAGGCTGGGATAAGAATAAAAAATAGCATTTTTTAACAACCTGGATACAAGCACAAAAAAAGAAAGATGACAGCATCCAGGTCATCAGTTGGGTGATGTGGATGGTGATGTAACTGTCAATTGTGAAGGACAGAAAGGAAACTGGGGCATATTTTCAGAAAAAGGCAAAATGAATTCAGTTTATCTATGTTTAATTAGATCTGCCTAGAGAAGAATAAAAAAGATATCAGACATAACTGAACTTGTAGGTGTTATATCAGAGAAAGGTAGGTAGATGACATAGTCCCTTATTTGAAGAAAAAGAAAGAAAAAACCCAATGACATTTAATGCCTCTGTTCTCTATCATCTCTCTCATCTTCTCTGCCGTTGCTTTCTCTATAGCTTCATATTTGAAAAATACTGCTCTATACTGTGAAGTTGCATAGGATTTGGGATAAAGTAAATGTATTACTTATGTGATGTTTGTCTTCTCTCCCTTTGTTTTTCAGTCTTAATACACACTAAAGATAGTGAGGGGGCACACAATGGCTTGGGTTCTCAAACTATTATCTGGCCTCTCTTGTCACGTTTAAGGATTTGGTTTAAATAGGTCATAAGCACTTCACAGCTCCAGGGTGGCAATTTAGGCCACCTAGTTCAACATGATATTCATCATTAAGAAAGAACATTTGACAGTATATAATGAACAGGTATTTGTTGTTTCATACTGTAGTAAAAGGCAGAATTGCCTCATTAAAATCTACTCAGTTCTGCTCTTTCTCTTTTTTCCTTGTTCACAACTGGAGGGAAAAAAAGGGGAACAAATTAGCCTTGTTCATACATAGGGCACCTCTGTAAAGGGTAACACTGTTAAAACACAAGTGTGTGCAACAAAATCCTATATTGCATGGACACCTAGTGGAAAAAGGGTAAAAAAAACAACACTAATTGGTGAATAATGCGGTTTCTTTGTATCGGCTCAGTAAATATGGTTGTCCTGGGGATAGGCAATCACATCATCCTGTTTAGGCTATCGTACATGATAGATGCTTTTAGGCTGATTGAAAGAACAATTAAATGTCCCTTTGTTTAGTAATAGCTAAAAATGAAAAACCATTCTCCAAAGGCTATATTATATGCAAGCTGGGCAATGGCGTGTTGGTCCAGGGGTTTCATGAAGGTTTGATCGCACTGGCCACCTCCAATTGAGTGTGGCTATGCAGTATGTGGCACCATACATACATCTGTGGAGCCACATACCACACATTCAGTTGTTCTCCATGGTGCAATGGAGCAGTGTGGGGTTTTTTTTGACCCATGGATATCCAGGCTGCATCCACATGGGCACAGACATTTGGTTCCCCAGGGAACTAAACAACTAGCAACAGGACACCTTGTGCTGCCAGTAGTTGTCCCCAGGGAACACCTGTGCCATGTTCCCTCTAGTATGTAGCAGGTTACCCCAAGTGGGTCAAGGGAGGCTGGGTCCAGCACTGGGCTGGTGCCAGCAGTCTTTGCTGGGGTCCTGCAGGCCTCCTGGTGTTGCAGCAGTGGTGCTCCTGCTACTCTGAGAGCCTGGCTGGCAGTCAGATTGTGGCTTCAGCTGGCCAGGCTCCAGTTGTGAGCAGTGTGTGCTGTCCCCATATGCACTGCTCCACTTTTCTTTTGCATAGGTTTTTTTGACCCCTGAATATCCGGAGGTCAAAACAACCCCTTGCTCTGCTCCCTTGCAGTGCAGAGAACAGCTGAATGTGTGGCATGTGACACTGCAGGCATGTTTGTGGCACCACATACTGCATAGCTACACTCACTTTGACATGGCCCCAGATGTCAAAAAAACCCACTCATAAAAAAGTGGAGCAGCAAACATATGCATTGTGGCAGAAAGCCACCTTGTTTCTCCCCAAAATCTCTGCCCTGTCACACTGTGACTAAAATCTCTGAGCTGTAACCATTTGATTAGGGTGGGCCGTGCACACAGGGGACTGCACCCTCAGCCTGTCTATTTAGGTAACTTGAGCTGGCTGCATTCCTGAGGGAGGGGGGAAACCTGCTCCCTCTGCCTATGTGACTTGCATCAATTACCTGG
>NW_017728950.1:53182523-53246077 GCF_001723895.1 Crocodylus porosus
GTGGGAGACTTATTGAGGGGTGGGTCTAAATTATGCCTAAGAGACCCCTTAGGTCTGCGGACTAAGGGAGACTTTACTTTTTGCCTGACTTGGGGAAGTGCCCCAAGTGCCTGTACCGGGTTGAGTACCCATTGGACTATTAGGCCTGTGTTTCCCCGAGGACACAGGGCCGAGACAGTCCCTTCTCGGGGTGGTGGCGGCTATGTTACCCCTAGACTAGTGAGTGTGCTCCGGGAGAGGGGTCGGCCGAGCATAAGGCACCCCTAGGGAGACATTCGGAGCCTGGAAGGTGGGCGGGCGCAGGGAGGTGGGTGGCTCAATGCAGGAGCGCCCCCTACTGGCCCGCCACATGCATACCACTCAAAACTGGAGCCTGGCCAGCCAGAGTCACACTCTAGCTGTTGGCCAGGCTCTGAACAGCAGGATTGCCATGGCTACAGCCCCAGGAGGCCCCCAGGACCTCAGGTAAAGCTTCTGGGGCCAACATAGTGCTGGTCCCAGCCTTCCCTATCTCACCGAGGGTAACCGGCTGTGTGCCAGAGGGCATGTGGCACAGGGATTCCCCAGGGACAACCAGGTATGGAATTAGGTGTGCCACTCTAGTTGTTCCTGGGGAACCAAGAGTCCACGTTCATGTGGACGCTGCCACAAAGGTTTTGGGATGGATCAGGTTTCTCCCACAGGTTGGGGAAAGAGGAATAGAAACACTTCAGATGCCTTAAAGTCAGCAAAACAAAATTACCAATGAGAGATTAGGGAAGGATAGCTGTGTGTTAGAGACATGAAAGTTTGAAGATTCAGGTTATTCTATCCCTGTAATAGTAATAGACAGAGGAAAATTTAGCAGTCTGTTTCTTGTTCTAATATAATGTACTATACAAGGCATTTTTTGGTTAAAGCAAATCAAAATAGGAGTGGGATTCATCAGTTCTAATGGGTATATATTGTTATGGCTATTGACATAATTTCATCATCTTGATGCATGTGGATGTGGAGTGGATACACACATGAGCATAGAGAACAGAGACAAAAGAATAAATGTATATGTGCACCTCTTTGAAGATCTGTATTCAGTGGCACCAAAATGTGCATGTGTGGATTGGTAAGATGCAGTATGTCAAGTGGTATAGAAGGCAGCTTTTTAAATTTGCATATGGTATCCTTCCCAGTCCTCAACACGCTTAGGAAGTTCCAAGACAGAAGAAAAAACAGATGGAGTATTCTGTTTCCCTTAGATTCTGGGCAGGTGAGGGGAAACAAATATAAGGGTCTGTCTTTCCAGTGGAAGCAGGAGAGCAGGAGCAAGTTTCATCTTTCCATCTCCACCCCTTTGGAAAGGAAGAAGAAAATTTAGATTACATTAGATTTTGCAAAACTATATCTGCCTTGGTTGTAGTTGATTTATTCCAGACATGGAATAGAGCCTTAAATATAGAAAACTATATTTGTACCTACTAAGCCACAGAGAAAAGGGTGAATTTGCTAAATTTATCATTTCAGTTTATTCAGTTTGACCTCTCTCTTTAGTTAGAGCATTCATTCATGCAGAGAGCTTTTTCCATTTTTTATTATCATGAAACAACTCCTGTTCCTTGTAGATGGTAACTACTAGTGACTTCGTCCCATTTTGCAAAGTGGTGAGAATGAACCTTACCCACTGTTTGCCATATTAAATTACATTCATTTAATCTGTAATGGTTCCTGTGTTGTGAAGACAGACTATCGTGACTTTCTCTACAGGTCTCTATTTTAAGAGAATTTTCTGTATGAGCTGCTTACAAAATATGCCTTATGCATGAAACTGGTATAGGAGAAGTCAGAATATAAAATACACAGCACAAAATGTTTCATGAATAGCATTTGCCTGTGCAGTCATTCACTTTTAATGGCTAGTTTGTATAGAAAATTCCCTCAACGTATCCTTTAGCTCAAATGGATGACCTACTTTTGTAGACGCAGGTTTATGGAACCATCATGGCCTTTTTCCCCCAACATTTCAAAAATGTCAAAACAGAGAAGCTATGCATAGTCTCATTTAGTGATAAAAACTAAAATGATTTTTCATTTACTTATTTTTCAAGCTAAACTACTACTACTTGTAAGTTTCTTGCATTATTAATAGAAGCTATTAATCACCAGCAATGTGTTCACACAGAATTTAATAAAATGACATTAACAATAGCAAACTGGAGATTGAATGCTCTCATCATATTCTTTGCTTCTGAAACTACTTGCTTGGAATTGTTATTCTTTACAAAAAGAGGCTTCTTCATCTACAAGAACCTGATTTTACAATGCATTTATGTGGTTTACTGAATAAAAGCCTAAATATGTCTGTACGCATTTATCTGTGTCTGGATATATAAATATATGGACAGTTGGGCTTTTTTTCTGAACATACTAAAAATACAGCTTCAGGGATAATGTAACTTCTTGTGAATTCAGGTCATATTCAGGTAAAAATGTGTGAAAAAAGGAGAAAATGTTTGAAAGTTTTTTCGTGTAGCATGTTTTCAATAAAACATTCTGTTTTGGAAAAAAATAAAAATATTTTATGTTGATATTTTTGCTCTAAACTGTCATTTTTGTTTGGGAATTGATCTCATTTTTTCTTTCAGAGGCGAGATTGGGGTGGGCAAAATGCAGCCTATGGGCCAAATACGGCCCACCAAGATTTTATCTGGCCAGCAGGTGAACAGCTACTAACTAATTGGATCCAGCCCATGGGTGGGTGGCACTGCTTCTGCTCAGAAGCATTAGGCATCAGCTGTAGACCTGAGCAGGACTTCCAGAGCAGCAGGAGAATGGCAGTCAGCTGTGGATACAGAAGCCCAAATATAGAACCTGTTGACGAGGTCCACAAGTGACACTGCCACCCTCCCTGGGAAAGGAAAATTGACCATGCAAACTTGCACTGGCTGCTAAGCCAGGTGTGTTCTTTTTTCCTTCTGTGGTAGCTGCAGAATTTGCAAAGCCTCATGAAGTGCCATGGCAGCTATTTCCTCTGCATTTAGAGAAAAGAGCTAAGAGAAAAAGGGCCTAGATAGAAGCAGAGTGGAGTGGAAATTTAGGCAATAATAATCCTATTAGCAGACACAATCTCACAAAGAGAATGGTGATTTGACAAGAGAAAGGGTCAGGGGTTTACTGTGTATTGACAAGAATGGCCTTTGGAGACTGGGTTAAGAAAAGATGTGTGGCTAGGTGCATGGCAGGAATGGAATGAAAATATGGTGGGACCTCGTCCAAGTGCAAAATTATTTACATTTATAATAGGAAGTCACAGTCTAGAAAAATGTGAAAACTGATGGCTGTAGAGATATTAAAAGTAATCATATCCTATTCCTCAATAGATCAATAGAACAAATGGTAGCTTTGCACATTCTACATGCTGTAAGTGCCTGGAGCCATAGCAACATCCACCTCATGCTAGAAATCTATTTCCATCTTTCTTAGTTATCTCATCTTCTCTAAAGACTGCTTTCCGAGAGGCCAGAGTACTTTCAGACCCTGGAACATGTTTACTTCAAAATGTTGACTTCCGTTGCACTACAGTGAAACTCAGAGTTATCTCTGTAAAAATCACTATATGCAAGGATAACAGAACTAGCACAGAGACAAAAATATTCACGTCTCATTTTGGGTGGGCTGAAGATAGGTTTCCTCTCAAAATATCTCTGGAATACAAAGATCTATAACAAGAAGTCTACATTTTCAGAAATGATAATGCTTTTTAGTGCCTTAGTCTTTGGCTTTCCAATTCTGAGAGCCAGTATAAGTGCCTCATTTCCAATTGGGGTATAATACAGCATTTCTGAAAACTAAGCTCCTTTAATGAGAGCCCACATCCATAATCAATAACTTTTAAAAAGTGTGTGTGTGTTCACTCCTGATTACATTCTGTAATTAGCTGACCATGAACAAGGCCCAAAGTCCTAATCCAAGGATGCCTAAAATCAATTTGAGTCTTTCCATTGTCTTCAACAGATTTTATGGGAAGTCCCCTACTAACCTGTGAGAGCTATGGATGGTGGCTAGAAGGTGGTCTATTGTTGATCATGGTTAGATTCAAGATTCACAAGATAAATCTGTAGGCAGTGGTAGGTGTCTACATGTCTCATGAGATAATAGAGTTGTGCAAAATGAGGCATCAGCTGGCTGATGTAAGTCTGAGACGTACAGAGAAAGATTATACTTACTTTCAAATATGCACCTTAAAGACAAACAGAGAAGGATCCTGAAAACTTGAAGGGTTATATATATTTGAAAATGTTTTATACAGTCTTAGATAGGAATATGTGGTAGAATAGAGCAAGAGAAAACAATGTCCTCAATCTATACTTATCTATAATTAATCTGTTATATTTCTAAGGTAGAGCTTTCTAAATTTTTGCTACTGTTTAATTTGTGTTCAGAATCCAGATGGTAAACTTCAAGAAATCTAGCCAAATTGGCAAATAACAGCATTCATGAACCCTTATAGTACTTTCTAAGATGATATCTTAAGCAGAAACAAGATTAATGAAAAGACAAAATCACTTACCTTTAGTTGTACTCTGCCAAGAGTCTGCTTTTTTTTCATGGAATTGTGTTTGAGTCAGTGTTAAAGTGTTCTTTACCTCTTGCTTATATTAAATTATGTTCATCAGAAACACCCTCAGCCTTTCTAGCCTGATTGACCAAAATAATAGTTTGCAGTTTAAAAAGTTGAAGGATAGTTGTTTTTCTAAATCTGGTCAAGTTAGGTAAGTGACTTGACTTTAAATCTGAGTGGTTCAAACAGCCGCCTATGATGAGGGAGACCCAGGGACTGCGCGGACACAATTGTGAATGTGTATGAGAAGGAGGGAGAGACAGGCAGAGATTTGTGTGTGTGAAAAATAAATTAATTGCTTTGGCTTTGGCTAGATGCTATAAAGTATGTTTCTGTCTGGTATCCCTTTCATTAGAGTTTGTACTTGTGCAGTAGCGTCATGTCAAAGGAACTCTCTGGAATGATTGGACTTTTAACTTGGTGACCCACTTTGGATGTACGAGCATGTGCATTAATGACTGTATGAATGGTGGTAAACCAGAGTACCTCTTGTGAGGTAAAGCTAAGTGACCACTTTGAATAATAGGTGGATGGTAACATGCATGATGACTTTGAGTGGCAAAGAGGATGACTTACAAGTGACAATGCTGCATGATTGGGTGATTGAAAGTGGGGTGACATGATATAAATGACAGCATCTAAGGTACCTGTGAACACCTCATTGTGTATGAGTGTGAATTGGTTTCAAGTGGGTTTATGTGTATTTGTATGAGGAGTGTGTCAGGAGTGTGAAGTGCCTAGTTGCTCTGTTGTATTGTTGTGGTTGGTTAGAGGATTGCAGAGAGAAGGTCTCCAAGACAGAGAAAGCTCCCATGAGAAGAAAGTAGAGCTACTGCCATTCTTCTGAAGCACAATCAGGCCATTAGGGGGTTCTACAGTGCGAGGCTCTGAGCCTGAGCTGGCAGACACCAAGGGTGCCTATATATGTGCAGAGAGGCTGCTCTGATGTGTTGTAATTACAGCGCACTGGAGCAGACTCAATTAATCAAGTCTACTGGAGCATGGTAATTACTGTGCTCCAGCAGACTTCAGTGTCATGTGTATCAGTGTCCCTGTGCTGAAAAATGGTGGCAGGGGCAATTTAACTAAAGCCCATTGGATGTAACTCATTGGATGAGCTTTAGTTAAAGCAGACATGCCACCATTTTTCAGCACAGGGATGCTGATGCATGTGATGCTCCAGAGGATTTAATTAGAGTGGATCTCAAGCCGCTCTAATTACAACCCCCTCTCCCCCCACTCCTACAGCACATGAATAAATGCCGGAAGACAATGCTGCAGCAGCTCTCTAGCTAGGAGGCTTGTCAGAATGCAAGACCACAAAGGATCAGTGTCCTCTGAACAGCTGTTTGGACTGAGTGGTCAGTTTCCCTTGTGGGCTGATTTGGTTATTGATATTGTTCCTCTTGGTGATCTCTTGTTCCTTAGTTAAAGTATTGTTCAAACTCTGTTGGTATTATATTGTTTTCAGTCCTGTATTCCAAGTTACTCAGACCCATTGTGATATTGTATTGCTTGTTATTTCTGTCCACTTCCTTTTCCCTTTTTTCTGTTAGAATAAACCCTTTGTTTGTTTTACCTTTACCTCTGTGTTACAACTAAATTCAATCTACTAATAAAACCAAGGCAGACCTATTGTCAGTATTGCCAGGATATGGCAAGATCCAGGATCCAGCACAGATACTACAGTGCTGGTCACTTTGGTAAGTACTAACTCACTTGTCCCCCAAACCTTTTCTGGGTCTAGCATTGGGTTTGGCATCCTTCTCCAAACTTTGACCTCAACAGATACAGGCTGAGATATATTTTGAAATCTTGAAAATTTTCATGGGGTGGGAAAGCAATTTCCCATTCTGCTCTATTTTTTGTATGTATCTTTTCTTTCAAAATGGTTACTAATTGTTATGTGAATAAACAATTTACAATTTGTAAGCCTTCTAAGTCTGCTTTAGAGTTTCTCTCTGTGTATAAATATTTACTCAACAGATTTCATCCTTTAATATTTGCGTTTTGGTCACACCTAAAGGCCTCAGTCAGGGTTTGGACCTTCATTGTGCTATATATTCTGAGTACATTTTTCAAGAACATCTAAGCCACTTAGACTATAAGTCTTATTGACCTTCTAAGTCAATAGGACCTAGACTTCAGTTTTGAAAATGAAACTCAGGCTTCAAAGTGAGTTAAGTACTTTTTAAAATATTAGTCTGTGTATACATTTAACAAAAAGTTAGTCCTTGCCACTAAAAATTTACAGCTACTGTCCTTAGCATTTGCTTTCCCCCCCATCTTTTAGAAGAGTAATTGCTAAGTCACCATTCCTTTCTGATATGTCTGTCTTTGTCAGCAGGGAAAATGCATGTATCTGCTTTTCCCTGGCTTCTCAGACCTTCACATCATGAAATTTATTGTCAATAGTCTTTGCCAGAAATTCATTTGCAGACTGAACAGCAGATCAGCAGCCAAACCAACCTCTATGGTCGTATTTATTGATGATACTTTATTTTATGCCTATGCACAAATTATTTCATTTTTTATGTGTTATATTACAAGGGCTGGCAAAATATGGCCCATGGGCTAGATATTGCAGGGGGAACCAATTAGAAAATTAATTAATATCTGCCCCTGGCTGCCTGTCAAAGATGACAAGTCACTAGTGGCAGTAGGACCCAGGGGGAGCCAGTGGCAGGATCCAGCAGCCACAGCAGCAAGTCCCACCCAGCCCCATCCTACCCCCAGCCCCCTGCCTAGCACAGACTTCTGGCCTGGGACCCTGGAGATATTCCCCAGCTCCCTCCACCTGAGTGGGAAACTCAGATAAGAACTCAGTTAAGAACACAGGTGGGGAGGGGGGGAGGGGGGATCACGGGAGATCACTCCAGTCCTCCGTGCCTGGCTGGGCCCAGCCAGCTCCTGCTGAGTCCTGCAGTCCAGTGATGCATCCAGCAACCACATGGTGCCGGAGCAGCTGGTGGGCAGGCAAGTAAGCGGTGGGTGGGCAGAAGTGGTGGCAGCAGGCCGGAAAGCAGGGAAATGGCGGTGTCAGGTGGGGGGCAGTAGCAGTGAGAGGGCGGATAGGCATGAGCACAGCAACAGCTGGGCAGAAGTGTGGGACCTGAACTGGTGCCCCAGGGCCAGGTTCAGTGGGGGGGTTAGGGTGGGGCAGCAGGAGCACGGGGTCTAGGCTGGCATTTCCCTGCTTTTCTGTCCACTGCTGCCACTTTCCCTTGCCCCCGTCTGCCTGCCTGCCAGCCAGCCACTCCACCACCATGTGGTTCCCAGCTGCATTGCCAGAGTGCAGGAGCTGGGCCAGGCCACATAATTCTCAGTTGGCTTCATGTAGTGCCAGTCAAGCCGGCTCTTGCTGCATCCTGCGGTCTCGGCCATGCAGCTGGGGAGTTGTGCTGAAGCAGCAGGCAGGGAGGATGAAGAAGTGGTGGCAGTGGTGGCAGATGGGGGAAGTGGTGGGAAGCAGGAGCAGAGGGCCTGCACCACTGTCCCAGGGCCACAGAAGAGTGGAGCCCAGGCTTGGAGGATCACTGGCAGGGGCTCTTCTTGGTTCAGCAGAGGGTGTCGGCAATGAGGGAGAGAAAGGGAGATGGAGAAGGAGAGAGATAGAGAGAGAACGTGTGTGTGTTTATCCGGTGAGTTCCACATGTACCCATACCCCCCCTTGCAGTGCCATACCCGCACACCCCACATTCCCTCACACACCCCAGCCACCCTTCCCCTCCACACATGCCACAAGCCTCTCCAGCCACCCTCCTCCCACACACTCACAGCCCCTTACATCATCAGAAGTGTCTGAAAAGGATGTATGTCCAGATATATAATGTAGTAATAGAGTAGAAATGTACTGAGTTTATGCTATTACCACAAGCCTGGTAGGTATTGATTTATTAGGGAATTGCCAAATCTTCACTGACGTACATCAATTGTGTTAGTTCTATTGGGCATGCTTTAGTAGCTACCACTTGTGTATGTGTGTGTGTGTATGTGTGTGTGTGTGCGCGTGTGTGTGTGTGGGGTATTTACTATATATTTATTATAGATTTACATATTTTTATATTGACTGCGTATGGGTGTGTGTGTGGTATTTACTATGTATATATCTAGTAAATACCACACACACATACACACACAGACACAGAGTCAATATATAAATATGTAAATCTATAGTAAATACCAAATCTATATCTATCTATCTATCTATCTATCTATGTGTGTGTGGTATATGTATATATATATTAGTGGTAAAAAGATAATACATTTCTACTCTATTATGACATTATATCTGGATATAAATCCTTTTCAGACACTTCTGATGATATATATATGTAGTAAATACCACACATGCACACACATCTATCTATCTATACGTACACACACAATAAATACCATGTATATACATATATACACATATAGTTTTGATTAAACCTATTGTTGTTTAGACCAATGGTGACCAACTTCTTTTGGTAGCATGCCACAGATTAACCTCCCATTCTCCCCAGATGCCACTCTGTTACCCTTCTTCTGTCAGATCAGTTGCTCTGCATTCTTTTCCCTGCCCTATCTGCAACTTGTATTGTCTGTTCCCTCCCTGGTCTGCCATGTGTCCCATGTGCTTCAGGTTGACCACTCCTGATTTAGACAGTATTATATTCTTTTTATTTCTTTTAAGTATGACAGCAGATTAAACAGTATGTATTCTATCAAATGGAATCTTTTTGGTTCTAAGTCATTAAAATGGGTATATTGTATGGAATAGTTAATGCTGGTAGAGCATTTTGAAAATGAAAAGGTTTTGTAAAGGCTAAGTATTATTATTTGTCAGTGGCAAAATTAAGAGCAAAATAATAACTTGAACAAACCATGAAATAATTAATTAGCCTAACAAATCTGTGGAAAAAAGGAAAATAAGAGAGGTGCTGAATTATATCCCTTCACTCTCATGATTAAATTGATCTAATTGCATTTCAGGATTATTCCTGCCCATGGTGTGTCATATGCACAATGCATTGAGCATTTACATGTATGCCAAGAAGAGATCAATTCAGAATGAATAATTGGTGGATATGAAAGACAATTACATTTTTGTAGTGTATTATTTTAGTTTTAAAAAGTTATTTGAAACTGACAGAGATTGTTTTATTATTTATCATTTTAATACTTTATAAAAGTATTAAGTAAGATACTTTATTACCTTATTAAGTAAGATTGTAATGTGAACTGAGAAGTTAGGGTACTAATCCATCTCATTATCCCGTTTAAATTCCCAAGGATTAATTTGAAACACTTCGTGATATAAATATAAATTAAAAATACATGCATGAAACCACCATGATCCAAGGTATTGGTTTAGCTGTTTCTTTTCACTGTA
This sequence comes from Crocodylus porosus, assembly GCF_001723895.1. NCBI lineage: Eukaryota > Metazoa > Chordata > Crocodylia > Crocodylidae > Crocodylus > Crocodylus porosus. Next base: position 53,192,495 of record NW_017728950.1, read on the forward strand.
GTTCTTATTATTCATATTGAATATTATTATTGATGTTATGATTATTATTTCTTTAAAAATGGAAAAATAGGCATATGTCTAAATGGATTAGATACCAAAGGACTTCTGAAATCTAGGGTTAAGTGTCAGTATCAGATGAAGAAATGTAGTCTCTGTAAGAATTAGAAATTTAAGTAAGAAATATATAAAAGGATGTTGAGGTGATGGGGACGGAAATCAAGGATGGAGAAGGGAAAGGAGCAAATAGACTTGGTGGGAAACTTCATAGTTAAATATGTGGAAAAGCAGCCTGTTGGAGGAAGGGAAAAGGAGAAGGATGAGAGTGGATATCTGTTAACAGAAGTCTTGCTCTTGATGCTCACCTCTGTGGTTCCAGCCGCTCTGCATTCCTGTTTGAGTGGTCAGATGCCCACATGAACTTTGAAAGTTCCCTTGTGAAACAAAATGGATTGTGGCAACTGCAAGCACTCACTTGTAACACCCCCACAATTCCATAAAACATTTTTAACTTAGGGTATGGTTTCCTGCAAAGTCTAATGTTTGTAGTCCATTCCAAGGTCAAATCCTTACAATTTTTAAAAAATCGCTGTTTGATATTTATTTTTTATAATGCTTGAAGTAGTACATGTGTCTTTACATCCTGAAGCAACGATGTCATAATCACAAAAAGAAACTGGCTTTGTGTTTCTTGTTTAACCAAACACTGGATGTTTCCCCTAAATTTTGAATCTAATGAGATTTTTAGTCTGATTCACTATAGTTTTTTTAAAAGTTTAGCTATAATACCATTCATTTAGAAAAGTATACTCAGTCTGGATGCCTTTCAAAATGTATCAACTTCTTCTGAGCAAACTAAGTAATATAGTTGAATTTTTGTGATAGTACTATGAATCAAATGATTATTCTATCTTTATATTAAGATGAACGTTTCTCAGTTCCTATCGTAATTCATACATCTCTAATAAATATAATTGTTCATGTAAGCAGCTTTTGAAAATATTCAGTTCTTATTTAGTCAAATATCTCCCCATATACCATGTCTGCTTTCCTTAAATTAAACCCCCCCCTCTAAATTACAGAATACAGTAACCAGTGATCTGTGTGAATAAGAATCTCAGTATGAGAATGTGCAAAACATAAAATTAGCCATAATACCAAAATTACATTTAACAGCTGGGTGATGGTGGCAGATTATGAGCTAACAGCTTCAACAGCATGAACCATATTAGCCAATTAAACTGAATTACAGATACTAGTTTTCTAATGAGGGCTGTTGTCCGGTAGGAACTGAACTGTGACCTCATTAGACTCTGAACTCCATATGAACAGTATCATTTCAATCCTTAAGAAGCAGCTCAATTGGAATTTCTAACTATGCTTATTAAGGGCTTTAATCACAAGCAAATGGCTTATGATTAGTGCTCATGCTCATGAAGGCAGGAGGTTGTAATACGGCAGCAAGGTTGTAATTTTATTCTTGAAATGATTCACAAAAATATTTCCATGTCAAGTAAAATATCCAAGAATATTCAGACTTCTATAAGACAAAAGATTGTGTTATACAACAATACATTCAGTATAAAATATAAATAATGAACAGTTTTATATTATAATCTTCACTACTTCACACACTTATATTCTTCACTACTATATTGTAGAATAATGAGCATACAATTTATGAAGAACTATGGCTATATAGTACATATTTAGGGAAGCTTTGTGATACCTAGAAACACAATAAGTCTTCACTAAGTGACAGAAGACTTCTTGCTTTTTAATACCTGCTCTCTGAAGAGAAATGGTTGCATCTTATAGATTCATAAATTCATAGACATTAGGGTTGGAAGGGACCTCAGAAGATCATCGAATCCAGTCCCCTGCCCCAGGGGCAGGAAATCAGCTAGGGTCAAAGGATCCCAGCAAGAGAAATGTCCAAACGTTTCTTAAAAGAGTCCAGAGAAGGTGCTTACGCCACCTCTGGAGGAAGTCTGTTCCAGGCCTTGGGGGCTCGGATAGTAAAGAAGTTTTTCCTTATGTCCAGCCTAAAACGGTCTTGGAGGAGTTTGTGACCATTTGATCTTTTCATCCCTTGGGGTGCTCTAGTGAACAGGCGTTCCCCCAGATCCTGATGTAGACCCATTGTATACTTACAGTCAGCCTCCAGCTCACCCCTGAGCCTGCGCTTCTCCATGCTGAAGAGTCCTGTGGCTCTCTGATCATGTGTGTGGCTCTCCTCTGGACTCTCTCAAGCTTCTCTATACCCTTTTTGAATTGTGGAGCCCAGAATTGGATGCAGTACTCCTACTGTGGCCTCACTAAAGCTGAGTACAGCAAGAGGATGACATCCTGAGATTTGCTTGAGAAGCGTCTATGGATGCAAGCCACAGTTTTCTTCACTTTAACACCAGTAACATCGCATTGGTGGCTCATATTCAACTTGTGGTCAATTATGACCACCACGTCCCTTTCGACCATGGTGCTAGCGAGCATAGCACTGCTGAGACTGTAAGTGTGATGCAGGTTTTTTTCCCCCGAGGTAGAGTACCTTGTATTTTTCTGTATTGAATGTCATCAGGTTTTTATCTGTACACTTCCAAATACCATAAATATGGATTTAGAAGTCTAATGTTACATATTTGTATTTCAAAATCTAAATTCCTATCTAGAATAGTTGTAAATTATATCATCCAATCTTGGACAATAGCTAAGGTTTTTTTGAGTTTTGCCAAATCTAGTACATAGCACAAGCCTCTCCTGGGCTAAAAATAATTGCTTTATGATTTTTTAAAAAATTCAATCACCCTTGAAAGACTGGGTCTAGCAGGGAGGGGAAAAAATCAGCCTTTCTAACTAGTAGGATTGTGTTTAAAAAAAAAAACAGTGGTAGATGTGCTCAGATCTCACCCCTCCCTGAAGCACTTGCATTCTTTAATCTCCGCACAAGTATAGATTTAGTGTTCTAAGCCTGATTTACGTGAGACAATATTTTATAAAACTCTCTTTTAATCAAAATTTAAAGGAAGTGAAACCAGCAGTCCACAAAATCAATTTTAAACTTAGTTTCATTGTTTTGGAATTAAGGTACTTTAAAAATCAAATTAAGCAAAAGCCTGTAGGAGATGCTGATGGTATATGCTAATTTTTACCACTAACAAACACTGTGCACATAATTTTTTGAATATCAGCTTTTCAAAGGCAGTAACATTCTTCTAGGACTGAATTTTCATAAGAGCTCAGCCTAATAAATGGTCTATTTTCACAACTACAAATTGTTCATAGTGGGAGCTTCTGGATGTTAATCTCTTCTGAAAATTTTAGCCTACCACAGTGCTGTTTGAAAATCTGGCTCTTAATTTCTGGATTTCTTTTCCTTTGTTTTCTTCTTTGTAAGGTGTATTTTTCCAAGGTTAGGAAATACCAGTTAAGTACTCTTTAGAGTGACACCTTCCAAGTTCTGAAGCAGTCTGAATATGAATAACTAGTACTTGTTGGCACTGGATTTGGACCCAGCCCCTATACCTTTGTTCCACAACACCTGCCGGTTGATAATAGGTAAACTGATTGATACAGAGTAAGAACAGAAAAACAACAATACAAACAATCAAACAATTCTATATCTGCCAAACCTAGGGCTGTCATCAGAGTCAAAGTACCTCTGGTCAGGATGCAGGCTCCACTCTAAGGCTCTTTCTCTTAGGCGTCAGCAGTCTGGAGGTGGGATGCCAAGGCCCACAGTCCCCCTCCAGTGGAGTGCGTGAGATGGGCTGCTGGCCTCCATTGTGGCCTCAGGGACCCTTCCCAGGGGACAGGGGTGGGGATGGGGACCCCTTTCCAGGAAGAGAAGGAGGGAGAAGAAGGAATAGGGAAGGATGGGAGGGATGAGACAAAGGGAGGATGAGAAAGAATGGGAGGGACGCTTTGTTAATCTCAAGTCTCCGCTTTTGTATTCTTCTTCCCCTTTGATGACTCCTGATGACTTCATCTGTGGCTATCTCTGGTTGGTTGTCCCTCTGTGGTCACACATCTATGTAGTCTTCCGGGCCTTCACCAAAATTGGTCTATTCCTCCAAAATCAGGACTCAGCCCCAGGCCGCACCCCCCAAGGCCTTGCTGCTGGTGTCATTGATTTCATGTTATGGGATAGTATGGTACATACTTCTTTGGTTCCTAGGCTATGTGTCCTTGGTGTGGTAGGCAACCTATCTGCCTTGAAGGCTGTGCTTTTGTGTTATGGGGTGCTCCCCTTAATTCTCAGGCTGTGCCCCTCCATTGACCTTGTTGTGCTACACAGCCCATCTGCTTTCAGGGCCATGAGAAGCCATGTGTGTGTCTCCCAAGCTCTTTTGGAATCCATTTAACCCCTGCTGCCCATCCTGACCCCTTATAATGCATATATCTATACCTATAAGCCAATTCTCCCTCAAAACAGGCCTTTAAATATTGTTTCTAAGATGACAGCACTGAGTACCTAGTTCATTTCCTAGCTGAATCAGTGCCTCTTTGGCTTTTGTTCCTGATTTCCGAGCAGAATCAGGCTTTGGTTCCTGATTCTTCACTGCTTCATATCTTTTGGCTTATGCATCTTGCTCCTTAGTTGCACAATTTACCTTTTTTTTTTGTCAAGCAGCCTACAGCCTGGTGCTTTGGGTCTATAACCTGGGATGTGAGAGATATCAGTGTGAGATCCCCTCAGGGTGAGGTGGGTCTACAACTAGGTCTCCCACTTCTCGTGTGAATGCTTTACTCACTAAACTGTTACAGAAAATGGGCAACACCACAACTTCCTCCTCCTCAGTCAGTTGCTTTTTAAAAGAATAAATCTTCATTGGTTCTGTCAAAGGGTACTTGGAAGTGACTCTGTGCTCAGGTATACAGGTTTTATTTAATCACCCTTTGCACCGGATAGAGAGCTTTATTAACTAATTGGGTTTTATTCTACTTTGGGGGCCAAGTACTATAAATTGAGGTGTTGTTGCCCATGAGTAATGAGTCTTTAATTCAGTCTCCCCCCAAAGCCATCTTCTTTGTTTGCCCATCCCCTTGGCATTGATTCCTTGCTGTCTTAGGGACTACCTGCTTAGCCATCCAGTTCCTTGGGTGACTAACTCTCCCCCTGTAATCAAACAGGGAGTCTAAGTAGCATGGAGATAACGTAATCTGAATCTAAATATTCTGCTGAGCAATGTCTCAGTGGGCCGACTACTGTTTTTTGCCTGTTGACATCTGTGAAGACATTATTGGGCAGTCATGGCTGAGAAGACTCTTTCCTGTCCACATAGTAGATGGTATGAATGTGATGATTTATATGGAAATTAAACTGAGATATTTTTACAAAAAATCATTCTTTTTGTTTTTTTAGACTACCAAAAATATAGTCTTTTGACCTTCTGCTATATAGATTCTGCAGATAAATTTACTCTTTAAAATCTATACTGCACATACACCTAGACAGGGGAAGAAAGGAAAAAAATAAAATTATAAATCCCTTTCTAGTTGCCATTATAAAATGGCAACTAGAAAAGGATTTACAATACAGAATCCTGGTACCAAGTCTAATTTGGATTCTTCTGCTAGTGTTACTCAAGATTAAGCTGATACATTTCACAGTTCCTATTACTTCTGCAAGAAGTACCATAGATATCATTCTTCTCTTGCTTGCCACAGTATAAATTGGGATTAACTTCCTTGAAGGCAGCAGCATTATCTTGGTCTAAGTAAGAGGTGATTCAGGTAATTTTTTTCATTGACGTTAGTGGCCTGTGGATTAGGCTCTGAAATTGCTGGTGAACAGTAATTTTGCCTGTCCAGGAAATTTGAGGTATCTTTTACACATTACTGTGTTTTTGTATTCTTATTTTTTATTTATGGAATGGGCACCCAGAACCTAAATATGTGTCTGTGGAAACTTTCATAAAAGTACAAAAGCAAAAAAAAAAAAAAGATGTACCAGGCCTATGATTGGTGAGGTATGCATATCTCAGCATCAGGTCCAATGCCTATGGTGCTGGTAGGCAATCTAAACAGTTGAGTATGTAGCCAACGTCTTTTCCTCAGGTCTCATTGTCAGTTGTCCTACCGTTCTTACAGTTAGGAAGTTTTTCTAATCTAAATTTGCTTTGCTGCAGTTTAAATACATTTCCCTGCCCCTTTTTAATTTCCATTTTTTAAATACAAACTAAACATATTCCCTTCACACTTTCCTCATATAGTTTGCTTTTTTACCAATTTATTATCTTTGTCATTTGCCTTTGGGTTCTCTCCAGTATCTTTTCATTGTTTGAAAAATATATTGTCCAAACTAGACATAGTACTGCAGCTGAGGTCTAAGGAATACAAAGAGTAGTACTGTCATCTGCCATTTCTTGCATTTAATGCCTTTGTAAATGCAAAACAAAAGTCAATTTGCCTCTTTTGTACCAGAATTACTTTGCTAATTCAGGATGAATTTGTAGACCTATGATAACCTCAGATTGTTTTTAAGAGTACTACTGTTAAACTTTGTTATTTTCTATTCTAGCTTTATTCTGTCATAGTTAGTCTGAAGTCCTTTGAAGTTAATAGAAAGACTCTCGTTAATGTAGGTGTGTTTACAACGAGATCTATAATATATGGGAACTTACTGGATGAATAATTGATTCTAAGGATTGTGCTGCAATACTTTCCCAAGATCATCCTACTCTGTGGTTTAATATAATTTTGACAGAAACATTTTCAAAACAGTATTAGATTGTATCATTACCATTCAACCAGAGGGCATTTGGTCTAGAAAGTAAGATTAGACATTTCTGTATGTACTAAATAGCAAATATTAAAATGTATTGTTATGTATCAGACTTTATTAAGTCAGTACAAAGCAAATGTACCTCATGAAAAACAACTACTGCGGTTTATAAATTAGCAGTACATTCATATCAACAAAAAAGTAATATGTAGCCCAAAGTTTTCATACAAGCAATTGAATATATTTGAACCTCATATTATGAGATTGTCCTGGCCCACTGTACAGATTCATCTGAAGCTATTACAACGCCTACTCCTGCACAGCTATATGTAATAACTAAGTCCAAATGTAATTACTTTAAAACACAAAGGGTTGTTGTTATTAAATGCTGCCAAAATTTCTGTATACGTCCATGTCAAAAACTCATGCTGGTGTTAGTGCTTCAGTGTACCAGGTGTGTTCCATCTCCTAATAGTCAAATTGCTTTAATAAAATCACAACAGCACAGTAGGTTTAGTGAAGGAGCAGTACCATGAGGGCTTAATGATGCATGTAGAAATGCCCCATGCCCTGCAGGCTCCTTTTTCTCACCTGTTCATTAATCTATAGGGAACCAAGATAAACTGTTGCCAGTGTGTTATCTGGTGGAGACAATTGGCGGGATCTTTTTCAGCTAGCCACATGACTATGATACTTGATTATCATTATTCAGTGGAAACATGTGGTCTTGAATATTTTATTTTCCTAAGATGGCTAGCTTTCAAATGCCTAGAAGCGGGCCAACAAAATATTTGTGTTGAACATTTAACTTTGTTTCAAACTCTGCTTGCCTATTTACCAGGTACTGAGAAATATTGTGACCGTATAAGTTTTGCCTTTCAGTCATGTTTCAGTTAGCATTATTGTTGGCTCTTCTATATTTTGTCTGAAGTCACATATCATTTTTTAACTTAATTAAGTTTTCACTGTTGTCTGGTTTATGCTTATTCTTTTTTGTTCTAAAACATTTTGAATGTGTTTTTAGCTGATTTTTCTTGAAGTTTCACTCATCTTCAGTGTTCTCTCATGAACATGTTGTTGGTTTATTTGACCACTTTGTAGAGTTTACTTTATTAAAAAAATTAGTTTCCCAGGCAAATCATAGTTCTGTTCATTGTACCTCTTTAGTTTGCTTTCCTCTAGGTGAAATTTACCTCTGTTCATCAGCCAGAGGATATGTGCAAAAAATTCCTGAGTGTTGGCTTTGTCCCATTGACCCAACTGGATCTTCTGTTAAACTTCTAAGTAACTTCAATGAGAACAAAGTTAAACCACTGCAGAGTGAATTTGAAAAACAATCTCTGCGCACAACTTAGGGTACTTGAATTGGTGAATAGGCCTTATTCTGACCCTTCTGTGTAAGGGTGAATTATGCCCTTTAAAGAGACAACTGTTTTCATAATACAGTATTAATAACCTGTCTATCTTAGTTTATGAGAAAAATGTGGTGAAATGGATGAAAAATCAACTTGGATTCACTGTGAACACTGAATGGTGGACAAAAATATGACAAAATAATAGAAAATATAATTTTAGAAATTCTTTCATTGCTCATTGTATAACATGCTTTTAATAGTAGAGGCAACGATATTTATAACTACTATGTACATTGTATCTTTTAATGAGATTACATTATTAATCTAAATAAATATTGACATGGTTTAGGGTAATTTAAGAAGAAAAATGGAAAGACATACTTTTTAATTGCACATTATAGGTACAGTAGGCAAACATGAAGGTCCAACTGTTATTTTGCTTTTCAAATAATCATTTCTTTCGCAGAGTTGCTACTGATATTCATCTATATACTACCCTTCCGTTAATAATATTATTCTTTTTTATAATCCATTCAGATAAGATAATCTAGGATCCAGTGATATTGTACCTGGAAATACCTTGTTTTTTGGAAAGAAAAATTATGTTTTAGTATTTCCTTCATAATTGCCAAGCCAGTGAATTTAATAGCATCAGAAACCACCAGTTTCTCATGAAGCTGGTCCTGTATTTGTATGTGGACAGATGCTTTTAGTTAAAGATATGCCTATAGAAAGTATTTTAATCTTTTCTTCAGCTTAGTTCTTTTATATTTTTTACGTACTTGATATAATTAACAAGTGAGAACCTGCCCACACTACACCAGAAAAGAAGAGAATAACACAGCTTTAAAATAATTTCAACACCTGACTTTTCTGCTAATAAAGGAGTCTGAATGATATGATTCTGCCACCTATTCTCAAACTTCAGCCAATTAATTTACATAAGTTAATTTAACAAGTCTTAAAAAAGAATATTCTTCCCCTAGTGATGGTAGGTGTCAGTCTCGCAGCATAATACAGCAACAGTCTTGGGTCATTAATTTTAAGAAGTGATAATTCATACCCAGGAACTATGTCACTGATAACCAGCACTTACTAAGCTTAAAACGATCACTTTTTTTTTCTTCACAAGGATTGTTTTTTTGGGGGCATAAATTCCTTGAAATAACTATAAAATGCTTTGGCTAATGAGTTGTCTGGACTCCTAAGGGAATGTGTGTGGCATGACAATTGGCACATTATCCTTGGTAAAAACTTAAATAAGCTCTATTTTTAAAGGCATTGTTTATTTCCTCAGAAAAGCTCCAGTATCCTGAACAGTGGAGGGCAGGTATATGCACACTTGCTGGGCAGACGCACACTTAATTTTATTTTTATATGTACTTCTATGTGCATAAAAGAAATCACCAAGTAGTTAATTGTTGCAAACCACATTGTACCAATTATTACACATTGTGAAACCTGTTTACTTTTAAATTTTTTTAAGTAAGAAGTCGTATTATATTTTATGAAGGACAATAGACGAGTTAAGTGGTAGGTGTGATGAGAAGAATTTATTCCTGTTTTTGTCCCATTGTGGCACAATTTCAAGAATGACATACCTGCTTAGAAATTCTGTCTGTCTCTAGGTTAGTTCAGTTAGATCAGACATCAGAATACCATTTGTTTCATTCTTTCAGAATCTTAAACTGGTTTTCTAGCCTTGTCATTCCAGTTAAGGTTACTAGAAGTGATATTTCTTAAATCCTGCATAACTCATTGGAGTCTGACAGTCTATTACTAAATATCTTGCAGTGAATTCATGATATACAGTCTGATTCTCATTGGACACATCTACATGTTCATTAATGGACTTTTCCTAATGCACATTAAATGTAGTACTTTTGTGTGCCTGTATACAAGTGCAGAGGCTGCTCCAATGCACTGTAATTACAGTATGTCAGAGCAGATTCAATTAATTGAGTCTTCTGGAGTGTGGTAATTACTGCACTCCAGCGGCCTTTTGTGTCTTGTGTGTGAGTATCCCCACACTTAAAAATCAAAGGAGCTTTAATTCAAATGCTCCCGCTGCCATTTTTAAGCATGGGGATGCTGGTACATGAGATGCTATGGCACTTTAATTAGAGAGGGTCTCAGAGCCACTTTAATTAAAGCGCTGTCCCTCCCTCCCCACAAACTCCTGGAGCATATGTAAAAGTTCTCTCTAACATAAGGTACTAAAAGGCACATTAGGCTGCCCTACTGTGCAGTTGTGAAAGTGCTTTTAGCAAAGTTTAATGTGCAGTAGCCTAATTTTACTGTGTATTAGCTTATTACATGGTTTTGTAGCAAACCCCCCAATTGTTCTTTTTTTATTTATTTAAAAATAAATTCCCTCCCCTTCCCCAACCATTTCTGACTTTTTTCCTCCCTCTCTACTCTCTATAGATAAGTATAAGTGAGTTAAGACATAGGATAATTTTCAGAATTTTATTTTGATAGCAGGTTGTATTTGTTTTTGTGTTTTTTTCCTCCTCTTTTCCAAATAAGTGCCTTGTTATAGATATCCACTGTTTTATATTGTATAATTATTATGTTTATATTGATTTTTACTGTTCTATATTACTGTTTTACTGAATTATTTAGGCCTACATATGTAAGTTAGCATAAGTTATGTCAAGTTTCCATTTTGTTTGTCAAGTCTCCATCTTGTGGCCCCTGCCCAGGCGTACCCTACTGTAACTCTGTTGTAACTGAATGACTCATACCTGCCCCTCCTATGTAACTTGGTTCCTGAATGAATGGGGATGGATGAGGGTGCTTGAGAGACAATGGGAGTAGGTGTAAAAATAGGTCCCTCTGAATGATTGAACCATCAACTCAACCCAACCATCACCCTGCATTGACCTTCCCTGGCTCAAGATTTGAAAGACAAAGACTGCTGCAGATCCCACCCAAGCCACCATTCCAGACACCTGAAACTGCATGTCCTGACCTGGAATGCACATGCACAGCCAGGGGCTGGCTCTTGCCTGGGCAGGCCCCCTGCCACTGGTGTCACAGAAGGTCGGCCCCTATAAAAGGGGACAGTGAAGACAGACCTAGTGAAGACAGATGCCATCTTCACCTGGAGCAGACCTGCTCCACGTCACATTGCCTATCAACCCAGAGGCCCTGCTGGTGACCCCCCTCTCTGGACAACACCTGCTAGACAAAGATCTCGACTGGCCATCAAGGACCCCTTTCCTGCCTAGATAGGTAGCTATCACCCCCACCCTTTCTTCAACCAAGGACTTGGACTGTGTTTCTCATCCCTACCTGGACTCCAACCCTTCTACTGAATCTCTTTCTCCTGCTACCATTGGGAGTGCTTGTGTGTGTGTGTGTGTGTGCGCGCGCGCGCGCATGTGTATGTGCATGTGTCCAAACCAATAACTTCATGGGGCTGTGTAGTGTGTTGTCTGTTTAATAAACCTCTAATTTTGAAACCCCAAGTTGGGTTTTTGCCTGTTTCCTGACTGTCTCCCCCTTGCCACCACTTACCTGCCCCCTGATCTCCCAGCTGTCTGCCTGAGTTTCCAGCCCTAAGCTCCCAGCTGTCTGTCTGTCTCTCTTTCTTGGCTGTCTCCTCCTTGCCACTGGGCTTCTCCCTTTGCACCAGTGACCTTGAGTAACCTTGGGGCCACTTGACCTTAAGTAACCCCAGCTCCTCTCCAGTCTGCCGGTTGTAATCCTGGCCCCCAGCAACTTTCACTCCTGGCACTTTCACTGTGTCATTTTAACCCCCATCCATCTCCCTCCTTCCCCTCCTTCTGGAGATCTTTAACTCTTGATTCCCCCTCCCGTAGTCACCAATCACCCTAGGTATCCCAAGTACCCTAAGCACACACATATACCCCACACCACCCAAGTTAGGAACTCACCTGTGTGTGTGTAGGTGGTTGCTTTGTCTGTGAACTGGTGAATATACATATATGTCATTGTGTGTGTGATATACAAAGTAGTGATCTGTGTATGTGTATTGGGTGTGTGGGTATTGACAATTGGTTTTGTCTAACTTTTGGTGTGTATACTGTATAGGTGCTTGAATTGTTGATAGGTGTGCATGTGTTTTGGCTGGTAATTTTGGATGTGTGTATATGCCTGATTTGGCAGTGTGTGGGTATATGCACCTAGTGTGTGGGTATGCACCTAATTTATTTTTGAGTGTGTGCATGTGCAATTGTACACCACAATCTCCTGCCTAACAGCATGATATTGAGATCTTGAGTATTGGCTTGACTCCATAGGGCAACAGTTTTTGATGTGACATTTTAATGCACAGTAAAATAGGTTACTGTGCATTAAAGCACATGTGTAGATGCACCCATTTACAATAAAGTTGTAACACTGACATAGAAACAGATATCTATCAGCCTGCATGTGAAATTTATTTCAGAGATGTGAAATGGTTGGCTAAATTTTGCTTTGTTTTTTACAAAAGAGTAAGTTCAAGGTAGCACTGGAACAGGTTACCTAGAGAAGCTGTGGAATTTCCATCCTTGGAAACTTTCATTAGAAGGTTAAATAAACACTTGGCTGGGATGGTATAGTCAGGGATGATCCTGCCTTGAGTAGAGACTGGACTAGATGATTTTTTGAGGTCCCTTCCAGGCCTACTTCTTATGATCCTATGGTTTTGTCTTCATTTTTTTCTATATGATATTGAGAATATGCTGGTTTGCTAAGTTCTTTCATGTGTTTTATCTCTTTCCAGACTCTTCAGCTTACTGATTACATTGCTTAGGGCTCATATTTTCAAAGTGGGCAAAATAGAAGGTCATGCATTTCTATCACATTTACAACCATTTCTGTTGAGTATGGTATTGACTGATAATGTCCCTTCACACACAGCTAAATTAACTTTGAAAATTTGGTCTGGAATTTTCATAAGAAAGCTTTTGTCATGAAGTTCATGGTGTTTCCTAATTCCACTGAATGCAGAAATACTGTGAAAGCCATCTCAGGGCTAATATGGTTGTTCAATGTCTTAAAGAGAATGAAGTAGAGAAATCTGAAAGTTGTGCAAGTTATGTCACTGGAGGATAAATTAAAGAGGAAGACAGAAATTCATGAAAAAATAGGCAGTGGGCCAAAATACATGTATCTGATAAAATAGGGCTGTGACTATATGTGTTTTTAGAGGACAGGGTTGAAAGAATGTTTATTACCTCCCTCTCCCATGACTGATGATACCATTACTAATGGCAGCGGTAGCTTCTTCAGGCCTGTATCGCATGGGATTGGGGCAGGGGTGGGGCCCTGCATAGGCTGATTTGTCCCAGGCCCTATACCCTGTTTGGGTTGGCTCTGCTAAACATCACTAAATATGTACCCAGACCTCAGCACATTGAGCTGGGTCAGAGGAGCTCTGGCTGACAGCTAATTAGATCCATAGTAAATGTCTCATTTAGACTCACCCACTCTGGGTTAAAATGCTATGCTAAATAAGGCTTTTACTAAGAATGCAAAGCAAAATAAGTAAGGCAGAAAACAGTGAGTAGGAGGAATTCTGTTCTGCTTAGATGAAGAGCCATTTTCTGATTTATATCATGCTAATTTTGAATTATTTTATGGCTTCAAACGCTGTTTTTAAGAAGACATTTTCTACCCACCATGGAAGAAAAGTCTTATATATAACAATACACACTGTAGAGGTCACCACCTGTTATGAACTTCTGATCTGATCTTGCTTTTCCTTAAACAAATTGAGAACATCGTTAGCTTGGTTGCGCCCAAAAGCAAATTCCTGTGAAATCCCAAGTTTTTGATGACCATTATATAAACTATCAACATTAAGGAAAAAATAATATTCTGAGCTGCTGCAGCATGTCCCTTAGTAGCAGAAAATAATGGCTGCAGCCCCGAGCATGGGAAGCACATATTGAACATATGGACTATGAGCTGCCAACAAACAGGCAAGTTGCAGAGAAGTCAGTGAACCTTGCCAAGAACTCTCCCCTACTGACTGCCCTTGTCACGCTTTGGCTCTATGCAGATCCTCAGATTATCAGAATGAGGATGGAATCAAACTTCCCACTAGGATACTGGATTCTCTCAGTTTTGAGTATTTCTTGCTGACGGGTTTCCTGGCAATAGATGAAGGTTGTAAAGGAGGGTTGAAAGGAACTCAGCATGTTATGGCAGCAGTTATGAAAAGGAATAAGCTTGAATGTGGTATAAAAAATTAAAGGAACAGGCCTGGATATTTAATAAAATTTATCTTGTATGTTTACAGAAAAGTGCAGAAAGCATGTGCAATGCCCTCCTCCCCCCTCCCCCCCCCTTCATCTCACTCTGGTTATTAATAACCCTGAGCTTTACAGTACCAGATGCCAAATGCACCCAGGAGTTTTACTAACCAAATCTGGCAGGTGGGTTTCACCCAAGCTCACATTCTTTTGATGTCAAGTTTTCACAAAACTCAATATATCATGTGAATCTGCTACCAAATCCCTGCTGTGTAGCAGCATGGAGTAGGCTTTTGTAGAGATTACCCCTTTTCTCTGTCCTGACTTGCTGTTTCTCTCTCTCTCTCTCTTTACTTTATGCTTAGTAGAATTAGTGTAAGCTATGAATACTTTAGTAATCATAAGAAATGATGTAATGTTAACAACGATGCAGGTAATTATGAATAACACAGGAGCAGGACACCTGGCTGGAGCAGTAAATTTACAGCCTGCACTGCTATATACATTATTAGCTGTCACTGCTTTGTGCTGACTCATGTGACCCCTTCACTTGCCATTCATTTGAAAGAGAAGCTTCATAGGGAAATGAGATCAACATACTGCAGCCTGTGATTCCAGGGAAAATGTCAGCAGCTACCTATGTAAATAAGGCTTGTAGCAGTAAAAAATGTAGAACACTTGAAATTTACATGTGTTCACATCTGTGGAGCAAACACAAATATATTGTGTTGGATTTATATATTTTTTACTTATGCAACAGTATCCTCCATCATTTTCATCCATAATATTTTTCCCCTCTTACATATGTTGTGTGGTTGAGAGAGGCAGCAAAAACTATTTCCATTTAGTGGTAGTGGAGGGTGAAAAAAGTGAAAAAATAAACACGGAAAAGTTTGTTTTGTTGCCCAATGTTCAGCACTGAAAATATTCATGACTTTTAGAAATACATACATATATTCTTTTTCAGATAAAGAAAATATGATAAAGAAATATATTAAAGAATAATTGTTCCAAGGTTTTATTTACTTCTGTTTTTTTTTAGAGAAAAGTGGGTTCTCATCCTAATACAAAAATACACAATGCTTAGGAATTTCTCATCAACATGCAACATATTTTCAAGTACTTAAAAAAATATTGTAAACATTGGTATCTAGTCTACTTTCTCTTTCCCTCCTGGCTGGTTCATTTGTACTATAAGAGCAAAAGGAATTCTGAATAAATATGGGGCTATAATGCACTTGTTCCTAGCATAGGGGTGCATGGGGTCCCTCCTTGCGTGAAAGGACCAAGCACAGTAGAGGGCTGTGAACTTGGGGCTCTCTTTAATGATCTGTCAATGTTGCTGTACAGAAGAGATTTAGCAAGAAGTTTCCTGAAAGTGAGGCAAACCAAAACCAGTGGTATCTCCATCATATGGTACCACCTGCTATTTTCTTTATCTGTGTTGAATAATGTAAAAGCACAGAGACTAATTCAGACCTTCGATTGGAACAGCAGCCACAAAGCACCTCCACTATCCCTCCACAGTGTGTAAAGAAGGGCTTATCTTCCCTGCTCCTCCAGGGAGACCTCCTGTGTGGATAACCTCACTTCCTAAACGTTACATTGGGAATAAGATTTGGGGCTATTTTGCTACCTGAGAAAAACATTTATACAGATTTTTTTTAAATAGCTCATTTAATTTGTTGTAGTTCTGCATCATAATAATGCCTGCAATTCCACTGAGTGCAGTAGCTGAGTCACTTGTGTCTAGTGACAGCTAAATGAACAAAATCAATATTTCTGACTCACCTTATCAAAGTTGCTGGAGCATGGTCTTATTAATAAAGATAAATAAGAAAAGAGCAACTTTTAGACGTGGATGGATATAGAAATCAGTACCTGATCGGCCTGAGAAATTCAGGTAGAGAAATGGATATTATAAATGTGATAATTCAGTCTGCCTTCCATACACATTGAAGTTGTATACTGTAGGAATACATTAGGATATCATAGATTCACCTAGGAGCCTAAAAAGTTTAGTGAATGTCTGGTGTCCAGTGTATCTATTTTATAGGAGCATACCTTCACCCTCGTAATCCTTGCAATGTGAAGCATCATTAAAACCAACCTAACAGACAAATAAAGGAAACCCTCTCCATGGGTGCAGAGATAGTAGACAGCTATTCATATATGGTGTTTGTATTTGGATGTGGTCAGGGTTTTTCTATGCCTTAGCCAGCCTTCATTGCTAGAACAGGCCTTGATTCCATAAACAGTCAGGTATGCATGTACAGACATTACACTTTGATCTAAGTGGCCATAAATTTATGGATTTAAACCCATAACCATTCAGAAGTTTGGTGCACATAGACCCATCTAAAAATGGTGCAAGTGTCCTAAGATAGACCTCATCCAATCTACTTAATTGAGATCGATTCAAGTTAGACTAATTTATCAAACTTGTGTACTATTCCCCTATTGATTTGAGTTAGATTGCTGTCCTCCAGCATACCAGCTTGCTCTACAGCCCCCCTTGCTCCTGGCAGCGAGGCATGCTAGCACTGAGCCCATGGTGGGCTGCTCCAGTTAATTGCCCAGCATTGGCCACCTCCTGGGGGACCCTATCCAGAGGCAGGGCATATTAGCTGGCATTCCCCCAGGAATAGTGGTAAAGTTCATCCCTCTAGGCCCAGCCAACTTTCACTAAGGAAATACTGGGAGTGAAATACTACTACACAGACACAGGATTGAAACATCCCTCTTATAATGAAGAATGGGGCAAGGGGGTGGTTTAAGAGCTATACCAGCATTCCCCAGAATTGTCAGTTTTTCTCACTCCAGAGATGGTGCAAGTCCTGAAAGGACCCCAGGTCCCTGGACACTCTGAGGGAGTGGAGCAAGTGGAACTTGCCCTCTGCAGCTCCTGGAGAGGGATCCAGCCCCTCCCTCCCTGGCAAAACATCTCAGAAATACTGCAGGGCCTCCTGCCCACCCAGCTGTCCCTGATCTCTGTTGTGCCAGGTGAAGAGCAATAGCATGACTTTTGGCCCCCAGAGGGGAGGGGGAAGGGCCAAGATATTGGACATATCATATCTTGCCATCTCTGCCTGAGTGCCTAGGCAAGTGCTGGGAGGGTCCAAAATGCCTGCTCTTATACTTCGTTTTTATCAGCAAATGTTGCAGCTTCACACAATGGCTCTCTGACTCCCATGTCAAACTGCAGAACCACCACCTGTGTGAGGGAGAATAGTGTGTGGAGGATGCAATGGCATCCACTGTTGGCCATAGGGGATGGGACCCTGGAAAACCTTGTATTTTGGCACTCCCCTCCCTCCAGTCAGAAGTGCTGCTACAAGCAGAGGTTGAGGCAGGTGGGCAGGGGTTCAGGGCACCCACCTCTCTCCCACAAAGATGAAAGTTTATGCAGTTCTCTCTCAACCTAAACTAGGTCACTCAGAGGAAACCATGTTACTTAGTGTCCGCAGGTCCGACCGCACTGGTGCTGGTATGGGTGCCCGTGGATCGTTGTAGGCTTGCTCTACCTCCCCGGTGTGGCCCCCGCTCTGGGTATGCTCTCGCCAGGTCCGCCTGCCACGGCTTTGATGATGTTTTCCTTTGGTTCAGTGAATTCCCTGGCGCATACACGTCCAAAAGCGGGACCTTCTGTCCGGTCTGGTTGGGGTCCTTGAGGGCTCCTGCCTCCCCTACACCCTCGCCCGGGCCTCTGTGAGTAGGTCCGGGTTGCTCACCTTTCCCCTCATCCGCTGGGGTGGGAAACTCCTCAAAAGCAAAAAATGTACAGTTAGTGTCCTGTGAGCCGCTCTGCCAACTCCCAGCCGGGCCTGGCTCCGGTTTCCCTTTTGAGTCCCGTCTGTCTCCTTCTGGAGACCTTCGTTCCCCGGTTGGGGTTCACAGTTTGAGGCTAGAGCCCCTGTTACCTAGTGAGGCTCTGCCCCCTGCACCACGCCCCACGGCCTGGGTCCGCAACCTACCGCCTCTGGCTGCCCAGCGCTCTGGCCGGTGCTGGGGTGAGGGCAACTCCCCCCCCCAGCCTTCAGAATTCTTTGAATGGCCCTTGGGGCCTTTCGCCCCTCGTGTCCTGTCCCTGCGAGGCCCTACCCTTGCTCCAGAACACTCTCGCAGGACACGGGCCAGCCGTTCTCCGCCGCTCTGAGCTTCCGCCGGGGCTCTGATCTTCCCCTGGCTCTTCCGGTCCTCCTCCTTCCTGCGCCGGCGCTGTTTTTGAGCTCGCTGGCACCCTGGCGCACCTGGGGAAGGCAATTAGGGCAGGTGCCATGAGGCACCGTGTGGGGCTTGCCCCCCTGAGCCGAACCCGCTCGGCGGTTGGGGTGTGATCTCGCCCTGAGTCTCGCCACTGCTGCACCTTCTCGCGTGCGGCCGGGCCGGATTTACCGCTCCCGGGGCTGCCTGGGGCTGGGGCTCTCTCGCACTGGGGCGGCCTGGGGCCGGGGCTCTCTCACACTTAGATTGACTCCTCTCCTTTCAATGTCTATAGACATTGCCCTTAGACTAGTCCTGGCTTTGGTCTAGCTCCTATCTTGTGACTGAATCAGGCAGTTTCAAAGATGATGAAAAGTCACCTTTGTGTTTTCCCTGGATGAGCTGCACTGACTTTGCTGTATTTCCAGATGCAAGTCAATAACTCTGAATAAATACCTTGTTTTACTAACACACTTTGCCTTGTAAATGTTAATGATGCACAAATATTTCAAGGTTTGAATAGGTTCCCCAAACTGCAGATTTCTCTCTGAAATTTATTTGAAACCCTTGAACTTCACATATGATCATTCTTATTCCATCTTCCCAATCCATCCAACTCTTTCTCAAGCACATTTTTTGTATAGAACCAGCAACATCAAGAATGTGTTAGGGAGGCTGTCAGACTGACACTGTTAAAAAGAAGTACTTGGAAAAACTGAGAATGTTCATTTCACCATGATACTGGGATTACCCAGGCAAGCTCCATTTCTGTATCTCCATTTGTAAAGAAAGTTTTTGTGATGAAAGTTTAAGGAAGGAAAGATCTTTTCTGCACCGGAGAATGGAATGAGTCAGATGTGGCTTAGGCTGATAAAAATTGGTTTTCCCTACCTGAATTGCTCCCCAATGAATAACTTTGTAGCTCATCTTCATTGTTACTGGTGGCATCAGTACAGAGAGAAAGGTCCTGCTTTGTGGCAGGCAGTATTGAGGCTATTATTTTTAAGATAAATAAACCAAGGGAAAAAATACTGGATTATACATTTTCCTTGCCTAATTAATCACGAGAGAGACTCTAGCAATTTTCCTGCCAGCTGCATGTATGTGTATATAAGAGCAAACCTAAACTTTGCTTTCATAAATTAAAAGATATAGCTAATAACCCGGTGAGATTCCCTTTCAGTGGTTAGGATTTTTTGGATTGTTTTTATAAAAAGCTTTTTTTTATATTAGGTTTTTATTTAATAGTCCTGAACAATTGCTTCAGTTAATCTCTAAACCAGCCAGAATGATATGAAATGTAGGATATTTTTTAAGTGTCTTAATTTTTCAGCTCCTATCTTGCAGTGAGTAGAAACAAGGAAAAGAAGGACCATGGAGAGGTAAGAACAGCAGATCAAGAGAAGAAATGAAGGATGAAGACAGAAACCTTTAGGGTGATAAGAATAGAAGAGGAACTTAGCCATTGGTATGAAAGAAGCTGCTAGGAATGCACCGAGGCAAAGTGAAGAGGACAGAAAGTTCAGTTAAAAAAGGAAGAACACTAAATTATTCTGTTCCCCCCTATTTCCTTTAGAGGGTGGGAGGGTCCTTTAACTGAAATAATCTGACTGACAAACAGCCCCCTTGATTCACTGGAACTGGAATTGCTGTTGGCCTATTGCACAATATTGAAACAATACGTTTTTATTCTGCATCAGTAAAAATGGAGTTTCATTCCATCCAAGATCGTTATAGACGAGTCCCTCTCAATGGGCTCGATCTTCACTTCCATTAAATGGAGCTCCATTAAATAGCTCCATTAGCTGATTTCTGTTGTGATTGTGAAGTATCTGGCAATTCTCGTAAAGAGGCCTGACAGCCAATCTCATGAAAAATGCAGAAATGATTTCTTTATTATTTTCAATTCTGGCTCACTAGATCTCTCAAAAGAGCCCAATTAGTTCCAGCTTACACTTTAAATATCTCTATGTAAATTTTAAAATGCACTTTATTTAGGGCCCAAACTTCCAATAGAATGCATTGATGTTATATTTTTAACTGGCCTTGAAATTGACTTAGATATATACACAAAGATGGATTGATTTTTATACTGTGTTTGTGCATCACTACTCTGTACATTCAGAATTAAATATTGGGACTACTGATGGTGCAAATGCCTGATTGGTTCATGGAGTCACAGCAAGTTCTTCTGCAAATGCACATACCTTTTTGCATACAGATCTTGGACCTCTCTTGTTTGGGGTTTTTATTATTTAATCTGATTGTCATATTTTGGAGTAAGTGAAGTTCCCCAAACATTTCAGAACCTTGAAAAGGGTCAGTTTAGATTTGGTTTTAGCAATAGGCTTGTTATTTTTTCTGAATCATCGACTTTTCCAGGAAATAATGTTCTTAAACTGTGTAGTTATAATCTCAAAGTACACTCTACATATTCTTCCATAGGCTTATAAACAAGACTAGCTTTGTGATGAATGTCTGAGAGACAAGGGCAAATAAATAATACTGTAGGGAACTGTAGCCTAGTATCCTATGAAGAACAAAAAATGGTACAATCTGAATAATGTTTCTCTCTTTTTGGTTATCAGAAAATATATTTGCCAACCAATGCTCATTATTGTTAGGAAAGGATGAATAATTCAATGCAATTTTTTCCTGATTAGGACAGATAGTCTAGTATGACATGTATTTTTGCCATCACTGGATGATAGAAAGAAAGATCTTTATAACTAAAGGGAATGAATATGGAACTTAAGATCATAGCAACATTGATACCACCACCCCATAACATTTACAGCTTGATTCTGAGCTAACTTACACATTGGATGTTGATATAACTTACATTAGCATCTACATTTTCTTGGGAGAAACTGTATTGTGGAGACTCCATTCATGCAGCAGCAGTCTTAGATCAACTTTGTTATCAATAAACAAGAAGACCACTACACAAAACATCCTATAGTTTGTTTCTAATAGATCCAGACAATATTATGGGGATCTTTATTACTCATTTAATTACAACAGAGTGTAAATCAGATGTAACACCACAAAACAAATGTAAGTTCCTGTTACATTATAATTTTTTTTTTTGGATTTATAATTTGACTATAAAATAAAAAGGTGGTATGAATAGTGACCTTTGAAAGTTAGTCTCCACTCTATTTACAAATAATGAAGCTTAGCAACCTTATAAATCAAGAAATGTGTTGCTCAAAGATTCAGGGTTTAATGTATCTTAATTGAATCAGAACCCTCCAAATGGATTTGGAGAGATTCAGAAAGATTTGGCGATTTGGACATAGACACAGTTTTAAATGTTTTTTCTACATACCTCTTGGTAGTAGGTGGCTTGTGAACACTGTGATGCTAGGGTGCATGGAGCATCCCAGAGAAGCATGTGGGGGGGGGGTGCTCCCCAGTGTGCTTGGCAGCAAACCTGCAAGTGGACCAGAAGCACTTCTGGCTCACTTCTCAGTCCACCAGGAAGTGCGCTGCCCGCACCCCCATGTTGGTGACAGGTGCTCCTGGGTCTGGGAGGAGCACCCAGGGTCCCCCCATGGCCAATTGTTGAGCCAGGGGCAGGGGTGCATGGGGTCCCCTGCAGTGCATTCCCCAGCAGACCCGGAAGTGGACTAGAAGTACTTCTGGATTCACTGCCGAGCACATGGAGGGCAACCCCACACTCCTGTGAGATGCTCCATCTGCTCCAGCATCTCAGCATTCACAGGCTGTGCCTGGTACCTTGAGGTATGTAGAAAAAACGTTTAAAGCTGAGTCTATCTTCAGATTCAGATTTGGCCAAACTGAATCAGGGGCAGTGATACAAATCAATGAATTGAATCACTGTCCCTGATTTGGGTTGAATCTGAATCCAAATCGAACAGGGCCCACTTTGCATACTGCTAACATACAGACTGTCACAGGGGCACTCAGGTGCCCTGTTCCTAAGAAGGGAGAAGGCCAGCTGCCAATCTCCAGGGGCAGCTCAGGTGCCAGTTGCTGGGGCAACTGGGTTGGTCATGTGACCAGAAGGGGGCAGGGCCGGGCCTTTATAAACAGTCCAGGCCAAAGCCTAGCCAGCAGTTCCCTTCTGGCAGCCTGAGGTACAGGAGCTCTGCAGGACAGCTGGGCAGAGCAGAACAGAACTGATTGTTGTAGCCTGACCACCCAAGCGGCTACCGCATGGTGAGGGTGGAGAGGACCCTGACTAGGAGGCCTTTGTGAGAGAGCCAGGTGGGCTTAGATCTTATGTTATAGCCAGGAGGCTTATTGTTGTGTTTCGGCCGTTTGGCTTATGATTCTGTTTAGTTACTGTTAGACTGGAGGACCAGGCGAGGCTGTAGGGGATGGAGGAGACCTCATTTAGGAGCGCCCCAGTAGAGTGGGGTGCTCCCAGCACCGGAGTGTCGTGCTGCATTGCGGGGTGTACTACATCAGCCCTGAGGAGGGGCACGGTGCCAGTGAGGGCACTGTAGTGGGGATATAAGACCCCAGCCCTGAGAAGGGCAAAGAGGATTTCAGGGGCCGGGCGCGGCTAAGGCTGCCTGAGCCCCATTGCAAGGAGCACCAGTGAGAAGCCTGAGGCGCTCGTGTTAGGCTCCAAGGGGAGAGCCACATGAGGAGAAGCCTAAGGTGGGTGCTACTAGAGAGACGAGCCTGGAGAGGGTGAGTCCATGATTATAGACAGCCCGGAGGGGGCACAGAGAAGCCCCAGAAGTGGGCGCATACTTGAGGGAAGCCCCACGAGGGGGCGAGTACAGAGAGAAGCCCCAGTGGGGGCAGGTTTTAAGCAAAGCCCCAGGAGTGGGCACATACTATTGATAGAAACCCCACTAGGAGTGTGGACTGAAAAGGATCCCAGAGGGGCTCCACAGTGGTGGGGACCTCAAAGGGTCAAAGGGGGCCAGGTAAGGCTCAAGCCGCCTGAGCCCAATTGGGAATTGATAGAAACCCCAGTAGGGGTGCAGACTGGAAGGGGTCCCAGAGGGGCTCCACCGTGGTGGGGACTCCAAAGGGCCAAAGGAGCTAGGTAGGGCTTAGGCTGCCTGAGCCCCATTGGGAATTGATAGAAACCCCAGCAGGGGTGTGGACTGGGAAGGGTCCTGGAGGGGGTCCACAGTGGTGGGGACTCTGAAGGGCCAAACAGGCCAGGTAAGGCTCAAGCCACCTGAGCCCAACTGGCAAGAGTACTGTCAGTAAGCCTGAGTGGGCTAATAGATATAGGGGCACTGGTTGCGTGACAAGCCCGGGGGGCACCGGGCAGGGTGTGGAAAAGGAAAAGGACCTGATAACGTCCGGAAGAGCAGTGAGGCTTGGGGCGTGCTAAAGGGGAGGTAGGAGGCACGCATAGCCTATAGGGCTGGGGGTGCACCAGGTCACCCCATACGGAACGGGGAATAGTACAAGCAGAGGACAGTGTCCAGGGCGACAAGTGGCAGCCTCCCTTATAGAACCATATACCAACAAGACGTGGCGGGCGAGAAAAGAGGGTGCTGGATCGCCCTAATTGGGCATGGCAGGGGGCGCTAGTGGGATCACGGCCGCTCCTGCGCCCCACTCTGTGACACAGACAGACACAAGCAGAAAAAAATACAAATTAAATTGGAAATGTTAGAAGATTTTTTTTTTTTCACAGCATTTCTTGATTATTAGATTAGTTATATTTTAGGTACCTCGGGCATTTTTACACATGCTTTGGGACATGGCATCAGGAGCTTTAATTAGCAAGGTGTGCTAATTAAAAGCACTAGCGTGTCACGCGTATGAGCATCCCCGTGCATCCCTGTGCTGAGAAAATGGTGGCAGGGTGCTTTGAACTAAAGCTTATCGAATATGTTTTATTTCAAAGTGCCCTGATGCCATTTTTTTAGTGTGGGAATGCTGATACATGTGACACAGAAGGCTGCCAGAGTGCATCAATTTCCATGCTCCAGCATACTCGAAATCCAGCACGTTGGAGCAGGCTCTCCACACATCTGTAGGAGCCCTTTATTTCTTGCATTTCTTTAAGCACTTGTATTATTGTTTCCAGTCCAAAATAAAATCCAGAATTTAAAATATTTTAAAAATATAATTAAAAGTCTGTATTATTATACTTAAAATTATTTAGGTTGGCTAGACTAAGGTTTAAGTCTAAACTTATGTCACTATTTCATATTTGCCTGAAATCACTTTGTTCATAAAGTATCCTCAAGGCTGATGTTAGGAGAGGTCGACAGGATGGTCAGATTATATGAGACTGGTAGCCTGTTACACAAATTACTATTATTTATTACATAGCAATAGTATTATCAGTACTGTGCAAGACACTGCATAAAAAGCATTCCTTTAGTGTTAAAGTGTTCAGCTTCTAGAGGGCGGACCAAGCTTCATCTTTATGTGATAGATATCAAAAGCACATCACATGCCTAAAGTAAAATACCAAACTTATCCAAAGAAATATAAAAATCCAATAAAAAGATTATGTCATTTATAATTTCTAAAAATACACAGACTCAAGCATGCTTGCCTGAGAGAGCAAAGCCATTTAAAATCTCTCGTGTAATAACATGTGCTTTATAGTCTATGAAACTTTTTAATAAAACATAAAAATACCATCATCTCACATAATAGCTTCCTATCATATGGTAACATACCTGCCAGTTTACTCTAGTCCAATCAGTAACTGAACCTTGTACTGTACTTTTATTGGGCTTCCCTGCTGGGTCTATTGCCCACTTAGGAGCACCGAGATGCATTAATCATGTTGTGCTTTTTTTTTTTTTTATCGCTCTTAGCAATCCTAGCTCCCTTTTCTCTGTTTGGCTGTTTTGCACAGCATCACAATGATATCAGATTAAACCTCCAAAGAATGAGCTCTCTTTTTCTCTCTCTTTTTCAGCCTCTCCTTCTTATCAGATATAAGCTATTTTGTTCAAGTTCTTGCTCTTCTTCATGGTTTATAGTAGTTTTCTGTACAATATACCAATCCTTTGACTACACAAATTGTTGAACAGGAGGCATTAAAGTTATCATGGAGTGAAGAGAATGCTGTACTTCAGGGATACTGCCATGTTATTTGTCTTCTAGAGAGAAGTTCTCTGCCTTAGGGCTGACTTCCTGCCTTGACTTTTTAGATTTCTCCTATAAAGAGAAAAAGAAAGATAGAAAACCGTTTCCAATTACACTATCATGCAGAAAAAACCCCCCACTCCCTAAGCTTTCAAAGCTGATTGCCTCTATTAACTATTACCTTAATTCACTGTATGATTATTTCCATAAACATTAAGGGAAATAGTTAATCAGCATAATTATATTTTAATTAAAATAATCTTCTTTGTATTTTACTTTGTTTAGCCCCTGCCCCCCAAATAAAATAGCAATCCTGTATCTACCTGAAAATGTGAAATCATACCATATTGCAGTTCTGAATCTGCCTTCTATAACAAAGAGGAAGGTGATGGGCTTAAGGTGATGGATCGGAACATGGATGGTTTGTTTTAGTCCTTATTTCTGCTACAAATGGATATAGGACATAATTACTTTGTGCCTCAGTTTCCTATTTGTAATTTTTAAAAATGTGTCTCTCTTGCCCACGTTGCTCATGGAATTAGATTTTTCTTATCATGTATTTGTATAGTGTTCCCAGAAGCATTCACATGACACCAAAAACATAGCAACAGAAGTTTCACCAGCATTATGAAAACTGGTAGCCGTACATTTATATTTTCAGTCTTCTTATATACATAGGGTTATGGGTTATCTTTCCGAACATGGGCTTTTCCTTATTTGTACCCACATATTTCTCTTCTGACTTCCAAAAGACAAGCATATGCCTTTCAAGAAGACACAATTCCTAACCTAGGGCTTTGTCTGCTGTGGAGCTGCAGTAGACTATTCATATATGGTATATTGTTGGGTTTTTTTTTCCTAACAGATGAGCCAGAATGCATATATCCATGATGACAGGTAATCATATTTCTATGAGTGTAGAAATTTAGACAGGGCTAAAACCTGAGACATCTCAATGGATATTCCAATCTACTGCTATAAGCTTAGTGTAGCAGCAACCCCTAACCCCTGCTACTTGAGAGAGAGGAAGCCAGCATCAAAGGTCTGTAGTCAGGTAGGCAGCTGGGCAAGGCCTGGCAGCAGAGCAACATACAACCATGGAAAACCACAAGGGGTTAAAGAGCAGCAGGAGAGAGGACAGTGGCTGCAATTCAGGGTTTACATCTCAACAGATTAAGTACTGGGCTAATTAGAAACCTCTGGCCAAGGAGAAGCATTGAAGCATACTAAAAGCCTGGTCCCTCAACCAGAGAGTTCAGTCAAGTCCTGACTACCGCAGAGAGTGGAACTCCTGGGTGGCAACAAAAGGGAACCCAGGCAACCCTGGTACCCATGGGAAGCTGCAAGAGCAAGCAGCTACATGGAAGGACATGCTGGGAACCTGCGAAAATCTTGTTAGTCTAATAAAAGATATCACCTCTATCATGAGCCCTTAGTATCAATAGTGACACTTGCAAGGCATGGTCATGGCTATAGGGGAGGATGGAAACCATGATTTTAGCCCTTTAAGCATTTAGGACTGGAGGACCCAGATCCGCACAAGGAAAACCAGTGTTGATGGGGGAAAAGGGGTGCAGTACCCCAGAGTGATTGTGTGATGGGGTCAGAGCCCCAAATCAACTGGGCCAAGTTGAACCTAAGGAGGAATAGACAGTAGAGAGAGGCCAATCAAAGCTTACCAGCCTCTGAGGGCAGCCTCTCCTCTTTATTTCTACCATCAAAGCATGGCAAGTGAGTCAGAAGGGTGAGATCCTGAGAGGCTGGAATAGACCAGGGCAGGATTAAGATGGCTGCTAGGGGGCATCATGGCCCATCCTGGTATGCCTAGCATAATAAAGATGTTTTTGATTAATCTCTTGCTCTGTCAGAAGAGTACTGAGGATCACTCTCAGCACACTGTCATCACTTTAAAAAAATATTATATTCAAGATTTATTTTCATTCTTTTATAAAAATGCATTTTATTTAGGAGCATAAGTGTTGTAAATAGAAAACTCTTGCATTTAATAACATCAAAACAAGAACAAATCTAGTTTTGACAGTACAATATAAAACAAAATTATGTCCTCCATAGCTTTTAACAAAGAATGAATAAAAAGAATTTTATGTTAGCAAACTGATTCTTTAAAGCTGTCAATCTATTCTTTGACGTATGTGAGTATGAGAGAAAACAAGGCCTTGTATGAGGACAGTATACCTACAGGCATATATTTAAGAGTAAGTAGCAATAAAGTTTGTACATGTACACTCAGGATCTGCACCTGCTCCCCTTGGAGTCAGAGGCAAAACTCTCAATGACTTCAATAAAAACAGGATCTGGCCCTTAAGCCTAGTCTCTTATTAGTAGTTGTAGCAGCCAGTCATTTCCTCAGGCACTACTAGCAACTATAAGAGTCCAGACCTATGTGGGATTGAGTGTGTTATTTAACTGATAACTTTTCTTGCCACAGAAGAGAATTCACTGGGGTGAAAAATCAGCTGTCCAACTCAACAAGTAGGATCCTCAACAAAGGTAAAAGAGAAAGAGAGAAGCCAAAGTTTTCTCCCTGTTAAGAATTACCTACTGCATTCAGTGTCAAGAATTAACAAAACTTCCAAGAGCCAGCACATCATTATAATTGCTGCAAGATAAGAATTCAACTTAAATACCTTGGAGTTTCTTTGTGTACATATCAAAGTGTTCATACTTGAAGAATAGGGATAAAATGGGTCAGATATAATAAGTAAAGCTTCGAGAAACTTGATAATTGCTGTTTGTAAACAAAGAGGTTCATATAACCTTTTCCCTAAGTTTGGATCTATGTGGCTTCTTAACATGGATTCTTAATTCCAACCTGGGCCAGATAACCTGCCAGTCTAAATTGATAAATTATCCAATAGCCAATAGCATGATAAATTAAAGAAGTTTTATTCATCTTATACAAGCTGAATGTATGACTTAAAACCTCAACACAACCAGTGCATTTCATCAGCTAAAATTTCTCATCCCATATGGTTTGGGTGTGACTAGAAAATGAAATTCCTATCTTAAAGGAATCTCTGGCATTTCAAAATGTGCTAGAGTATCATTAAATGTGCCAAAATGTGCCAAATATCCTAAATTTGGAATATATTGATTGAGATGATACTGTTCTGGAAACCTTAGATTTTGTATTTTTAATCTTTTTATAAAGTGTTCAGATATAATGTCATTATATTTTTCAGAACACAGTTAATATATAGGATCAGAGTCTGCCCCCATAACACCACTGGGGAGCACTGCATTGCAAGAATATCCACCTCAAATAGGAGGGGATGCTTATGGGTCACATGCTCTTCAGTGAGAGTCAGGATACTACATTCCAACCCATGATAAGCAGAGAGAGACCTGAGCCCAAATCCTAAATCTTCTGAACACTCAGGGCAAGGGTAAAATATGAATCATAGTCTTGCCTTTCTTCAGATTAAAACTGGAGAAAAATACTTCATAATTTTGTATATGGAAATCTAGGTTCAAATTCTATATTTCTAATGATAAGTGGAAGTAAATGATGGCAAAATTGCTCGCAGAATTCGTGGATGGGTGTTTATATTATAGATTATTATACACAGCACAGACACACACACACACACACGCGCACACACACACACACACACACACTTCTATATACATACTTAACATGATCAAAATAAAATCTCCAAAGCAGGGCCCTAGCTTTTATGACTGACAGCACTAGGTTTGCGGTTAATCAGTTAATCATGCCTGAAGTATCAACCCAGCCACACATTCAGTTAATTAATGGGGTGATTAAAATAAGGAATAAGCCACCAAGTGATTACACAAAAATGTGTAATCACCTTGTGGATGGTTCCTATCATGCCATAAACTGAACATGTGGCCAGCTCTAAGGTCTCAGATGGACTCCCATGGCTGGGAGCCTGGTCAGCTGACGGGGACTCCTACAGCTGGGAGCCTTATCTTCCAAGGGCTCCCATGTGCTCCCAGGGCTGGGATCTTCTGTCAGATGATTGGCACTCCCAGCCCTGGGAGCACATCTGAACCAAGGTCTTGCTGTTGTCCTGCAACTGACCAGGGCTCCTAGCCTGGGGGCACCAGGCACCAGACACCCAGCTCATAATCCTGGGCTCCCCATGCACCAGAAATATGGCATGACTGGGATCTGATCCCCAATCTTAGAACTGTACCTCTTGCCACACACCTATGTCAGGGGCCTATGATTTGTGAGGTCATGCTGTTTGCTATTTGTGAATATTCTGGCAACTTCTATACAGTAGTGAAAATATTTACCACAATTTCACATTCTACATCTTTTGTCTGATTATTTGTTTGTAAATCCATAATAAATTGCATTATTTTATAGTTTCCTCATAAAATAAACATTTCCTCATAAAACAATGTTTAGTTATCTAATAGGGGGGACGGAACAATATCATACATC
Source organism: Crocodylus porosus (assembly GCF_001723895.1). Lineage (NCBI taxonomy): Eukaryota > Metazoa > Chordata > Crocodylia > Crocodylidae > Crocodylus > Crocodylus porosus. The sequence goes on from NW_017728950.1 coordinate 53,222,471, forward strand.
CCCTGAGTAGCTTTGATATTAATTTATCCTACTATTCTACAAGGAGATTAAGAGCTATATTGCTGAATAATTTTTCCTCTCTATTGACATTTCTTTGTAAAATCAATTTTATAGGATTAAAGAGAGATTCCTCTTACTGCTAAGCATCATCACTAACATATTTATTTGCATTACCTTAAAGAATTGATAGTATAATATGATCTTCCTTGAAAACAAAGAATAAACCATTTGCAGAATGGATATACCTTCTGTTTTATAGCAAACCCATATGCATCAGGATTTATGTTACCCCAGGCATTTAGAATGATGTTCATGAATTAGAAATTATACATCTATTTCTTCATAATGTATGTAAATATAGATGTGTAGTGGACCCTGACTGAGAACCATACATAAGTGTTCCAAATAACCATGTACACTACATAAAAGGAGTTTTTGTAGATGTAGATGATCGTTACTCCAAGGGTGAAAGTACAGGAGAAAGTAAAAGAAAGAAACTGTTGCAAATACCTATAAATCAAGCTTCTTATTCTCTAGTTATTATCTTTGCACTTGTGTGCAGTTACTCGGTGGGTGATAATAGCATAAAACAGAAGGTCTTGGTTCATTTCTAATAGCTTGTATTTCTAGGAGAACTATCTGGCTTGCTAAATCTCATCAGATAGTTTGAATTTTTTATCTTAACTAGACTGGCACCACCTATAATGTTATATATAAACTATAGACATAGCTGGGAGCAACACCTTTATTAATGCTTTGCAAAACTTTCTATGAAAAAAACCTGTTTTCAGGTTCTTATCATTTTATCAGGCTTTAATGTTTGGTCTGAAATGTTCTTTTCTAGGTGGCTGCTTCAGGCTGAAATTTCTATGCAACTCTGAGCAATATTAGGAGCAAGTATATCATTTCAGCTATATTAAAAGTTATTTGATAACTATTAGACTGAAAACTAGAAATTATGTGGTTCAAACCAGGATTTGAAAGTTTGAAAGCATGTGACTTTGAGTCAGTGGTGTATCTTTTGCTGTCCCTGTGAAAGTCCACCTAAACTTGGTCAAGTAATTAAAAATAAGAAAATCTCATTTCCACATGCTCAGCCAAATATAACCAAATTATCTGAATGTACAGTTCTTAGACTTGGGCTGTGCTGGCAAATCAGGTCTTTCCTTACAACTGGTCCTCCTGGCTGTTGGGGGTATCTGTAGAAAACCCCCCCACACGAACTGAGAAAGTGTAGATACTCTGCCTACTTGTCTTATGGAAAGGAGCAAACTGGCTTGAAATCAAATGTGGGGTGAAGATCAAAGTGGGTTTCAGAGGAATGGGAAAAGAAGTAGCAGAAAATAATGTTTTTTTTAAATAGGCAATAAGATCTATTGAGTTTTCACTAAGTTTCATTGAGTTTAAAAGTTGGGTTATCACTAAGGTTCAAAATGAAGCTCCACCAGCGATGAACATGGAACGTGTAGGAGATATAGGTAATCACTGCATTTTGTCCTACACCAGTAAACACCTGGATAAATACTAAATAAAACGCACTCCAGTTGTCTTCTCAATATTCTTCATTCATCTCCCTGAATAATATAATACGGAGAACCAGCCAAATACAAAGACATTTAGATTTGTGAACAGGGCTGTTGCAAGTAGCAAAGCTGATATTGGTGCAATTAGTTTCATCAATTAAAGATTATTTAAAACATGCTTTGCAACTGTGACCATGGTTACCTGACTCTCATGCTTCCATTCTCCCCTCCTCTGTTGAGTAGCCTGCTCAGGACTGCTAAATTATTCTCTGTGCAAATCAGAAGTAGACAAGACACAGTCCATCAGCATACCATAGCTGTAACCTGTGCCAGTTGTAACAAACAAAGTAACCCTTGTTTTTCTGTACCTGCAAGAGGGGAAACTGCAAGTCATAATAATGACTAAGTACAGGCATTCAATAAACCCAAGAAAGAAGCACTCCCAAGTTTTGAGTTTTACTCTAAGCACCCAAGGTTAGGTCGGGACCAAATGCAACAGATGTTAGCATGATGTGGGGTGGAAGGGGGCTCAGAGCCTGTTTGCACTGACCAAGGCCAGCAGATAGTGGGGGATCTCACATGGCTCTCAGTGTGCCCTGCAGGCGCTCCAGGCTGCCAAAGACCCCCGAATGGAGCTGAACAAGTGTTCCACCCCGATTGGCTGCTAGGCATGGGCCACCATGCCCCCAGGCCCTGGTGCCATGACATGCATGTACCTCTGTGTCCTGGCCTGTGCATAACCTGGCATGGTGTCCTGCCACCCAAGCAAGGAGTCCCACAACTCATTGCTTCACATATACGGTTCCTAACAAAGCTTTATTGTGAAGGCTCCAAAGATCTGTGGAGTAAATACCAGTTTTTCAGACATTTTCAGTATCCTTTGGTGCTGCTAACACTGGGATAGTCCTGCTACAGACATACTTGGGTGCTCATATGTGGTTGTGTGCCTAAGGAGAGCTTTATGAAATGGAAGTCACTGGTTTTATTTCTGCAAGAATTTCATCCTGCCTGTACCTAGGATTTTTTAGATTAGCTCCTGTTACAAATCTGTTCCTAGCATTTTTGAGATTGGCTGATGTTACCAACATAGAAAAGTAGCCTCAGACTTGTCCTACTATTTCACCTGGATGGATATTTCACGTGGAGGCCAAGATGGAGATCACTGCTTCAGCTCTATGTGTGATTAACAGTCACATTAGATATTCAGTTTCTCCATGCAAAATGTGGGATACAGCCTTCTGTAGAATGGAAAACATTGGTTTTTGGGACAGTAGGTGTGAAGTGAGCATGTACAATGTTATTCACTTTGATGGACTGCTTTGTTAGGAGCACAAAGACACAAATGTTGTGTTCTTGTTGGCAACTCCTTGTGTCTGAAAAGGCTGTGTTTCTACTTACTAAAAATGAATAGAAATTAAAAATAAAATTACCAACAGAGGTTGGCTTCATGGTTCAGAAATGCCAGTGAAGAGATCTCTAAACTCTGCTGCCAAGAAGGTGAGATCTAGCAAAGGAATTTTAAAGCCCAGAAAATAAAACTGCAAGAAATGTCCAAATCGCAGTGGTTACAATTTCCTATGCATGGGATGAGCCTGATGAAGGTCCACCTTGGGAGAGCATGTGCTGTCCCTTCCTGCAGTGATAGGTGGAAAATTCAACCAAAATCTGAATGTCTCCTTTCTGTGGTGCAGTTTACAACCCAACAGTGCTTGGTAGTGGCAAGGGGTGTGGTAGGGGATCAGTGGGGATAAGAGCTCCCTAAACTAATTGCAGAGACTAGGGCTTCAGAACAGTGGCCCTGTATGTCTCTTGGCTTCCTAAATTCTGTACAGATATTAGGGAATCTATTGGGTTCAAAAGGGAAAATATTAGGGGTGTGCAAAGCTTTGGTAGCCACTTCAGTTTGGAGATTTGGCCCGATTCAGAGACCAAATCACTGAATCTGAATTGAATCAAGAAGGAAAGATTCAAAAAAAGATTCAGAGATTCAGAAGACAGTTTTTCATGGGAACAGAAATTAAGAACTAAGAAACTAAGGGGGGGGGGGGTAAGTCAGGCATCTGTAGCTGGTCAGTGACTGTGATCTTTCCTTTTCCAGTTCCCATTCCAATCACAGTGCTCTGGGGGAGGGATGTGGAAACAGCATATAAGCCTCTGTCTGCTGTCTTTCTGTCCCTTTTGTGAGCTGTTTCTGGCTGAGCAACAGTACTTGAAAGGTACTGGACTGGCTTTGTTTCCTAGTTGCTTTCCTCCTAATTTCTGTTCTTGGAAAGGATTGGATGCAAGTTACTAATACCCTTGCCCAGAATCCCTCTACTTATTCCTATCCAATCCATTTCTTTAAATTTATTCTTCCCCAAAAAACCTCTTATTTGTTCTCATTCCCCTACCCCCAACTTTTTTTTTTAAGGCTGTTTTCCTTGGCAATGTGATCCATCACTGTGTAGGAAAGCACATACATTACACATGTATGCAGAGAAGAAGAGATATTAATATTCTTCATTACACACACATACAGTAAACACAACAGAGAAGACATGAGACACAAACAGTAATCATAGTTTCATAGTTGGTAGGGTAGGAAGGGACCTACACAGATCATCTAGCCTGACCCTCTGCCATGGGCAGGAAAGGATACTGGGGTCAAATGACCCTAGTTAGGTGGCTGTCTAGCTTCCTTTTGAAGACCTCCAGGGTAGCAGCAAGCACCACTTCCCTTGGAAGTTGGTTCCAGCTCCTAGCTGCCCGGACTGTGAAATAGTGGCTTCTGATATCTAGCCTGAATGTACTCTCAGTCAACTTATGGCCGTTGTTCCTTGTTACCCCCAGTAGTGCTCGGGGAAACAGGGACTCTCCCATTGCCTGCTGGTCCCCCTTGGCAAGTTTTTAGGTGGCTACCAGATCCCCTCTCAGCCTTCTTTTGTGGAGGCTGAACAGGTTTATGTCCCATAGCCTCTCCCCATAGGGCCTGTCCTGCTACCCCCTAATCATGTGAGTGGCCCTCCTCTGGACCCTCTTGATGCTGCCCACATCCCTCCTGAACTACGGTGCCCAGAACTGGATGCAATGTCGCATACAGGGGGAGGATCACCTCCTTGCACCTGCTCATGATGCATCTATAGATGCATGACAAAGTGCAGTTAGCCTTCCTGACCACGACCCCACATTGGCAGCCCATGCTCATCTTGGAATCAGTAGTGATTCCAAGATCCTTCTCTGCCTCTGTGCTAATGAGAAGGGAGTTCCCCAGCCTGTAGGTATGGTGCTGCTTCTTCCTCCCCAGGTACAGCACCTTGCACTTGTCCATATTGAAACCCATCCTATTCTCATCTGCCCACCTCTGTAACTTGTAGAGATCTAGTTGTAGCCTGTTCCTCTCTTCCAGCGCTCCCACTTCTCCCCCCATCTTAGTGTCATCTGTGAACTTGAACAAGGTGCTTTTCACCCCCTCGTCCAAATTGCCAATGAAGATATTGAACAGTGCGGGCCTGAGGACCGAGCCCTGGGAAACCCCACTGCCCACATCTCTCCAGGTCGAAAACGACCCATCCACCACCACTCTCTAGGTGCGGCCCTCCAGCCAACTTGCGACCCATCTGGCTGTGTAGGCATCGACACCACAGATGCCTACGTTTTTAATGAGGATGGGGTGAGAGACAGTATCGAAGGCCTTCCTAACGTCCAGGAGACTACGTCCACTGCGACACCTGCATCCAAGGCTTTTGTGACTTGGTCATAGAAGGCCACCAGGTTGGTCTGATAGGACCTGCCTCTAATGAACCCGTGTTGATTGCCCCTAAGCATAAACTCCCCTGCTGGCCCCTCGCAGGTGTGCTTCTGGGGGTTTGCCTCCTGCAGCACAGGAGGAAAGAGTGAGACCCTCTATGAGGAAAATGCTGCCAGGAGTGACGCAGGGGGCAAGAGTGCTGAGTGGAGACCCGGAGACGGAAGAGAGCAAGAGAGGCTTGAGACCCAGAGTTTCCCATGTGGAGTCAGAAGAGTCAGCAAAAGCCAGGACGCCAGATCAGGTGGGACCATAAAGGGCTTGGACAGCCTCAAGAAGGTATCCCTGGTGGAGGCTGGATGGCATAGTCAGCAGGAAGGGCAACGGAAGACGGGCACTAGCCAAATATAGCCGCCTCACCAGGAGACATGGGGGAGACATGCTGAGGAGGATCACTGGGGTACAGTGAATCCTCAGGCTTGATAAAGAGTGAAGGGAAGGACGTGGAAGCCAACAGGCTGACTCAGACCCAGTCTGGAGTGTCAAAGGTCTTAGGGGCCGGAGCCAGTTGGAGTAAGGCAGTCTGTAGGAGCAGGCCAAAAGGGGCGAAGGCCATCCCTTAGTATCTTGTATTTCTTTATCGTTGATATTCTTTTTGTGTTTGTTTTTCCATTGCCTACTTTTGGAGGGGTAGCTAGGTGAGGAGCCCAGGTAGTTTTCAGCCAAGGGCAGGGCAAGCTGGCTGTGAGGTAAAAGGGGGTGTAGTGGGTCTTGGTTGTGAAACCTCAACTATTGGACAGGCTTGGCTGAAGATCATCAGGATTCAACAAGATGGGGTGTAAGGGCGAGGTAGAGGGGAAGTGGAGCCTTGCAGAAGATCACTGTCCAGCGGTCCTATGCATGAGAGACACCGATAGTCAAACCCCAGCACTGGGATAAGATCGAAGTCGTGGCAGGTGAGATTGGGGAGAGACTATCTGGGTCAAAGACACCGACCCAGCCAGACCACAGGAGCGGACAGGCGGAAAACCCCAAACATCCAGGGACACATAGTGTGTGACCGGATGTTCGAAGCCAGGCGGGTACACCCACTATCTCTGGGTTTGTGTTAGCTCGCAGGAGGGCCAGTTCCTCCTGCTTGTTCCCCATACTGTGAGCATTAGTGTAGAGGCATTTAAGGAGTCCTGAGGGTGTATGTACCTCCCCCCCAATCCTGAGACTGTCTGGGCCCCTGTCTCTTACCTGGGTATTTCTTGTGCTCATCGCCTGACTTGGCTTGGCTGTTCTTGTGGATGTCTCTTGGTTTGGTGTTCTGTGGCTCCCTTGGTCCTCTTCCTCCCCCTCCCCCAACATGCCTAGTTAAAGCCCACCAAAGGAGATCAGCCAACCTGGAAGAGGACACACGCTTACCTTCGGGGGAGAGGTGAAGCCCATCCCACCCGAGCATGTCTCTTGTTCTGAAGTGAGGGTCATTATTCAGAAAGCCGAAGCCCACTGCGAGACACTATTCCCAAAGCTGCAAGTTGACATCCCAGATGCAGGTTTCATGGTGTCTTCCATGCCCGCTTACTGGAAGGTTCAATGAGAAGACCACCTGTGCCCCTATCTCCTTCAGCTATAATCAAAGAAGAAGAAGAGATATTATTAGTTAGTTACACACACACACAGAAAAAAAGAGATCTTACAGCTGCACGCACACACAGAGACCCATTTTCCAGCACAGGAAAGATTAATACGAAGAGTGCTGGAAAGGCAGGTGCCAGGTCTTCTGGCAGGGGCAGGAGAGAGACTAGAGGGGATAGGGAGAGAGCTAGAGCTGCAAATCTTCCTTCCCCCCACCCCAAACATGGACCCAGCCTCTTTCCTGGCAGCAATGAGTCTTCTGCTGCCAGTGGGAGCAAAGAGGTGGGAACAGTACCTGTCCCTCCCTGCACATGCACCACATCCCCTAACACCAGAAATAGGCACCAGCAGCAGAATGACAGCCTCCTCTACCCAAATTTCATCTCTCAGTGTAAGCCTCCCAGTTCCAGAGGAGGATCTGGATCTGGAAGCAGTGGATGTGAGCGCCCTAGCAAAAGAAATTCTGGGGACTGAGGGGGAATCTGAGTTTGTGTTCCACACCCCTCAAATTTCCCCTAGACCCAGGTATCCTTTTTTGGAAAGCATTTCAGAGGAGGTTGAAGTTGTGGTGGCAAGTGGCTCAGCTGAGTCAGCTCCTCTGCTTGTTGTTCCTCAGCCTGCTGAGGAGGGGGATAAGGCAGGATTCCCACTCTCAACCCAGAAGGCGGAGGGTAGTGTAGTGTGGGATTATCTTGAGGTGGCAGGTGATCCCAAGTATGCTATCTGCCAGTACTGCCAAAGGCAGATCACTCGGGGTAAGGAGGTGAAACACTTCACCACCATGGCAATGCTGCTGTATCTCAGGAGGCAGCACCCCCTTTCCCTTCTTCCTTTTCAGTCTGGTACCAGTGGGAGTGTCCTGATGTGCAGGAAGACCCTCTCTCACTCCAAAGCCCCTGTCCCCCTAAAGCAGAGGCAGGTTACTCTGGAGTGGTGGGGGAAAGCCACAGACAAAGGGGGACGTGTTGCAAGGGTGAGAGAATTCACCAGAGCACTGGGGAAATGCTTGCTGTGGATGGGCAGCTCTTTTCCTTAGCTGAGTGGCCAGGGTTCAGGTGGCTCATGGCACTCATGACCCCATCCTACCAAGTGCCCCATGCACCACCTTTAGCAGGATGGTGGTGCCCTACCTGTATGAGGTATGCCAGGAGCACTTGAGGGAGGAGCTGCACAAGCCAGGCCTGCAGGTAGCCTTGCCCTTAACCTCAGATATCTGGAGCAGCTGGGGTGGAGATCATGCCTACCTCTCCCTGACAGGGTGTTGTTGCGATCAATCAAGACATCAGTGGGCTCTCCTTCAAGATGAGTTTCTGTATCTATTGGGTTGATGAAATGAAGTTGATAGGCCTGTCTGTGAAAAGTGGTTTCTAAATTACCTTTGAGTATCAGGACTGGGAGACAAGACAGAGGCTTTTTTTGTGAGAAATGTGCCCCCCACAGGTAGTTGGGTATTCTTGTCTTTGATAGATTCTGGTGCTGAGTTTGTGAGGGTACTGGAGATATGTTGGAAGGTTTTGCATGTCTTATCATGGCATGGTCTGGATCCATTAAGCGTGTTTTGGGATGGAGGAAGTTGGCTTCTGGTGATGAGGTTAGTAAGGTTTGGTGTTTGTTTGAATTTACAAAACACTTTTCACTGACAGGCCTATGAACTTCACTTTATCAACCTCCTAGATACAGAAACTCATGGAGTCAATATAGACATTGGATTTATGACACACTACAACTTGCTGAACATTGGAATCCCCAGGTAGCAGCAGGTACCTCTACTTTTACCTGCTACATCCCCCTACCCCCCCTACCCCAGCCTGTCTCTCTTCCATTTTCACTGACTGGCTTTCTTGCCTGCATTACATGCCAGCCTCTGGCTTCTTTACCATTCCTTGCATCCAGGAAGAGCACACACACAACAACTAGATGCTTCCTCAGCCTGATGAAGGGTTTGCAAACCCAGAAGCTTGCAAAGAACAATTTCTCCAACTATTCTGTTGATCTAATAAAAGATATCAGATTTACCCTAAGAACCTTGTTTGAGCCATGTCCTTAGATAAACATGGCTATAACCTACACCCCTTAACACACACAAGTGACATGAGTTTTGCTTTCAGCAGTTTGAGGTCTAGTTTCACAGAAAGCCCTGCACCACTCTGCCTGGACCCTGGTAGGCCTCATGCTCACATGAGGGTCTATGTATATGGCAGGACAGGTTCTCATGAGGATGGTCATTTAATGCCCCACTCTCAGAGATGGAGGCAGCATTTTAATTTCTCACCAGCCAGCAGGGGAAGAACATCTCCCTGCTGAACTCCCATGCCAGGAAGAACCTGGAGGTATAAGGGCTGGGGCTATATGGGGAGGAGGCCTCACAACATCCTGGGCATGACCTAAAACTTCACCCTGCCAGGGTATGGAGGCCTGGTGGGACTATTGGTGGCACGGCAGCCCCAGGAAATGCGAGGACCACAAAGTTACTTGGTGAAAGGCAGGTAGGAACAGGAGCCACCTGATAACCTCCAGCCACTGCACATTCCTGGCTGGAGAAACCCCAGACTTGTAAGACCTTTGAGAGGCCTGCGGATTACTGGTTGCAGTCAAGTTGTGAGGGTGAGAACAGGGGCTACCATCCCTGAAATTTTCATCCCACTGCACCTTAACATACGTACAATGTCACGCATGTCACAAATTTTGCTTGTCAGCATCCTGAGGTACAGTTTCCCAGACACACCTGCACCTACCTCCTTGACACTTGGCAGGTATCATGCCATCTCTGCTCTTTTCATCTTAATCTTTCTTAACATACAAATGACATGAGTTTTGCTTTCAGCAGTTTGAAGTACAGTTTCCCAGAAACCCCTCCATCTATCCCCTTTAAACTTAGCAGAACTCATGACTTCAGAAGGGGCTACCATCTCTTCTGACTTTGTCCAAATCTGCCAAAAAATGACAAGGTTATAGGTATTTCAGTGATTCCCCATTATTGTCTATGGCTAAATCTCTGAATTTCTGCAAATAGCACTGAATCTTCCAAAGCTGATTCAGCTGAATTGATTCAGGACAGTGATTCAAATCTTTGAATCAAATCACTGTCCCCTTAATCAACTGAATCTGAATTGAATACTTCCCTATTCACACAGTTCTAGAAAATACAAGCCCCACTTCTTTTGCAGGCAGCGGATTGGCAAGGCAGAAAAATAATTTCCTCTCCTGCTATTAAAGTATGTGAGGTGTTTCTGAAGGAGAACATCACAGATGCTGTTTCCCAGAGGGTTTTTTGTGATTGTTGAGTGGCTCTAAAATAGGAACATTGCATTAAGGCTAGCAAGACTACTGGATATTATTATTTGTATAAGCAGGAAATACGACTACTGTAAACAGTTACTAATAAAACAAACAATGTGGGAGCTTGACAAAAAAAGAGTTCCTGGGGCTAGCTGGCCTATGCATATATCTCTGGGACTCCCAGCAGTAAACCTCAAACTGTGTAACAGACTGTCTGAAACAGTTTTCTATCAAGTGCATGTGGTTCCAAACCATTAGTAGAGAGACAAGAATTATTAGAAATTAGTTTTAAGACATGAGAACAGATAAACAATCTCTGCTTCTTTATGTGCTATTGAAAGCATCCAGGGTTTGTAGGACTTTAAGTCTGTGAGCTGGACTCTTGGGTTTCTGGTCCTGCATAATATATTGAGCACAAGCAGTGTAAATGCTTCTCACTTACATTTTACACATACTTTCAGTTTCTTCAGCAATGGAATATAATTATACTTCATATTAGTAATAGGTATGCTGATGTACGTTTGGGCATGTTCAAGTATTTATACTTTTTGTAATAGTAGTTGGGGTTCCTGTCTACACCACGGACTCTATAACAGCATTTGGAAAGCACAATACTATATGACAGTGTTACAGAACTAAATATCTGGGCAAAGGCGGGGGTTAGAAGGTATTATTCATCACCAAACTTGTCCTGATGGCCATTCTGAACCATGTTAAATAAGCAGGAAATAAACACAATAGTATGTCAAAAGCTATTGCCTGTTGCCCAAAATCAGTGCAGAAGAATCAATTCTTAAGACAGGTTAATTGTGAGCAGAAACAGTCCTAGGTTCTCTGAGCCACCAGAACAACTGAACCACATTCAGCACTTGCTCAAACTCAGTCATGATAAAAAGCAATAAGTGAAATTCAGCAATAAGCAGTTTTCTTTGTGTAGATGGATCTTTGCTAACCAGAGAGAGGACAAAGGAGGGTCTGGGGACAGAGACTTTGCTGACTCTTGTCAGTGACAGCTCAAAGATGGGGGCGGCCTGGCACTTGGCCAGACAAGATGAGCTCTGGCCAAAGCTAGAGCACCTCCCTGTGAAGGGGGGTGAGGAGGGTGCTGTAAAGACCCACGGGATCCCAGCAGAATGCAATCTAATGAGTCACAATGAGATTTGGTACAGATGTTCAATACAGATATTTCCCCTGTTTGAAGAGGAACCTTTAAGGTAAGCTCTTTCTTTAATTAAGATTATCTAATCTACATGTATTTAGTGTAAGTAGCTAACATTCAGGAGTTAGACCAATACTTAATCCCCTTGCTTAACTAGAGCTCTGGGGGGGGGAGGGGGGTTGCTAGGGAGTTTGTCTGGAAACTCTGTCTCACCTTCCTTCATTGTAAGCTTGGTGAGAGGAAGCAGGGAAAAGGGTACCTCTTGGAACCAAGGAACATTGAATAGGCCACCTAACAGGGGAGTTTTCTAGGGATGGTCTGCTTGGAAAGAGGGGCAGGGAGAGAGAGGCTGCAGATTAAGAGACCCAGAGAAATGGCTGAAGGATGTTGCAATGCCAGTGCCACTCTGCTTGCACCTGTGAGGTGTCTGTCCAGGCAGGACTGCTCATGATTGAGGCTTCCACCTAGGTCCAGATTTGGCACCATGGAGACTGGCTTGCAGGTTCCTTTCAGTGACAGCCTGCAGTGGAACTGCCTGCCATGTGACTGGAACATCCTGGTAATGTCCCTCAGGAAGAAGGCAAGAGATCTACAGGAAGAGGTGGTAAGGCTCCAAAGCATCCTCTGCCATCAGAACTTCATCAGTTTGGTGCTGGAAGAGACCTCTAGGACTGTGGAAGAAGGACTGCCAGAGGCAACACTAGACAAGGAAGAAGACATGAGCTCCCAGGGAAGTGGAAACTGGAAGCTTATGACCGCTGGCAGCAAGTAGAAATCTTCATCTCTACCTTCAGCAGTTTAGCTAGAGAACAGATATAGAGCCCTAGCAACAGAGGAGGATGTGAAGGAGATGAAAGAGGCCATGCCAGGCATCCCCAAGGTTGGAAGGACTGAAATCACTGCCACCAAGAGGAAGTTATGTATGCTTGTTGCCCTGAGAGGTCAGGCCAATGCTCAAGATCACAATAATGTGCTGTTAGACAGGAGGGCATGGTGTACAATTGCACATGCACACATCAAAATAAATTAAGCACACATACTCTTACTAGGTGCATACACCCCTACTAGGCATACATACTCACACTAGCAACTCAGATACATGCACGTTCAAAATGACCAATCTAGGTTCATGCACACCTATCACCAGTTTAATCCCATATATGCTACACCACCAAAATTAGACAGAATCAGTTACCAACACCTGCACATCCAATACACATAGGTGGATTACTAATTCATATACCACACACACACAACGATATCTATATATGTGTATTCACTAATTCAAACACATACCACCCATGTACGCATACACACAGGTGAGTTCCAAAGTTGGGTGTTGTGATGTGTATGTATGTATGTGTTTGGTATATTTGGGATACCTGGGGAAAGGTTAAGGTAAGAAAGTAGAAGTGTAGGGAGTGAAAGTTGCCGGGAGTGAAAGTCACCAGGGAAGGATTAGAACAGATAGACTAGAGGGACCTGGGCTGAAGAACTGAGGCTTAGGGGTAACTTTAGGTTAATTGATCTTAATTGTTTAAAAGACACCACCCAAAGCCTGCAGAACAGGGGAGCTGGCACAGAGGCTGGGACTGGATCCAGAGCTATGGAGAAGCTGAAAAGGTAGGTGGGGAGAGGGAAAATGGGACTACGGGAAAGTGTGGGTGTTAAAGAGGGCCTCGGGGTTGGCTCCAGGGCAGCTAGAGAAGTTGCTGGGAGTGGCAGTAGGTGCTGGGAGCTGGAGAAAGGCTCCAGCTAATGGAGAAATCTGCAGGACAGCCACGAGAAGCTGGGATGACTACAGGAGGTGTGCGGGAAGCCTGAAAACAGAAAGATGGACAGCAGAAAACCACAGGAAAAGTGGCAGGAGAGACTGAAAGGTGGCAGGGCAGGAGGAAAGCAGAGGAAGGCAGCAGAAAGTCACAGGGAAAAGGCAGTAGATGGCACGGGAGGCTGAAAGGCAGCAGGGACAGCATGAAAGCAAGGAGAGGCTGAGAGGTGGCAGAAAAGGTGAGATGGAATTGGGAGGAGACTGGGAAACTAGCAGAGAGGTGGGCTGGAGCTGAGAGAGAGAGAACAAGGCTGGAATTTAAGATAGGGAAGGGACTGGGATTCAGTAAAACATGACAACGGTTTTATTGAACAGGGGAGATGGTGACACAATGTCTATTGGTTCCCTTGCACATACACACACAAACACACAATGGCAGCAGGGGCTAGAGAGGCTTGGTGCAGGGGCTGAAGTCCACTGAAGTCCAGGAGGAAAGAGAGAGAGAGATAGAGTCCAAATTATAGAAGGAGGTTTGCAGGTAATATCTACCTATCCCAGGCTGGAAAGGGGTCCTTGTCCAGTAGGTGTTGTCCAGAGAGGGGTCGCTGGCAGGGCTTCTGGGTGGATAGGTGATGTGGCATAGTGCTGGTCCAGATGGAGAGGGCATCCCACTGGGTCTGTCTTCACTGCCCCTTTTTATAGTGTAACTCTAGTGACAGGAGGCAGCCCTGGCAAGGGCCAGCCCCTGGTGTACTGAGCATGTGTGCTCCATGCAGGGAGGTTCAGCTTCAGGTGTCTGTAATGGTGGGGTACAATGGCAGAGTTGCTGGTTCTGTAGTGTCTTTTGTCTTTCAAATGCTGGGTTCTTGTCTCTGTTCCTGGATGACATCTCTCATTGTCCTGCAGGGCTGGGCCTCTGCTGCTCCTAGGAGTGCCTGATCCTGTGGAACAAAATTCAGGGGACTCCTCTGCAGATGGGGGACCCTGAGTTTCTCCACTAGCAGAGGAGTGCCAAGTCCAGGCATGGACCTCTACAAATGGAGAAAATCCAGGCTTGCCTATTTGCAGTAAGCACTCTAAGGAAATCCATGGATGCTCCCCTACCAGCAGGAAACCTGGGGTTTCTCCATTTGTAGAGACATGTGCTTAGAGTATCAAGCTCACTCCAGTGCATTCTCAAGGCTGGGACCACCAATCAGCTGATTAGTGGGCCCAAGCTACAGGACTGCACTACAGTATCAACATACCCAAATAGGGAAACCAGTGGGAACTCCTGGGGTGCACAGGATTGGGTCACTGAAGCCCCACCAGTGTCTGTCCAGGTTTCTGAAGAGTGGGGACAGTTCCCGGCTGTCAGTGCTTTCCTTCCTTAAAGTAAACAGATGTTGGCTGCAAAATAGTGGCAATGTCATGGCCACAAATCTGGGGCATTTGCAGCACAACAAGGAGTATGGATATCTGTTTGCTTGGCCTTTGTGCTGCCATGCAGACCTTTATCCCTATACCCTAATACACATTAGCAATACTGTAGTATTCAATAAAAAGGGCCACTCTCTCAATGTCTATATGATACAAGGCAGCCCATGCACAGATACCTGAGTTGACTTTTTATGTGCTAGTTCTGGAACTAGAAGCAGTATAGAGGAGATAATATAGCGTTAAACCTGAATTAACAAGCTCAGCACAGAAACAGCACTGATTCCCTTGGGCAAGGTAGCATGCTTCAGTGCCTACATTTTTTCTGCTTCTGAAGCTAACTTCAGTATCTTCACCACCTGCCTTCGATGGTGTAGATTCCACTATGCAGCTAGTTCATGGGATCATAGGAAAAAAGAGCTGGAAGGAACCTCAGAAGGTCATCTAGTCCAGCCTTTCCTTGAGGCAGTGTTATCCCTGACTAAACCATTTTAGCCAAGTGTCTGGGCAACCTGCTTTTGAGAATTTCCAGGAATGTAGATTCCATAACTTTCCTAAGTAGCCAGTTCCAATACCTGATTACCCTCACGGTAAGAAAGTTGCACCTAATCTCCAACCTAAAATTCTTCTGCTTCAACTTGAGTCCATTCCTCCTAATCCTTGTGGCCACAGAGAAAAACTCATTTCCATCCTCTCTATAATCCCTTCAGGTGTTTGAAGACAGTTCATAGTTATTTCAGGTTATCTCTGAGATACAAGGCATTGTGCTGTGTAGAATACCTTCTGACATTCCTATTCAGTTATTACTCATTTCCTATTCATGCAAATTCTTGATAAAATGGAGAGGAGTATGCTCAAAGATTGAGTAAAAGGTGGGTTAGGACCCCAGTATTCAACTCCTGTTAACAGTTGTATACAACAATTTATAGAATCAAACACGCTATTTTATTCTAAAATGATAGACTCTTGTATGTTAAAATATGCAACAGTGGTGACTAATCAATACTATGGCTGTGGGGTCAGTACAAAAGGCCATATTGTCACCATTTTAAAAGACAAATGTAATGGAGTGTTCATTAAAACTCCACTAAACTAAAACAATAAATGGAAGGGCTGATAGTTCATTTCCCTCCACCTTGTTCAGTCTCTTACATTGCAGCAAAATGAATGCAGAATAGGGGTTGCACTTTGCATTCACTCAGCTCTAGGAGAACATGCATACGCACAGAATAGAAGGCCCAGAATTTGCACCCTCTGAAGTGGGCTTGAATAATATGGCCCATGATCTTCCTCTAATGCTTGCAGGAGAGAGAAAGAAATCATAGAAAAAGAATCACCAAGGACCAAAAGTGAGGAAAAGATGTGAACTTTGTATATGCAGACAATTGATAGGGCAGAGGTATGCAGAAAGGCTGCTTTCAGAAACAATGATTGTAGAGTGGAAGACTCTAGTACTAAGTTGTAGTTAGGAACAGAATTGAACAAGGCATGGAGAGAAAAAGTCTACAAGAGATGGAAGCAAGTTCAAGAACAACTTTAAAAAGAAGCAGGGGCATATTGAAATGAATCACAAAGTTAATGGACAGTGAGTGAAGCTGGTGAATGTTAGAAATGTTGGGAGAGATTTACATCTTATTTGATTACATTCAAGAGCTATGGGATAGGCATTCAGAATTTATTGAATTTCATCAAAGCAGGTATAGAAGAGAATGTACATAAAAAATCTTCAAATGTAGTGTCTTTGCTAGAGTCTGGTGGGGCTGATTCAAGGGAAATAATCAGTCTCTAGTCTGCAATATAGAAATGTTCAAAGGGCCTGCTACAGTGTTAAATATACACAGAAAGATCCCTTTCTACAGGCCTCCACATAGAATCTGAAAATCTGTCACAAAGAAAGCCAAATGCAAATGTATTCAAAGTATTGAGCCCTCCTATATAGTGTTTCCATAGGATCAATTAGAAATTCACTAATGCCTAAGGATCAAGGATAATTAAGCCATTAGAAAATGGCATACTGGAATAGAAAGTAGTCCAGAATGGCTTTCAGCTGCCTAATCACACAGTAGACATAAGGCTCACTCCAGAGCAATCAGTATGGCTGGCCCATTCAAATTTCCAAGCAGCCAGACATCTGCCACAGGCTGGCTTAGCATCTCCATTCACTTGTAGCTAACAAAATGTGCATGTAAAGTATTCCAATAGAAACAGAAAAAAGTTGTGGAAGCACATGGGAAACTATTTATTTTGTAATAGATTGTACTGAGACATTGACTTCTAACATGCCTGAAGGGAGGTTTAGGAACAGATTGAAAATCAATGGGACTTACACTCCTAAAATTACTTATGTAAGATATTACTTCCTCCCAGATCAGAATATGTGAGACCTGATGCAAGAAATAGCTGATCCTTGGAAGCCCTCAGAAATTTGAGACACTAACACTGACACTCCCTAGCCACCTCAATCCATTGTGGCTCCATCAGTCTTGCTAAACTAAAGACAAAATGTTACATAGTAGAAGAGTTGCAAGCACATGGAAGACCCCCACCTCCGCACTCCCATGGGACACTCCATCTACCCCACCATCTCAGCATTCATGAGCCATACCTGGGACCTCAAGGTATGTAGAAAAAACATATACAGCTGTGTTTATGGCTGAATCATCAAATCTCTCTTAATCGCTTCTGATTCAATTCGGAGAGATTAAAGGGTCTCCTGATTTGATTCATATTTGGAGATTCAGCCGCCAAATTGGGCCAAATCTTCGCTGAATTGAATCAGTGACCAAAGCTTTGCACAGCCCTAGTAGGCTGTGTAGAAAAAGGCAGCACTGTAGAAACAGAAGAGATTCCTGTATTTCCAACACAGAGGTTGGAGTTAAAATAAAATTGTGGATCAGCAGCTATTGAAGAATGGACCTTCTTTCCTGTGTGAGTCCCTGGAGAACAGCAAGAAAGCTGTTTTGTAAGCTAGTACATAGTCTTTGGCTTCAGTGAAAGAGAGATGATTATATGAAGTTGTATTCATTCCATTCTAACAGGATGTGTGGTGTGCAGTGCAACTAACAGATTACATTAAGAATATACTTAGAGGCTCTGTGTCACTATTTTCTCATCCAAATAGAAATCAGTCTACAAGGTCCCAACTTCGGAAGGCCTTTGACGCTGTCTGACACCCCTTTCTCATTAAAAAACTGGGGGGCTGTGGTGTAGACACCTACACAGTCAAATGGGTCGCCAACTGGCTGGAGGGCCACACACAGAGTGTGGTAGTGGATGGGTCATTTTCAATGTGGAGGGACGTGGGCAGTAGGGTTCCTCAGTCCTTTGGCCCGCACTATTCAACATCTTCAACAGCAACTTGGACGAGGTGGTAAAAAGCACCCTCTTCAAATTTACTGATGACACTAAGATGTGGGGGGATGTGGGCATAATAGAAGAAAGGAATAGGCTACAATCAGACCTAGACAGGTTACAGGGGTGGGTGGAAGAGAATAGGATGGGATTTAACACTGACAAGTGCAAGGTGATACACCTGGGGAGGAAGAACCAGCACCATACCTACAGGCTGGGGAACTCCCTCTCATCAGTGCAGAGGCAGAAAAGGATCTTGGAGTCATCATTGATACCAAGATGGACATGGGCCGGCAGTGTGCGGATGCAGTCAGGAAGGCCAACCGCACCTTGTCATGTATCCACAGATGCATCTCGAGCAGGTCCAAGGAGGTGATCCTCCCCCTCTACGCAGCACTGGTCAGGCTGCAGCCGGAGTACTGTGCCTAGTTCTGGGCGCCCCATTTCAGAAGGGATGTGGACAACATGGAGAGGGTCCAGAGGAGGGTGATTTGCATGATCAGGGGGCAGCAGGGCAGACCCTATGAGGAGAGGCTATGGGATCTGAACCTATTTAGCCTCCAGAAGAGAAGGCTGAGGGGGGATCTAGTGGCCTGTTACAAACTAGTCAGAGGGGACCAGCAGGCATTGGGGGAGTCCCTGTTCCCCCAAGCACTACCAGGAGTGACTAGAAATAATGCTTTTTACCCCCTCGCCCAAGCTGGCAAAGGGTAAATTCAGACTAGACATCAGGAGGCACTACTTCACTGTCAGGGCGGCTAGGATCTGGAACCAACTTCCAAGCCAAGTGGTGATGGCTCCTACCCTGGGAGTCCTTAAGACAAAACTAGACAATCATTTTGCTGTGGTCATTTGACCCCAGTACTCTTTCCTGCCATCGCAGGAGATCAGACTTGATGATCTGCTCAGGTCCCTTCTGACCCTACTAACTATGAAACTTTTCAAAGGGACAATCAGAGATGAAAACGCACATTAAAAATCCTTGCAAAATTTGAATCACATTGCTCTGTGGAAGTGAAGATATTTGGAGCCTTACAGAAGAGGCAAAAACTACAGCCTGCAAACTATTCATACTCCATGCTTCTCCCAGTCTGTTATGTACTGAGATGTATGGACCTGAACTAAGCTGGAAGGGCTTTCTGGACCCTCTGAAATCATGGATCAAGACAGGGACTACTGCTTATCTGCTCTATCCTGCCCATCCAATTCCTACTTTTTTTGTTCCCTCCTTACTGGTGTGGGGATCAAAGATGTGATACCATTTTAATTGCACATAACTAAATCATCTCTATAAAAATTACTTTAAATTTGCACTTACTGTAATTACATTCACCATTTTTGAAAAAAGAGTAAGTGTATTGTGATGGCAACTGGTAATATGCAGGTCCATTTATGTATTTTCATTGCTTAAAAATTTACTTCCTCCCTTTGCATTTTGGACAGGTTGAAGTTATCTGTACAGCATTCTATGGAACTCAACACACCCCAAGATACATTCTGTGAAAATCATGTTTTTATCTGTTGATTTACTAATCTATATCAATTTTAAATTAACTCACTGATAAATAAACCTCACTCTAGCTTGAACTCCAAGGAAAAAAAGGAACTTAAAGACATGTTTATACTCCTGCATTTAATTAAACTTTTTAATTGGTTTATGGGAAGGAATGGAAACACTGACATGAATTCAGAGTAGTATTTATTAGTATCTCATAAATACAGAGTGGCATTTACAAATTTGCTACATTACTTACAAATCTGCTGTATAATTCGTAGGATTTGTGATTTGGCAAGACATTTAAAACTACAAATCTATTCCCTTGTTTACTATACACTGCAATTATGTTGCTTAGAAATCAGTGGAATCCACACAGCTCAATTTGAGCCACAGTAAAATAATCCCAACATCACCATCTACATGTGTGTTTAAGCATAGTAATTTATTGCACTGCTGGATACCACTTGTATCTGACAGAACTATCCAGCAGAGCAGTAAATTATTCTACTGTACCCTAATTGCTGTGCATGTGTAGATGGTGATGCTTTACTGCACAGCAAATTAGTCTGCTGTACAGTAAAACATCTTGTTGCTGCTAGGGGCAGGGGCTTGAGTAGCCATAGTATAGGGAGACAGAGGCAGAGGCAGTGACAAGAGAGCTGCTGTGTGTTGCCCCTGCACTGTGCATACTGCTTCTGGCCAGAGAAGTGGCTGGCCAGGGAGGGGGGGTGGCTTTTCAAGATGGCTGCTGGCTTTGGGTGGCTACAGCTGGAACTTCAGGCTCCCCTGGGTGGTGGCAGGAACCCACTGCAAGCCTGCAGGGAGTGGAAGCTGTTTGCTGCTAGGAGCAGCAAATATGCTGTCATGTCCCTGCATGTGTAGATGTCTGCCTGGGAACATTTACTCACAACTAGTTTACTCACAAGTAAACTGATCTTGGAGCAAATGCATGTGTAGACATGCCCCATGTGTATTCAAGGTCAAAAATGGTCCCCTAAATTGCACATGCTTAACCTATTCACTCATTTACATGGTCAACCTCTTTTCACATCAAACACCTACTTCAGTTGATTGTAACAATCTATGCATAGGCATTCACTTTTGTCCCATTAAATAACTCAGCGATACCTCATTTGATGCTACATGTTCCTGCAGAACTGGGATACAGTGTCAGACAGCAGATTTAGACTGGACATTAGGAGGAACTTCTTCACAGTTAGAGTGGCCAAAATCTGTAATGGGCTCCAAAGGGAGGTGGTACTCTCCCCTACCCTGGGGGTCTTCAAGAGGAGGTTAGATAGGCATCTGGCTGGGGTCATCTGAACCCAGCTCTCTTTCCTGCTTATGCAGGGGGTCAGACTCGATGATTTATTGAGGTCCCTTCTGACCCTAACATCTATGAATATAATACTTCTAAATAGAACACTTTTATTTTCAGACTGCTTTGATTTCTATATCTATCTATGTCTAGCAGGTTAGATAGAAAGGGACACTTCTGCTTTAAAATAGTGGCCACTGTTGACACTTATCTGCCTTTAACAGTTCCCAAGCAAGATATCAGTAAAAACACATGTGTTTTTCCCTATTATAATTTGTTCAAGGTATTGATTTACACATGTAATAGACCACAGTGCAAGCCCCTCAGGTTTTTGGAAAAAATGTGGTAAAATCAGATTAGCAAGACCATCAGTAATGCACATTAGTTGCAGAACTATAACATGCTACTCTGACCTTTATGGTTCAACTGTTACTTTTGTCCATTTGTCTCCAGTTTTTGTCCTTCCTTTTAAAGCAAGTAAAATAATGATTTATTGGCAATTATGAGACTAAATCAGTAGAATGCACTCATAAAACTAGAATTTTTATTTGTTGCTACCTGAACACTTGAAACAACATCCCCTTTTTTCTCTCTCTCATAGATATTTATCAGGAGAGAGATAAAAAGGCAGTGAGAGTCATACCCTATTCACAGTTTTCACACTATTTTACTCTATTTCAACAAAATAGCTTTTACAACTGCATGTGTTTAATTGGCAGACTTATGTACTGTATTTAAAAAATGCCATGACTAACAGTCTCTGAATAAGTTGTTTTAAAATCCTGCACAGCTTAGAACTCATCGTCTTACACATCTCTTCATTCTAACATCAGCTCTTCATCTAGTTCCTTCTGGTTCTGTGCCATATATGGTCACCTGTGGTGGATACCAGTTTTCTAGATGTATAAGACTGAAAAATTAGGCAGGATTTGATGATCCTCCTTCAAGCCAACAAGTTCCTTGGTTAATAAGGCTATATTCATATTACATTGTAGAAAGTGGCTGTAGTTTCCCCATGTTAATAAGGCATGAGTGTCAAAGATGCAGGCTGGATTTGGGCCATGGACCCTATCATCTGTCCTCTGGTGCTGCCAATGTGTCTTGAAGCTCACCCATAGGTAGCCTTCAGGGTGTGCCAGATAGCCTCATGTGTTGCATGCTGTGACTGCTCTGGCCACTCCAGGACTGTGCCACATGTGTTCTAGAGCAGGCAGAGTAGCTGCCATGTACAGCAGAGCCCTAGAATGGCTGGAGCAGTTACAGCATGTAGCACCATACTAGAACAGCTGGAGCAGGACTGTACTGGATCAGGACCACAGCACCTATTCCAGCTACTCCAGGACACATGCTGGATTGGATATGCAGAGCAAGTCTATGGGTCTGAGCCCACCCACCATGTGGCTCCATGCAACTTATCTGGCCTGTGTGGACAAATAATTTGACACCTTTGTGAGAAAGGATATGTAGGGTAATCCCTGCATAAAAGATATGCTCCCTCCAGTGAAACTTTGAGTTTGTGATATGGGGCATTCACATTCTGGCAGCATCCTCTCATTTTTTTTCTTAAAAGAAAAATCAAAAAGAGCAAAACTTCTAGAGAGAAGGGAAATAAAAGCCCCCCCCCCAAAAAAAAAAGGGGAAAAAAAGGGAAAGAAAACATTGCAGAGTTAAGCACTTCAAAAAAATGCTAAAATTAAAACTGCACCACTAGTATTGAATTTGCACCACTGGCATTTCATTGGGTTGGTCACTGTGGGCACATCTACACAAGACTCTTCTGGGCAGTAGCATCCAAAAAAAAAATGTGTGGGGATGCTACTGTGCAGTAATGCTGGTTACTGCACAATTATTTAGTCATATAAATGTACTAATGTTGCCCTGTGGGGTCAGGCCAACTCTCAGGATTCAATATTGCACTGTTAGACAGGAGGGCGTGGTGTACAATTGCACATATACAAACAAACCAATTAATTAGGTGCATACACACACACACACACACACACACACACTACCAATTCAGGCATATACACATCCAAACCAGCCTAGGCTCATGCATACCAATCACCAATTCAAGCACATACACTATATACACCAAAAGTTAGACAAAAAAATCAATTGTCCATACCTGCACACACAGTACACATCACAGATCACTAATTTGTATATCATGCACTTAATAACACCCCTCCCACACATGCACAACCCATCTACACATAGGTAAGTTCCTAACTTGGATGGTACAGTGTGTATGTGTGTGCTTGGGGTAACTGGGATAGTTGGGGGAAGGTTAAGGTGAGAGAGAGAGTTGAAGTGTAGGGAGTGAAAATTGCCAGAACCAGGATTACAACCAGTGGACTAGAGGGAAGCTGGCTGAGGAACTGAGGCTTGGGTTTACTTAAGATCAAGTGGCCCCAGGGCTATTCAAGGTCACTGGTGCAAGGGGAAAAAGCCTGGTGGCAAGGAGGAAACAGCCAGAAAAGAGAGAGAGACAGAAACCTGGGATCTTGGGGCTGAAAACTGAGGCAGACAGATGAGATATTGGGGTGGGGGGCAGATAAGTGGTGACAAGAAGGAGATAGCCAGGAAAGAAACTGAGGCAAAAACCTGGGAGCTCAGGGGAAAAGTCAGTGGGAATAAGACAGTGGCAAAGAAACAGGGGGTTTGGAGGCAGAGAGGAGCTCAGGACAGGTGTTGGAGGTGGTGGTGAGCCAGAAGCAAGAGAGGGAGAAATGAGACAGAAGTTAGAGGGGCAAGGAGCAGGGATGGAATGTACTAAAGCAAACCCAACTCAGGGGTCCAAATAAAAGTTTTATTAAACAAACACACTACACAGCCCCATGAAGTTATTGGTTCACACACACACACACACACACACACACACACACACACACACACACTCACAATGGCAGCAGGAGCAAAAGACTCAATGAAAGCATTGGAGTCCA
>NW_017728950.1:53246177-53254278 GCF_001723895.1 Crocodylus porosus
GGGGTAGATGGTGATAGCTGCCTATCCAGGCTGGAAAATGGTCTTTGTCCAGTAGGTGTTGTCCAGAGTGGGGTCGCTGGCAGGGCCTCTGGGTGGATAGGTGGTGTGGCATGGTGCTGGTCCAGATGAAGAGGGTGTCCCAAGGAGTCAATCTTCACTACCCCTTTTTATGGGGCAGACTACCCATAGGTGAGGGCTCTTGTTGTTCTTACTGGGCATGTGCAGCCTTGGCACAATGGTGGGTTGCCTCATCTTTTGTTTCTTGAATGCTGAATGTGAGAGAGAGAGTTAAAGTGTAGGGAGTTAATGTTGCTAGAACCAGGATTAGAACCAGTGGACTAGGGGGAAGCTGGCTGAGGGTGGTTCCAATGGCTGGGTAGTTGGTTCAGGTATTGGTGTTGATGGTTTGATTATTCAGAGGGAGCTATTTTTAGACCTTCTGCCATTGTCTCTCAAGCACCCTCATTCATCCCAATTTATCCAGGAACCAATTTACATAGGAGGGGTAGATATGAGTCATAGGTTATGACATCAGCGGACACAAGATGGAAACTTGACATGACTTATGTAAACTTATATCTGTAGGCCAAATTGTATAGTGTCAGTAAAACAGTGATATAGAACAATAAAAAAATCAATATAAACATAATATTTATACAGTATAAAGAAGGAGAAAAAAACAAAACGGATACAACTTGCTACCAAAATAAAATGCTGAAGCTTATCTTATGTCTTAGCTCACTTATCCTTATCTATAGGGAAAAGAGAGGGAGCAAAGAAGTCAGAAATGGTTGTGGAAGGGGAGGGAATGCATTTTTAAATAAAAACAAAAAACCCCCCAAAACTGGGGGTTTTGCTACACTAAGTCATCACAATCAACTAAATGTACTAAGACTCTGGTACTCATGTCCATAGTACCAGAAGAAACTACACATGCGTATCTCTGGCCATAGGAAAACTGGTATTATATTAACTTCTTCTATTACAGAAATATAATATAAACTGTATGCAACACATCTGCCCAAAATTCAGTATTAGTGTTCCATATGCAACCTTTAAAGTTTTACTTTCTTGTGTATGAATGCTTAACTGGAATTGTAATACATTTAATTTCAGGTTTTGGTTCTTTAAAGGGAATTATTTATCATTGTTCTGTACTAAAGCGAGTGGAGTTACAAGAGGCATAGCCCCATCAAGGACACAAGAAGCCTATGGCAGAACCAAGAATGGAACTTCTTTTGCTGAATTTCAGTCTTGTTTTGATCACAAAACCATTCTTTTTTTTAAAACTTCACTAGCTTCTCACCAGAGGGATGCTATGATTTTACCATAGGCCTACTACTAGGGCTCACCAAGCCCTAGCTTACTAGTGGTTAGTGATTTGAATAATGGAGCCCAACAATAGATCCATGTGACTAGTGACCAGATGGAAAAGGTTGAGTGTCCTTTTCTAACAAAAAAAGATAGAGACCCATTATTTCAGAGGCCCCAAAACATATGGATACTGAGGAGTTGTCTTACCCTGTTGAATGCATTTGCCTTGAAAAGGAATACCTTACTTTTAAGGAACACATGGTTCCATTTGTAAGTTCTAGTTTCAGAACTAGCAATTCACTATGTATCTAACAAGTACTCTAGCTTAACCTCTGAATACTTAAATAATGTAACTCCTTCCATGATCTATCTGAGAGAAACTGCCTGCCAAAATAAAATCTGGCTCATGATGTTTATCATCAGTAAACTGTGAGATTAGGGGACCCTCTTCTCAGACAAGCCGGAGACCCATTTATTGAATTGATACTTATATTCAGTGGCAGTTGTGCTTGTAAGAAGTGAAGGGGCAGTCCATTAATTAATTAGTAGTAAATGAAGCCTAATTCTTAAGGGAGTGTGGATGCTCTTACCTGTGCAACCTAATCAGGATAAGATGCAAGCTTGGATGCTTCCCCAGAGCAACATGGCAGGGAATAGCATAAAGGTGTAACAATTAGATAGAATCATTGTATGCAATTTGGTAGGCTATACCTCAAAAATGCACAGCCTCCATAGCAACAGTGAAGACAAGGAAGCATTGTATTTCTCAGGAGCACAATACTTTCTGAGACTTCCCCCTGGAGTGGTAGACCTACACACTACCACTTTCTATAAGTACTGAGAAAATAGCATGATTAAGCTTTTAATGGTCTCAAAAGTTTTTCCAGAGATCTTTGAATGAAAGGCACTTTCATGAATGACAATTATTATTATTTTTACGGAAGCACCAACCTCTTTTTTTCAGTGTCATTATCATTTTCCTTATATTGAATGCACCATGTATGTTGGGGAGGTTTTTCTGTTCTTTGAATAAAAACAACAACAGAAGGAATATTCCGCTTTGGACAAGGTGCTGTTCAAAATTTAAAAGATATGCTTCTGTCATCAGTAGTTAGGCATTCTATATATCATTAGTTCCTGGGCAGACAAAATGTGCTACTCTTATCTTATTGCCTCAGCCCCTTCAGAAGAAAATAACTAGATTATCATCAGGTATAAGGAGAGCTTTGAAAATTTCTGCCAAGTAAGGATCTAGCTCTTCTTTGCTAAAAGTTGCAATATGAAGAATTTCTATTTCATTTCTAAAAAATATATGCATTTTAAACTCTGTTGGGTTACATTTGTGATGTGTATTCAGTGCTATAAAGTAGAATACATATCCTTAAAACATTTAATGGATGACTCTTAGAAATACCAGTAGCATAACTTGAGGTGAGAAAAGGGGTCCCAGCCCCAGGCATTGTCTTGGATATGGCCTATCAATGGTAGATGCCACCACTGTTGGCCTTGCTGCTGCAGCTGCCATTGCCCCACTGATGCTTTACCAAGGGTGCAGGACCTGCTTCCACTGAAAAAAATATACACTCTTCTTAATTGGTGCTTGGGGGGAAAGATGTATTTTTTATAACAGCATTATTGTTTTTTCTCCAAAAGTATGAGATTGCTTTTATTTTCTACAACAGCACAGTACTCAATAAAATAAATGCCTGAAAAGTGCAACCTTTATTAGACCTGCAATGTTGGCTTCATGCTAGTGTAATGAACAGTATGCTTTTATTGTGTAATGTATTATTCCTTTTGATTCCTTTTAATAACTAAAACAGCTTTGCATGTAGTGAGGAAGACTGTACTGTTTTACCTGAACTGATTATCTGGGTAGTTTTTTGTTCACAATCATAAAATCCCCATGGAAACAAAATTAGCTGATGCTACAGTTCTAAAAAAAAGTAATAACTGTTTCTAGACAGCATATGATATGTAGGAAAAAATATCAAACTGTGCAAAACAGATTAGTCAGGACTATTCCCACTACAGTTCTTAATTAAATGTACCATTATGCCACAACCCATTTTTTCCCTTGTACTTTCATTCATAGCTAGGACCTAAAATATGCATGGGGTAGGGAACTATTAGACAAGACATCAGGAGGAATGCCCATCAGCTGTCAGATATGAAGTGCAAGGCAATCATTGTGTTTTGTGTTGGCTACAGAGTAACTGATAAAATAAATAGAATATGTAACATGATGTCTCTTTCATCTATAAAAATATCAGCTCATAGGTTATGCTTCATTAGCTTCAAATGTAGCATACATAATAAAGGAAGAAGGCACAGCATTCCTTTGATTCATTGTGAGAAAGCTTATCATTCCCTCTTTCAAGTGACAGTTTATTAAATAAGGTGAATAATAGAAAATATTCGAACTAGAACTGAATCATAGTCTGACACTTGGTGCATGATTACAAAGTAAATATGACAGCTCTGCACCTCCATTTTGTGTGATTAGGAAGTAAATGGGATACGATGTGTAGAGCTCCCTGCAGTGAACTCACTTGAGTTCTCTCTTTTCCTTTAAAGGATATTAATTGAATCAGAAAATTTGATTTAAAAAGAAATGTCTTCAGTGTATGACACAAAGGGTATTAATTTCCTTCTCATTAAAGTGGATATAATGAAGTGTACAGGGTATTAAGAATAAAGATCTCCACTAATTTACTAGTTTTTATAAACCCTTTGCAATATAATAATATTTGTGGCACTCCACTGGCAAGCTATTTTTGGAACTTCTATAAATTGCATGGTTTAGCTAAATTTCAAATTATTAAGTCTGCAATATGCTGTAGAGAAAATTACTAAAGTTACAGAACTCTTCTGATTAAGTTAAAAGAGCCCATTCTCCTTGGCAGACACTTACAGTTCCCACTAATGGGACAATCTGTTATTTGAGAACCAGCTGTGAGGAGAGACCTCCATCTGGATTGCTGGTTGGAATTCTATGGCCTCTGTTATGGAGGAGATGATATTCCATGAACACCATGGTCCCCTCTGGCCTTCAGATTAATGGATAGATTTCTGGCCCCACTAAAGTCAATAGCAAAACTGCCACTGGCTTCAGTGAAACCAGGATTTCACCTTGTGATTTTATTAATCTAGGCAATTAGTGGTCAGCAGTTTTGCTACATCAGAGCAAATTTCAATTCAGGCCAATAAATTCTTGTGTGAATCCAAAATGTGATTGTTTCAGTTGTGAAACTTTTCATAGAGTTCTTTTGGCTGTTGCAAAATTGTTGATTAAGTGATAAAAAGATGTTTCCAAATGCTCTCAGAATTTTATGTCTCCTGCCATCCCTTCCCTATTATAAACAGATGGATGTAAAAAAAAAAAAAAAAAGAAATCAGGTAGAGGCATACTTCCCTAAATTGTAAACTAGAGGTAATAAGGAACTAGTAAGTATATTATGGTACTTAACTATAGCCATGCCATTGTCAATTTTTCCAATATAATCAATTGTTTCATTGCTTAGAATTTACCAGACTTCTTAGAACTGTCCTTAATTAGCCCCATTCTAGGGAGGATATTATAGAAACATTATTGACAAAAAAGTGAAGGGACCACTATGAAGATCATAGAATCATAGAATCATAGAAGTAGGGTTGGAAGGGACCTTGTAGATCTTCAAGTCCGACCCCCTGTCTGGGCAGGAGAAAAAAAACTGGGCTCAAACAACTCCAGCCAGGTAGGCATCAAGCATCTTCTTAAAGAACCCCAGGGTAGGAACCAGCACCACTTCTCTTAGAAGTTGGTTCTAGATCCTAGCCGCCCTAACTGTGAAGTAGTTTTTACGGGTGTCTAATATAAACCTACTCTCCAACAACTTATGGCCGTTATTCCTTGTTATGCCAGGCGGTGCTAGGGGAAACAAGGTCTCTCCCAAACCCTTCTGATCCCCCCTAGTGAGTTTATAGATGGTCACCAGGTCCCCCTTCAGCCTTCTCTTGTGAAGGCTGAACAAGTTCAGGTCCCGCAGTCTGTCATTGTAGGGGCTGCCCCCTGATCATGCGAGTAGCCCTCCTTTGGACCCTCTCAGTGCTGTCCACATCCCTTCTGAAGTGGGGCGCACAGAACTGGACACAGTACTCCAGCTGTGGCCTGACCAAGATGTTCAATAATATATACCCTAACGGGTTTCCTGAAGGTTATGTGGTATCTTCTGTATGTTTGTGTGCTGCATGTTTCATCTACACTAAAAAAGGGAATAATATAATCTGACATTATAAGTGATATAAAAAATGAGACACTTGATTCTTCACTTATGTAAATCAGGGGTATAATGTAATTGGCATCACGTTAATTGAACTCATTGTCACAAGATGCTGTAGAAGCTGATGATTTAAGAAGTTTCAATATTTTTTCAGAAGAAGAAAAAAGAGATTGGGGGAAAAAGTGGCAAGGTTTCAGAAAATTCCATTTCTTCCTCCAAACTGGCCATGGCTCTGGGCTGAAAGTCTCTTCCCCCTGGAATGGTCAACTGCCTACACTCATTCTTCCTGCATATTTCTGACCTCTTTGCAGCAAGAGAAGGACAGACATGGTGGAACAGTATTCTCTGCAGCAGGGGAGTGAGCTGCAGAGGGGATAAGAGAAGGATGCAATTCCATGCCACCAATCCCCCATGCTGGATCATACCTTTGAGGGCTAGTTCAGACCTCTTCTCAGGCTATAGGTTGCACTAGAGTCTATGAAGTCCAGATTTTATGCGATTTCATTTCCTCTTATTAATAGCATCGCTAGCCTATTGGTTTAGCTTGTTAAGAGAAGTCGTGATGTCTGAATAACTGGTACTGCACCTCCTCATAGACTGACAGGTGACACATTAACTTCATATGAGTGGAAACTACATGCTCTTTTCATGTATAAACTATAGCATTTTACCAAGAACAGAAAACTGTATTATTACTATTCCATATAACCACAGGGTGAAGTAAGGGCCCCAGGCAATGGCTGAGGCATCAGAACAACCCAAGGAAGCATAATAGAATAATGTTGTAATGCCTATTTTGGAAAGCCTCACCATCACTCTATAAAGCTGATTTTAAAATAGGCGTCGAATAAGCAGAAACAGCTATTTCAACCAATGTTTTGAAATGTTACAATTTGGAAGTGTAATAAAGATACCCTTTCATTTCTAGCTAAGGATAGAATGCTGTTCACTTTTAAGACCTTGATCCTTGTTTATGCTAAGCCTGATTTACAGCTCCTTGACAGACTAAGGATGCATTCAAATATGTGTTTATTGAACTTGCATTCACTTGAAGGCCCCTTTATGCTGCCTGAGTTATCTTGGTATCAGTGGGAATCAGAACTTGCACTCATCAGCTAGATTCTCCACTGCCTTGTGCAATATATAGTCTTTTACACACATGCAAAAAGAAGACAAAGTTCTATAAAATGAGAATGACCCCATTAAAGGTTGAATTTCCCTTACAGTTAGAAATTTATGCATTTTTTGCTGAGGCATAAGTGATTGTTACCTCTGATGTAAGTGAGTGGGGTCATTCTGATTTCCTGGCGCCTTATAATAACTTTGTGCAGGAGTAAATGATGACATAAGTACAAGACAATGGGGAATCTGGTTTTCTGGTTCTCATTTTTTCTTATTTGTACCACTATAATTTCATCACACCATGTTCTTATGTGCACCAACAATACTTAACAGCAGTGAATAGGCTATAGAGTAGGTGTGAATTATCATTAGGTCCAGGTAAATTCTATTTCCACTGACTAAACAGCATAAAAGGACCTTAGTATAAATAAAAGTTTAGACTAACTTAAGTGGAGTTATTCTAGAGCTACACTTGTGTGAAAGTTGAGCTGTCTTACTGTATGAGAAACCCACTGAAGAATGTCTTTGTCATGGAGAGGGGTCTTAGGGGTGGCAGTGATCTCTCCTAGCGCCCCCTACTGTGCTAAGTTCATCTCAAAGCACCCTCATTCTCACCCACCACATCTTGATCTTTATATATATATTATTTATATTCTACTCCAACTATACTGCTGGTTCAATAAAAAATACCACCCTAAGACATTATTGCCTCATATAATTTCTGGGCCATCACAGACAGAACATCACTATTACACTACTGTAGTACTGTAGTTAGTCATTTTCATTTTCTAGTAGTTTCACTTCTGATAGAATAAAATATCCTGCTTATGCATCTCTGTGTATCACCAAAACCATAAAACTAATGTTATTTTCTAGTTTTGAGTTCATTTTATGACACACAGCACCAATTAAGAGAGTGTGCATCTCCTCTAGTCAATATGTAATTATACTAGGGTATTTAAACGCTAATGTTTTCACACCTCCCCGGCACTTCTAGTGAAGTGGGGGATATTGCTAGTGTTTTAACTAGTCAGGGCTTTGAGAATATGAAACTTGGTGATAAAATAGCTATAATTAACAATTTATTCTCCTTCTTATTTAACAGACAACGGAGGTGGGGGAATGTGACAGCTAGAACTAAAGAAATTAATAAGCAATAAATATGTGCTTCTTAGAGGCATTTGGAATTTTTGTCTAATATAAAATTTGTATTTTTGTAACCCGCAAATGTAATTCGTAACTGTTTGTGGAACTGACTAGGCTTCAAAGACAAAGCTATAGCTGTGAAATTAGTTGACCTAATGGTTTTTTATTGCTCAGAATTTAGCCTTGATGATGATAAAAACTGGATTTAGCCACCTGGCCTACCGAGCACATTCCAGGAAAGCACATCTCAAAAAAGC
>NW_017728950.1:53254289-53259765 GCF_001723895.1 Crocodylus porosus
GGAAAGCACATCTCAAAAAAGCATAGTCAGAGAGTTCTAAAGGGGTTGGATTTAGGTGGAGTAATGTTAATTTCAAACCTGAAGATGATGCATCATAATTTGCTTATTGGATAAACTCAAGTTTGGTAGTAATTTCTATAATAATTTTTAACACCTTTTAATTCCATAAGGTAATATCTATAGAACAACATTGTAAATGGCTCTAAGCCAACAGATTAGCATAAGACTAGGTATAAAAAGTGTGTGCATCGAGTGACCTTCCCTGGTAATCCCTCAGACAGCGTCAGTCAGGGACACCTGACTTTGCTGGAATCACCTGGCATGCGCCTGGCATTGAAGGACTGCTGATAAGTTGCTAGCCCATGTCTGTTTATTTGTGGCTGATGCTTCACAATGCCCTGCTGGCCTGTGACTGATTGATCTATTTATCTGTTGCTATTATCTTTTGTTATTATTTACTATTAGCTCTTTAATACTGTATTATCTGCTTATCACATTTATCTTTCTGTTAACTGGTGTGTGTGTGTGTGTGTGTGTGTGTTATAATAAATGTGTCATTGCTTTACTCCCAACTCTGCTTCCATGATCCTGAACCAAACAGCCTAGTAACTAATTTGATATACTCATAGTGCCCGGCTGGCCTGTGACAGGGGAATTATCATAAATGGAAAAGAAAAGGCCAGGCTCAAATTTTCCTATAGTGTCATAAGTGAGGGAAATGGGATTTTCTCAGCAATTCTCAGCTCTGCAAAGCTCAAATCTGGAAGGGATCACCAGTCAAAGTTTGGAGTAGGTTTACCAAGGTTTATAAACAACTGGTAAATTTCCAAGATTTAGTTCTTTCTGATTTTGGGTTTGCAAATTGGAGGGATTCACTTTCCTGTTTGAAAAATGTAATAATAGTTATTTAAGCTACCTCTTAGAGATGCTATGGTTTTAATTAATTAATTAAACTATTTTTTGCTTGGTGCAAATTGAACCAGGGTGCAAGAGATCATGGAACTAAATTTTGTTTGTGGCTCCCTAATTCATAAACTACCAGTCACTGGTCGTCAAAAGATGTTCTGGGTGGTACCGACTACTATGTCCCTGAAGGGGTTTTCCAGCACCTAGTTATTTGTAGTTCCTTTATCCCCACAACATCCCTTACTCCAGGTCTGGGAGAGAGATGACAGTACCAGAATAGCTAGGTTTCTACCACTTAGTAATTCTTCTGCAACAGGAAAATAGATGATTTTGAGACCTTTTATATGATAACATGCTTAATCCTACATTGACTAAGGTGCAGTCTATATACAACTGAAAATCCTCTATTCAGGGTTTAGGTCTTCCTTTTTCAATGGGAAAAGAATTATCTTAATAAGTACCTTAATGCAGAGTTCAAATTAGGGGGTAGCTTGGGGGGACTGAACCATCCCATAAAAGACAGGAGCTGCCTCCCCCTCCCCATCCTAGGCCTCAGGCAATGATGGTGGCGACAGCGACAGTGACAGTGGAAGCTCCTTCTGGCTTCCAATTGCCACCATTGCAGACCAGTTGGAATGTAATTTGAACCATGCCTTAATGTACACTATAATAATCTTATTATCACATATTTATAAGTTTACCAAGTCCATCCTCTCTGAATGAAAGGATGTGAAGTGAGTATTGCCTAAAGCAACAATAGTTCTTAGTCTTTTATTGTCAAAATGAAATTAGTCATGGAAAAGTTTCTTTAATTTTCAAAGACCTGTTGAGAACATCATATTTTCCTTTCATCAATAAATTTCAACAGGTTGTTTTAGATTTTGGAGAACTGATAAAGTGACAGGACACACATTTCCTATTGGAGTCAAGGGCGAAGCTCCTATAACTTTGAAAGAATTAGGATTTCAGTGTGCTAGGATTCACTCATCTCCTTTATGAACTTCTGTTTGTGTAATTTGAAGAATAATGTCCATCAATAAGGATGTAGGAAAGTATGAACAATACATCCCCTAAACTGTGTCTTTACAAAATAGGTAACACAGATGACTGGCTTCCAAAAAACCCCGTTTTATTTAATACTATATTATAAGGAGTTTATCCTTGGCTGAAGGAATTATGAATTAGCACATGGGACTTGGAATTCAAACAAAATGGTGCTCACAAATAGCTACTCATATTTATCAGAATTATTTAAAATGTTAAGCTAGGGAGATTAAATAAATTTAGCTGACAGCTCAGAACAGACACCACTAGGATGTAATAGATTTAAAGTGAGAGTAAATAACTAAACAGGGATATCAAACAGGCATGCAAAAATAGATGCTAATTAAACAAAGGTTTTCTTTCCTTTTTTTTTTTTTTTTTACATCGCCTTCTGTCTGGCCTGCTCTGGTATCTTTTATCTTTGGTATAGTCAACACATACTGAAAATATCTGATTAACACAAGAAGAAATTACAACCAAGAAAACAAGGTTTCAAAGATGATGTCTTCCCCTCCCCTCCATTTCAGGAAATGCTTTTTAATCAAAGAGTCATGGCTAATGTCCAAGATAGCTAATTAAAGTAAAGAAGATTGAATCATGAATACATTAATGTTGAAAATGTTTCTGTTCTATACTTAAGTAATATATGAGTGGGCCATTGAAGAGGATGCAAGGCTTATATTAAAAGATGCTTTATCTGGACACTAGGGCAACCTAATAATACTTCTCAAAAAAGCAGCAGGTTTAGTATATCAGCTTGTGGAGCAACAGAGTACAAAGATAGAAGGGTCTAGATTCAAACTTAAGTGAGGTCATTCCTTTCATTTTTCCCCTGTTTCACAATGTGCACACACAAAATCTGCTTTTTCTTTGTGAGTAACAGGAAGTTTTTACAGGTTGCATTTAGTCAAATTATTTTTACCTTTTTCTCCTCCAAGCCCTTTTTTGCTATTTTGAATTTTTTCACAAAAGGAAAGAAAGAAAGAGACCCTATAAACTGAATAC
The DNA here is from genome assembly GCF_001723895.1 of Crocodylus porosus. Lineage (NCBI taxonomy): Eukaryota > Metazoa > Chordata > Crocodylia > Crocodylidae > Crocodylus > Crocodylus porosus. The sequence goes on from NW_017728950.1 coordinate 53,257,245, forward strand.
AGCTTGTACATTTACTTTAAGCATTTCTCTCCTCCTTGTCCCTCCTTTTGTTCATCTATAATATTGTGTAGTATTAGATTGCCTTGTTCAAGGAGTTACACACAGATTTTGAGTTTGCTTCAATAATAAGCTCCTTTTATAGTTTTCAAATCAGCCTGAAAGAAAAAAAAAAGAGGAGCATTTTTTTCACTTTTTAGTCTGTGGCACTGAGTTTTCTTTGATCCAGAAGCTTTCTAAAAGGAGTAAAAGCACTTGAGACTATAAAATACTGTAACAATCCCTGGCTACTTCAAATTTTCTACAACAGTTTATTAGGAAGATTATCAAAGTGAGTCTGTTTTATTGGTCTGTGATTGCTCACAAATACATTTACCCTTAAAAGAAATTACCCAGAATATGTAGCCACAAAAATGCTTTTATGTGAGGTAGTTATAATGTTAGGGATGGTGCTGGATTCCTGTTAACACATTACATGCCTTCTGAAATACCATTATAAATGTATCTTTTGTTTATGTAGCAACCTTTATGTGCATATCTCTGTGTGCATAGGTATGTATGTGTACAGGATATGCACATGCATATATGCGTGAAGCTTTATTTGCATTGAATGATTGCAAAGTTTTTTCCCCTAACATTTTCTATAAGAAAGGTACTGTATTGTTACAAAACATTATTATGACCTTGGGGCACAAGCATTAATATATCCTTTCCCCCTCCATTATGTAGAAGTTTGGGTTTGCTTCTAGATGTGGATCCAGGATCTGTCCCACAGGCTCCTTCTAACTATTAGTATATCTGATTGATATCGATATAGCTATGAACTTGATTTTTTAAAATTGTTTCATGGGTTACATTTGATCAGTTATGTCCTCCCAAGAGACAATGCTTTCCTGGTGGCCACATTTATTTTTTACACTTTTCAAATGTCCCTAAATAACCTTTAATCCCTAAAATAGGCAACAAAACTCTGAGAGCAAATAAACTAACAGAGGCAAAATGTATTCTACCCTTCAAATTAATCACATGGGATACCCAACAAGCATTGAACTTGGAGATGGGAGCACACATTGCTGGAGGAAAGTTTGGAGAAGGCCCATGGCAGCCAGTCAGTCACAGAATTTAAATCCTTCCTTTGGTTGTAACTTCTTTGAAAAAATTCTCCTAATGACGAGACGTGCTAATTTTAGAAACAGGATTCTCTTATGTTCTTACATAGGGGGGTGTCTACAAATGTGATTAATGCATGTGAATAAACTCTGAAGTATATTGCTCTGGGATATTTTGTTCTCCAGTGCACCATTTGAATGGGGTCCTACAAGCAATTCTACAGAGCATATTGCTTCAGAGTTTAATCTTGGACAGCACATGGAGCCTGGTCGGAGCAGCCCTGGTTGGCAAGGTACCCAAAGGGTTAGTGTGACAGCCCAAGCTGCTTTGACAGGGCTCCATGTGCTGTGGAAAGGCTGGCTGACCTTTCCACATACAAAAATATGAGGTATTTTTCTCCAGTTTTAATCTCAATCCAGATTTTCATAGAATCATAGAAAATTAGAGTTGGAAGGAACCTCAGGAAGTCTAGTCCAACCCCCTGCTCAAAACAGGACCATCCCCAACTAGATCATCTCAGCTAAGGCTTTGTCTAGTTGGTTTAAAAAGCTCCAAGGGCAGAGAGTCCACAACCTTTCTGGATAAACTGTTCCAGTGTTTTACTACCCTCCTAGTAAGAAAGTTTTTTTTCCCTAATATCCACCCTAAACTTCCCTTGCTGCAACTTGAGACAACTGCTCCTTGGTGTCATCTACCACCACTGAGAACAGTCTAGCTCCATCCTCTTTGGAAACACCTTTGAAGTAGTTGAAGGCTGCTAATGAATTCCTCCTAAGTCTTCTCTTCTGCAGATTAAATAACCTAGCTCCCTCAGCCTCTCCTCATAAGTCATGTGCCTCAGTCCCCTCACAATTTTCATTGACCTCCACTGGACTCTCCAATTTGTCCACATCTTTTCTGTAGTGGAGAGACCAACACTGGACACAGTAATTCAGATGTGGCCTCACCAGTGCCAAATAAAGGGAAAGAATCACTTCCCTTGATCTGGTGGTAACACTCCTACTAATACAACCCAGTATGCTGTTACCCTTCTTGGTGACAAGGCACACTGTTGGCTCATATTCAGCTTATTGTTCACTGTAATCTCCAAGTTCTTTTCTGCAGGGTTAGTCCTAACTGCTTAATCTGCTTCTCTGTTTTCTGCTTCCTGCCCCATCTGTTGCTGTGATGTTTGTTCCCTCCCTGATTTGCCACTTGTGTCATATATGTTGCAGGTTGGTCACCCCTGCTGTAGAATATGTAGTAACTAAAGACGTAGGTTTTTCCAACAAGAAGGTTGCTATCTGCAGTGTGACTATAACAAATGCAAAGTATTTCAACATTCAAGAGTAAATTGGATGCTTATCTTGCTGGGATCCTATGACCCCAGCTGACTTCCTGCCCTTTGGGCAGGGGGCTGGACTCGATGATCTCC